>NC_143016.1:124475733-125075733 GCF_055824585.1 Amblyomma mixtum | reverse complement strand
AAGGTGCGACCGAGATGCCAAACGGCAGCCGCTTAACCTTGTACAGTCCCTTTATCGTGTTAACTGTGAGCACCCCAGCCGTCCCGTCGTCCAGCGTAAGCTACTGATAAGCTTGGGCTAGATCCAACTTGGTAAAAAACTTGCTTGAACTTAGAGCTGTGAGCATTTCCGCTGCAGTGGGCAAGGGGTATCCACTGCTCTTAATAGCTTTGTTTACGGTACTGCGATAGTCGCCGCAAGGACGTAAAGTTCCCATCTTTTTTTCTTACCACTACCAGTGGTGTTGCCCAATTGGAGTAGCTGACGGGCTCCCATACACCTTGTTGCACCAAGCGGTCAACTTCGTTGGCCACGTCATCCTTGAGGGCCAGTGGAACTGGTCGACTTTTGAGGAACACCGATTGGGCGTCATCTTTCAGTTCGATGTGAACTGGCGGTCCGTTGAAGCCAGGAAGGTCCCTGCGAAACACCTCGAAAAATCGCGAAGGCACGTCCTCCACGTTTACTTGCTGTATTCCCCGCAAGCCAATACCTAACGGGTTAAACCAATTTCGCCCAATCAGGCTGTTGCCTTGCTTCCGTACTACGAGCAAAGGTAGCTTTGCCTTCCTGCCTTTAAATTCCACCAAGACACTTGCTTGACCCAGCACGGGTAACGCCTCCTTTGACCAGGTTACGATAGTTCCAGAATCTTGCAGTCGTATTTTACCGTGATTCCCTTCAATAACCCTGAACGTATCTTCACTCACAATTGAGCACGATGCGCTAGAATCGACCTCCATCGGAACTTCTTGCCCTTCAATCACTACTTGAACCATGAACTTCTGGTCTTGCGCATTCACATCGCACAGGGAAAACAACGCACTCATTTGTTACACGCCCTTGCTCTTATCTCCATTCTTCTTTTGCTCATACGCTGTCTTCCGCGCAGTTCTACTATCGCCTTTCGACCGACAAGCCTTAGCTATATGTCCAACCCTTTTGCAATGAAAGCATGTCGCCTTTCTAAAACGGCACAAATGCGGAGCGTGCGTACCGTTGCACCGGTAACAGGTGGGCCCCTCCGCTGGGGTGTCTTGCTTCGCACGGGTTGCTTGTACCATTTCCTGGCAGTCCGTCTCGTATGGACCGTGCTTGCGTATGTCTCGCTGTTGCTTAGCAGTTGCTTCTGCAGTTGTGGCCAAGTCATACGCAACCTTAAATGTAAGGCTGTGTTCTGCGAGAAGTCGCTCTTGAACCCCTTCGCTCCGGAGTCCGCATACGAAACGATCCCGCATCATGACGTCCAACGGGAGCTGGGCGCTGCCAAAACCGCAGTCTTCGGCTAGCTTCCGAAGCGCCGTGACTTAGTCCGCAGCCGATTCCTCGGCAGCTTGGTTTCGCCTGTAGAACAAAAACCTTGCATACAGCTCCGAAGGCTTTGGATGCAGGTGCTTGCGAACGGCAGTCTTGATTTCTTCGTAGGTTGCTGCTGTCGGTCTTTCTGGCTTCACCAAAGTTGTGATGAGACCGTACACTTCTTCGCCGCAGCTGCTCAACAGGACTGCTCTTTTCTGCTCTTCTTTCGTTATCTGGTTCGCTTCGCAGAACATTTCCAGGCGCTCGACGTATTCGTCCCATGACGCGTTCGTGCCGAGACGTTACTCGCCGATCCTGCCGAAGGCCATCGCCGTCGCTGCCTCGTCGCCAAATGTTGTGTATCAGACGGACGCCAGGCTGGAACTGAACAAACGTTTATTGATACAGTGCCTTTTTATAGGCCGATGGACATGTGATCTGCCGACGACTGCTTGCGTGGCTGATAAGCGATACATGAAAAATGCAGTGTTTAAAATATGCGCATGCGCTATGAGTACACCACAGTCGTCGCTCGAGCTCCCTGCTGTCTGGAACGCCCATCTCGTCTTATTAAACATGGGTTGTGCTCTTCAACCGTTGGTCGGTGACAATATGTATCATTCAGGGCTGTAACTCATGGCGTAGCTGGTTAGGTTTGGTAGATTTCGTGTGGTTTCTTGCACAGAATTTAAGGTGTTTGCTGCTAAACTACTGGTGATGATGAGGAACTCTTTATTTAACCCCAAAAATATGAAAACAGACTGGTTGTGCTACATAAGAGGAGATCGGCAAGGATCCCTTAAGAACTTTTTGTTGGGCTAGATGGTGCATGTTGTAAAAAAAGAACTGTAGCGCAACCAAGACGTACACAAGAGAGGACCATACAGGACTCGCGCCAGTCCTGTGTGGTCCTCTCTTGTGTACGTCTTGGTTGCGCTACAATTCATATCCCTTAAGATTCTGCAGCCTACAATGCGCGCGAATTGAGCGCTGCTGCTCAGCTCGATAGGAAGGCGCACTCCCACGCATCTACGGCAGTTGAATTGTCAGCGTTGTGTTATATACATGTCCACATTACGTGATGGAATGTGGCCCTTTGCGAGCAGTTTTTGCACGCAGCTGTATAAGATTAGGGAAAAATCTGCTATATACCAATGAGTTTCGAAAGGATCCTGTTTGTTTTTTGCACGGGTGGATGGCGTCGCCCCAGGAGATTTCCCGTTCTGCTGGGAGGTACAGACACCTCTCGAGCCGATAATCCTGGAGGATGCCCGTGTATGTAACAACTAGCGTAAGAATGCCCTGGGGAGTGCCAGAGGAAGCGGCAGGGTGAGGAGAGCACTCCGCCGGGTAGTTGAGTTCTTGAGCTAGAGGATGCGCCTGCGCGTTCCCGCTGAACGCCTCATGGGTTGGGGCCCATATGAGAAGACGAGGCGTAGACGTTAAGGGGAGAGATCGGAGGATAGTGCATGCCTGTCGGGAGATACCACCTGGGTCGAAGCTATGAATGGCTTGGTAGTCGCTAACGACTGCTTTGGTGGATGGGTCGGTGAGAGCTAGCGCGATGGCAACCTCTTCCTTGGTGGTAACAGATGTGGAGTTGCGGACGCTGCAAGCATCGTGTCAGTTTTGGGTGCGATGTCAGTACGACCGGAACCGTAGCCGGGGGAAGGGGATGCTGGCAGGCATCTGTGTACGTAACGTCGGGTCGACCAGCAAAACGTTTCTTGTGGTGGTGGAATCATTCATTGTCAAGCAATGCAGAAAAGGCAAACTCTGTTTTGCCTTACATGGCACGAAGCAACCCTCAAGGGGTTGCCCTTAAAGGACAAAGGACAGTCCTTGGAGGGCTATCCGCTTCAAGGCGTCAGTAATTATCCGGCGCTGGTCAGCAGCAACGGAGATGGCCAGGAGAGTCTCCCAGTATGACTCCGCCGTGATTGGGGATGGAGGGTGTGGCAAGGTAGGACATGTGAGACGGATATGAATAAAGTCTCCCGGTTTTCCACATACCTTACAGGAGGAAAGGAACTGATCGGGGTAGCGGGTATGAAGAAGAATAGGGTAGGGAGCAGTACGGGTCTGGAGTCGGCGCGAGTGGGAGGCATGGGCTAGGGTTACGGAGGGAGCCGGCGTTTCGTAAAGGTGCCGGGTATCTCAGTAGTGGGTAAGAATATCTCTGGAGGTAAGCAGGCGCTCCTGGGACGGCGGAGGGGTCCAACTCCCGCCCGGAAAGTGAGACCTCGGGCGAGGCAGCTGGCGGCGCAGGTTCAAGGTCCACGGCGTGACGCGGTAGGTTTACCAGAGCATACAGCATAGTCGCGGAGAAAATCAACCGTAAATGATTAAAAATCCCTGTACGTATTTCGAAACGGTGTCTCTGCTCAATGAAACAAAAAGACATGGCCTCAACTCCGCCCGGAACTACTGAGGCCGCATAATATAACAAAACAGTGAATAAAAGACCCCATGTTCAATGTAAAAATAGCAAGTACAAATAGCCGTACTCAGACTTGTACTTTGTTGCTGATGTAGGCTCACAAAATTTTTCTTTTTCCGGTAAAAATGACAAGTCACCTAATTTATCTCCATTTAAGACTTAACAGGAGCCAGCGTCGACGTCATCGAACTCCGCCAGCGGCTCCCGGGTGCTTTTTTTCCGAAACGCTAAAACTATTTCTCTCCCTCCTCCAGTTTTTCTCCAGCAGTGATACCATCTGCAGTCGCATCGCCGACGGCAGTATTATCACAGATCACCTGTACTTCGAAAAATTGAAGATTATATGCCCTCAGATTTGAGCCTTCCGACAGCCATGGGGATCTAAGTTAGTACACCTGCGATACAAATGAGCAGAAGTTGGGTACGAAACTGCGCGCTTCTAAAAGTCATGCTCAAGTTTAAAATGTTTTGTTATGATTCTATGGCCACTGACCTCTCCATAAAGGTGCCCCAATTCGTGTTTATTGCACCCTCCCTTTCGGACGGCTTACGGCCGCATGTCTACAATCGCTGCGCTGCCAAGTTCGAGAGAGGCCTCTGTACAGTGTCTTTGACTACAAAAGTGTACTCAAGGTCTTCCCACCTGTTCGTTATGCGAATTAAGGAGTTCGCGTAGGCAGAACATGGGCCTGTCAAGATTACCGCGTTCTCTTTAAGCGCTGCATGTATCTCTGACCAATAACTTCGCTGATGTGTCCACGCTGTACTGAAAGGAGTGCTTCACCATTTGCGCAGGGCCGGATGCCGTTCCCTTGGAGCGGATGGTGCGAGTCACGCAGCTCATGGCGCGCATACAACGCTCCATGGTCGCCATCCTCTACCCTGAACGCTTGCGCACCACTGACGAAGACACGTCGTTCGCCAGCATCTCGTTTTCCGTGCCCATAAAGCGCTCGTCCACATCGGCGTCGGTGCTGTTCGGAGGCGTGGACGCGCTGCCAGCCGGCTTCGTGGCCGACTGGCTGCGCAGGCTGCGTGCACGGCACGCCATACCGCCTTTGCTGAAGGGACACCTCACCAGCATTGCTGGCGCTGTCGGCACAGCAAGCGACGTGGCGAAGTACTTTGCACCGCCGTACTACTACGACGACGGACTTGAGGCGTACAACTACGCCGTCCTGGGGCAGGCGAGTGGTGTTGTTTAGTGCGCTATATTGAATGTGTTCTTAAGGGCAGTAAACTTGAAATTTATGTGGAGTCGCAGTAGGCTGGCACGCGCTGACTTCCCAGCCCCAAGGAAAGCAGATATCACTTACAGCTATACGAAAAAAACGAAATAAAAATCCCTCGGAGTCTCCACCAGAGTTTTTACGAACTGCGAGTGCGCACCTACCTCATCACACTGATGCCCACGGAGCATCTGGTATAGACAATTAAATGCCATTCCTGTAAGCATTTGCGCGCATTTAGTAGGCGTTGACCGTATTTTCCGAAAGTATTACGTCATTAGAGTAGCCCTTAGACACTCATACGAATTTTTTACTTAGGACACAAACGCTTTGCCTTTCCCGCAGAGCATTTGGATGCAAAAGAACCTCGATTTGGGCCTAACTCTGTTAAAGTCATGACATCAATGTGAGAACGAACATAAATTCCGCCCATAAAACCTGTCTAAAAAAAAGGGGGGCAGGGGTGACCTTGAAATATGGTATATATATGGCGACATATATGGTTCTTTCATTACATTTAAAACTCGAATTTCGATACGGGCTATGGGCGAGACTGTGGCGGAGCCTGGGTAAATTTTGACCTCCAGCAAATATCTGCTGATGCTGGCTTTGATGCTGCTGCTTTGATGCTGCTGATGCTGGCCGCGTCATTGACTCTTTATCGCGGCAAAAATGACCGTTTTTTGTAAGTATTGCTAGCGTCTTCTTTTATGCTCGTTGGGGCAGAGAATTTTATTTCTCAAAAACAAGATTTTATGATATAAATGAATAAAAACTGTAAAGACGCGCTGAGATTCTGAGCAAGTTTTGTGGAGAAGAAAACGCAAATGTGCAACTTCTACCAGGGTGGAAATTTGGGCAAGTCGGTAATGATCCATAACATACGAGTAGCGCAAAGCCAGGACGACTGACAAAAGGGGAGAGGACACACACCCACAACACAGGCGCTACACAGGCGCTTAGCGCCTGTGTTGTGGGTGTGTGTCCGCTCCCGTTTTATCCATCGTCCTGGTTTTGCGCTACTCTTATGTTATGCAACTTCTAGTCTGCTTCTTAGAAGTCCTGATATTTCATTTGCTGCTGAATGTTGCGACGAAAATAGAAAGACATTTGTAGAATAAAAACTTTTTGCTATCTTTTACCTTTAGAGTTTTCTCGAGGCCTCCCATTTGGTCATTCACAGAACTCTGTCAAGCTCCGAAAAATAGTCGAGAGGGTAATTGTTGCTGAATGAGAACACACTGTTTTCTCTATTTTAGCAATAAAACATTTTCGACATTGGTTCTTGAATGTTGTTACACCAGCAAAAATAAAATGAAGATAATCATTTTTTATACCAGGCCTTGATAATTCCGGCATTAAACGGGTCGTGCCTAAGCATCTGGTGTGTTTTTTTATTTTACACCCAGCAAGTTTCGATGCGTAATTTTTCAGTATCAACACGCTACACCGTCGCGATGACGATGAGCATAGTTCCGCTGAAAATATAACTTTATCAGGTGGAAGAGGCCCTGTAATGAAACTTCACGTGCTTCCAACATCTCTTATTATCGCAGGCAAACTGTGAGGACGCCAGGACAGTTGTAAAAGTCGAATCCTTGAGGCTAAACTGAACCAGTATTCACTTTGTCGCGCTGTTCGCGAATTCTTTATCCACTTTGGTAATATTCATTTGGATTCAAAGTAGGACAAAATGTTCCCATTTTTTTAATTGAAGGTTCTCCGTCATTAATTCCACAGAATCGATTTTTATGTCTAAAAATCGGCTCCCTTCTCAGTGGGCCTTCAGAGTTCCTATGTTTCATGTATGCAAAGAAGGACTCAGTAGCTAACGTGTCCGGATTGACTTCGGCCACATGCCGTTCCGTCACATGCACTCACATGGAACAGCAGATGAGCGCTTTGTCATTTAGCCTCCATCAATTTGCTGCCGCCAGTGCCGGAATGGGATTCGGAAATTGGGGGCACAGACATGAAACGCCAAAGCCACTGAGCCATCACGGCCCGTCTAGTGTTATTAGAAATTAAGAAATATGCTTCTCTAGAGTTAGATATTTCATTTGTATAGTGTAGGTGCAGTAAAAAATCACCTTAAGTACGCCACTGCCATGGGTTGGACACTGTGACTATGGTAGCTGTTTTTCTCTAGACGAATCACGACTAACCATTCTTGGCGATTTTAATAATTTTTTGTTTCTTTTGTCACTGCTTCTTGGTTTATAAATTTAGCAAGCTCTCTAACTCATAGCGTTAGTGACTGCTCTCCTTCTCTTTTGCGCTGCGTCCTTTTCGAGGTGCTCGGAAACCAACTGGGCGCTGAGTATCCTGATTTTTATTGCCATTGCGAAATGAACTGATTACATTTCCCTGATAGTCTTAGTGTTCGTTCCGACCCGGCCGGTTCGATGACTGTGGATGATGGAGGTTTAAAAAAATTAATTGCAGACTCTACCCCATTAATGTGTTTGAGAAACGTGTAGGTTATAGAAACACACTAATATGTGCTCTGTCACGTTCTTTGCGCAGGTAATCGCTCACGGCGTTGCAGTCGCTGAGCTTCCCTTCTATCATGGTTACGAAAAAAAGGTGTGTACAGTCTACTGGCAAAAGAGAAGCGCCCTGGACTACAACAGCGTGCACTGCGTGTATTTCTGGAAAAATCTGGTGAGAAAGAAATTACCAGAAAGAAACCATTCATTGTCTTGGAAATGCGTTCTGTCAATCGAAGCAGAGCCATCGGGCAATTCGTTTATGCTGCGCCATCATAAGCTTCAATGTATTTGCAAATAGGAGGGTGCGTCACTTCGACATTGCTACTTTAATGCGTGTTTTAAACGGGTGATCTCAATTGAAAATATTGGCCTCCGAGTTTTAGAACCAGGAAAATCCACCCGTGTAAATTTTCTCACGAGTTTAGAGCGTCAAGACCATGAGCAAGATGGAAAATTTTCACTAGAGGCTTGGAACACGACCCTGCAGAATTCTTGCTCTTTTATTCCGGGCAGCATCGCTCTAAGTGCCTCGATACTATTCTTCACTATTGGAGTGCCCTTGTGTACAGACTGCTTAAATTTTTTTCAGCACCTCGCTGTAGCAGTATTTGGCTTTCTTCAGCGTTTGCCCGGATTCCTTCTGCCTTACTGGCTGCTTCGGGCGCCTTAACAGCCCTCTCTACATTGTGTGGGACAAAGTGCAAAAGCTGTCACTGCTGCCGCAACCTAGCCTTTTTGTTCTTTGTTGTCAAAGTCATTCAGCGTTCACTTTTATGAAGTCTATTTCTATGTGTACACTTATTTCTCTAACACGTCAAGCTGCAGCACTACTGCCTAACACTGAGAACGCAGAACGAAAAGATTGCGCGTGAAATGTGATTGATGGTTATGATGATGATAATAATGATAGCTTATGGCTGCGCTCTTGGCGTCAGTGTGGTGGCGCTTACGTAGCAGATGACAATGATTATGGCAGTAGTGAGATATATATATATATATATATATATATATATAGGTTGCGAAATCATAAAGTACTTGACTGCTTACAAGAGTATATAGCGAAGTATACGCTTCGTTAAAGCAAACATATTTATTCGACTCGACGTTTCGATCGAAACACCGATCTTCTATATATATATATATATATATATATATATATATATATATATATATATATATATATATATATATATATATATATATATATATATATATATGAGAGAAGCCAACAGCCACAGAAACCAAGGAGCACAGGGGATTTTTTAATTAATTTATTTTTGTGGTGTTGATGAAGTAAGAATATTACTATCGCTTAAAGCTAATTGATTAAAAAAGCAGAAGAAAAAACAACCACATGCCGCCGGTGGGATCCGAACCCACGACCTCCGAATTACGCGTCCGGTGCTCTACCTCTGAGCTACGGCGACGGCTGTCAATCCTTCTGCTTTCGTGGGTATTTATGTTTACAAATAACCTAACCTTGAGAGTGTACATCAGCGCCACCCACGTTCGTAAGCGGCGGACGTGGAACGTCCTGAGTTACCGCTGGTGTGACGTAGAACGCCATCGAACGGCGAGGGTGGAAGCTGTGTGAGAACCCTCTTATGCTTCCTATGGCATCAAGGCTGCCAGAACCGAGGCCCTCGCTAAGCAATTAAGCAAACAAGGGAAGGGGAATGAGGGGCTCGTTATAAATATGAGAGAAGCCAACAGCCACAGAAACCAAGGAGCACAGGGGATTTTTTAATTAATTTATTTTTTGTGGTGTTGATCAAGTAAGAATATTACTATCGCGTAAAGCTAATTGATTAAAAAAGCAAAAGAAAAAACAACCACATGCCGCCGGTGGGATCCGAACCCACGACCTCCGAATTACGCGTCCGGTGCTCTACCTCTGAGCTACGGCGACGGCTGTCAATCCTCCTGTTTACAAACAACCTAACCTTGAGAGTGTACATCAGCGCCACCCACGTTCGTAAGCGGCGGACGTGGAACGTCCTGAGTTACCGCTGGTGTGACGTAGAACGCCATCGAACGGCGAGGGTGGAAGCTGTGTGAGAACCCTCTTATGCTTCCTATGGCATCAAGGCTGCCAGAACCGAGGCTCTCGCTAAGCAATTAAGCAAACAAGGGAAGGGGATTGAGGGGCTCGTTATAAATATGAGAGAAGCCAACAGCCACAGAAACCAAGGAGCACAGGAGATTTTTTAATTTATTTATTTTTGTGGTGTTGATCAAGTAAGAATATTACTATCGCTTAAAGCTAACTGATTAAAAAAGCAGAAAAACCAACCACATGCCGCCGGTGGGATCCGAACCCACGACCTCCGAATTACGCGTCCGGTGCTCTACCTCTGAGCTACGGCGACGGCTGTCAATGCTTCTGCTTTCGTGGGTATTTATGTTTACAAATAACCTAACCTTGAGAGTGTACATCAGCGCCACCCACGTTCGTAAGCGGCGGACGTGGAACGTCCTGAGTTACCGCTGGTGTGACGTAAAACGCCATCGAACGGCGAGGGTGGAAGCTGTGTGAGAACCCTCTTATGCTTCCTATGGCATCAAGGCTGCCAGAACCGAGGCCCTCGCTAAGCAATTAAGCAAACAAGGGAAGGGGTATGAGGGGCTCGTTATAATTATGAGAGAAGCCAACAGCCACAGAAACCAAGGAGCACAGGGCAATTTTTAATTAATTTATTTTTTGTGGTGTTGATCAAGTAAGAATATTACTATCGCTTAAAGCTAATTGATTAAAAAAACAGAAGAAAAAACAACCACATGCCGCCGGTGGGATCCGAACCCACGACCTCCGAATTACGCGTCCGGTGCTCTACCTCTGAGCTACGGCGACGGCTGTCAATCCTTCTGCTTTCGTGGGTATTTATGTTTACAAATAACCTAACCTTGAGAGTGTACATCAGCGCCACCCACGTTCGTAAGCGGCGGACGTGGAACGTCCTGAGTTACCGCTGGTGTGACGTAGAACGCCATCGAACGGCGAGGGTGGAAGCTGTGTGAGAACCCTCTTATGCTTCCTATGGCATCAAGGCTGCCAGAACCGAGGCCCTCGCTAAGCAATTAAGCAAACAAGGGAAGGGGAATGAGAGGCTCGTTATAAATATGAGAGAAGCCAACAGCCACAGAAACCAAGGAGCACAGGGGATTTTTTAATTAATTTATTTTTTGTGGTGTTGATCAAGTAAGAATATTACTATCGCTTAAAGCTTATTGATTAAAAAAGCAGAAGAAAAACAACCACATGCCGCCGGTGGGATCCGAACCCACGACCTCCGAATTACTCGTCCGGTGGTCTACCTCTGAGCTTCGGCGACGGCTGTCAATCCTTCTGCTTTCGTGGGTATTTATGTTTACAAATAACCTAACCTTGAGAGTGTACATCAGCGCCACCCACGTTCGTAAGCGGCGGACGTGGAACGTCCTGAGTTACCGCTGGTGTGACGTAGAACGCCCTCGAACGGCGAGGGTGGAAGCTGTGTGAGAACCCTCTTATGCTTCCTATGGCATCAAGGCTGCCAGAACCGAGGCCCTCGCTAAGCAATTAAGCAAACAAGGGAAGGGGGATGAGGGGCTCGTTATAAATATGAGAGAAGCCAACAGCCACAGAAACCAAGGAGCACAGGGGATTTTTTAATTAATTTATTTTTTGTGGTGTTGATCAAGTAAGAATATTACTATCGCTTAAAGCTAATTGATTAAAAAAACAGAAGAAAAAACAACCACATGCCGCCGGTGGGATCCGAACCCACGACCTCGGAATTACGCGTCCGGTGGTCTACCTCTGAGCTACGGCGACGGCTGTCAATCCTTCTGCTTTCGTGTGTATTTATGTTTACAAATAACCTAACCTTGAGAGTGTACATCAGCGCCACCCACTTTCGTAAGCGGCGGACGTGGAACGTACTGTTACCAGCGGTAACACAGGAGCACAGGTGATTTTTTAATTAATTTATTTTTTGTGGTGTTGATCAAGTAAGAATATTACTATCGCTTAAAGCTAATTGATTAAAAAAGCAGAAGAAAAAACAACCACATGCCGCCGGTGGGACCCGAACCCACGACCTCCGAATTACGCGTCCGGTGCTCTACCTCTGCGCTACGGCGACGGCTGTCAAACCTTCTGCTTTCGTGGGTATTTATGTTTACAAATAACCTAACCTTGAGAGTGTACATCAGCGCCACCCACGTTCGTAAGCGGCGGACGTGGAACGTCCTGTTACCAGCGGTAACTCAGGACGTTCCACGTCCGCCGCTTACGAACGTGGGTGGCGCTGATGTACACTCTCAAGGTTAGGTTATTTGTAAACATAAATACCCACGAAAGCAGAAGGTTTGACAGCCGTCGCCGTAGCGCAGAGGTAGAGCACCGGACGCGTAATTCGGAGGTCGTGGGTTCGGGTCCCACCGGCGGCATGTGGTTGTTTTTTCTTCTGCTTTTTTAATCAATTAGCTTTAAGCGATAGTAATATTCTTACTTGATCAACACCACAAAAAATAAATTAATTAAAACATCCCCTGTGCTCCTTGGTTTCTGTGGCTGTTGGCTTCTCTCATATTTATAACGAGCCCCTCATTCCCCTTCCCTTGTTTGCTTAATTGCTTAGCGAAGGCCTCGGTTCTGGCAGCCTTGATGCCATAGGAAGCATTAGAGGGTTCTCACACAGCTTCCACCCTCGCCGTTCGATGGTGTTCTACGTCACACCAGCGGTAACTCAGGACGTTCCACGTCCGCCGCTTACGAACGTGGGTGGCGCTGATGTACACTCTCAAGGTTAGGTTATTTGTAAACATAAATACCCACGAAAGCAGAAGGATTGACAGCCGTCGCTGTAGCTCAGAGGTAGAACACCGGACGCGTAATTCGGAGGTCGTGGGTTCGGATCCCACCGGTGGCATGTGTTTTTTTTTCTTCTGCTTTTTTAATCAATTAGCTTTAAGCGATAGTAATATTCTTACTTGATCAACATCACAAAAAATAAATTAATTAAAAAATCCCCTGTGCTCCTTGGTTTCTGTGGCTGTTGGCTTCTCTCATATTTTTAACGAGCCCCTCATCCCCTTCCCATATATATATATATATAATATATTGCCGCGTATCATTGTAGTGTTCGTTCGTTCGTGCTCAAGGCCGCAGGAAAGGATTATTACTTTTGTTCGTTACGCGAGAAGCGACCAGACTAATCTCGATTGATCACAGCCATGCCGAGCTGCATCTAAGTGTTTCCAGATTACTTTAGACGATCTCGACCTGTTATCTCAAAGTTTCCTTGCCGGCTTTAAATTGAACGATGCCGCGAGCAGCGGGCATTCGTAGTTCGACGACTCACGAGCACGTTTATTGCTTACGCCGCCGCCGAGTGATTCAGTTCTTTTGGGGGCGCAAGTCAGCCCAAATAAAGAGCTTCGTTTGCAAGTTTTGTTGCTGTCTTCTTGACTGCTGGATTGCCGTCACTACAAAGTGACATCTGGTGGAGGTGCTGGGTAGACTTTCATGTTCTGGACACCTCCTACAAGTCGTGACGCCAGCCCTCTAAGTCATCTACCGCAGGACCTGAGTCCAGTCCACCGCGCAAGCCGACGCCTGCAAGGGGACGCAGCTGAGTTCGGGATTCTCCCGGACCCCACCCGGAAGCGAAAGCCAGCAGCAACGTCTACCATGAGCTTGCCCCAGACGATGACTCCAATCATTCTTCAGCAGCCCGGGTGCCACCAACCTTCGACGCTTCTCCTGGCGCCGACCCCGAAGAATGGCTGGAGCAGTTCGACCGTCTGGCTGTCTTTAACAACTGGGACGATGCCACGAAATTAAGGTACGTCTTCTGCGCCTTGGACGGACCAGCAAGAATCTGGTTTGAAAATGAGGAAGCTAGTCTCACGAACTGGGAAACTTTCAAGGAGCAGCTTCCAAATACCTTCACGAACGTCGTGCGAAAGGAGAGAGCCCAGCAGCTGCTTCAGTCTCGCATACAACACCCAAACGAGATCGTTGCAGTGTACACTGAGGAAATGAAGCGTCTCTTCCGGCGTGCCGACGCAAACATGAAGGAAGAAGAAAAAGTAAGGTTGCTCATGCGAGGAGTTAAAGAGCAACTCTTTGCCGGCCTTGTCCGCAACCCCCCGAAAACTGTCGGGGAATTCATAGAAGAGGCATCCACGATCGAAAAAACTCTTGATGCCCGACCCCGCCAGTATGACCGCCAGCAGCGCGTTTTCTCAGCAAGCTGCCTGGACACCGCCAACAGCAATGACCTGCGGGATGTTATACGTCAAGCTGTGTGAGAGGAGCTCCGACGATTGCTGCCAACTAGAACGCAGCCGCAACTTTCATCTCTCACTGACGTCATCAGGGACGAGGTTCAACAGGCCTTGGGTGTGACGCCGACACCCACGCAGCCTCTGCATCCCCCAGCCATGACTTACACCGCAGCTGTGCGCCGTCCTGCCCCTCGACGACGAGACCCAAGCCCCTATCGCCCTCAGCCAGGTGCGTTGGACCGCCCCCCACTCGCCCCAACCCGGCCGTCCTACGAGGGACGCGCGCAGCCGAGGAAATGCGATGAGTGGCGAACTCCCGACCAGCGCCGCCCACTATGCTTCCACTGCGGCGAAGCCGGTCACATTCTCCGGTACTGCCCATACAGAAGAATGGGCATCCGAGGGTTTCCTTACGACGACCCACGACCCCGACCCGGCCAGCGACCAGCCGAAATCGAGGAGTTTTTGCGTCGGGAAGAATGCTCACCGCCCAGCCGCCTATCACGTTCCCCGTCGCCTTCGTCTCCGCGCTTTGTATCTCCTAGTTGAGGCTACGCAGTGCGTGGACGCTCCCCCAGCCCCCGAAGGCTAAACAGAATAAAGCAGCCTCTGGAGGTGGGGTTGCTTCCGAGTGCAAGCACAAAGATCCTCCATCGACGAAAACCCAAGTCCATGCCTCAACACCGCCGACAACACCGACGACGACGCGGCCAGACTTGAAACTTTTACCGCTGCCCAGAGAGGAAACGTCACAGTACGCCCCCCGCCGGCTCACTGCTCGACGAAGCCGCGATCGTACTGTGAAGACAACGTACAATACGAGAACGCGAACAAGAGACCTTGAAGTTATGGTCGACCGTCACGCAGTTACTGCCTTGGTCGACACAGGAGCTGACTACTCTGTCATGAGTGGCCCACTCGCTGTCTTACTCAGGAAGGTAACAACAACTTGGAATGGCCCGCTGATCGGCACCGCAGGTGGCAACCTGATTACACCGTCAGGACGCTCCACCGCGAGAGTTACTGTAAACGGGATAACCTATGCGACAACCTTCCTGATCCTACAGCAATGCTCGCGAGACGTGATTTTGGGAATGGACTTCTGAATGAACATCGAGCGATCATCGACCTTCGATCTAAGTCGATCAAGCTTTCCACGGACAAAGCGACGGACATACCTGTTGCGACGAGTGCGACTCATCACGTTGCCTTAAACGTCCTCGACGAAGCATTGAGCGTGCAACCCCGATCAAGTGTCCTCGCCTGCATAGGTACTGGAGACATCGAAAATGTCGAAGGCGTCATCGAGGGGAATACCCAGTTACTCCTGGATCGAGGATTGGGCGTCGCAAGGAGAGTCGCCGAAATCCGAAATGGCCAAGCCCAGGTGCTCCTAACCAACTTCACCGAAGAATACCAGCATCTAAACAAAGGTACGACGATTGCCCTTCTCGACGAGCTGCCAGACATCAGAGACATATTTGCCCTCCCCGACCAAACCGCAGAACCACCTGAACAAGGCCAGCAACCCACGTTCGACATCAACCCGGCATTACCCCGGAGCAGACAAGACCAAATACGCAGTCTTCTTCAAAGGTACATTGATTGCTTCTCATCAGCACCGAATGTGCGACGAATCCGGCTTGTCAAGCACCGCATTGTCACAGACGAAAACGCCCGACCACAGCGGCAGAGCCCCTACCGCGTATCGCCGATAGAACGCTAAGCTATCCGCAAGCAAGTTGAAAAATGCTTCGTGACGACGTCATCCAGCCATCGAGGAGCCCCTGGGCAGCACCAGTCGTCCTAGTGAAAAAGAAAGACGGCACCCTTCGCTTTTGCGTCGATTACCGCCGCCTGAACAGCATTACGAAGAAGGATGTCTACCCCCTCCCCCGCATCGACGATACATTGGACCGGCTGTGCAACGCTAAGTACTTCTCATCGATGGACCTGAAGAGCGGCTACTGGCAAATTGAAGTCGACGAAAGAGATCGCGAGAAGACTGCGTTCATCACACCATACGGACTCTTCGAGTTCAAGGTGATCACATTCGGCCTCTGCTCGGCCCCAGCGACGTTCCAGCGAGTAATGGATACGGTGCTCGGAGGCTTGAAGTGGCAAATTTGTCTAGTCTACTTAGATGTCGTTGCTGCCTTCTCCTCAAGCTTTGAAGACCATCTCAGAAGGCTTCAGATAGTGCTGGAAAGAACCAAGTCTTCAGGACTAACACTGAAACCAGAGAAGTGCCACTTCGCCTACGAGGAGCTGCTGTTCCTTGGTCACGTCGTAAGCAAGGATGGAGTTTGCCTTGCCCAGACCCTCAGAAGACGGCTGCGATCGCTGAGTTTCCACAGCCTAATGACAAGAAAGCTATAGGAAGATTCCTTGGATTGTGTGCTTATTACCGGCGATTCGTGAGGAACTTTTCGCGCATCGCGGAACCTTTGACCCAACTTACCAAGGCTGACGTGCCTTTTAAATGGGAAACGCCGCAAGCGGAAGCTTTCAAAGAGCTGAAGCGCCGCTTACGGTCCCCTCCTCTGCTGGGGCACTTTGATGAAAACGCCGACACCGAAATTCATACCGATGCAAGCAGTGTGGGCTTAGGAGCGGTCCTCGTTCAGAAAAATGGTAGACAGGAGAAAGTTATCGCGTACGCAAGCCGTTCCCTGTCGAAAGCCGAATCCAACTATTCGATGACCGAGAAAGAAGGTCTCGCCATTATTTGGGTCACGTCAAAATTTCGACCCTACCTGTACGGACGACCATTCAAGGTTGTGAGCGATCACCATGCTCTGTGCTGGCTTGCCAATTTGAAAGATCCCTCTGGCCGCCTTGCTCGTTGGAGCCTGCGTCTTCAAGAATTCGACATAGCTGTAGTCTACAAATCTTGCCGCAAATATTCCGACGCAGACTGCTTGTCGCGAGCCCCTGTCGACGCAGCACCGGAAGAGGAAGACGACGACGCTTTCTTAGGACCGGTAAGCGCCAGCAGTTTCGCGGAGCAGCAGCGCTCGGATCCTGAGTTGCAGAGCCTAGTTCCTTATCTGAAAGGAATGACCGCATCGCCTCCCCGAGGGTTCAAGCGCCAACTGTCGTCCTTCGTCGTCCACAATAATGTCCTCCTGAAGAAGAACGTCGCGCCCAACAAGGCATTGCATCTTCTCTTCGTGCCCAAAAATCTCAGGCCAGAAATTATGCAGGCATGTCATGATGAGCCGACTGCAGGGCATCTTGGGATTGCCCGCACGTTGCACCGCATCCAGGAGAAGTACTATTGGCCGCGGCTAGCTACCGACGTTTCCCAATACGTGAAAACATGCCGCGAGTGTCAGCGACGCAAAACGCCTCCGACTAGACCAGCCGGACTCCTGAACCCTATACCACCGCCAACTAAGCCCTTTCAGCAAATGGGGATGGACCTCCTCGGCCCCTTTCCGACTTCATCATCAGGTAACAAGTGGATCATCGTGGCCACCGACTATATGACCCGCTACGCCGAAGCAAAAGCGTTGCCTAGTGGTTCCGCAACAGAAGTTGCAAAATGTTTTGTCGAACAAACTCTGCTGCGACACGGCGCCCCCGAAGTGCTCATCACAGACAGAGGAACAACATTTACAGCGCAGCTGACGCAAGCGATTTTAAACTACAGCCAGACAAGCCATCGGAGGACAACTGCCTATCATCCACAAACCAACGGACTGACAGAGCGTCTGAACAAGACCATCGCCGACATGCTCTCTATGTACATCGACTCCGAACACAAGACGTGGGACTCCATTCTGCCCTACGTGGTCTTCGCCTATAATACTGCCGTTCAGGAGACAACCAGGTTTACCCCATTCCAGCTGGTATACGGCAGGAAGCCCACGTCAACACTCGACGTAATGCTCCCGCACGTTTCCGACGAAGACAACCTCAACGTCGCAGCCTACCTTCATCGCGCCGAGGAAGCCCGAAGACTTGCGCGGCTTCGCATTCAAGACCAGCAGCACACCGACGCCCGACGCTATAATCTGCGCCAACGAGACACGCATTACAAGCCAGGTGATCGTGTTTGGATATGGACGCCAGTTCGCCGCCGTGGATTGAGTGAAAAGTGACTGCTTCGCTACTTTGGCCCGTACAGGGTTCTCCGTCGCATCGGTGACCACGACTATGAAGTCATCCCCGACGGCACGACAGCATCTCAGCGACGCCGCACACGCCCGTAGGTCGTACATGTCGTACGCCTGAAGCCATATTATGAACGCTAAAGGACTCGAAGTTTGCATTCTTCGTGTTTATTTTCATTTTAAGGCATCGAGACGATGCTTCTTTGGGTAGCGGGGTAATGCCACGTATCATTGTAGCGTCCGTTCGTTCGCGCAAGGCCGCAGAAAAGGGGTGTTATCATTTTTGTTCGTGACGCGAGAATCGAGCGGACTAATTTGTTCACAGCCATGAACAGCTGCATCTACGTGTTTCTAGATTACTCTAGATGACCTCGACCTGTTATCTCGAAGTTTCCTTGCTGTCTTTAAATTGAACAATGCCGCGAGCAGCGGGCATTCGGAGTTCGACGACTCACGAGCACGTTTCTTGCTTACGCTGCCGCCGACAACGTTTTTAATCCCTTTCAGTTTGCAAGCTCCCCCGCGCCGCGCCCGAGAAAGTGGCCCCCGTCCGCTTCCACTCACCACGCGGCGCTGCTGTCGCTGTCGGCCCGGAGGCAAGGTCTATTGAAATAGGTCGCGAAGCCGGAGTCCGAATGCGGTCCAGAACCAAGTGCTAGCGACATCAAATTAGGGGTGGAACTAAAGCGCCAAAATGAAATGAGTGGACAAACACGACGAGAAGAGGAAAATAATTAGGACATATTTTGTGTTTCAAAAGCATTCGAAAACAATTGCAGTGATTCCTTTTTAAAATGTTTTAGTTGTGTGCATTTTGTTAGAAAGTATAGCGCTTGCTTTGTAAAAATTTTTATGACAGCGTTCGCTCAGAGCAGCGGCAATGGCAGCGGGACGATGCCAAGGTTGACGGTGCTCTGATGTCATACCCTTGTCATATCTTTTGACCATTCTGCTAGCCCTACTTTTTCCTCGTTGCTCATGGAGGAAAGATCGTTGCTTGTTGCTCGAGTTCTTGGTGTGCATCGTTCGTGTACAGTTTCCGCTTTTCCCTTTTGCCAGCGCTTCTGTGTAGTTTCGTTCGGTTGGGTGCGGTTCTGTCGCTTTTGCCCCAAAAGGGCATCGTCTGTGGCCATGGGGCCCCCGTACGCAAAAAAGAGGTGTGCGGTTGCACGATGTGCGAGCGATAACCTGTCTGGCGGCGTCACATTTCATCGCTTCAGCGCTACACCTGCGACATTCAGCGCGACACCTGAGGCGAGGACGAAGGAAAAAGGCACAACGAGAACTGACTACCTAAAAATAGCGTTGGTGGTCGGCACGTCGTGTCTTCTTTCTTCGTTCTCGTGTCGGGTGTCGCGCTGAAGCGTCGCGGTGTTCAGCAGTTTATTTTTCCCGCCAAGCAGCACGTGCGCTGACGTCACAAATATGACGTCACTAAAACACGTGACTTTAACGTTGCGTTTTTGTTTTAATTATGACGTCACTTTTTAGTTGTCCACGCATTTCGAAGACGGCGCTGGCTGCGCACCATGAGCCGCCATGTTTTGAACGTATGGGCTTCTATGCAGCCTACGCTACCATAGTACATCTACCTTGCCGGAGGCGCCGGAGCGCTCGCGCTTGGCAGTTGCTGTGGCAGCCTGTTCTCATCCGCGATAACATTGGGAGCGAACACGTCGAACTCAAATTTGCTGTACTTTTGGAGCTGTCACGTTGAAACTTCAGTCTCATGGTTAAAGAAATGTTTCGCCTGGCTAGTAAGGGTGAGATAAAGAGCAGGCTGATGCCAGTTCGCAAAAAACCAATCGTTTGCATTGCGCTTTATCGCATCACGTTTGCGACGTTTAGCGCTGATGATATGCGTATTTTGGAGGGTTTACCAGAGCTATCAATATTTCTTCGGGAGAATGCATGAAACATTAATGAAAGGATAAAACTAGCGATGTTCCGCTTCTAGATCAGTCACGAAATTCCGCGCTATATTATCAACGAAGCACCGCACATGCGAGCAGCATTTTTCACGTTCTTTAGAATTCCAATCTCAGAGAACACAAGTATAAATGCAGACACACTTAGCTGGATGCAGGGAGGGAATAACTATAGAAGAGCTTTTTATTTGCAATGATAGCACAGACAGGAGCAGCGTACTGCACTTTCATTTTTAGAATGTTAATTTCATTGAACACAGACAAGCATTAAATGCAGACAACTAAGTCGGAAGCACGGAGGGAATGGCTACTTGAAGGCGAGCTTTTTTATTTGCAATGACAATATTTCTCTGTTCTCTAGCCGACGGTTCACGTCTCTCGCCTAGAAGTGGATGCGTGTCACTATGACAAAATGCAGCACTTGGCATGTAAAAGTGGCCATATGCTCTGCACATCCAAGCCGAACAAGGTTTTGCAATTCAAGCTCGTCTAGCAGCTCCCAAGAAACGCCCCTTTCAAAAACGGGACCTTCCTTCAAAGAAATCGGGATTGCTTTGTTTACAATGTTGGTAAACTCTAGCATCTTTTTGGTGGGATGCTTTAAGCACCCTTGCTTGAAGCTTTTGTATACTGTAAGATAAGCGTCACTGCCAACAACTGGCACAGGACAGCTGATATCTTCCATGCTGATATCTGCTGGCTGCTCCAAATCAGGCGGCGGTGACCATGGCGTAGACGCGAAGGGCCGCGCTGGTCGGGCAAACAGCGTGGCGAGCGCCACCGCACGGAAGGAAACGGAAAGGCGACAATCCGCGCACCACAGCTTTCAAACTGAAAGGGATCTAAAAACGTTGGCCGCCGACTGATTCAGTTCTTTTGCGGGCGCAAGTCAGCCCAAATAAGGAGCTTCGTTTGGAAGTTTTGTTGCTGTCTTCTTGACTGCTGGATTGCCGTCAGTACAACGTGACAATATATATATATATATATATATATATATATATATATATATATATATATATATATATATATATATATATATATATATATATATATATATAGTTTATATGCTTCTTCACTCTATAATTTCATCAGGCTACATAATCTTCCTTCAGCAACTATAGCAACCTATTGAATGTTGTGCCACCTGTTACATGCCAGCCACTTTCCTAACCAGCTGCCAGCGCCGGTTGTGTGAGAGATATTAGTTACTGTGTGCCACTCGCATGGCTGCAGAGGTGGCAGAGTGGTGTAAAGTGGCCGACTGTGAACGTGCTTAATTAGTGCTGGTACTCACAGCACTGGGAAAGCTTTTAGAAACTATAGCGATCCGGTCTGAAATGTCTGCTTTAGTTGAAGTTTGGGTTCCAATGTCTACTGAGTCGCGATTTCAAGAGTGTGCTGAACTGAGATTCCTGATAATGGCAGCTGACGTATTTCATGCCCAAATCCAAAATCGATCGCTGTGAAAGCAAGCTGCTGCAAGAAGAGAGACAGTGGCGTGTCCTAATTCCCGCCTTGTTGTTCACTTTACCGCCCAGCATTATATAGCACCGCAGACACCAATAGAAGATTACTGCCAAAAAAGGACCACTTTCCACGAGGGTGTGAAGAACCACATAGAGGGTTCACGCATAGCCCAGATGACCTTCGAGCGACTACCGTTCCCCGAACGCCGAGCACTCGCAAACATCCGGCTGTCGCCGAAGCAGCTGTTCCAAGCCGTACACTGCGCCTTCAGCTGCATACGCAAACCGGCCGGTCTCTTCCCGTCGGAAGCGTCCTGCATGGTGATCTTTCTTCATTCGCGGGGCTTGGCAGACATTCCGTGCGGCAACGGGGTGGAGCGAAAAATGTACCGGTGCGCTTACATGTGAGCCTCCGGGTTTCGCGCTGCCTGGCTGCGATTTTGTTACTTCGTTTGAACCAGTTAACAAAGCTCGAAAATGTGATCCGCAATAAACTGGTCAATGTGAAGTAAGGAACGCGTCAGCTGCTTTTCTGCCTTTCCTCAAGATTGCGCGAAAAAAGGCAAAAAAAAAACGTGTTTAGTCGCCCATATGCATGTCTAAAGCGCCCGAGCGGTGCGCTCTTTAGTGCGTTTTATGGCAGTCGTCGCTGCTATGCCGGCCTGTCACAGCTTTTCAATACATGAGGAGTTAAAACACGATCCAGGGCAATGTGCATGCTCGATAACGTGTTGTTTCCAGCCCTAAAGTCTTTTTTTCTGTCCTGATAAAGCCTTGTTCCGAGCACAGTTTCAGCCTTCTACGCAGGTGTGTGGAGAACTGAACGTTCGTCTGAAAGTTACGGTTAATAAGGTAGTAGCTGTTCATTCAATGTTATGCCGCAAAATAAAGTATGCTTCGGTTACATTTTTTTCCTTCAGTTGGCGTAATTCTCTTCATCTTTTCATGGTTGAGTGCCTCTAGATAGCGAGCCGTTCTGGACAAAAACCTGTTTGATCGGGAAACCATTATTGAACGCAGGTAAGATTTCACTGCAACAATGAATATATCTACAGATTACCCGACAACAGTGTTGTATTTTTTTATTCACGTTTTTGCTCTTCTAAATAGCGTTCCCCATTGGTTTTTTGTGGCAGCGCGAACTGTTTCGTGCGATCTATGGAAACATTTGTAAAGAATTATTTCGTTGCACAATAGAATAATGAACCATTAACTTCATCATTTCCTCAACAATCTCTCTATATTTTCCAATTTTCTAATTTTTTTCTTTGGAATGCGGGACATGAACTAGGCATACTGAACACGTTCACCGTTTCCGCCTTCTTCACATTTGCCAAGCAACATATTTACAACAAAACCCCTGTGCAAGCTGACGCATCTCCAGCGTGGTTGCTGGGCGACGCAGAACAATTGCTCTCGTTTCCATCTGCCTAGCCTCAGTTAATAATTATTGTAATTGGAGGAAATATAGGTTCCCCTAGGGTTGCTATAATGGATAATAGATAGGGTAAGCTAAAATTGGTCACATGCATTTTGTCTCCAGTGCTCGCAAATATTGGTGCCGAAAATAAGTACTAAGCATGGAGAAAATTTGCAGGACTCAAGCATTCACCATTTACTATCTCAGCATGTTGGGACGTTAACGTGTTGGAAACTAACGCGACCCTTGAGAAGCCGAAAGAGGATGACACGAAGATTACTTCTTTTTGCGCTGATAGGGAACGTTTTGCGTCGCTCTTTTTTTTATTGCCTTCCGGCTTCCTGAACGTAAAATTTTTGTTCGAACGGCCAGGCTTGTTCTTTCGTCATGTACATCCCTTGTGTTGCAGCGAGAACTGCTTTTTGGAAGCTATACGTTGTCGTTCATTAGAGGCGGGATTACCGGGGCAAGATTTTAACGAAACCGGCGCATAATTAGTACAGAAAAGTCATGAAATCCAGACACTTTATTGGACAACGCGAATACATATAATGTACATTTATTTGCGTCTAACGAAACCACCACGGTGTCTGAGTGGTCTTTTTTCACCGAAACGTGTGCTAAGTTTATTTAATTATTATTTACTTATTTTATATCCCAGCACTTTGAGCCTCTCTCGGGCTCGGGTAGGAGTGGATTGTTGGAGCAATATGAAAAAATAACCGGCATGGTGTTCCGAAACATAAATCAATGAAACATAGCACACAAAACTCATCGTGTGCAGAGTTCACACTCTCTTGCAAGCTGAAACAGTAAACGATACTCATGAACAGCAAAAAAGAAAGCAGTGGTTAGCATAGTTTCCACAAACGTGACTTGATTCAACAGTCTTAACAAACGCATCAAATGACAATCATTTCAATTTTTGTGGTCCAGCCTATTCTACAAGTCTAAGACACGAGTTAGAAATGAAAGTTTGAATACGTCACACCTTACAGCCAACGCTCTTATGGAGACGTCGTGGCTGCTGCTTTTAGAGCTGTTATGAGGTGGCTTTAGTTAGGTAATTTTTTTCTGTGATGGCACAATCGCGAGCAGAAAAAGAAATGTCATGCATGCAGCCTATCGTCGACATTCCAATGGGGAGATGTCCCCTCTTTTACGCAGACTTGTCACACTATCATAACTTGAGTAACGTGTTCTAGTTTTATTCAAAATAGACTGATAGGGGTTCCAAACTATAACGCTGTACTCAAGGATGGGCGTTCTTATGGTCTTATAGGCGATAAGTTTTACATGCGAGACTGCAGCTGACAAACTTTTTCGTATGAATCCAATTTTTCGGCATGCTTTTGGACAGATGCTTCCTACCTGTGATTCTCTAGTGAATTTTTCAGCTAATGCTACCGGGAAGTATATTACTTCATTATTCCACATCAGAGCAGATCCTAATAACAGATGTATAAAATCAATAGGAGCATTTTTCCTTATTATGGTGATTGATGAAGTTTCATCGATATTTGTTCTCAAACCCCAAGTTTCCATCCAGGTGGCATGGTTATGCAATGATGAGATTAGAATGAGTTTGTCGTCTGCATAACGAACTGTAGTGTACGCAATGTAGTCTTCAGGAAGTCTTAGTACAACAAATGGAGTAAGGCGAGAAAAGATATAATAGATATATATCGTAAAAAGTAAAGGCCCTAATACGGATTCCCGAGGGACACAAGAGCAAACGGTGTTGGAGATGGAGCAAGAGTATTGGAGTTGGAATTTCAGAAATCGATGCACCGGGTACGGTCCGAGAGGTAAGCCGAGATCCAAGAAGCACTTTCTGTTCGAATAAGACAGAACTGCTCAATTAATTTGCAGGGTGCGGCAGAACCAAGTACATTTGTGAAGTCAATGAAAACTGTCTCTTCGGAAACAAATATTAATGGCAGCCGCGAAGGCATGCGTAGTTTAGTTAGTTGTGTAACTGTTGATCGTCCATACTGAAAAAATGCGCAGAAACACGATGACTAAGCCGAGACAAGCACAAGGACCAGCGCTGCTCACGACTGAAGTTTTGTTTCGAAAATATGCACATATAAATAGTAAAAACAAAACAAAACAAGACCAGAACAAGTTATCTTGAAAGTCACGTGTCACCCCGTGCGCACTCGAGTAGGTTGGCCAAAAACTGAGAATCCCTAAGAGGCAAGCGGACGGAAAGCCTTAATGACACCTTTATCTGCACTGATACGCATGTGAAAGGCATCCATCAACTCACGCACTAGTTTATCTCTGTGCATGAGTAGAACTGTTGTTTTGTTGAAGAGTGGTTCACATTGGATCTTGTTATCGTTCATTCAAAAGCGGCAATGTTTAGGGAGGCCATCAAGGTTATCATCCTTTACTAATATTCGGTGTTCTCCTAATCTTTCATGGACGCATCGCCCGGTTCGGCCTATGTGCAATGCACCTCAGGATAACGGCAACTTATGCACAACTCCCCTGGCACAAGGAACGAACGGCGCTTTCTGCTTGGTACTGCACTTATTTTTTCTTTCTTTCCTGCTAACGCCTTCTTCCTTCCGGCTGAGCACTTGCGAACAGATGAATGCAAACTTTCTAGGGGCGGAAAACACTACTGGAACGCTGTACATGGCCACCAGTAACTGCCAGGTATTCTGCTCAGAAACGATTGCTCGGACCGGGCTGCCTTCTTTGTGGGCTGTCGCCTTGAAAAAAGTGGCTAGGTGAAGTTCTTAAGCCTTCTTGATGCCGCTCGCTACTTACTCAAGATTGTGTGGAAGAGCAACAATGCGACGGCTTCTTCTTTTACTTTCTTCGCCTTAAATTCAACCTCTCTGAACTTTTTCGCAAAATCTGCCTCGGCTTACTCCACGAACAAACCCTCAGGAATGAGCACCAATTCTTCTGCTTGTCCGCGCAAAGGATTCTCAATTTGACAGATATGAAGGAGTCGAGAGGTTGTGCAGTACACCCACGTTCTTCTTTCTCCTCATGGGTCCTTTCCACAACGTCGACGCATTCCTCGAGGCAACTTGCCTGGACTGCACTGCGCGAGAGCTGCGAAACTGACCAGGCAGCTGCTATATTTTCAACAGGCCTAAGCACCTGCGTGAAACCGAACTTCGGTCCGAGCTTGGGGCCTCCCAGGTACTGATCACGAGCTCAGCCGTTTCACAGTGTGACGACATTCTGATTCGATTCGAAGTCTTCCGTGGCCTTGGAAACGTCGGTTTCTGTTCCGTCATTGGTGCGCCACTTCGTCATACATGACCGAGTTTCTGTGGAACTTTGTTTTCCCAATGTTTCCAAGGCCACGAAAGACTTCGCGATCGAACCAGGACGTCTTCAAACTACGAAACGGTGAAATTTCAGCCCAGCGCCTGGGGGCCCCGAAGTTTGGTCCGAAGTTCTGTTTGCCACCGGTGCTTAAGCCTGTTGAAAGTGTAGCAGCTGCCTCGTCACGTTCGCGGCTGTCGCGCAGTGAATTCCAGGCATGATGCGTCGAGGAATGCGTCCGCGTTGTGGGAAGGACCCATGAGGGGCAAGAAAAAAGTGGGGGCACTGCACGGCTTGTCGACTTTTTGATATCTGCCGCGTGGAGAATCCTTTTTGCGAACAAGCAGGAGGGTTTGTGGTCATTCCTGAGGGTTTGTTCGCGGAGAAAGCCAGGCAGTTATTGAGAAAAATTTCAGTGAGGTTCGCTTCAAGGCGAAGAAGGTAAAGGAAGAAGCCGTCGCATTGCTGCTCCGCCACAACCTATACAAAGTAGTTAGTGGCATCAAGAGGGCTCAAGAACTTCATCTAGCCGCTTTTTCACGCCGAAAACCCACAAGGAAGGCATCCCATTGCGAGCAATCGTTCCGAGCCGAATACCTGGCAATTACTTAGTGTTGATGTGCTCAGGGATCGGGACCAGGGTCTTCACCGCATTGCGGCGAAGCAGGCAGACTACGGAGAGAAGCCTTCGGGAGGAATAGCGAGCTTGGAGGTTTATTTTACATTTTGTACAGTAGCAAGGAGACCAAAGTCAGAAAATGGGGGAGGATCACCTGGCATACCGCAGATTGCTGCTTAAAAGCAGTTCAGATTCCCCAGGAAACCAGGTAGGGAATCTGATCTCTGGTTGAGCGTCCAATGGGCTGCCAGCGTCTTCTTAGGCTCCGCCCTCCCCACGTGGCCGCGCACACCGCACAGACACACACACACACACACACACACACACACACACACACACACACACACACACACACACACACACACACACACACACACACACACACACACACACACACACACACACACACACACACACACACACACACACACACACACACACACACACACACACACACACACACACACACACACACACACACACGGGCAAGGAGGAACTTGGCGTCTCTCAGTCGCGAACTGTTTGACCAGGCCCAAAAGGTCGTTCGCTGCTGAGTGACGATCCTGATCGATGGGGACGCGAGCGCTGACCGCTCACACCGGTGACCTCTTCAGTTCGGTGGAAGGGACAAATCAGCCGTGTCGCCCTTCTGCTTTGTCTGCTGCCCAGGGCGCACGCGGGCAATAAGTTAGCGGCGCCGCCGCCCCGCCGTCGTCGCCACTGGATCTCGTCGGTCAGTCCACGGGCAGTCCGGGAGAAACACCGCGCTCAGCCTTCCCGGCGAAGGGGATTAGACGCCTTTGTGTACGCCGACGCCGTCGCCAGAAGCTGCCCCACGCAGTGTCTCTTTTGTCTCCCCCGAACAGCAGCGCTTTTGGCCGCATACCTGAAGGCGCCTGACTGTCTCGCCGTTCTCCGCTGGCTGGGCCTCCGATCATTACAGTGTCATGTATCTTCAGAAGCATCTGGCGAGTCTTACTGTAGAGGACCTACTCATGATTACAAATTCTGAGGCAGTAGTGAGTCTTCTCAGCTGCATCAATCCAAGACAGCGTACCGCTTTCAGTGTGTACATAGGGAATTCTACTACTGAATACCAAATAATGAGCTAATGAAGATGGTCCAGGATTGCATTTCGGAGCCCAACGACGAGGCTGCATTTGTGTCCAGATGGGATGTATATATTGGGTTGTTTTTAGAAATACTTGTGTTTTATTTTCATTCCACGGGGCGGAACGGGAATATTTCTTTTACATCGAAGGGATGTTTGTATCGAATAGTGTGTAGCCCCCAACCTAAGCAACATTTTTCTGGCTAAGTTAGATAGATCCATAGATGGGCTAGTTTTGAAGACATGTAGATACGTAGATTACTTTTTAGTGTTTTTATCTGAGTTTAACCAGCAACAGAGTGTCGTCAACGCACTCCAACTGTTTAAAGACTGTGGCTCGGGTCTCAGTTTTACAGTAGAGATACCAAGAGACGGTAAGCTCCAGTTCCTAGATCTGTCGTTGCATCTTTGCCCAATACATGTACGTTGCGCATACCACCCTAGGGCCAAAAAAGCATTGCTTGATTACTCATCCGGCCATTCCAAAGCACAAATAAAGGGATAGTCATTTCCTGTCTTAAAGCAGCCTTCCTCAAGTCGTGCCGAGGTGCTCAATGAAAGTGTTGCGTCCCAGTTGGAAATGCTGAAAGAAAGTGGATAGCGTTCAGCGAGTAATCGTGGAAGCTTTCAGGAGGTTGTGAAGGTGAATCAAAGCCGGCTCGCGACCCAAACTCCGGGAAACACCATACGTCCACAGGCTGGCACATGGACTTAAGAACGTAGCACGGCGTTACAACATTCCTGCATCGTTTTCCGCCCCTAAAAAGTTGGCATCAATCTTTTCGCTGGTGCACAGCCGGAATAAGAAGGCGGAAGCAGGAAAGGAAGTAAGATTGAGTGCAGTAGTAAGCACACAGCCCCGTTCGTACTTTATGTCAGGGTAGGTGTGTAACTTGCCGTTATGCCGTGGGGCATTGTACTTCGTCCAAACCGTGTGATGCGTCGATGAAAGATTAGGAGAACACCGAAGATTACAAAAGGGAGATTCTCTTGATAGCCTCCAAAACCATGGCCGCACATGTGCTCCGAACGATATGAAGATCTCTCCCGTAGTGAGTCAAAGACTGGGCAACGCCACAGAAACTGTCTGGGCGTACCTCTAGCCGGGCATACCGAACGCTGAGGGGAGGGTATGAGTATGGTTTTATCAGGTGAGGCTTTAATGTTGACAGAAGCTGACCACTCTGGATTCGACAAAGAAGTACCACCTCTACCCTGCAGAATGTGCTAGGTGGGCGGCGTCATAGTTCCTTAGGGTTAGCCAGGTGCTCGAGAACGCTGCGTCGATAGCGTTGTACCTGATGCCGTGTCTCGGCCCTAGGAGGTGGCGACGAATGTGCAACGTCAGCAGAGGCCCAAGGAGCGGAAACGAGTAAGCATCGAGGCAAAGGTGCGGAAAGATCTGCAGCCCGCGCTGCCTGGTGCGCCTTTCCGTTCCCAGTGATTTCTTCATGTGCAGTAATCCATTTGATAACTATAGTGTAGCCCTCCTCTCGCTGGCGACGGGCTTCCGTAAGAATAGTGTTAAGAACTGCATAGTCTGCTCCTCTTGCACGGCAGGCAATGTACGCTGCTTGTGATTCAGTGTTCACATAGTAGCTGCAAGCAGTCGGACCCCGTCTTCTTACTGTTGGAGCAATGGCAAGACATATGGTAAAGAGCGCCTCGGAGAGCCTCTGAACGGCAGTATCTGACTCAGTCGTGACAAGCTATGGCAGCGCAATGCTGGAAATGAGCGGCCTTTGTGTATAGTTGGATGGCCCCTTCCTGGGCTAGCTTGTATGACAACTTCTCGTGACGTTTACCGGAAGTTTTGCGCCTTTGGGGATTAGCTGAACTCATGTCCTTTGCTAATAGCATGTCATATACTAAATAGATTAGTTCTCAAGGTGGGACAGGGGAGGACAACGGCTATACATTGTCACCGTTGTCGCCTTCCCTGCTGAAAAAAGTTCTATGATGCAATAACCTCATAGATCATTCATCATAGAATATCATACAATCTGTAAGACATCATACAATCTGTATGATATATCATTCAATTTGTATGATATATCATACACATTGTATGATATGTCATACAGATTGTATGATATTCTACGGTGAATCATCTATGAGGTTATTGCTGCATAGAAATTTTTCAGCAGGGTTATAGCCCCAGGATCTGACGGGAGCCGCTGCTGTGGAGAGGTGGACACGCTGGGCTTGCAGGTGCTGCTCTGCCACATCCGACAGGGCATTGATTTTTCTGCATTTGTGTTGGTACACTACTGTGCAGTACTGCGGCAGGCCAGTAGACAGGCGCATCGCATTGCGATAGATTCGCTCAATCTGAAGGCGTTGGGTTGGTTTAAGCCGCATGTACGAATATTCGAACAGGGTTCTTGATGTTACAAGAGCCAGGGCTATATTATGGAGCCCCCCCCCCCCCCCCCCCCCCCTCTTTGATTCTCCACCTACGCGCCGAGACTCGGCGCATAATTTGTAAAGCCTGATAGACACTTTTGGCCTTCGACTCCATCCTCGTCAATAAACATGCCGAGTATACGGATTGTTTGTTTCCGGCAAATAACTGAGTTCCCTAAATGAAAAGAGATAAGGCGATGTTCGGCATCGGCTCGCAGCCGGGGACCGTGTATGGCAGCCACGTATTCGGTTTTTTCCAGAGAGGTTTTCACGCCACACTCCTTGACGTTGCCGTGGACGGCATTGATGCCTGCTTGTAGGGTAGTTCGTGGCTCCACTGGGGACCCCGAATTCGTCCTATGTGTAATGTCGTCCGCATACAGGCCAAATTTAAGACCGGGTATAGACGTTAGCATTTGCTGGAGACCTGACATAGCGATGTTAAAAAGCGTCGGCGACAAGACAGCGCCAAAGGGGACGCCGCTTGCGTTACGTTGCCACTTCCCCTGCGTTGCCAGTTTGCCACTCAACTATTGCCCTCATTCCCACCAGTTGTAAAGTTCCCAAACAAATCTCCGCTAAGTTCAAGTCCCAGACTAAGATAAGTTTAATAGGTTCGTTGACATTCCGACACAGAAAATCGTGCAGCTGAGAAAGATAGTGGATTGATGCATTCGACCGTCGGTGTGTGCCCCTGATAACACAGACTTTCTACTAATATTTATTCTGAACCATACGTTCTTCTGATTCATATTTTCTCTTTCTTTTTAAATGAGAAACATTTAATAGCAATAGCAAAGACCCCTCCCCAGCGATCGCGGTCTGAACGATCGGCAGAATAGGTGGAAGCACTCATGCATGGTGGATTCCAGAATATAGCAAGGTTTTAGCGATGACAGTTATGTCGACGCTTACGTCAGCACCATTTCTTCTGACTTTTCACTTTTATTGACAATAATTCTTGCATACGAAACATATTAAAGTGAATGGAGCTGCAGTGTTCCGTCACTAGATGGAGTAACCGCTATTTTCATCAACTATACGCGTTTCGCGTTTGAGAAGTATTATCTTATTTGAATTTTATTCCTTGGGTAAAAATCGGTTTTTATCTTTTGTTTGTCAATTATTCGGGTGACCTTGTCTCCCCTGCCCCGACTTTCTTGCGATCACTGCCGCAGTTTCCGCTATGTTTCACGTACAGTTGGTGTCAAGTCTACTGAGATGGATTTGTTTCCACCTTTAAACTTGGCGCAGTCTTTTAGAAGAGTGATTTTCTCACTGAAACCGAAAAAGAGACCCATTACGGGGCGTTAACATGTAGTACTTTTCTTGCCGATCAGGTGGCTGCTTACAATGAATCTAACTTCAAGAATATCCTTAATGATGTCATACTTGACCCGTTTTACTAATGTTGCACTACTTTCGTTGTCTCGTTGCTTGAAGCCGTATGAATATATGACTACGTTAACTTTACTGCTGAGCTGATCAGACTCCTTATTCACAGTGTTAAGTTGCGACATTTTCTTTATAGAGCTGAAGAGCAGCAATATTTGTCTTTATTGCCGTAAGCCTGTTTTGGACATTCTGTAGGATCATTTGTAATTCACTTTGTGAAAACTTAATTTCGGTGACTCTGTTTAAAACTGACATCCAGTTTGTCATGATCCGGCCCTGAAATCTCTTCAACATGCCACTCAGCTTTAGTAAAAAAAAAAAAAGTGTATAATCCGAGGTAGGTCGACACAACACGAACAGCCAGTGGGTACTCGGCAGCAGCAATAAGCCAACATAGTTACTCCTGAAAAAAGCTGGTACAACGTCAGATTTTTGGTCACCAACTTTTACAAATGCAAAACATAAAACCGAGCATCGTGCGCCGTGCGGTGCGGAGGAATCCTTTGGATCAAATTGTCAGTAACATTTATAGGACCTCCTTGTTTTGGTTCTGCCGTTTCTCGGCTAAGATATTGCTAAAATCAGATAACTATCGCGGCACTTACACGGAGACTATAGCCACATATTTCTTTGCTCGCTTTGATGTCAGTTTTCAAGTCAGTCGTTATCGGGTCATCCCTGAGGTCAACCTCACGCCAGCAAGAATCTGCAACATGATTTCCTTTTTTTTTTCTGCACTTTGCCCGAATGTTTATATTTTATTTTCGGTTATCTTTCTTATAAACTCTCTTCTTTAAAGAGACCTCTGGTCCTTGAGGGTGCTGTAATTAATACGTCATAAAAAAATAAATGAAAAATAAATAAGTTCATAGTTCAAACAAACGAGTGCTGCTAACTACGCTTTGTTAATTTTCATTTGAAGGAATTTCTTACACTACGGAGTACAGCTAACCAGTGCGTACTTGTTTGTTTATATTTTTTGCCGTAGGTCTGGCGCATTTTATACATGCAGTTGCGGCCATAGTAACATGGAGCACGCTAACGCCATCATTCTCTCCTCTCGCCTCAAGCACAAAACTTCAAAGGAGCTATATGTATGTGCTAAAAATGATCTCTGATGCACTCGCGTATAGATGCAAGAACCATAATATTTTCGCTAGAAAGCACACGAAAAACGTTTAAAGGCAAAAGCGTGTTCCGTGTTATTTTGGGCGCACCAGTACGTATAATTCGTCCAAAGGCCTCGCTATCTCTCACGCACACACGCATATACACTTACGGTACAGGTTGGAGGCAGGATAAGGCACTGACGCGTGCTGAGCCATTTAATTATGGCTGTAAAGATGTTACAAATACAACTGCAAACTCTCTCCGCCGTATGTGTCATTGCACATTTTCAAAATCAGTTGTCTACTCGTCGGTGAAGGTCCGACTCCTCTCACCTTGGGCGAAAAATAGTCATTCAAGACTTAATCCGGGAAAATAGGCCTGTAATCAGTGATTGACATCCACCGACCGCAGCCATACGGCTACAAAGGAAAGCTATACAGCTTTCTCAGAAACTTGGTAATTAAAGAAAAATTCGTCCTGGTCCGGGGTTCGAACCCGGGACCACCGCTTCACCAATGAAGCTAACTGGGACGGCAAGCTTATGAAGCGGTGGTCCTCAGTACGATCCACGGACCAGGAGGAATTTCTCTTTAACTACGAACTTTCTGAGAAAGTTGTATAGCTTTACTTTGTAGCCGTATGGCTGCACTCGGGTGGATTTCAATGAGTAATTATTTCCTTATCACAAATCTACTCCACCTATGAGGATTGTCCTAAAATCTGAAAAGAATAGATCTGAAGTTCACATACCACCTGGCGTAAGTCGGCTTGCTAAATATGTTGAAGGAAAGCCTTCTCTAATCATGCTTTCGTCGTCGGGATCGAACTCCGGTAGCTTGCCGGCTGCGGATACCATATTCAGTACTTGTTTTATGCTATCCTCATCGCATCGAACAATGACCACGCATTACGGTCTTTGCACGCATTCTGAGCAGCGCTACTCCACGTTCTTTGCGATGCCGGATGCAATGCTCGCGTTTCATACCGCGCTGATGTTGGCATTTGGTGCTGGGCTATCCCTAGCTTGGGCCTGGGCTATCTGTTTTAGAGCGCAGCTCTTAGGCATCCGTTTCTGCGTTTCGCGGCGTTGCCGTTGTCCGTTGTAACCAGCAGACGACTCCCTTTAAGCTGCGAAAACAATGGAGCGGGAGCTGGTAAAGGAGAAAGTAAAAGCGCAACCACCGCCCCTCCTTAGCAACCGGCGCTCCGGTGGGAGGCGCAGCTCTGCATAGCAACCGTGACGTCGAACAGTAGCACTAGAACGAGCGCGCGCGCGTAGGCGGTGGCAGCTACGTAGCCGTGCCTTCGCCAGACGTCTCGTTGCAGTCGAGTGAGACGCATAGCTCCGAAGCGGCCAAGTGATTCCGTGCCGAGTGGTTCGGCGAAGCGGCAGTGATTTGACCATAAGGCTTTCGTCAAGCACACTTTAGAATTTTTCATGTCTCTTCGATATTTTTTTGAGCAAAGGAAATGCGCAGTATCTGTCGCCCACAGCTGCGAAACCAATAGAGCGGGGACTTGGAAAGCAGAGGGCAAAATTTGTGAATTGGTTTTTCAGGAAAGGAAATGCCCACTATCTGTCTTACACATCTCGGTGGACACCTGAACCACAGAGAATGCGCATAACTGTCCTCTTGGAATAGTGGACACCTCAGTCGGGCTTTAAGGTACGTGGCGGTAGTGACAGATGTGCGCTTCGTCCTGTTACCTACCTATGTGTCTGTCTGTTTTTTGCGCCTAAAACCTATTCAAATATGAACCAAAACCAACTAGCCCAGCAGCAAGTGCTCTTGGTCTTTCGATGAGTTGCTTTTGACTCTTTTCGTCCGAGCTGCTCCCAACCCTCCTGCGTTGGCTGGTTATTAACAGTGATCGCCTGATTTCGTTGGCAGGCCCATACCATATGGTACAGGTCCGCCTTCTCCCCGCAGAATTTGCATTATGAGTCAAATGACTCCGTGTCTATGGCATGTAGTCTTCCTTGGTTGTTGTAAGTGTTGGTCTGTAGCTTTACGAGGTGTTGTTCCTCCCGTTTATCTGGTGTCTTAGCCGGCGGAGGGTAGGCCCGACGGGATAATCTTAAGTGCTGAAGTATGTCATTGTAAGTTAGTAGCGGGGTAGGAGGTTCCACGGCGTCCGCACTGGGTGCCCGAGGGAGAAATGCTCGGGCTGAGGCATGTGCGCTCTCGTTCCCTGGGATGCCCTGGTGACCTGGTACCCATATTAAGCGTTTGTGTGTGGGTTGGTAGCCATGGGTGTAGCTATCTTGCAGGATTTTAGCTGCTAGTGGTGCGACCCTACCCATGAGGTAATTGCGATACGCTGTCTGTGAATCTGTGAGAATGTATTCTGAGCTAGTTTGTGTTGCAGCTAGAGCAATCGCCACTTCTTCCGCCGCCAGTATGTCCTAGCTAGCCAGTACTAGCCCGTCGACTGTTGTATTTTGGTGCACTACCGCGACGGCTGTCACACCCTGCTCGGGACCCGCAGCATCGACATAGAACACGCCCTCGCGCCCGCCGTAGTGTCTTTTCATGGCTTCAGCTTGTGCTTGTCGTCTTGACTGGTGAAAATCGGGGTGCATATTCCTGGGTAGTGGAGCTGCCTTGAGTTGTCGTCTCCGTGAGACTGGGATGTTGGTTTTGCCGAGTAGTGGAGAGCCGTACCACCTGCGCCGTAAGGTGTGCCTCTATCAGCTCATCTATCGTGTTGTGCACACCCAGTCGCAAGAGCCGGTCCGTCGATGTCGCAAGAGGGAGTCTCAGGGCCTTCTTGTAAGCTGTTCTGATTATGATGTCGAGGTTTTTGATGTCACACTTCTTGAGGCGGAGGTAGGGCGCTACGTAGACGACGCGGCCTACAACGAAAGCCTGCACCAGTCGCAGAGTATCGTCTTCTCGCATCCCTGATTGCGCGTCGTTATACTGGCGATCATCCTGGCAACTTGCTCGCTCACGAGCCGTAGTTTCTGGAGGGTGAGAAGGTTGTTGCTGTTGTTATTTATGTACAGACCCAGTATCTTGAGGGTCTGAACTTGCTTGATGGGTGAGTTGTCTACGCGGATGTTGATGGTGTCCTGATTCCTGCTTTGACGGAAGACTATGAGTTCGGATTTTTCGGGTGAGCACGTTAGTCCACGCGCCCTTGCATAATTTTGAGCTGTTGTCGCCGCTGTTTGTAGTTGTTCTTCAAGTATTCCCATACTTCCCGTGGTTGTCCAGATGGTTATATCATCAGCGTACAGGGCGTGGCGTATGCCAGCTCATCAGGTGTTTCGAGGACGCGCCTCAGCAGTCGGGAACAGCGGACGTGTCTCACGTCGGCTCCGCCGAATTTATGATCTTTTCCCGAAGCATTCGCCGAAGCGCTACAACACCATCTGGCTACACTTCACAACAACGAGGAGGCCACCCACCTTTATTCAGGTGGGACCATTTTCTCAAATCTTACGAGAATTTGAAGTTAAGCGGATCGTGCCAGTAGCTAAGCTTAGTAGGCACGAGTTCCCATTTTAACCTGTAGCTTTGTGCCCTTGTTGTGAGAAATATCTGATAATTCCTGAAGTTTGCAGTCAATTCTGATCTCCTGCGCTTGCATTCTGATTAGAACTGGTTCTAGGTTTTCCATCATGGGTTTAACAACTGATTCAAACATGCTTTTTATTGTCGTCGCGATAATAATTTGTAATTTATTTTCAATGAGATCTTGAATTGTGTTTTCCAAGCGAGTTATGCGTTCTTCTGTTTGGGGGTGCTGCGTATATTGCGGCTTTGGTGCCTGCGGTGGTGGTGCCTACGGAGTGGGTGCCTGCTGTGGTGCGTCTGGTGGAGTTGCTTTGCTCTCGGGGCTGCTAGTGTCTAACTGGTGTGGAAACGCAGGGGGTAGCTCGGTCTTATCTTCTTCCATCGGACGTGCCTGTTAGGTCGATGAAGATAATGTATGTTTAGAATTGAATGCGATACATAAGTGCTGTTTCAATGTGCTATTTTCGGATTTAGAGCTGCGCCCAAATTTCGCATTAGGAAGTAACGTAATAGTTGGTAATTTTTTTAAAGCATGCGTCGTTGCTTCGGCGGACACGGCTTTTCGAAGCGCGTCTCTTTCAATCTTCCCTCTCACGTGTCTTTCAATTCTGCTCTGTCTGCAAGTGGCAGCGATTGTGGCTCAGCTCGAGGCAGTAGCCAGGCCCGCGCAATTTTTTTTCCAGTCTTACTTCAGTCACAACAACAACGCTTGGGCGGCTGTACTGGCTGACCGCTGCTTCAATTATGTGCGCATGCTTGCTGTGTCTGTCGGCTGTAAATCAAGGAGTTTCTGGAATCCAACGTCTTCTCTGTGGACGCAACAATGCACTCAAGTATAAATGCAAGAACCTGTATTTTCGCTACAAAACACACGGAAAAAGCTGAAAGGTCGAAGCTTGTTGTGCGTTATTTTGGCCGCACCAGTACGTAAAACTCGGTCAAAAGCCTCTATCTTGGGTTGTATGCAGTTACGGTACGGGTTAGAGGCAGGATAAGCCACTGACGCGTGCTGAGCCAGTTGCAAACTCAAGCTGTCATTGCACATATTCTAGGTCAGTTGTGTATTCGGCAGTACAGGCGCAAATCCTCTCACCTTGGGCGAAAAATACAGTCATTTAAGACTTATTCCTCATAAGTATACCTGAAGTTCTTCGGTGCAAGTCGGTTTTCTAAATATGTTAGAAAAAAGCCTACTTTAATCATGCCTAATTACGACGCCAGACAGGGAAGAAGACTGACTTCTTCAGTAAACAATTCCCTTCGAGTACAGGATTCAAGAGTGACAAAAAAAAAATCTAAGCTCTTTTGGGCGTCGAGTAAAAGCAGCAGTCAAAATGTGTGAGGAGCGGTACCGGTTGACGAATGAACGGCACACTGGCACGGCGCTCGACTGGTTCCGCAGTGGCGTTCACCGCCGTAACTGAAATTGAAGCGTCTATGAAAGTGTCTGTAAGTGTCTATGAAATGTTTCTGAAAAGGGGTTTAAGATGTGTGCATAATGCAGAGTTAAGGCCGGTAAGTGTTCATGGCGCATATAAGTTTTCAAAAGCGCGCCCGTTATTTATTAATCATTTTCAAAATATCCCATTCCTGCGCTACACGGCAACGTCCAGTGCGGGTCACTCGCACACGACGACATGCACGCGGCCCATGTGACGTCGCTAATGACGGGTTGTCATTGACTGTCGGTGGGTCTGGCGGAATATTCCTGTCTTCCCCTCTATTGCGCAGTGGCGGGGGAGGGAGAGACCTAGAAAAGAAAAGAACCAAGCCAAGGGACTTGGGAAAGTAAGGAAGGGGAAATTAAAGGAAGGAGGTCGTTTTGAGCACCGCTCTTAAGCACCCGTTCCTGCGTTCCGCGTCGTAATCGTCGTCGTCGTCGGTGTAACACCTGGCAGGTGGCGTTTTACCGCGTGTATGACAGGTGATGTGTCGGCATGTAGTAGCAGAGAGAAACGCCAGCTGCAAGCGGCGAAACAGGAGGAACCGACAACCGGAAGGTGGCTGTCACGGGAAGATCCCCGAGTGTGGGTGGCTGGCAGCGTACTACGCCACGTCCCGGCAGTGGCAGGTGGCCTGTGAAGAGCTGCGCTCAAATTTCGCATTACCGACTATTGTAATCGTGTGCCAATTTTTTTAATACCTTATATCTATAGTGTAACATTACCTTCAATATGTCAAAATTTTTTAAACGAGAATAATGGGAGACTCGAAATCTGTCGGCAATGCGATTTTCACACCCTAGTTGCAAACTTTTCCAGAGGCCCCTTAGAACCTCTTTGGAAACAATCATGGAATGTTAAAACCTCCAAGATTCTGAAGTGATAAACACTCCTCTTCATTTGTTCCCCATCAAATCACCGCGGTTACTCACGAAAATCACAGTATTAATTTGATTTTTGAAGGCGCTACTTGATCTCTCTCAATCGTTTAATTCGGTATTTAAGAGAAGGGGTTCAGTGCGGGTGTTGTAACTAGCCTTGGAGGCTTGCTTTACGGCTCAGGACGTCGGCACAATGCGCAGATCTTTCGTAAGCAATGCACTCAAAAGCATTTTCTCGCATGTGTTGTTAATTACGACATATACAAAACTGATTTACACTCGAAGCGTTTCTTCAAACTCACTTGAAACTTTGCTACCTTAACCTCAACACTCCTGATACATCGTAAATTTCGAGCGTAAAGTTCAAGCTTTCTCCAAAACCTGCGACTGCCAATCACCTCCGGCCACATCCGTCGATCCAGCGATCTCTGCCGAGCATATCCAGTTCGTCACCTTCTGTACTGGTCCTTCCCGAGACATAAGAGAGCCGAATCGGCCCCTCAAGTCGGATATCCAAATTCAAGGAAGCGGTGAAGTGGCTCTACAGACTGGAACGAACGAAAGAAAACTCATGGTATACGTGGTGACAATGGCTGGGTCCATTAGTCTACCTCGCCGCGGTTTAGCCTTCGCCTACGGTGTTGTACCTGGTGGCAATTCTACCACTGGGCCTGCTTTTTACTGCTGTATACCTGGAAGTGCACACAACCCGTTCAATCTCCCAGCTGTCCGTTTCTATGCTCAGGAGCGTTTTTTACTTTGCAAAAGCTGTTCTGCTGGGCGGTGCTTGAACGCGTCGAGCTCATTATTCCGCTCACTGTGCAGTGGCAACTTCACAGCGATACCTGCTAGAGAACGCGAAGGGCTTTCTCGTGTGCCGACGACAACATTTTGTCCTTAGCCAATAGCAGTTTTCGCGCATCTTTTTTTGCAGCTACGGAGTCAGTAAAATATTCGAGAATAAAAAATTATTCACTATTTAGCACTGCTAGTAAATGCGTTATAAGAGCGACAGCAGCTTTACGCCTCTGTGATGCCGTTTCAACCTACGAAAAATTCCGTTGAGATCCACGGCATAAGCATGCTTTTTGAAACAAAATCCTAAAGGTACGAAGATCTCCTTGCCCTTTTTCACCTAATGTTGATCAGAATTGTATGCTCCTCTTAGATTTTACGCGGCAAAGCCTCGAGCATGGTTCTTGTCTCTACCGGAACATAACAATCAGCCTCTTGATCTCGTAAAAGTCACAGTGGTACAGGAATAACCGAACCTGCGTGAACAGTGTTCTGTGGGGAATCAGCTGTTCAGCAGGCGGATTTAAAGGAAGGAAACTTGTAGGTTTGGAAGCATGTACTTAACCATTACGCACATATATAAAGAAACCTCTTGTTTCATCAAGCACACCAAAAGTCGTGACCAAAGGAAAACCATTCACCTCGGGATAGGCTGTCTCTAATACGCCAAATATGTACGCAGACACAGGGCTTACGTCCCGCTTGTGCCAGAATCGGTCACATATAGACAACGCACGGCCAGATGGATTATCCAGGAAATTCCACTTGAAGATGTTTTTCGCGGCGACGTGCTGCGGCAGTCGTTCCTCCGCTTTCCGCTTCTCTTGAATTCGCTGCCTTAGTCAACCAATCAGCACCCAGTCGCAGGGCTCTCTCCTCTACAGTTTCCGAAGCTCGTCGGTCGCGTATTCCGGGAGCGCGCTCCGCGGGAGACTTCGACATCCGTTTCCGCTTGTGTGTAAGGCCATCCGCATTTAGTCGCTGCGCTCGTTCTTCGGCAGCTTCAACTTGTTGTCTGGCACGCTTGTATCGTTAATGCCGCACCGTTTCTCCTTGTGCTTCCCTGGCGTCCAGCCCATGTTCGTAAGCTCGACATCAAAAGCCCAGGCGTGAAGCGATGTGCAAAGCAAGCGGGTGAGCAATCCGCTAAAGGACCTACGGGCCCTGTGAAAGCCACACGTGGCGTGTGTCATGCTACGCAGGAGAGCGAATGTGGATGTCTGTATCCTGTAAGCTTGAGTACCCTAGCGCAAGTGTTATTTCTTTGCAGAATATAGTCCTGAAGACGACGGAGGCGAGTGCAACAAGTTCCCGAAAAGAATCGAGTCCTCTGTCGGGTTTAACAAATAAACGAACCCCACGAGTTCCTCCTCGCAGTTAAGATTTGGACTGTTAAAGAGAAAGGGGTGGTCAACGAGCGGGCTAACAACACAGTCCGGCCAGCATACTTCTATTCGGTTTCAAAAGTCGAGGGAACAAACTCTTGTTTATAGAGTGGTCTCTCTGCCACCGTAACACAGGAAGGTGACAATGGAAAGTCTCTTTGTTTCCCTCCCTACATTCGGCTGCAATGAATACTATCAGCCAAACGTAGGTCTCAATCCATCATTATTTGGTCTCCCTTTCGGCTCACTGCAGCAGTTTTATTTAGTCGCCCGACCAATGGAAAAATCACAGCGCCGGCGGCTTCCCTGCCGCACCAAGCGAGTCACGTGACCCTCCTCTCTCATCCTTGAGCGCACCGGCACCCCTCGAACTAGCTGCGCTATCGCGTCACGTGACCACCTGCTCCTCTGCCTCGACTCAACCGCACTCTCCCGGCACAGGACGCCTTTTTCTCTAGCGATCCACTGAATGCTATCGCACTTAAAAAAAATAAAAAAACGAAACATCCAAGGCAAGCCCTACTTTCGCACACTCCCGACAGCTACCGAAAAAAAACAACAAAAACACCGCGTCTTTTTCCACGAATCCGTACATTGTTTCTGTAGAACCCAAGAGGAAACGCACTGTCCTCGGTAGAAACAAGAAGTGCACAAGTTAAACACTGTGAATTCTTGGTAGCATGCTGCCCCCGACTTCGGTAAGATTTCCTTCCATGACAGTTTGGTACATTCCCCCGAATCAAGGCCACAAATCACTTCTCTCTGTGAATCATGCTACACGCCTCTTTTCCCTGCTATTCAGTGTTTTGCTTTCATTCTCCACTACACATTACTAAGCTAAAGGGCACTGTAAGGCCGCTATAGCGAGAGAAAAGAATTTCCACCGCGTGCGGCATAAAAAGAAGAAAAAGAACTCTCCCGAAAACTCCCCAGGCGCGCGCGGCAGCAAGCGCATCCCAGTGCAGGGGCCACAGGGGCCCAGGACCTGTTCCCCACACGATCTTGGCGAAGCGGGGCTCGCGCGGTCAGCTTTTCGAGGGAATTACAGCGCTCTCGAGAACACAGTCGGAGGGAGACGTAGCTCAACGTGTGCTGTGGCGCCTCCTCTCTCTCTCAGTGCGCGCGCCAGCTTCTGGAAATTTAGAAAGAGGTTATTTAAGGGCATCTCGTTGCATCTTGTTATGCGGTTCTGGGTCGGACGTCGCGCAGCGTTGTAAACGGGCCCTGGCTTTCGGCAAGCCGTGTAGAGCGAGCTTCGAGCTCTACTGCACTTTTGCGTCAGGTTTGGTACTGGGTGCGCAGACCCGGTTTCTTCTCTGCATCCGTTTGTTTCTGTACAGTTTTTTCTTAGCTTTATAAAAGTCCAGTTCCTTTCTTCGTCCGTGTGCCATCGTCCGTCCGTCGTCTGGCTCTCTGCTGCGAGTCCGACGTCAAATAAACGAGTGCCTCTAACGAAGCGAGGTGTGAAGAAGGAGGAACCTCTCAACTTTACTGGCACATAGTTACTGTTACCCATCGAGATGTGTGGCCTTTTTATTAACTGCATTTAACTTGCCATTTTGCACGTGTTGGCCAGCGTGCAGGTGGGTGCTTGAGAAACTATTTTAGGCTTCCTTCTCTCCTAATCCTCCGTGAAACAACGTTGCCCGATGTTGTGCCAGTGGCCTGCACCTTTACTCATCAGATAAAAGGCTCTGTGTTCGGCCCTTAAGGCATATATTTTCAATGAAGGTCACTTTAGCCGCGGGACACTTCTCGCCCTTCCAAGTTGTAGTGTAACTTGTCCTGGCGAGGAAGCTAGCACTATGGTACGTCTATTGCGCACTGAGCGTTAGGTTCTAAATTTATTCATATGTAAATTAGGAAACGAAGCCCTCGGTGCAGCGGCTGGTTGGCTTAAACATTCAGCTCCTGAGGACTACAACAAATCTTCGAGCCGTGCATCAGGACCCACATGCGTTCGAAGGTAATCCGGAAGCGATAGGCGAGGAACTTTTCGCGCCACAACGCACTGAATGCGCCAGGCCAGCCAGTATGAAAGCCCAGCGAGTTGGCACTGCATAGCAGTTGCTTTTAATTGTACCCGCGCTACTTTACCGTACGCGAAAGGGTTGTCCGCCCAGTTCAAATAAGCGGTAAGAAAACGCTCGCCGCAATAACTACGAGGAGTCCTCCGTGCCGAGGATGCCTTCAAGCCGTGCAATCTATGGCACAAGCGAGAATCCCCTCGGGCATTGATATGAAATAAACTTCAACGTCTTTGTTAGGCACTTTCATCTCTCAGTTATATTACATTAGAAGTTCACTGCAGCCGCTATGCGAGAGTCATACGCCTCTGCGCTTTTTTTCCCAGGCACCTGAGACCGTATGCAAGAGGTTGCTCGAATTTACGATACGACATGAGGGCATAGGATTCGACCTAGCCGAATGTGAGTGGGGTTTTTTCATTCTGCTCTGGGAAGCGCGAGAAATACAAAAACATACAAAAAACTTAAGGAAAAGGTATTTTCAGATATCATTGGTTCAAATTTTTAAACTTCAGCCCTTATAAAAATTTCTATAGACAGTCCATAGACTGTCTATAGACTTTAGTCTATGAAGTCTATAGACTGTCTACAGACAAATCCTATAGACTGGTCTATAGGCCCTGAAAGTCTATAGGTCTATAGGAAGTCTATAGACACAGGTCTGAAGACAGTCTATAGACGATCTATAGACTTATTGTCATACATTTCCTATAGAGTTGTCTATAGACCGTCTATAGACACTTGTCTATACACAGACTATAGCCAACCTATAAACTTATGGGCATAGACTTCCTGCAGATTACTGTCTATAGACAGTCTAAAGACAAAAGTCTACTGGTCCTGTAGACATACGTCTATAGACTGTCTATAGATATTCCACAGGCGTGTGGCCTGGCAGTGCTATAGACCTTTGTCTATAGACAGTCTATAGACGTCTGTCTAATAAACTATTAGTAGACCATTATCTACAGACTGCCTATAGACAGTCTACAACCGTTGAAAATGGTCACCAGACAGTTCACAAATGACACAATCAATATACTTACAAATTTAGTTTATTTGCAAGCTATCCAGGATTGGAATAGGCAATACGTGCACCATAAGAATGCACCACAGTAACATATATGTTGAAAGTAACAGTCTGGCTAGTCTCCTCAGAAGCATTCTTGCGGCCTGTTGTCTGCAGTCAATCATCAGGGCATGTTCACCTGTACAGCACAATGGAAAAAAATAATATCAGAGGAACTGAAATAAAAAATTCCCATTCCATCTCAGCACATGTGCTTTACAATGCAAGGCATATCCTGGCTATGCCATTCTAGAAATGCAATCTTTATCTTTTGGTTTGGTTTTATGGGGTTCAGAGACCCATGGCGACACAGGCTACGAGACACAGGCTAGGTAGGGTGAAAATATAGGAACTCTGTACATTGTTGAATGATAGATATTCGCCTTTAACTGAGGGCGACGAGAGTAATGTTCAATCAATGAACGATAATGTTGCAGCTATCATTACGGAATGTGCCGCAGAATTAGGCGTAGATTGGTTTCACACGATACCAGAAAGCTATCTCAGGAGCCGTAAGCTTTGATTAAGAAACGCCAAAGCTTGAAATCGTGTAACGCCACATATATAATAGAACTGGCAGAGCTATCTATGTTAATCAATATAGGCTCAAGGTAGCCGACATAAGGAATTTTAATCTGGACAGAATCAATCGAGCGCGCTTTAAAGAAGAAGGTAGACAAAAAGCAGAGAAGAGGGAAGTTGGCATACGAGCTTACTGTCCGCTGCGTACAAAGTATTCACTAAGGTATTCACTACTAGAACCAGGACAACCTTAGACCTCTATCAACCGAATGATCAGGCGGGCTTTCGTAAAGCATAATCCACAATAGACCATATTCAAACTATCAATCAGGTGATAGAGGAATGCTCGGAATATAATCAACCCCTATATATAACCTTCATTGATTACGAGAAAGCGTTTGACTCAGTGGAAACCTCAGCAATCACGCAGACATTGCAAAATCACGCTGCAGAACAGTCTTATGGGAAAATACTGGCAGATATCTATAACGAGTGCACAGCTATCATTGTTCTCTATAAAGTCTGCATTAAAATTCCAATAAGCAAGGGTGGTCAGGCAGGGACACACGGTCTAGCCAGTGCCATTCACCGCCTGTTTACAGGAGGTATTCCGAAGCCTGGATTGGGAACAGTTGGGAATGAGAGTCAATGCAGAATGCCTTCATAATCTACACTCTGCTGATGACATTGTCTTGCTAAGTCATTCAAGGCATGAACTGCATTGCAGGGAGAGCAGAACGGTTGGGCTCAAAATTTACATGCAGAAAACCAAAGTAATGTCCAACAGTCTAGCAAGGCAACAGCAGTTCGCAACTGGTAGCAATGCTCGGGAAGTGGTAAAGGATAGTTTGGTTTGATAGTTTAACGTCCCAAATCAACTCAGACTATGATGGACGCTGTAGTGAAGGTCTCCGGAAATTTTCACCAGCTGTGGTTCTTTAACGTGTACTGATATCGCACCTCTAGAATTTCCACTCAATCACTCCATCGAAATTCGACCGCCGCAGCCGGGATCGAACCCGCGTCTTTACGTTCAGAAGCCGAGCGCCAGAACCACTGAGCCATCGCGGCAGGCCGAAGTGGTAAAGGAATGCATCTACCTAAGGCAGGTAGGTAGTGACCACAGATTGGGATCACGATAGTGAAATAACGCGAAGAATGAGAATGGGGTGCAATGTATTGCCAGGTTTTGCCAAATCATTATTGCAGTTTACCAGTATCCCTCAAGATAAAAGTACATAACAGCAATATCTGAATGGCACTTACCTATGGGGAACTTAAGTTGAGGACAGCGCAGCGACCTATGGGAAGAAAAATGGATGTTAGGTTAAGAGACAGGAAAATGGCAGAGTGGGCCTGGGATCAATTAAGGGGTAATGACATCCTAGCCGAAACCAAGAGGAAGAAATGGGCTTCGGCGGTTCATATAATGCGAAGGCAAGATAACCGATGTTCGTTAAGGGCAACAGACTGGTTTCCAAAGGATCGAAAGCGGAGCAGGGAGCAGCAGAAAGTTGGGTAGGTTGATGAGATCATGAAGTTTGTGCGGATAGGGTGGGCGCAGCTGGCACAGAACAGTGTTAATTGGAAAGATATAGGTGAGGTGACTGTCCTGCAGTCGGCGTATTGAGGTTGATGGCGATGGTGATGAAGCTGTAAATCTCTGTACGGTAAGTAGAACCGTTGTCCCCACATTTGCAGACCTGCTGGTTTTTAAGGGTGCTGTAAGGCTGTGCCAAGCAACCGGGTAGCAAACCCTTTTGCCAGGTTACTTTTGGCAAAACCTGCACGTCCCGGGGTCTTCCTGCTTTGAAAGACTGAAACCCACAGGCCACCACCTACCACTTGCTCTATATTGTTCTTTCAATTCCCGCTTCAGATCCTGGCCATCCTTGAGCAAATAAGTGAATGAAACTCTACATTCAGGTTCACTGCAGTTCAATGGAGCACGAGTGTCTTAATGAGTTCGAAAGTGGGAAAACTTCGCTCCTATGCGTCAGACCGCCAACTGTTACTTTGTCAGTGGTGGTGGTGGTGTGACACTTTTATTGGAACATCCTTGCTATTAGGCGTTCAGTACGTCCTGGGCCAAGGCGACGAGGGCACGCTGCAGCCTCAGATCCAGGGAGGCGAGCCAGACGGGCCACGGTGGGGGGGGGGGGGGGATAGGCGGGGGACTGGAAGGCTGCGTGGCACTCTGTAAGGCAGTGTTCTATGTCTGCATATGTGTGTGGACAGTTTGCGCACTGAGGTGTGGAAGTGTACCGGTATAGACAAAGTTTGGCTGGTGAATGTAGGAGATTAAACTGTATTCGGCGAAGAATGCGAGCTTCACGGATCGATAAGGATGGGTGTGGTGGTGGTAAATCAGCTAAGTACAATTTTTGCTGCGCTTAGTATTCATCGACAGTGCGTTTGTAAGCCCTGACCGCCTGCTCCGTCGGTGGGCTCGTCCATGGGATCCCCGACGCCCGGTGTATAGTTTCGCAGGCAAGCTGGTGAGCCAGCTCATTGCCGGGGATGCCCATGTGACCAGGGATCCACCGAAGGGTCACCGGTCGTGGGCTTAATGTTAAGAGGGCGGCATCTAAGGCCGATTGGGTAGGGAAAGGGAGGGCTCTTTCATGGAAGGCACGTAGAGCTGCCTGCGAGTCTCTATAGACGACGTATTGGGGGGCCGGGGGTAGGGTGGCAAAGTGTGTGATGGCATCGGCGATCCCGTGTATTTCTAGGGCGAGCGCGGAGGGTGGGGAGGTGTATGGACCGGTTGTGTGAGCGCTGGTTGTAGAGAGGGAAGGGTGGAGGAAGAAGGCTGCTGTGGAGCCCGCGGTTTGCGTGGGACAGGCGTCTATGTAGGCCACCGCCGCAGCGTCCAGAGGTGGCTTGTGGCTGTTTGCGTATGCTTGGCGGCAGCCTGCGTGCGTGTGCGCGGACATGTTACGTGGAATGGGTGCGAGGCGGAGGTAAGGGGGTTAGATCAAGAAGTGATTTCGTACTGTGAATCTTGATTAGCTCTTTGTTTTTGCTCTTGTTGTCGATATTTTTAAAGTAACAAACATCAGGGAATTTTTAAGCTGAGTCAGAGGTAACGTCGTCTCCACTCTTACTTTGGCTTGGTTTGGTGTATTGGGGTTTAACATCCCAAAGCAACTCAGGCTATGAGAGCCGCCGTAGTGAAGGGCTCCGGAAATTTCGACCACCTGGGGTTCTTTCACGTGCACTTACATCGCACAGCACACGGGAACTTTGTGCACTGCATCTTTTCCTCGAGTTCACTCGCTACAGTAGAGCAGTGGATTTGGCTTTATGGTGCTGAAAACTAGGGTGGCGGGATCGAATTCTGGCCGTGGTGGCCGGATTCCGATGAAGAGAAATAAAAAAAAAATCATCTGGGCTATGCGTTTTCAATGCGCGTTGAGGATCCACAGGTCGCCTAAATGAATTGGGAGCCTTTCACTATCGCGCTCCTTGGAGCTCATGTGTCACTTCTGGACGTAAGACAACACATGCCAGTGCATGCCACTTTGTGCCATGGTATGCCATGCCATGCAATGTCGTACCATAACCGACCATTTTCTACCACATCTTATCTTTTCTGATGAAGAAATTGTGTGTGATGCAACCCACTAACATCTTAAATGCTAAAAACAACGGAATTATTTCCCTCGGGTACTTTTTTATTTTGATGTTTTCAAACGGGGGAAGTACGCCGGAAAAATATTTATATGGCGAGCGATAGGTGGGTTGTGGTAATATGTCTAATACGTGCCTTTCTGCATTCTGTTCACAGATCATCGCTCACGGCATTTGTAAGGATCCATTGTCCCGTGTCGGTTATTGCTGGTGGATGCACTTCCGGAAGCATGTGAGCGAGCTGGACTACAACAGCCTGTACTGTGTTGATTACCGCATACGTACGGTAAGAAAACAATAAGAACAGATACACAACCATTTCCTCGGGAACGATCGCTAGTGCTGACGACGGAATTGAGAAACGTCGGGCAAGTGGTTCATCGTTTGTCTCCATCAGCTAGAATGCTTAAATAAAAACTGGTATGGCGCAAGAAACGGGGACACAGAAGGCGTCAGTCCTGTGTTTTGTGTGCCTTCTGTGTCCCCGTTTCTTGCGCCATACCAGTTTTTATTTCATCATGGCGTCAGTCCTGTGTTTTGTGTGCCTTCTGTGTCCCCGTTTCTTGCGCCATACCAGTTTTTATTTCATCATGAACCAACTCGCCCAAACTAGAGTTTTACTAGAATGCTTAGTCTGCAGGAAATTGACTTAGCAGCTTTAGGGCAGGTTTGCAATCCACTGGATATGGTTACAGTCCTCTGAGCTATGATATGCTTCAATCAAGTTTTTTAAGTTTACAATAAACATTGTGTTAGTGTAACAAGGAAGAGTACCGAACAAGCCTTGAACATGCATTACCTAATTTTTTGCAAGCGAGGTTCAGAAGAGTTGTCTGTTGGGCGAGTTGCTGCATGGCTCGATGATACAAGCCGCAAGAGTGAACAGGACGAAGGAAGAACGAACACGGACAACGCGCTTACTGCAACTGTCGTCTGTTTCACCACCACGCCTTTTATAGCGAAGTGCAAGAAAAAAAAGCAATTATGCACACAAACAAAACACACGCATGACTGTGCCGTGTGAATTGGAAAGTTGTCGAACGCCATGGAAACAGTCAGACCCAGATGCTTCCAACAAATTAAAAAGCGCGAAATTTAAAAATACCACGTGACTGCCTGCTATGTGCGCAAGAGTGCGCCGCAAGTAGAGAGCTCTTATCCGCGACTCAGTAAAGCGCTGCCAGCTTCAAGCCTTCTGCGCTGCGCTCGAGGTAGCTTCGCCTTGCTCTTGGCTCCGAGATACGATAAGGGACAGCGGCTGCTGTAGGCGCGCTTTTACTCGTGTTTAAAATATTTAAGATCAAGTCTGCAACATGGGGTGAGCTGGTTAGTGTACCTGCTCACTCATGTGAGCTGTTCTGTTCTATGAACATGGCTTTCACCAAGCACTTACCATCTGGCAAGTCCTTTAGGTTTCTTGATTTAGAACTGAAGTTTTTGTGTGATGGACACGTGTGTGGGAAGCATACTGTCGGGCCTCAAAACTCACTTTTACTATACGATTATGCTCACTCGAAAGTGGTAAAGCGCAGCATTGCGAACCTTTATTTCACAAATGCACTTAAAAACAGTTGTCCGCAAGTTATGCATGAAAGCCTTTCCGAGCACGTGAACCCACTAAGAGACTAACAGGGTACAGGTATTTAATCAAAAATTAACAAATAAACCAGAACTTCAAGAAACTACAAAAAACAAAATAAAAACATATGAGTCATTGCAAGAAAAATACAAAACACAAAATTAAACATTGAAGCGTAAAGGGGAAAAACAAAAACATGAACAGAGAAGCAGACAGTAACGTTAATACAAGTTGTACAATGTCTCACAAACAACGGCATGAAAATAAAACGAGAATCATCAATAACAGAAATACAAGACAGAAACATAATGCACTAGGAAGTTAACAATGTACCCACAAAATTTAAGCAGAGGTAGTGGCAGCCAATAGGTGATAAAGTTTATCCGCATCAGTGACGGTAGCAACATGTGAAGGCAGAGCGCTCCAGTCAGTTATAGTACGCGGTATGAATGTATGTCCATAGTCAGATGTACGGCATGACAAGCGCTCAACTTTGAATGGGTGGTCGTGGCGGTGAAAAATGAAAAAAGGCAAAGAAAAAATTACCGACGATTACGTTACTTCCTAATGCGAAATTTGAGCGCAGCAAATAAGCTCTTTCACCTTTTCGATAGATTGAGGCAAAGAAATCGAGCAACACATGTATGCGCTATCACAGAATTTTTTTTTTAGCAGACGGAGGACTTCTATCGGTCGTCTCGCTCATGGCTCAGAAAGAACTGGCAGATAATTTCGCAGTGGCGAACGGCAGCGGCAATTTCGGCTCGGGCGGTGCACATATACAGATCCGCCGCCACCGATCTGGCTCTCTGATTGCCACCGCACAGGGCGAACGGCAGCGGCAATTTCGGCTCGGGCGGTGCACATATACAGATCCACCGCCACCGATCTGGCTCTCTGATTGCCACCGTACAGGGGTTACATTGGAGGAGGAGCGAAGAAAGGAATTAAGTTCGAGCCGGCGCTTTGACAACCGGAGACTCGCAGGAAGAGGGGGGAGGGGGGCTGCGTGTACACCCAGTGGCAAACGATGGGGGCAGAAGCGCGCGCAGCAAGCGGACAACACGATAAAGGGAGGAGGGAAGAGATAGCAGCGACTGACTGATGCCGCTGACGCCGATAGTGAGTCAACCCCAGCTGCGGATGAAAGGACGGCAGAGCTAGTTACGAGGACGACGACGACGCCGACGCGAAACCCAGGAACGGACGCCAAAGAGCTGCGCTCTAAAAAGTCATTACGAAGCGTTGAGCGCTGGTACAGTTCATGAAAAAGGGATTAACGTGCAACTTTGCAACGGAGACAGCTCCTGAAGATAGCTGAAGCATATTAAAATTTGGGTCGAATAAGAGTAATGTAAGCACGTAAACAGAGGTGGGAGGGAGCATGCTTTAGGTTATGTTTTAAGAGACCTAAGGACCGATTAGTGGATGCAAGAATAAGGTTAATATGGTGGTTTCCTGTTAGGTCTGCAAGAACGTGAAGACTGAGGTATTTATACGTTTTTACCAATCCAACTGGAGTGTTATTTAAAGAATGCGCTGTTTGAAATCTAGGCATTCTGTTAGTAAAATAATTAAATTTTGTTTGAGAAAGGTTAAGTCGCGTAAGCCAAGTAGAGCACCATGCTCTTATTGTGTCGAGGTCGGATTGAAAGGCTAGGCGACCTTCGTTGGTATAAATTTTTCGATAAATCACAAAATCGTCAGCGAAAAGTCTGATTCAGAAAGAAATTGAGTTGGATAAATCATTAACAAATATCAAGAAAAGCAATTGGCCTGGCACGCTTCCTTGTGGAATGCCGGAATGAACTTGGCTGAGAGACGAATTATGATTTTTAACACTGGTAAACTGAAACCAGGAACAGAGAAAATCTTTAACCCGTGCAATAAAAAGAAGGTGAATATTAAGAAGTGTTAACTTAGTTAATAACCGACTGTGAGGAACCTTGTCAAATGCTTTGAACAATCAAGAAATACGGAGTCAACTTGAATACCAGCAACAAGAGATGAATGAAGATCTGGGATGAAACCAGCAAGTTGCGTTTCGCACGAGTACCCCTTACGGAAGCCGTGTTGGTATTTAAAGATGATGTTGCGTTGTTCTAAAAAGTGAAATGCCTAACTAAATGCACTGCATCTAACAAAAATTTGCATTAAAATGGCGGCAAAATATTAATTACCCATAAATTTTTACTTTTCTTCCTGCAGGAATCCAAACTCGCAATTTTAAGAAATCGCACAAGGGATGTTTAGCAGCCCTTGTGAAAAAAATTCTCATTTTTAAGTGCAGCGTTTCATGCAAAATTACTGGCTGTAAATATATCTAAGTACATTTGTTCATCACATATAAAAATTGAATTAAAAACAAAGTCGTCAATGAGGCCTGCACCACCGTCCTTATCTGATCCCAACCATAGCCGACTGCCCTGCAGCAAGCTGACAGTATCTGGGGGTTAGGGCGAGACCGCTGTACAGTACTACAAAATTAGCCCGACGAGGGGCATTTCTTTTTCATGCACCTTAGAGTGTTGCACGATAGCGGAAGGCTTTTAGTAGTCTCAATGGTCCCGAGTTGCGCATTCAAAATGGAGATTAAAGTGATCCCATAAGGCTGCAGTGACTTATCCGCTTCATTTCGCTGCTCACTTTACTGTGCACGCGAAGAAACCCGGTCTTAAAGACAGTGCCGTAAATGGTCGAGCTTTCACCGAAACTAGGACTGCCAGGAATTCATACTTGCACATTTTATTGATCAACCGGCCCCTTATATTCGCCTGCATATATTCATTCCGACACAGTGCAGCGAGACCCTTTGTGTTACGTGAACTGTATGCGATATTCCCTGGAATCGAAGGTAGACGGCGTGCTCTGACGCCCGACCAAAGCTAATATATGTGTAGCTGAGCACACTGCAGACCGCAGCAGCGATTCTTTCTGATTTATTTAGCGCTCGCAAAACAGAACACAAACACAACACAGAGCAAAACATCGGCTACATCATTGTTCAAAGGCACGGTCAAAAAGTAGAAAGCGTATTGGACCCTCCGAAGAGCAGCTACTCTGGGAACTGAGAAAGAGAGAGAGAAAACATTTATTTTTCGACCCTGTTCCGGGTCGCCGTATTAAGGCGGGCGAGTCGGAGGCCTAGTCGCTCAACACGTGTGCGATAAGGGCAACGAGCAGTGACTACTGCGTTGGGCAAAGTGGAACAGGAGGATCGGCCCCGCTCTTCAAGAATAGGGTACCTGTGTGTGGTGGAGGTACAGTGTAGTGACTGTGTGGAACATGAGCAGGTCCAGTATGTCTGTTGCATTGTCTTGTCAGGGTAGGACCCACATACCTGACTTCGCTGGATGTCAGAGCGCTTAAGCATGTGGTGTTTGTAGAGGTGGCATGGAACAGAATTTTCTTGCGCTTGTCTAACGGAAGTATATCCGCGGCAAGTAAGATGTTGAAAAAGAGGTGGAAGGAGCCGGCGGGTCTGTCGTAGCTCTTGCAATCTGAGAAGTGAGGATAAGTGTGAGAGTAACACCCAATAATGCAATGTCCCACTCTACTTTCCTTCCAGGGCGTAGGAAGCAAGCAGATATCGATCGATGACCCCCATCATGAGCTCGCCTCTGACACACGCTCCCTGTTCCACCCCAGAGCGTCGCGCATAGCGCAGAACACTTTCAAGCGTTTGCCGTTCGACAAACGCCGCGTGCTGCCGGACATCAGGCTGTCACCCATGCAACTCTTCTACGTCATACACTGCGCCTTCAGCTGCACGCGCAACGATTCGAGTTTTTTTCTCGCCGGGAGCATGCTGCATGGTGGCCTCCCTCCATTCGCGGGGACTGGCGCAGATTCCGTGCGGGGAAGGCGCGGAACTGCCAAAGGATTTGTTCGCCTACATTTGAGCGCTGAGGTTTTATTTTTGTTTGGAATTATTTCTGCTTTAGCCTTGTTCCGCAAAACACAGCGCTAAAAACTAGTAAAGATTGTATCTGGGGATCGTGTCACTGTCTGGTATGAGCTTCCATTACAAAGCGCGCATGATCACCGGCTTTCTGCGAGCTGGCGCTAAGGGCTTCGCTACCTCATCGGTAACGGCTACGCGTAAGTAACGGCAAGAAATGATTGGAATGAAAGGCAGTGCCTTTAATGTTTATAGGAATGACATTGAAATTTCTCGGCATTTCGTCGTACCAACAATGCCGCCCCGCAGATCTCTCTCCGCGGATTTATTCTTGACGAGCATTCTAAACCCACGGCTTTTAGAACTTGGCCTGTACTGGACATCCCGGAGTAACGCAAGGAAACGATTCGCTTCAGAGGAAGCATGTGCAACTGTAGGTTGTCCACAAATGATTGGTCTCCTCAGTCCATTTGAAGCTCCCGTCGTACCAAGCTGATTCTCCTTACCTTGAATTGGAGCAAAGTATTCCTAGCTCAGGCCCTTTTGTAACGAGACCTACACCACGCTACTCAGTCGAGCATTTCGCCGTGAGACTGGGAGGCCGATAGTACGCATTCGCGAAACCAGAAAGGAGCAGCAGGTGGCGGCGCATAAAGTCAGAGTTTGCCGCCGAGCGAGGAGCAGCGCCGGCCTCACTACGCCCGCCGGCGCCGCGCATGATTTAGCGGCGAAGACGCCTGAGCAAAGACAAGGAAGTGTTGCCAAGCGGAGAGCGGAGAGTCGCTTTCTCGAATGGAACATCCGTGCCTAAACAATCTTTCTTTGTGTTTCTTTTTGTCTTTGTGTTGCGCCTTGTTGAAAACGCAGGCACTCTGAAAAAAAAAGTAAAGCAATTTCTGTCGTTAAAATTAGGTGAAACTCTGTCAAAATCCCCTTTCGCCAATGTTTATCCTCCGAGTGCCCTGAAGAAGAGTCACTTCCTCGAATGGAACATCCGTGCCTAAACAGTCTTTCTTCGTGTCGAGGGTACCGGTGGTTCTGTCGGAGAAAAATTTTATTTACCAACCCACTCCGGGACGTAACACGAAGCGATAATCACCAGTAGACTGCATCTACGATGTCAAGGTTCTGAGTGATATCACCGACTATTCCCACATTCAGTGCATATTTTTAAATCTTTTATTAATCAATCCTCCCAATGTCATTTCAGACCCAGCAGTAAACCAATTGGCCAGAAAATTAGGCAAACATCTCTAGTTGCACTCATGTTTCAGTTTCTGGAAACACAGAAGTACGGAGTGGGAGCTTCTATGTTTTTCCATTTTTGTTTGACAGGTACTCAGCGCTGCGCTTTGGTTACCATAGGCTGCATCCCAGTCTACAGGATTCATGCCCTCACTATAAGCCGTGTTCATAACTGTGCTGGATAACAGCATAGCTCTGCGGCTTCGGCAATCCACGACCGTGGTATCCGCAAGTAGGCCTGGGAAAAAAAAATGTTAGTTGCAAATTATAAATCACGAATTCCAAGATTTAGTGTCCTGAAGCGGCACATGAGCCATGAAGGGTGCCATAGTTTATGGCTCTGGAAATAATTTAAGCTGCCTGCAGGTCTTTAACGTGCGCTGACATCGAATTACTGTGCAGTATTTTTAAGAGGTCGATATTCTGTCGCGCGACCGTGGGATCAACAGCCGAACACGAAAGGCACTGGGTCACTGTGGCTGGTGGGAAATAAAGGTATCACTCTGGGTTAGTTTGAGCAATAAAGTATAGTCTACCCCTACTTTTCACTATTCAGGCTAAATTTTGCGACTGTTCATAAGCGCTCACAAGGCAATTTACAAGGCAAGTACATCTAAGCCTTAATTGATTACATCAACAGCCGCTATATTGGTGCTGCCGGTCTACACATTTTCATGCGGGTGCTTCTCCAGCCTGGTCTTCAAGGGATGTGTCTGCTTCGACGTGCCCACTCCCGTATCTTAGTTGCGCACAATGCCACCTAAATAGTCTATGCATAACATTGGTCTAATAGTCTCTATTAACAAGCCTCGCCCGAAAAACTTCTCCCTGCAGGATTCTACACCTAAAAGAAGAATAATGGGTAGATGAATCTATAATAGCAGCCTGGCTCCTGCCATCGATACGCAGAAAAAAGCTTTCATTAAGACGGCCTTTTAGGATCACATCATGGACAACAGGACATCACCAGCAGTCAGTAGCAGTAACACAGTACCGTCTAGTCCAACACAAATGTCTTCCCCATTGATCTCCCACCCATCCTGCGCTCTGGTTGCTGACGCCTCCCTATCGCCACAAACTTCCAAGCCTAATGCACCAGCATTACTCTTAGTGGCTCACTCTCTCTAGCGCAAGCTGACGTAAACTAAAGACAGCCACCTTACCCCATCCCCAGAACCAACATGCAAGACACCCTCTTCATTCACCACCAACACAGGCCGCCCGCCCTCCGGCCCACAACCACCGGAATAGCATGGTAGACGGTACAGCTCGTAAAGGACACTGACGAACGAGTAGAAGAGAACGCCGAAGCGCTGACTTCAGCAAGGTATCCTGGAAAGGGTGTTAGCTATGCATAGTCGCAATAAAAAACAGCAAACAAGACTGACAGCCATGCGGAATTCATGCGAAAGGAACGCTACTGCGAAGACTTTAAAAGCGAGAACTGTTTCTTTTCGAGTGCTACAGAAGAACTGATGGTCGTGGGTGAGCAGCCAGCCTCCCTCGTAGAAAGGAAAGTCTTGCAGTGGTCGACGGTTCTGACCCGTCCACATACCGTGGGAGTCGTAGAAAGCCTTCTCTCGGGAAGTCTCCAAGGCCTCGCCTACATGTGCGCGAGAGGGTTACATGGGCGTAGTCGGCTGCTGCAGGGGCGGATATGGAGAGTAAAAAGCTCTTACTTTACAGTAACGTTCGCCGCATCGGCAACAGGTGGACTGGGGTTAACGGTTAATCAAAGAAATCTAAAACACTGTGGCGCCATCTAGGGACGAAAACTAAGAGCACGTCACTGGAGATGCAACGGGAGCATTTATTTTCATCGAAGGGCGCGCTGGAGCAAGTATAAACTTTAATAAAAGATGAGGAGCAGACCTGAAAGAAAAAAAAATAACTGTACTGAAAACAAAGATAACGATATTTTACCATGATGTGGACGCCTGGTAAGATGCATCGATAATGGCAGGGTTTCGCGCAAAAATTCAAGTCCAATTGTGTTATGTCATTTTCATCGCCAAATTAAAATTATAAATCCTATTAGACAAGATCTATTGTACAAGACAATATTAGACAAGACCTTTTCATCCCTTTAGGTTCGTGCACTCGTTCGGCGAGGCATATACGAGCACGAGTCAGCGAAGGGCGTCAAGTAAATACGTTAGGAACCCCCGCATAAAAAAAAAAAAAACATTTCTAGGAGGATAGAGCTTACGGTTCTTAATGCTCGCGCCTCGACTTCGCTACAATTATTCTACTGTTTTCCAGGGGTCTAATGCTCACAGAATATATGGAGGCATCTTGCAGTTTAAAGTACCGTCATCCCGTTACTTTGACTGCATTATCACAATAAATGTTTCGCCCACTGAAAAATTTCCTCAGCTTACCGACGATGAAGTACTCAGCGGAAATCTGGTCTGCAACCTTCACGAAGACACATATCCTGCCAATAGCCTGTGGAGTTGAGATGCTTGTGAGTTGACTCACTGTCGGGAAGTATCAACATATGCACCGGCAACTACCCTGGGTTGTTCTTTTAGAGTGCCTAATGCAGTGCCTTCATCGTCGAGTTAGAAACCATCGTCACGTGTGTCGTGAATTGTAACAAAACGCCTGGTCTACCAAAAAAACACTGTTACTATAATTTTCCCATCTGACTGCTGCGTGTAAAGATCATTGGATGTGGTGATCCTATGTTGTTATTACACTGCACGGACGCTTCTTTGTTCTCGGGGTGGGGGCTGTTAACCTGTGTTTTATTACGCGTTAGAAATCGCTAATTGGGGCCCCGTGGCTCTTTCTAAGGACGTCCAAGTTGCCTTGGCTGAATTTCCTAGCTGCATGTTTTTTTCTTAGGCGTCAAGATTTGTGGCACCCACTGGGAACTGGCCTTAGCGGTAATTAAAACCCCATTAACAATATTGGCACCTCGTCGAGTGAAATACCTAAAAATTATATATAACTGACTTTGACGAGACTATCTTCCACAATAATGGTCTTGTTTTCAGAACCAATTCCCTTTGAAGGTGCTTCGACATGTCGTCCTGAACGAGGTGAGGTGGCGCTGTCCAGCTCACGTTCGGAGGACCAGCTTTCGGCGGTTAACAGGACAAGAGCGGCGGCAAAAGCCAATGGGCTCCTGGAATGATGGCCCACCCAACAGCTCTATGCACTAAACGTTTCTCTCTTCTCTCTCTCTCTCAGTACACTGCATAAATTGCTTGTCCCTTATCATTATACGGTAGTAGAAAAGTGCATCCTCACAATATGCAGAAATCATCTCTTCTGGCAATTCGTTTCGCTTGTTTTCTTTGTAAGGAATTTAATGGCAAAACGAGGGTCCCGATCCTTCACCTTATTTTTCTTTGTCGATCTACACTGTACAGTGCTGGTCATCCTGTCACATTCAGCGCTTTAACCAGATTGAACTTACACCTAGTTAACTTTCTTAATGAGCGCACTTTTTAGTGCGAAAGCACTGCATGACGTAGTTCCAACCAAGAATCTTGTGTGAGGCCTCGGAGTAACCCGGGTACGCTCGGGTTAGTTCGCAGGAGCGTCGCGCAAGCTGCAGCCACTAAGAGGAAGCTCAGGTAAATTCGGAGGAGTGTCGCGCCAGCTGTAGTCAGTAGGAGAGTGACCTTGAGGGTAACTTCGGCCCAGCCAAGTATAGCAATAGCCCATGCAAAAATAAAACAAATTTTGCCGCGACTGGGGTTTGAGTCACCGGCGCCGCGAGCAGATCAGCTTCGCTAGCCAGCTGATCACGCTTTGTCGTTGTTGTGGCCTTTGAAGCGATGGCGCATACCCAGGGTTGGGGGTTGGCAACACACTCTCGCACAGTGTAGTACCCATCTTCGTCTTCATTACTTTCGATCTGCGCCGAGAACAGATTAGCTTAGCTTAGCTTAACTTCGATCAGAGATTATCCTGAGTTTAATATCGTCGCCAGACGTGCCGACGACCCAGGAAAGCAAAACCATGAGCCAACCAGGCTATAGTCAAGCGTTTGGACGTCTACTGGGTTTAAATACGTTAAAATTTATCACTTTTTTTAACAAAGATTCTCTGATAATTTGGATGGAGTGTTCATGACGTGGTTGAAATTATTGGGAAATTTCTTTGAAGCAGCCAAAACGGAGCAAAAACAAGGCGTTGGTTTATGCGGTTTTAACGTAACAAAGCGACTATGGCTATGAGGGACGCCTTAGTGAAGGGCTGGGGAAATTTTGGACCACCTGAGGTTCTTTAGCGTGCACTGACATCGTACAGCACACGGGCCTCTAGAATTTCGCCTCCATAGAAATTCGACCGCCGCTTCTGGGATCGAACCAGGGTTTTTGGGGTCAGCAGCCGAGCGCCATAACCACTGAGCCACCGCGGCGGCTAACAAGGCGTTGGAATAAATTTAATTCAGTGCGACCTTTTTCCTAAATGAAATAAAACTCACCTTTCAGGATTTCTTATGTGATTGAGAACATAGCCTACAGCTCTTATCATAAACCCGCACATACAGCTCCTGCTACGGGCCATTATGCTGTGCAAAAAAGAAATTCACAACATAAAGCGGGAAGCCCTACCATACCAAATGGCGACAATAATTAACATGGCTTATAAAACTTATAAACCCTTTATAACCAGGCGTGTTTTATTTTGGTTGTAGACTTCTTCGCGCACATTCGTATTGGCTGTTTGTCCCTTGATGTCAAATACTACACTAGCTTTGACATTCGATCGATGGCGATCGTTGTTTCGACGTTCAATACAAGGAGCCTTCTAGCATTCGCTATCATCATCAGAAGTCTACAAGCCACAATAAGTTTGTTCATTTATTAAACGAAGGGTAAAAATTGTTCTTTTGAGAGCCGAAGTGGCGCGATGCGTTGATTTTGCTAGCGCGTTCATTACGCCAGTATATACGGTGCTTCCTGTATCGCAGGTCCAGGCGTGTATCAACCTTAGCTGAGGACCTTAGTTTTCTAACACTGAAAGAGCATACTGACTTAGACAACTTATTTAACACTTCTCGAGTGTTGCGGCTGAGCTGGAGAAATTAGAAATTTGGGATTGTGCTCTCCACGGGCGACATTTGGGGCAGGTATGCCTTTATTCCAGAATAACAGCGCCCCAAAAACGAGGCGCCATGTAGTTGAAGAAAGGACGCTGTATTTAGGAATAACTTTGTACGCGCACGTGGCAGCATTCCCTCGAGATGCAGCTTTGCTAATTCTATTAATTGTCTATTTATGGATATGGTTAATTTCACTCGCGTGTGATCATTTAGCTAGGATAACTTCTGCAAATTGAAAAAAAAAAATCGTTTACATGCATGTTGGCGTGTATGTACTATCGGGAACAAAAGGGGTATAGTGTACTCCCCTCGGCGGGAGCCGGAGCAACGGAAAACTGAGATCGACGGAAACATCAGAGATCGAGACAGCCAATGCGTGACCTTTATTATCAGCAGGCATGTCGCTTGGCTCGTTTCAATGTTCCGCGCTTTAGCTCGCCAAAATGGCGCAGTTTTCCGTTGCTCCGGATCCCGCCGCTTGGTGTATACCCCTTTTGTTCTCGATAGTAAATAATGGCACGGAGCAAATCGGTACATGACAAAATCTGCAAAAACTAAACTTTCCAATCCTTTCTAGAAAGTGAGTCGAAAAACTCTCTTTCCGAAACCCCAGCTGTGCGGTGAAATTCTGAATTGTCGTCATTATAAACTTTTAATGAGACATATATTACTCGTTTGATTTCTTTTAGCCGTATCGTTCTACGGCCTTTACGTATTTTCCTAGTTTGTGTGCAACCATCCACACAGTATGGATACATTTTGATTAGATTGTGGTCATTCGATGGTGGGAAGAAACGACCGAAACACATGCAGACCTCACATATGCATCTATTGGACGATGGTATCTTTCGTTTTGTTCAGTGGTCGATACACCATGCTGCTTTGCGAAAGCCTACGACCGTCTTCTCACCACGGCGGTGGATAGGTCTCGGATGCTACCACGTTAGGAAGACGCTGTTTCTAACGAGAGCCATATTTTGAGACCTCTGCCTCCGAGAGCGGCCTCATAACGGTATGCGTCCGTCTCCTCATCAGGCGCAAACAACAACATCCTCCCTTCCTGTACGACACAGTTTATGGAGCATTTCGGGTGCACATGCAGTCTCTATGAAATCTGTGACTTACGCAGCATGGCGTAAGAGAAGTCACTTTTTTTTTTATTCGAGAAGTCTGCCTTGAGGCATAAGTTGAGAAAAGGGGTGTGGAATGCAGGTTACAGAAAGTTAAAAGAAGGAGTGTAGACCAGTTTCGGCGAGGTACTCGCATAGGCTGCTGGTGAAGTGATTGTCCATAGTCCACTTCACAAAGTCCCCGTCACGGTTCCACCACAGGCCGACCTCCCTGAGGAGCCGTTTTCTAATAGGGGCCGTCGCTGGGCAAGTCCACAACAGGTGCCGCGCATCACAAATGTCCGGTGCAGCGCCGCAGTGAGGGCACCTGTCAGTTGCTGGCAGATATTTACACCTGTCCGTTGTCGGTGGGGTGAGAAGTCACTTTAACGCGGCAACATAAGGATCTCGTGCCACAGAAAATCCAGTGTTACCGTCGTCGTCGTTGGTCGTGAGCGAATACTCGACGAAAAACCCCAGGAAAGCAACCCAGGAGGCGCGTGGGACGCCTGGGTCACATGACCATGCGCCGTCATTACAACCGGGCCGATCGGATTGTGAGCAAGCTGTCCACCGTGGCGGCTGGCAGTTTAATTATTGATTCGTCGCTAGAGGTTGCTTGTCAAGAACACCCTGGGTCGCACAAGGACCACCGGTAGCAGCTCCTACCATCGCAGGGCAGTTGTGCATCGCTTAACCGTTGCACCACTGCGCCAGGAGGGGCATGTGAGCTCCCGTGGACCTATGAATGTTAAGTAAAGATACGCCAAATCTGCATATACGGGTATTAACCCATTGACCTATTGCGCAAATACCCTCAAGGCCCTTCAGTGTCCTTATTGACAATTTTTTTTATTTATTTAAAACAGCACAATATGTGGGCTACGCGGAATAGCACAGAGGCAGTAGATACTTGAGCCAAAACTCGAGTAAATATATCGCCATTTTTATTCCTTTGCTTTCATATAACGCTGGCTGCGGACACCCACAAAACTAGAGTTTCGACTTCGCGACATGCGCGGCAAAATAGAGAGCAGATAATCATCACACCATCTTCAGTATACAAGAGCAATACGGTTGGTGTCGACATGCGTTCGTTTAAACGATAGAGACAACTTTTGCAGCACGCAGCCAGCTATCGATCGCACCTCCGGCAACAGCGCTTCGTTGTGTTCCTTGGTCTTCTCTTCCATCTGTTCTCTTTGACGTCTGTCGTTGTGCTCTAATCCTCGTACTGGTCCTTTCATCTCCAGAAAACAACGTGTCATGAAGCAGTAGAGTACAATGTGACCACATTCATCAGTCATTATTACTTGCTTACCATTCTTTGCAAATTTACTTGAAATGTACGTATGGCTGAACAGGCAAATTCTATTACGGTAGGGGGGATTATAAAATGAATTAACTTTGTAAAATGGGAATTTAACACTCTTGCTACACTAACTAGTGTGCGAAGGACGTGAAAATATCGATAAACAGCTGTTTCGACTGCCACACCTCAAAAGAAGTTCAGATTATTATGATATCGGTTTGTCGGCTCAGCACCATATCATGGTAATTTCTTTTGAGATTTAGAAAAAGTGATTAGAATAGATTCATGCATATTATGAGAACAATGCAGTCGAAATACTTTCAACCTTAATCACAGACGTTCTGAGTAGATAAAGAACATGAAGCCTTCAACGAGGGAACTAAAAAGCTTATTTATTTTATCTGACATAATGAGGGCTACTGCTTAAATTTATTTTTAGATTGCGTTCAGTGAACCGGCAAGCAAATTTTGTGAGCCACAGAAATCGGCGCTGGGACTACAACTTTATGTAGAGCTTGAAGAGGTTGAAATGTGGAACCGAATTGCGAGAACAGAAATTGGGCCCCCTGCATAGCATACAATTTACAAGTGGCCAGTTTTACTAAGTGCTCTACAAAATCCAGCTTCACCAACGATGCGCTCAGCGGAGTGCATAGTTTAACGATGGGTACAGGCTTTCCCCTGCCTTGATTCTCTGTTTCTCTAGCATCAAATAATGCGGAAAGTGGGTTTGTGAGGCCACTTCGTACAGCACACATGTGCCACGATGCTGCTTCATCAAACTGCTTTTTTATTTATTTATTAACATTTCTGCAGCGCCATGAAGGCATAATTGCGGGGGGGAATACATACATAAACAATCAATCGTACAGCATGTGCCAACTTTTTGTACAGAATAGGAAAGAATGAATGGCGGAGGATGAAAAAGAGGGTCAACAGAGCATTCACATCAGTCAATTGGTTGGGAAAGGACAGGAAGATTGGTTTGGTTTGGTTTTATGGGGTTTAACGTCCCAAAGCGACTAAGGCTATGAGAGACGCCGTAGTGGAGGGCTCCGGAAATTTCGACCACCTGGGGTTCTTTAACGTGCACTGACATCGCACAGCACACGGGCCTCGAATTTCTCCTCCAAAGAAATTCAACCGCCGCTGCCGGGATCGAACCCGCGTCTTTCGGGACAGCAGCCGAGCACCATAGCCACTGAGCCACCGCGGCGGCTCGAAAGGACAGGAAGAGGAAAAACAGGAAAACAGCAGATGAACATGGGTGTACATCACAGTTCCGACAACATTGCTCGGAACTTTTCTTCGGACTGGCATTGAACAATGCTATGAGGCAGCTTATTGCATTCATTTATGGCGTGCGGAAAGAAAGAGTGTTTTAACATGTTAGTACGGCATTTTATTTCACGTATTTTCCTGTCGTGGTCGCGCCTTCTGGATACAAATTAGTGGGCACCAGATAAATTTCGGGGTTAATAGCAGTTTTTTTTTAATAAATGCGGCAAAAGAATTCTTATTTTATTCGTAAACGGCGCACCTCCAAAGCGTCCCAGTTCAGCTCTTGCTTAATACTGTTGCTTCGATAATTAAAAGAATATTTATTGGTAACAAACCGCGCCGCACGATTCTGAACCCGTTCCAACATGCCACAATAGGTTACTACGCGAGGGTTCCATACTGCGCAGGCGTACTCCATAATTGGCCTGACGTTAGTGAAGTATAAAAGTTCCTTAACCTTCTGAGGAGCGTTCCGAAAATTCCTTTTTAAAAAATTTAGCATTCTAGATGCCTTTGCCGATATATATTCAGTCTGCTTCCTCCATGTCAGGTCAGCTGAAAAATAAACCCCGAGATATTTAAAATCTGTTATTTTAGATAAAAGCTGGTTGTTTAAAACATAGTCAGACATAACAGGAGTACGACTGCCCGTAAAAGAAATATAGTAACCTTTTTTAGCATTCAAAGCCATGTCCCATTTCTCGCACCAGCACTGAGTGCGGTCCCAGATTTTGCTGTAAATTATTTGTGTCACAGGAGGCTTTAATCGAGCGATATAAGACACAGACATCTGCGTACAGGCGTACATGACAGTTAACATTTTCCACGATGTCATTGATATAGATTAAAAACAGTAGAGGCCCCAGTACTGATCCCTTAAATCATTCATCATTAAAGTTAAAACATCACCATCAGCATACTCTGAGGTATAAGTTATAATAAAATATATGTAAACAGAGCCCACGGCAATTTATTACATTAAACTCTCGTCATGTTGGTCTGCGCAATTACCTAGGGTACGAAGAGTGGCGTTGGAAAAAAGAAATCAGCACGTGGCATGCGATCGATTGTTACTTAACCGATATTGGGGCCTGTGTCTTCAAATAAGGACTCCGCACGAAAGAGAACAAAAATCACAGAAAAGAACAGAAGAGGTTAGTGGTCACCAACACGGTTCTGCGATGCCGACGGTCGCCTCGTTGCCACTGCAGGCTTGGAGGCCTCCGGTGGCCAAGAATCGCAATGCGCACAGCACCTACCGCACGTCTCCCAGTTCATCGGCGAGTTCGTCGCCCAGGCACTGTACATTCTCCTTCCCGAGTCGAAACAGGCGTCTGAACAACACGTGCAGAAAGTCAAACGTGTCATCGTGCTCCGTCCTTGGCCATTGATTGTGCCAATGCATGTGCCACTTGCGATGTACAAGGCCGCCATTTTCGCTCTAAGCCTATTTTTACCGGTGCATGGCGCCCACAAAGGTCATTCTCTTTTCCACTGGCGCAATATGTCCGTACTTTGCTCCTTGCCATTACTGGGTATTGTCTGTTAAAAAAAATGGCTGTGGCTCAACTTCGTTAAGCCGGGAATTCGCGAAAGCAATACCCATGGCTACGCCCTCGCTCACATGATAGTCGTGCTGTTGTGGTGCTTGTGTGAAACTTGTTGTATACCTTGGTGCTGCTGTGGTGATAACTTGGCTAATCTATGTAGCTCGCACGTTCTCGCCGAGCCGCATACTGGGCACGTCGCTTAGCGAGTCTTGTTTCACGCTCTTCCTCTGTCTCTGTAGCTCGCCGCTCTCTTTTACGCGCATTACGACGAGCCTCCCTAGTGGCAGGCGGCATCGCCTCGCCTCGAAGCAATGTTAAGGCGCTGGTGGTTGGCACAGCTACTGCTTTCTAGCGGCGTGAGTCGAGCCTAAATCTCTTCAGCGTAACGCCACAATCGCGCTCCTAGCGGAGAGCGCAGGAGTTAGGCGCCCGTGGTCGTGGCCGCCGCGATCTGCTCGGGCGGCGGCGCGCGCCGTTGCTCAAAAGCGCGCTTCGATCGCGGAGGCCACGCCGTGGTGGCACCGCCGCGGCTTGCGACGGCGCGAGTCGGTCGCCCTTCTCTTCGGCGTGACGTCACAAAGCACCTGCTGCGCTCCTAGCGGAGAGCGCAGGCGTTAGGCGCCAGTGGTGGTGGCACCGCCGCGCCACGGCAAAGGCTGAAAGTGCAAGTAGTAAAGCTTTCGCTTTAAAAGAATAAGTTCATGAAATCGCCTTCGAACAAAACGCGTGTAGTTGAGCTCTAGTTAGCACAATGGCAAAGTGTCAGAAAACACCCTGGAAGTACTTTTTGGTTGAAAGCCTTTTTGTCAAGTCAAAACAAGATTACGTTTGTTTCTTCGTGTGAGTCCTAGACGTCTCATCAATAGGAGTCAGAATTTCGCCATACTTCTAAAGCATTTCATGGCATTTTGGCCTGAAAGTAAACCTATAAAATGCTTAGCCGTAACTTTCGCAGTGTTTAGATCAATGACACTTTCTTTAGTTACACATAAACGAAAGGTGCGCGAAATAGAACAGATGTAGTTTGTGCTTCTGGTACTACAAAATGAGCCAGGGAAGCCTTTTACTCCCAGAAACGAGAACATTCTCAAGCTCCTGCGCCTTCGCTACTGGAAACAGAATTATTTAACTTTTGCCAGAAAATTTTCGAATATTGTTGTGAGCTGCAAAACATACCGGCAGCTTGAAAGTCGAATCAGATGGTTCAATAGCTGAGATTTCTTTATGGCCCTGAAAGCAAATTTTAAGGAAGGGCACGAAATTGCTCCCCACACAAATACACAACATTATTCCAACATGATTTGCGCATGATGGAAAGAACAGCTTTAGTAGTAGTAGTGGTAGTAGTAGCAGTAGCAGTAGCAGTAGTAGCAGTAGCGGCAGTAGTAGTAGTAGGCCTTTATTCGGCCATAATTTACAGGCCAAGCTTGTCGACTGCCTGGGCGACCAGAAGTCGCTGTTCTTCCTCCCCTTCAGCGCCAAGCCAGTCGAGCCAGGTGGTGATGGATAGAGAAAGTGGGTGGTAGGAACCCGACTGCTGAGCAGCCGGGCAATAGAAGAGGCAATGATCCAGGTTCGCATCTTAATCTGGTTTCTCTACTACTAAACAGTTGGGTTCCAAAATGCAGTCAAGGCGTCCCATTAGCAAAAAAAAAGTTATAATTTTTCACATCTCTTTCCATCTAAAAATATGAACGTGGACATTCCCCGTTTGTTCTGTCGAAATGTCTGACGAGCCTCCAGATAGGTGCCTGGCTTTGTCGGAATCAAGACACAGCTTTCATGAATACAACGTTTTCATCTATATCCCCCGTCAGCTTTTGCTAGTGAAAGGACTCCCACAACTGTGTGGGCACACATTAGCTTCATGAGCTAGCTCAGAAGTAATATCAAGTAACAAGGTGGATGTTTCTGGACATAAAGCAGAAAGATATTGCGTGCAACAACGACGGTTTGCTATTAACGAAGGCTACCCGCCTAGATCTCGATTGCAAATAAGGGAGAATGACCCAATAGCTTCGTAGCCGCATTCAAAGGAAAGCTAAATGATATTAGCATTCAGGACCTTCGGCATCGTCAGCTTACTCATTGTTATGACAGGATGGGAGAGAACAGAGAAAGTACTCGATAACCACGTGCACTGATTGTAAAGCTGTTGAATCCAGTTTAGGCAATGCTTAGGTGGCCACCACCATTGTTTCGAAGTGGGATTAGTCCAATACTAATTTAGGGTTTTGTGCAGTACCACTCCTTGTGGGGACAGCGAAAGGAACCGTTCTTCGTTATCTGGCAATAGAGTTTACTGAAATGGAGTCTTTGCGCCTCAAAAAACTTTTATTTGGCGAAGTTCGCGCTTAGTCTAAGACGCTGAAATTAAAATGGTTACTTGATGCATTTTGTCCACAGGCTTAGGAATGAATGACCACCGCAACAAAGACTCTATATAAGCGAGAAACGAGAGCGTAACTGGGAATATGAGCCGGCCATGTCCCGTGTGAAGAAAGTCCGTACAGTGAATAAATCCGCTCCGGCTTGTACCTCAGCCTAAATTAACCGGCCACTCAAAAGAGCCTTTTCACATCCAGGTACTGATATTTACACTTGAATAAGTCGCGCGTTTTATAAAACATTAATAACAATTTCTATGACGAGTCAGCGGTCATATAAAATTGAATAAAACGCAATATATAACGAAATATAATAATTGCCCAGTACATAGAATAGCTGAAGAATAAAAAAAGAGTAGATTCATGTTGTGAGGTGTGGAATCTTCCTCTTTGCTGGAAGTAGCGGGACCTGGAGAGATTACGCAAAATAGAGGAATTTTGTTAACATTGAATGTGATTAAAGCTGGGATAACAACGAACACAATGCTGGCGAGGTATAAGATAACAAAAATGTAACCACAAGCACTCAACTGTGTGTGTAGCTACGACCTTTTTACTCATTGCAATTTTATACTGCTTGATTATTTTCACTGTTATTTCCCCCTACCCCTATGTAATGCCTACCAGGGCCCTTTGGGTAGTTGAATAAATATATAAATAAACTATATGTCGAACTGGTGACCGTTAGTCCTTTTAACAAACAGTCAATATTCAGTAATGGTAATTCCACAAAATATGGTTTGCTTTAGGAATTTAATTTTTATAGTTTCAAACAATGTAAAGGTGAATTTTGAATAAAATCGCAGAGGTTCATTTTTAAAACTGTGCCGCAGCTCTCGTTTGTTCAATTTCCTCCAGTTATACAAGATTTCAACACCTGACCGACAATCATGTGCCCGTTCTAGAAATGCAAATTTCTTCCGATACTATTAAAATGGACAGAAAAGTACTGAGAAAAAATTCAGCCCTTAGTTCCTACTCTTCTTGTACCATTAGTGTCTTAAACACTGCTCTTGTTGAGATATCCTACCTTTTTAACTGTGCAATTTTTATGCTGCGAAATTACAGGAACCAAAAATATTTTTCTACTACTTCCAACATAAAGGTTCGCACACAAGCACTGAAAAAGTATTAACGCTTCACAAACCCTGACTATAATTTATAAGGTCATCCATACTAGCTATTTTGCGAAATCGCGAAAGGGACGTATTCTACTCCTTGTGATATACGATTTAAAAAAAAATTCAACATTGCTTCTTGCAAAACTAAGCACGATTTCCCTTGTGCCGTTACATTTGCCGATCGCATATCAATATTTAATTGAAGAAAGGGCCAGATGACCTTGATTACCGTCCTTATCTGGACACAACCATATATTCCTGCAAAAACAGAGCGTTCTGCTATAGCTATTGTCATCGCAAGACAATATCAACAAGAATATTCCGGCATTTAATACTGATATATTGCACTAAACTGTACCGTTAAGAAAACAATAAACTGTGTGCACACGTTTTTTTATAATTCGTATTACTTTAAACTTGTTGGTACTGAGTTTCATTACCTGTTCATTGCACCACGACGGCACGTTCTTATGATTATTTAGAAGTAAACAAATCTCAGTGGGATCGGTTACTTGGCGCGAAATCAGGCTAGCATTCGCAGGTAGTCCGATCACTGAAAAAACGTGGTCACAGAGTTCAATATTTTAAATAAGGAAAACTAACCAACTTGAAAGAGCATTACGGAACACCACCGGCAATAGTGCATGTGGGTACCTAACTGTTGTTCTCATTTACATTATGCGTTTGACATGAAAACAAACAATCGAGCCTCCTTAAGTCCGATATATGTTAGCATCATGGTCAACTTTACTTATAATAATCGATTTGAAGCAAACCTGTCAGTATTATACAACATGGCGAGTTCCTAAGCCCTCTTCATACAATCCGGGCCATTACCCACTGCACACCACTTCCACACCATTACGTGGACCATGCAAGGCTTGAAAGCAATGAGGTGGCAAACGATCCAGCCCTCGAGCTAAAAAAAAAAGAGCGGACCCTTACCCGTACCTCTACCACCAAATTATGGTGCTCGTCATGAAATCCGGAGACTGAACCGTAGGAGATAACCCCCCCCCCCCCCATAAAACCCAGCATAGACGAAGCCACATTCTGGAGCACGGTGGAAGAAACAGTATATTCTTCCACCATGTTCTGGAGGCTAATACAGACAAACACCTTGCCTAGCTTGAAAGTACAAACTTATAGATGAGTTGGTTATGCATGATAAAATTAAAACAGAGCCAGGCCCACGGCCGAAGAAGAGCATGAGGAGCGTGCCAAATAAATATCAGCTGTTAGTTTGGAGCTGTGTTGTCCTTTTACTCTTTTCCTCTGCTCTCTTCTTAGGCCTTGAGACTCGCGCTGCTTCAATTATATCTTGTCTAACTTGTTCCATAGGTTCATTAACCCTTCAAGATACCAGCTGCATCCTCTCGCACTGGTACTGCGTTAAACCCACGCTATTCCATATTTCCTGGAGTTAAGTGCGAAAGCCATCCCACCTTTTACAAAACAGAAATACGATGAGCACAAGGCTGCCCAGCGAACATTGGTTTGGAGGACCAATGTCAGATCGTCCGACGGGTCCAGAGTTCAGACAAGAGACGCGCGTCCTTAACTAATTAGCAGCCACCCATCTGAGCCGTCCATCACTTTAACTACAAATAAAATTTTACCTCTCTCTCTTTCTTGTCAAAACTTCAGACAAAGATGATGAGTTACAACTTCAAAGCCCATTCGACAGTCCCGAAATATGTGCTGACAGAAGGGGAACACATTTATTTTTGGGCCCTCAGATCACGTCTTTCCTAAGGGAACAAGATAGAAGTACACTTAAGGAGCAGGTGTTCCTACAGGTCAACCTGGAGTTGATAGTTCTGACGCAAGAGAATCTCCAGAACAGTTATAACTAAAGGCGTGGAATATGGAGAAAGTCCCTCTTACCAGAAACAAGGACGAAGGGAGCGGGCAGGGAAGTCAGAGCGGTGCGGAGGGATGGTTGAATTGGCTGGATGGCAAGGCGGTACCAGTACGAGTGCTTGTTAGTGAGGTAACCGGAGAAGTCAAGGCACGTTGTATGGCCGGGCTTTTGGGGGTAACGGTGACCAGAACGAGGGCGAAATTATGGTTGCGCAATTTATTTTTATTACTAGGAAATAAGATTGTCGCCACAGGAAGGAGCGGAGGGACACAGCACGGTAGGCAGGTCCGCGCTCTTATTACCCGCCATCCAAGTGTAGATGAAGGTGGCGTCATCAATCAAATCTTAGTCTCGATGACTTCGGTAATGATGGGGGCAGGTGAATACGTCTGCGATGAATGTTGTGGAGTGAGCGGGCACTGCAAGTGCGTGTGTCCTGAGAGTGCCAGAATCTAAGCTGGCATCCGGTTTCGTAGCTGGCTTCGCACGGTAGCAAGGACAAGGGCACGCCTGGGTGAAGGCCTTCAATGTAAATACTGTCAGTGCAAAGGCTTTTATTGCAAATTCCTTTAGGTAAAATGCCTCTAGATCAAAGGCCTTTATGAATAAAGCCTTACGGTAAATGCCTTTAAGGTGAAGGCCTTCATGGTAAATATCTTCCGAGTAAGGCATATAGGTCAAATGCCTTTATCACTTAAGGGCCTTAAGTGCTGAGCGTAAATAGTGCAAATGTATGATATTCTGTGCTTAGCGATCTAAACCGTCTGCTATTTTTTACACACTTCAATGAATAGTATATGTTTAAGAGAGGAGTAGTTCAAGTATGATCTGGCCTATTTTTTTTATTCAATGCGTTAGAGGTGATCATATTTACTCTCCGCTCAGGACGCTTGTTAATTTTCACTGCACCAGCAGGTCGCACGAACCGACCATAAAGCGCATCGGTCTTAAGACGCCCCTGTAAGACACTGGCCGAAGGCCCTGCGACGCTTTGACGTTGGCATTTCATCGTATTCTCACATGAGTTTGTGAACAGCAGCAGTTTTTCATTGTTAATTGATCACCTAAACTGTGCAAGTTACGTTGCCCAAAATACAGGTTGCAGTGTCCATTTGGTGCGAGGGATACATAAAAGAGAGGTATGCTAAGGTGAAAGGTGCTGATGTGAAAGGCGAGGAAAACGAAGATGGCGCTGCTTGCGGGCGCGAGAGCCAGGGTGTGTCCTAGAGAAAGAAGAGCAGTCGCAATGGCCAGCAGTCGAGATATGTCCTCTACCAGGACTGCCTTTGATCCCGAGTAAGTACGCACGACGCTTTATACGGCATGGTTGCCATTCCTGCTTCCCTTAACCGTGTCTCCAGAACGCACTCAGTCCTGACGAGTGCGAATAATTCAGGATTTTGTTAATGACCCGTCTGATCTCGCTTCGTCGCGTTTCTAAACCATTACCTGTAATTCGGGACAGTGCCCAACCAGTGCCGCTACGACTAGCTGCCTATTCTATTCTTTTCTGCAGCGACTCGGCTATTCTATTTTTTATTTCACGAATGATGTCAAGGTCCTATATTCTAACGCTCATGGCAATGCGCAATGAGGTGGTAACCATAGAAACTAGGTAGGCTCGTCCCAATTTCCTTGTAAGGATGTCGTTTTCACTGGCGGTGCTGTGTAGACATCGTTGTTTAGCCATGATGACAAAAAGAATAGGAATATTGGTTAAAGTAACGTATTTTACGCTTCCAGAATCGCAATGTATGTTATAAGAAGCCGTCAGGTTTTGGCAAGGGTCACACGTAAATATTTGCTTTTGTAACGCTTGCTAGCGTTTCTGTACTACAACACAGCTTCTTTATGCGCCGATAAAAACGGAGCACGAAATCTGGGTGACAGCCACCTAAGCTTTTGGAACCAGAGATAGGGGAACTTTATTTAACACCACAACAAACAGACAGTACTACGTACTACGCTGGAGATCCTCTCGACTGCGCATGCTGTCCAAGAAGTCCCTGAGCTTCCCCCTACCGAAGAGTACGCCCACCACCTCACACTCAGCGTGCCTTATCATGCCATACCATAACATGCCATACTATACCATAACATACGATACCATACCATACCATACCATACCATACCATACCATACCATACCATACCATACCATACCATACCATACCATACCATACCATACCATACCATACCATACCATACCATACCATACCATACCATACCAAATGCAGAAAAACCCCAATGTCGCATGAGAAGCCCGGAGAAAAGAGCCCACGAGGTCGTGTTTTTCTAGGCATTCTCAATCAGCACCTGATTTTGAAGGTTCGTATTGTCGGTAAGGCGACAGAACGGTATTTATAATGATATATGAGCCAGATTATTTTTTCTAGTTATTACAGCTACCTGCCGCCCGTGACGTGAGTCTCTGGCTTTGTTATCAAAGGCAGGGTGACCTATGAGAAATACGAAAAAAAATTGTACCATGCTGCTGCCCCAGAGCATAGTGCACGAAGTCATAGCAATACATTACAATTTGTCATTTATTGCGCCACAAATACAACGCCATACCGCGACTGCTTGCAGAGGAATGACGGACAGGCTCACAGCGACCCCACCACTCGGCCTCGAGACGAGGGAAGCACGCAGGGACGAGGACTACGCAGCGCCCGTCGCCAGTCCAGGAACGAACAACGGACATGGAGGCACCGAGGGCAGCAGCGGTGCCCACAGCGGGGCCTGCGCGTGCAATCCGATGCTGAAGAGCGCTGCGCTGTTCCTCCTGTCGGCGGTCCTTTGTTGCCTCGTAACATCATACTACATAGTCTACACGAAAAGGGTAAGGGTCTTATTAAAGAGCGCACCTATTAACGGGAGGATAATACCGAAATCCTGATTTTGCCCACCGCTTGGTCTCCCGGTTTACATGCCCTCTTGAGCGTCTATATAATACCCAGTGGAAGGGACTATTTATTCCAGATTTAGCGCCAGTTTTATTTAATAAAATTATCAATTTTAACTTTTAACTTGCTTTGTAATTATATCAGCACATTTTAAGGCCAACTAAAAGAGTTCTGCGTTAGCTTCGCATGACCGTCTTTAAATGGCGCAACACGGCTTACCACTATAAAATTTCACCAGCGCTGCGACTATTAACAAGAACAGAGAAGGGAGGACAAGGAAGCGCTTGTCCTTGTCCTCCCTTCTCTGTTCTTGTTCCTAGTCGCAGCGCTGGTGAAATTTTAAAGATGTACCAACTAGCTCAAACCACCTCTTTGCTCCGGCTTACCACTAAAGGTTGCAAGTACAATTTGCAGCCATTCCCGGGCCATAACATTCCAGCCATATCCTGCACTGAACGAAGCATCATGGTCGTTTTGCATGACAATACAATCAACGAGCAAAGTAGAACTTTCTAATTCTGCCGGGAATTGAGGTCTGGTCTGTGACGTCCACCAGCATTTAAAATCCAAGCCGTCCTGCTGGATGACGCCGATAGGATGCCGCAACAAAACTGCGGGCCATGCTTCGGCAAGAACGTTTCACAACATGTGAAGGATAATTTGGGGCTTTGCCGCTGCGATGCATTGTTTACTTCTTCATACGGGACTATACCCACCCCTTTCAGCCCTAAAAATTGGTCAGTTTCATCGCCCCAAACGCGAAATCTTTCTTACTACAAGCGAACCACCAGCAATCAAACTAATCGTCTCAAAATTGCCTTTACTTGCATTGTGGAAAAGCAAACTGTGAACGGCCACTGATACACGAGACTGGCGCTCTTTTCTTTCTTAAGAAAGGATCTGTTTTAGGTGAAATCTTCTTTGCCGATACACGCAAAGAGTATGCCATCTTTTTCTATACACATTATATATGAGGTCATTCGTTCGCGCATAAATGTCAATTTTGCCTGATCGTTGCAGCTCGAATAGATGGCTTAAAATTGGGTTAAACCCAACTTCTACACGAAAACAAGCCTACCAGGGAAAACTAAGGACACCACACAAAAATTGGTTGATAGGTGGTTGTAACTTGAGAGGAACGTTATTCGTTAACTGATGAGTAAGTCTTTTAGCGCTTGCCATTTTATTATGCTGTGCACTTGATGTGAGGGCAAGTTGGAAAAGTAAATTTCACAATCCAGATGCCATTACAGTAGTACTAACCAGACGTGTTATTTGCATCATTGTACCGGGCGGTACGTAGGTTAAGGACGTCCTGCTGCAAGGCTCCAGTGCGTTTGGAATGGTCTGTGTGATGCTCAATTAAATGTTTTCACAGTTTAGAGGCAAAGGCCGGGAGGTCTTGCATCGCCGCGGCAGTGTTGGGCACAGGAGAACGTGTGTGAAGAAATAACTGTATTAAATGAAAAAATATTAAATATCTGCGTTAGTAATAGACTTGGTGCATCATGCCAATTCTACAATACTTGTAATATGACTGCCAAAAAGTAGATCACTCTACGTCCAATGCGAAAATGAGTGTTTATTGTTGTTTTCCTTTTGTTAATTTAATATGATCCAATAAGGCCCTACTCTTAGATGTTTTTTTTTAATTACTGGGTGTGTACCGGAATTTGAGCGCAATAACTATCACCCATCGTTTACGCCGCGAATTTTGAAGCAAAATAGGAGAAATCGAAACGCCCATGTATAGTGTGAAACCGAAGCATGCTAAACAAAAAGCGGCCAGAGTGCCTACAAGCATCAAACTCTTATTATTTTTGGCTTTTCTTGTTAATAGCTTACGGGCTTAGTGGCTATTTGGGACATTTTGTGTTTATGTTGTGGCGAACCTTCCCATTGTGAAAGGGTTGATGTTGACAAATTGAAGCCGGCCTGTTTTTTTGAAAGGGCGCCTCGTTTCAATGACACACAGACTACTCTCTGTGCAAAAAGAGCACTTAGATGCTCGGGGAAAGAAAATAAACGCAGTAATTCCCGCACCCGCCTTTTTCAAACAACCTCCGATTGGGTGGTGAGTTTTTCTAACATGTCGCTCAGGCTAGGGTGCATCATTATACATTTCTAAACGGCGATCAAGGAGTCATTTTTTGCCCTTTACATCACCAGTTAGAACCCAATGCTGAGAAAAAGAATTACCAGTTTTGAATAATATCTTCTCACCAATACAGCGGCTTCAAGGGCCGAAAAAGCATCGACACAGTGAGAACGAACCATGCAATAGATCTTTACGCAGATGAATTGGAGAGGACATTTAAGCTCCGCCCTAAGGGCATGACGCAAAAGCTTTAGTGGGTTGACGCCCATATATGCGGAATTAAGTCATTCTCGACTATATATCCATAGATGCGTGGGAGTCTGCAATTCATTCCTGGCGCAGTGGTGAAGCGGTTAAGCGATGGCCCTGCGATGGCAGATGCTGCCATCGGGGGCTTGAGCGACTCGGGTTGCTCCTCCCGGGCAGCTTCTCCCGACCTGTCATTAATTTAACTGCCACCTGCCACGGTGGTCAGTTCACTCAGAATTCGGCGGGCATGCTGTGATGACGCCAGAAGGTCACGTGACATAGGCTGCTTCTCCGGGAATTATTCGCTTACAACGCCAAAACCGACAGCATCGACGACGCCAGATTTTCTGCACAACGGGAAACTTAACACTGGGTAAAACGTTTTTGGGCAAGTTGGTAACATTCCTGATTCATATTGCAGCGAAAAAGCACAGACACACAAGAAGGAACACGCAAAAAACACGGACGAACGCTGCACTCACAACTGGTTTATTGCGTAAAGATTTCGAGCTTAAAAAAGGGTCACACTTCTGCGCACTACAGAAAGAAAAACCATAACAACCACGTGCCAAGGAACTCCAGTAAACATCTTATCATACTGCCGCAAAAAGGTTGATATCCCAAGCGTACAAAAAAAAAAACGGAAGCATCACTAATGTAGCAATCTGCTGTTTTCTTTATGTGAAAGGCTTTTAGGAGTTCACATGCCGTTTGATACTTGCTGCTGCCTAGGATTCGAACACTATCGAAACGTGGCGAACATGACATGCATGACTGGCAATGCTTAGCCAAGTGCACACTCTCTCTGTTTAAATTCCTTTGGTGCTCCTCTAGCCGGTCGTTAATACATCGCCCCGTTTGACCGATGTACACTTTTCCACATGAAAGTGGCAGCTCGTATGCCACCCCATAAGCACATTGCACATAGGGCGTGGTGTGCTTTTTACCACACCCGCTTCTTCTTGTTTCGCTTCCGGGAATCGAGGGCACAGCTTTGAAAGCATCACCGGAGCCGAAGAAACGTGCGGCACCCCAACCTGTTCGCAACCTTCATGTTCTGCGACACCTTGTGTTGGTAGGGGCGTCCATTAAATGCAGTCTAGCTTTGAGAACCAACTGGCTAGAATTTTGTCAGCGGGCTACCCCTTGTCGGCCGTGACTTGTGTTGCAGAAGCTTGCCTGAAAAAGTGAAGGCACGCACAGCGAACCCCAAGACGAAGAACAGGAACCTGCGGCCGGAAGTTGCCCCCTACATACACAGGGTGTCTCATAACATGAAGAAGTTTGCGAACAGGAATGGGGTGCCGCTCGTTTTTTCGGCTCCGGTTAAACTTTCAAAGCTATGCCCTCGTATTTCTGGAAGCGAAACACGAAGAAGCGGGTGTGGTAAAAAGCACGCCACGCTCTATGTGCAATGCGCTTCTGGGGTGGTATACGAGCTGCCACTTTCTTGTGGAAGAGTATACATCGGTCAAACGGGGCGATGTATTAACGACCGGCTAGGGGAGCACGAAAGGAATTTAAAGAACAAAGAGAACACGCACTTGGTTAAGCCCTGCCAGACATCCATGACATCCTCGCCACGTTTCGATAGTGTTCGAATCCTAGGCAGCGGCGAGTATCAAACGGCATGTGAACTCATGAAGGCCTTTCACATAATGGAAACAGCAGATTGCTGCATTAGTGATGCTTCCGCTTTTTTTTACCCTTCGGATATCAACCTTTTTGCGGCAGTATTATAAGATGTTTACTGGTGTTCCTTGGCCCGTGGTTATGATTTTTTCGTTCTGTAGTGTGCAGATGTGTGAGCCTTTTTTAAGCTCGAAATCTTTCGCAGTAAACCAGTTGTGAGTGCAGCGTTCGTCCGTGATTTTTGTGTGTTCCTTTTCTGTGTGCTTGTGTTTCTTCAATGCACATGAATCAAGAACCTTAACACTGTCGCGCCAAAATAAATTGATCGGGTTATCATGAGTGTCCTGTGAATGAATGGAAGACCAAGCCTTACTTGCTATGTTATAGAAGAGTCAAAAATGTGCCGAAAGGTGAAAAAAGTATCGTATTTGGAGTGTATTGAGTGTATATGTGACGTTAGGGGTACTTTCCTACTATGAAAAGCAGCATGAGCCATAGATAGCCTTCAAAAGGGCGTACATATTAAAGACCGCACTACACAGTTTCTGAACACGCCCCCAAAAATGCGGTCTTGGGAGAGAGGGTTACAGATTTTCTTCAACGTTTTTCTTAAGACACCTGAGTCGGAGTAAATACGCCATTTTGCGCGAAGCCGCGCAAACTGTGTCAGTAAACAGAACCTCGCGTTACCAGCAATGCTTTACGCTTTCAACTTGTTCAATCTCACATGTTTACAATGAAGAGGAAGGTGTGCGTCAGTGCAGTCAGAAGTGCCTATATTTGGCCGAACAAAGAAGCAATGTTGTTCGTGTTGGATTTGAGTGAAAGTGTATTATCGCGGCTGGCAGTTGTGAACTTGTAGCTGTCCACTCAAAATTTACTGTCTTTTATAGATTTGGAGTAAAACGCAGGTTATGAGGTTTTAAAGAAACAGCGTTTGAATAGGAAATGTTACAGAAAACAAAAGCAGCGGTTGCATAAAATACAATTTTTTTTAGTGCAGAGAGAAAGTTACACCATTGCACTCGCGCAGTGTGAAGACGGGGAACTCGTGATAATTATACTTATGGTGTCAAATCCGCGCTCGACCATAGGGTCCGAACTCCGCAGTGGACTTTAAGAGGTGGCGTTTCGCAGTGCGTAGCAATCGCCGTGCTAGGTGTCTTTTGTCCAATGTTTACCATAGAACGAGGTAGTGGCGAACTAATTTATTCTTCTCTATCTAGCCGGTGCTGGTCCAGTTGGTGAAACATTCCCCTGAAGACAGCATGAAAACGGGCATCAAGGAAATTCTCGAACGTTATTAGAAACGTTGCAGGTACAGCCGAACCTACTTATAACATAAAGGACGCGCGCATATTACGAACGAGGGTGGTGCTGCTGTCAAAATATGCATTAGGGCAATAGCACTGCGTCTCAGATACAACGAACAACTGCGGCTGCACAGCTAGACTACAGCGAAGGAGGGGGCGCTGTAAAGACTGCCCCGCAGCTGTAAACCATTGCTTCTTGCAGGATCGGAGAGCGACGAGCGTCTCTAGCCTCCGTGTCACCCCCTTCTCCTTCCCATGGAGATAACCCAGCCATTCAAAAACGCAAAAACCAAGAAGAATTGGTTTTGGTATATTGGGGTTTAACGTCCCAAAGCAACTAAGGCTATGAGGGACGCCGTAGTAGAGGGCTTCCTGAAATTTCGACCACCTGGGATTCTTTAACGTACACTGACATAGCACAGTACAGGGTCCTCTAGAATTTCGCCTCCTTCGAAATTCGGCCGCCGCGGCCGGGATCGAACCCGCTTCTTTCCGGCCAGCAGCCGAGCGCCGTAACCACTGAGCCACCGCGGCGGGTCACAAATAAAAATAGGAATAAATAATAACTGAGAAATTCCGATTGCACAGAATACCGACATAATTTTTAAACAGCTGCGACCGTCTATAACGCACGCCCTGAATGTAGACGCCAAGAGCTCGCGGAAACTGCAGCTAGTCTTGGCGTTGCCGGCCTTCTGCGCACGCGCATGAACGGCAGCGACCGGCTGCCGCCGTTTGTCATCGCGAAGACACGCATTGCTTTGGAAGCTACGCACTCATGCGCTGCGGCACGACACAAAGGTCTGAATGATGGAGGCGAAACGCCAAAGACGACCATGTGTTGTGCGTTGGCAGTCGCTTTAAATATCCCCATATGGTTGAAATTATTAAAGGGTCTCCACTATGGCACCTCTCTCTCTGTCTGTTCTTTCAGTCCCACTGTCCTCCATTGCCCCACTGCTGCTGAGGTGTCCATCGAGAAATCAGACAATTACCGCGTCTTTCATTTCCTGATAACCACCGTGATCCGGATGGACAACACTAGTTTTTTCATCCACGAGGATTCCACTTGGCCTAGTTTACAGGGTGCATAAGGATGACAGGCGACTTGTTCGCGGACTGGCTAATTGAGTTCGACAATGGCATGGCGAAAAATAAATTGGCCAGATGCTTCTCATGCTCGGCACTCTTGCGGCGCACCGTGGGCTGGCTGCCCTCCCTGCGGTTACCAATATTTTCTGCCCCCGACAGCGGTGAGCAAGATCAGCCACATGGCATGGGCATAATTCGTGTTCAAGGTGTCCTGTCGGCGGCGCATCACGAGCGCATATGGATACCTGCTAACTCATCAGGTGCCACGACGTCCCAATTTGAACTTTTGGGATTACAGGGTCCCGCAGATTAAATGCACTGCGGAGTGCATCGAGAATTGCTTCCATAAGGCAGCTTTTAGGGGCACGGAAGCTATGGGGGACGCTGTCGAACACCTTCGTTATCGGAGGGATTTTTATTTATGGCAACGCTTCACTGATGCGCAGCTGGCCCGACTCTACGTTGCCTGGGATGACTTCGTTGGTGCTGTTGATGGCGCTGATGTCGGAAGGCTGTACGCTTAGAAAAATAATAGTATGCAAAACACAAGAACTCTAGCACTTGCATTAATCTGATGAGGATGATTACGTGGAGGCCGACGTGTTACTTGCTGCCGTGAACAATCCCACCGTGATTAGTAAAGGGATCAGCGAGGAGCATGTGACTGCTCTAGAGACCTTGGACATCGCCATTTTAGGGTTTAGTTTGAATACGCAGACGCTCAGAAAGGACTTACAATGTTAAACTTAGTATTTTCGGTTGTCACATGGGAGGTATACTTGCTGCTGTCTTCAAATACAACGATCACAATCCACGCGACCATTTGGTTTAATGTGAGTTCGGCTGTAAATATTTTACACAGCTGGGTGGTAGTACTCGAAGCCTGGAAGCACTCGGTGTATTATCTGATCAGTACAAGGTGACATCTCCGCACGGCTGCTTTCCTTTCATTCGTCGACATCATGTGGTAATGCACCAGGATAAAATTCGACTAGGTAAATGGGCTAAATTGCGCACTCTCAGCCATTTTTAACGTGGTTACTTACACACCTTATGCAATCAGCGGCGTTTCAAAGTACAGTTAGGAATTGAAAATGATAGTATTGAGCCTCATGAATCCTTCATATCTGCGCGTGGTTTCGCTCGACAGATGACCAGAAAAGGAACAATGAACTCGTGAAGCCGGCTTCATGACGATCTGTAATATGTTCTTGGTTTGAGGCACACATTTCTAAGCTATTAAATCAGGCGGTGTGCTTTCGGGACAGGTATCAGACAAATTTCTCTACTAATGTCCTTCTGGACCAAACCGTTGAGGAATATGATCCTGATTAACTAAAACCTTTTGACACAGGTGACGTAGGAAGAAACCTACACTAAAGAGTGCCAAAGAAACCTTCCCTTTACGTAAACCTGCGATTGCGTCTTCAGCTGCACTGCACAGGGTAGCTCAGCTCAAAGGTCGCTGCGTTATCTGCCTATGTCCGTTACATGTGAATTTTTGCTTTTGCAAGGTCTCATCACAACCACCGCTGGCTATCGTCACCGACCGAGAGCTGCCTGGTTTCCCCGAGACAGAGGCGGAAGCAGACGTTCCAGAGCCAATACCAAGGCAGCCTGCAGCAAAGGTGAACATTTTCGTTTCTTTTTTTAAAAAGCGCCTGGAATAGTTCGTTTGTGCTCTCCCCCAATGAGACCTAGATGTAGGAAATTAGCTTAAAGTGTCGACTAATAACAAAGTACTCCACCGAGATTTTTCACTGTATGCTGGAGTGCTTCGAACACTGTCTGGCACAGTGACATAAACCAACTTGACGACCATAGCAAGATTCCAGTAATATGCGTTGTGGGGCTAGTTTGTTCATTCTTAGAATTCTTTTGATAAGATAAATTAGATAAGAGCTCAGTGACCTGTGCCCTTCCTTTGCTCTTTTTCCGGGTATTTGGCTTGCATATGGCATCTATGATTATGCATATTTTTACAAACGTCAAGTACTTTTCTGGAATAAAACAGTTGAAAGTTTGCGCTCCGTCCTGCCCCCCTTCTCTTGTTGTGTCACGTTTATGTGCGTAAAAAAAGGAATCCTGAAAAAAAGAATTATGGTCCTAGCAAGATTGTTAGGCGTGTTCGGAGCCAATTCTACATCTCTGCATTCAGAAATGGCAAAGAGAGCTTTGTAAATAGAAGTAGAAGTGTAAAATAAACATATTTCGTATTAAAAAAAAAAGTTAAAGGAAAAAAAGCAGGAAATGTACCTTCGGCAGCAAATAAGGAAGCATCACATTTTCCGTTACAGTTCCTCATAGATGAGAGATGAGGGAGATCTATTCCATTTGTGAGCGCGTTACTCGAGATAGCAAAAAACTGCGCAGAAAAGAACGTATTTTGGTTGCGCAAAGTATAGCGTTGTCTGTGCAAGTCCCAAAAGAAGATTGCACGGTAACTTCTTAACACCGCGGCCATGCGCAAGCACCCAATTGCAACCTTACAAGAATCCGCTGAAATTATTTTTATATCCATTCATTCCAGACAGGCATATGAGGCCGTATACTGGCCGCCCTGCGAAATTTTATGGCTGCAGTGATTTTCATCGGCGTAAAGATTGGTGTTCAGAAAGAACACTTGAACGATATGATTTGTCAATAATAGTGGTAATATATATTGGAGTTGGCATTTATTACAGTCTTACAACACTATCGCGAGACGCGCGAAGCTGCCTAATTAATGATAACGGGTTGCACCAGATTTTACTAAGCAACAAACCTACAAAGCCGAGCATGAGCGGCGAAATTTTGTACGCATGAACTCAATATACCTGAATAATTTTCTTGGAGGACCTAGAGGCTGCGAAAAAAGCATTCTGTGTAACACAGACATTTCAGCCAGTTACACTGGTCCTCATTATTTCAGAAGGAGCAAATTCGTTGAGTACATAATTGCGCTCAAACTACATATGACCTGACGTGTACAGAGAGACGAAGAATGCACAGAAAGCGCATAATTGACTTCTTTTCCAGAATCGTGGCCGGTTGTTGCAGTGCTGCATGCGAGTTTCATTGTTTGGTTGACATAGTTTACGGGGTTGTTTTTTCCCCGTTTGGAAGGCGAGAAAGCTGTTAATTTTGCTAACAAGTGTAGTCCAACAGTACTGCTATCTTGCACTCCTTTGTTTTCTAGAATTCTCTATAAATCAATGTAACAAATAGGTTGCAAGAACTGTTCCATTGTGTCAAACATCTACGAGTAAAATTAGACATTTCCAGTGGAATAAGAAGAGAAAAAAAACCCCCAAAACTGGGTTGCAAAGTTATGCACACCACAAGAGGAGGAGACTAAATTTGATAAGTTTATACGGGACATGAACATTAATTCGGGAACAAATGCGCAACGGGTTTTGCCGCTTGGAGTTAAGCTAGCACCTGATTAGCAAGATAGGTTGGAGATAGCGCGAAAGTTGGTGAAGGATAGAGAAAATCAAAATGTAGGGACACAAGCACTCTCACTTTCTACATTTGCATTTCCCGCGTTGTTTTACTTACTTCAAATATGCACCGATAACTCTAGTGCACGTCTTTGTCGCAGCCGCTAACCTAAAGTGGCTCTCATCCTGTACGATACACGCACGATGTCACAAGGTAGTTTTTTATATGAAGGAGTTTATTAAAAGAAGCGCTGCTACTGTGAACATGATATACTAGATAGTGGCCCGCAGTGAATTTTATTCTTGGCCTTTAGAAAGACAATTTTTCTTTTTCGTTGTATTAAGCCACGTTCGAGCATGCTCCTGCTCCGCTTTGTGCGCGGGAACCACCGTGTTAAATCCAGCGGCGTCTTCTCTTTAGGTGAAATATGCAAGCGGCGGTGACAGAGGACAAACTAACGCTCAAGCGCCGGTGATAGCCAGAAAGTGTGTGGGTGAGGGTGCTAGAATGAGTCCACGTCGCATGGATATATGATTGAATGAAGTCGTATTTGTACAGTAACAGCCCCGCCGCCGTTTCACAGCGACACGTGTATGCGGCACGATTTCCACCCGGTCCCTTTTCCCTCCCTGTGCCTTCTCCCTTTTCTCCCCCTCGCACCTGCCCTGCTCCCATTTCCCCTCACTTTCCAGGTTTTTCTGGACATGCTCCAAGTATGGATGGATGAGTGGCAGCGCACCACCCGTGCGCGAGGCCACATAATCTAATACACCCATACCTGCCTATGGCCACCCTTGCACCCGATGTCTACCTCTTACACCCGCCTGCTCCAGGGCTTTCTGCGAAAGGCGATTTACTGCAGCCTACCCGTGGCGCCATGGAACATAAACGCAGCAGACCCAAACGCGGACCCACACTCACTCCTATACCCAGAGTTACAAACTATTTCGGCTAACGGTAGCAATTCGAGCTCCCAGGTGTTACTGAAACTCGCGTGACCAGAAAAGTAGACATCCGATAATAATAATAGTAATAATGGTTTTATTTGCGCCTAATGAATACATGGCGCGGGAGACCCGCAGTAAAAGCTTAAAATTTTTTTTTAAATCTCACTGTGGCAGCTACCGCCGCAAAAAACAAACTAAATATATGTTGAAAGCAAGCCGTGCCAAAAAGAGCCAAATTATTGACGAATTGCTTCACTGACTGGTCTAGATGCCTTGAAAATATGTTTCCTTGCTACCAAACTTGACAGACGATAATAATTTTCAACTACCCTCAATAAAAAGTCTTGAGGTGAAAGTCTGCTGCTTTCTACCCTTGCTGACGTGAAGTAGAGCTGATTCATCCTTAAAAGACTAGCAGAGGCAGAACCTGTAGACGCGGAAGCTGACGCAGGTGTCCCACTCCACGGAGCCATTGGTGTGGGAGTGGCCGGAGCCGGATCTCTTCCAGTGGACACCGAAATGCGAGACGCCTACGTGCCAGGCGCAAGGCAGGTGGCTGCTCTCCATGATGAAGAAGCAAGTGGACCCGTGCTGGGAGACAAACACGTTTGTCTGCGACCACACCCCGTTGCCCAGAGTGAATCAGTCCCGGAGCGTAATGGTAAGCCCCGAGCAGCTGGACAAATCCACCCCCTCCCCGCTTCCCCGCTGCACTCAATGTAGTTAGCACGCTAAACGAGGTGGTTTGGAAGTACCTGCCTGCCAGCGGCTTCGCGATTGTTCAGGGTGTGTTTTCTACGGCACAAAGGTTTCCTGTTTCTACGCCTGAACGATGCCGATAAGCGAATTAAATGAATGCTTCCTTACGTGGCGCTTTCATTTCGTTCAAGAACGAGAGGATTTAAAGGCGGAAAGATGCCAAGAGGTGACAAAACTTGAGGCTGGTTTCGCTTAAGACTCGGCCCTCCGTTAAGAAACTTAGGCAGAGAACTCGGGTAAGCTATGTTTACGGTTCAGGGAGCTTATACTAGTAACTCGACTGAGTTGTTACATTCCGCCTAACCCCACGCAATTCTGCCCAGCGAAGGGACTTAATAGTTATGGCTTTCGACTGCTGAGCCAGACTGAGCCGAGCTCAAGTCGCGGGGTCAAATCCCGGCGGTGGCGGTGATTGCATTTCGATGAGGAAAAGTGCAGAAAAGCTCGCTTGTACTGAGCGATCTCCCTGTACGGTAAAGCAGGCTGTCTCAAGTAATCTGTAGCCGTCTACTACAGCGTTCTTTATAGCCGAGGTGCCGCTACTGGACCTTGAGCCCCACATACCACAAGCTTACAACCATTCCAGTCCAGCCGGTAATGCATATAGGGAAGCTGCGCACAAAACTAATCCTGTAACAGAATAGTTCTATCTATTAAGTGTTTCAGCTGCCTGTTTTTTTTATAAGTGCTCTACTCTCAATGAGATCTCGCGCCGATCTTCCATAGACATAAAATGTAGTGTGTTTTTTTATTCGTCGGTGACAATATGCAGGGAGGGAAGAAAGGCAGCCTCGTCATGACCGGCAACGGAGGTGGCCTACGCCAGGTGGCTCAGGGGCAGTCTGGTCGAAGCGGCACTGACTTGCACGCTGCCTGCCTGAGTTACGCGCGGCACCGTGATGAAGGCATAGACGCGGTGCGCCATTTCATGGCACAATTCAACCTCGACCTCGCCACGATGAAAGAAGAAGCCGAAGAGGATCCACTGGACAGAATGCTGAATCTTTCACTCCACTTCGGCCTCAACTCCCTCGTCTGGATAGAGGAGGAGTTCCTCGTAAAAGCCGAGCCGTCAGACGGTGTAAGATTGTGGGTGAGTGCAGAAGCCTTTGGCCTCGATGTAAGTTACGCGTCTTCGTCAAGATGGGCCCACTTTGTTTTTACGTATCAAAATGGGTTACTGATTATCATATACGCAGAAGTACAATGATCGCGATCTGACAGGTTTTGATGTCTTGGGATGTGGGTCTGCACCTCGGAACGCAGATTGCACATGTTAGCCTTTCTTCGCAGTAAGCTTCAATACATTTCCTCGATTTGAAGTACTCATTGTACGTGCTTAATTATTGAATCTGTTGACAACCGCGCCCGCTCCTTCGATCATCAACCTACGATATACACTGCAGTGCGATATACGCACTAAAATGATCAATTGGCTCAAGCAACCTGAGGTTTTCCCCTCCCTTGTTCATTTTGTGATCGCCAAGGACCATCTACCACACCCTCTCTCTACCATTGGCCTCAATAGCTTTTCTTTCAGACGCGAAGTAGGGTTTTTAAATTCATACCCTAACTGTCTATTTCCCCTATCTACGTGGCTCCCATTGGGACATTATCCGTCTGTTTTTTTTCTAGCAAAGATTTCAAAAAATTACCGACGATTACGTTACTTCCTAATGCGAAACTGCCCCCCTGCGGCGGGTGGCAGTTAAATTGGGAAGAGCAATCGGGCCGCACAAACCCCATCGCTGGGAGCACCCGCCTTGGCAGGACAGTGACGGATCACTTAACCACTCCACCACTGCTCCAGGAGGAGTGTGAGAACTCCCAGGCATCTATAAATGCAAAGTAGAGAATGACCTTCTCGGTACTGGGATATATAAATTAACTAATTACGCTAACGCATCATACCCTTCAGCGGAGCTTAAGCGACCCCTTAAATTTTTGGCTGCTTTATATATTTATTCTGCTTTCGTTATTATTGCCCCTCTTGCAATTCCTCCTCGCGGGCTTCTGAAGTAGAAATAAATAAAATAGCGTTGCGTAAAGCATGACAATTATTGTTTAAAATTTCCTGACATTGTGGTATTTAACTTTCATTTGTTCAAATTTTTTACGCGCCCTCTCTTTATATAATGCTCGACAGGTGCCCTTTAAAGTTAATAGGTGATGATGAAATACACATTAGGGTGCTGCGGTATGTGTTGAAGCCACGACCTTGTCCTGAATTAACGTGTTCGCCACTCGGATCGCATGAGTCTCACATTGGTGTGCAGTGTGCCGCAGTGGTTGCACCTTTGCCATAGATATCGGGCTCAATGTTGTTTGACTACGAGTGGCGCTCCGGCGGTGATTTTCAAGAAACTCGCCTGTTTTGTTGTTTTCCTTTCTCTTTTACATGACGATCAGTAGTGTGTTACAAATGACAGCACATTGGCCAGCCTTTGTTGAAATCAGACAGCCATGCATTGGTCTCTTTTTCAGTCTTTAATCTCCGTAATTTTTACTACTGTTTAGTAAATTGATAAGCAAAAACCGCAAAGAATAAAAACAGCATGTCAAAAATATAAATCACATAACAATATAGCTCGAAATTATAAGGAAAAATTGCAAAACCAATACATGGGCTGTTAAGGACACTGTAGTTGTTCGCTCCGGATTAAGTTAGGCCACCTGGGGTTCTTCAACGAGCGCAGACATCGCCCAGCCCACGGTCAATTATTTTTATTTCGCACTATATCAAATAATGCTACTGCAAACACCTTTGACCTGTTGACCTTGCCAAAGCCATTTAAACCTACTTGGCAGGTGTGACTTAATTTGAGACACCTTTTAAACCTTGTTTTAGGAAAAGAATATTAGGGGCAGTAGTTCCTGTCAATTTATACTTTTGTCTTATGTTTAACCAAACGATTACGATATATCGCTTAGGTGCATACATATTTCATTCATCTTTCATTATCTTAGAGAACAGCTTTAAACTGCAAATAACTTAGTTGCCCAGACGGACTGGAGGTAACCCACTTTACTGCAAGAAGTGGGCTATTGACGCACGACTATATTTCTTATAGATAACCCGACTACCTATGTGAAAGTCTTCAATTTGGCAGAAGTAGTTGTGGTGGCGTGGTCCCATAATATCACTGCAAATTCAAATACGCAGTGAAGATGGAGTTATATGCGTTGGTAGACGCACTAAGAGATGTGAGCCCTTAGTTTATTTATTAATTATTTTAAGTGCCTACAAACAGTAGTTGTCCCTGAAGAGTGGTGCAGTGTGATACATAAAACATTCATGAATAGAGCGCAAATGAGGTTACACACTATGCACATGTTTATACAGCTCAGAAGTGGAGGAAGTAGAATTGCTCCGCCATCTTGCTTGCGTCCGCTCGGCAGCCTGGAGCAGTTCTTCTGTCACCGATTGCGTGGAGCGCAATATTCGTTACAAATCTGCTGGAGGAGCTATGTACGCTTCCAGGCCCGCGTAGGCTACCGACCAATACGGATCTCACCCCAGTTCACCAGCGCCGCGGCGCCGCCTCCGCCTGACTCCTTCCGGCTGCAACAAGGGCGACGCAACCTCGGTCTTCAGAGGCATCAGCCGCCATGGCAACTGAGACCAGGCACCCGGTGCAAATCCTCCGTGACCAACCGCCGGTTGTGTGTCGGGATAGCTGTGTTTACCCTTTCGAGTTTAACTAACCCCTTTTATTGCGAAAGCAATACTACGCCGGGTCTAACCACTCTTCGCGTACGCAGCGCACCCCCCCCCCCCCTCCTGCTCCTCGAGGAGCCGCCGCCGCGCCTAACAGATGGTGTGACGTCAACCTCTTAGTTGCTATGGCGACACATGACGTCAACTTGCTCTCTCCACCGCGGCCAGGAAGAGCCAGTCGTGTCGAGGCTCGCCATGGAAGTCACCGACAAAGTGTCTGTTAAGTCGAAAGCCTTTAATGGCTTATACTGTCGTGACCAAGGAATGTTACCAAATGTGTCCGCGTTTCGGCGTCACTTCTTAAAAAGAACACTGTCGAGGCTGGGAATCGAACCAGGGCCTTTGTCATTTGCAGTGGAGACGCCACCACTCCGCCACGACGGCTCAGAGTTTGGGCGTGAATAAAGCCACATCTACTGAATGCAGATGTTTCACAAATAAATAAATGAAATAAAGGCAAAAATAAAAGAAGAAATAGGGAACAAAAATACAATATGAAAAAAATAAAATAAACAGTGCGCCAGGTTTCGCCTTGCAGCGCTTTAGAGAGCTAAAGTGCCCCCTTAATTTTATCTGAATCCAGCTGTTCTACTGCTTCTGAACAGTTTAACTCTAATGAGACTTTCAAGCTAGCTAGGAAGAATGCAAGAAAGAAGATACAACGTGCCCATGAAACGGAAGAGCAACGAGAAGAACGACTGTGGAAACGACGAGAAGCCCAAGGAGCTAAACGAGCTGTATCGAGTTCAGAAACTGGGATTAGTCAAGCTAAACGGAATGAAGCCGTGCGGAAACAACGTACCTAGGAAGCGGGAACAACGAGAAGAACGTTTGCGAAAGCGACGAGAATCAGAAGCAGCTAAGCAAGCCACCTCAAGTTCAGAATATGAGTTCTGCCGTGCTATGCTATCGAGACGATGCTGCTGAGAAGGGAGCAGTGGTACAGCTCAGAAGTGGAGGAAGTAGAAGCGCGTCGTCATCTTGCTTGCGACGGCTCAGCAGCCTGGAGCAGTTCTTCTGTTCCCGATTGCGTGGAACGTAATATTCGGGACAGTATTACAAAATGGAAAAGACGCACGGGGACATTTACACGTACGCTTGTGTCACTGTCCAAGGAGGAGAAAAAAAGCGGATAAAAGGAGCTAACAGAAGAGAGAAAGTAGTTTGCGTAGGGTAAAACATTTCATAAAAATGTCGCCAGCAGTAAGCACGGTGAGCTTGTTACACATGCTGAATGGGCATCAATGGGCGTTTACGTTTTACGCCAGCTGTATACTATGACCGACAGCTTCGGGCGTTCGGCCTAGGCACATGTAAACGACGCGCTGCTGTCAGTTTGGGACAATCAAATACACCACATAAAAGATTTATTCAAGAAAACAGCGCCTTTTCACTCGTATCGTGTATAAAGCAAGCTTGAGATACGAAAAAAGGTGGTTGAAGTTAAAGCACTATCGCCTAAGTGCATACCATAAACAATTCGAATAAAGCCCTTTCGTACACATTGAACAACGACAATGTGTATTTGTCAAGGTTTTCCAGATTACATTGAAGAAACAAAATGTTAGCAAGAGAAGCGACTTGTGCACGAGCAAGAGGCAATCTTTGGACCTAAAATTTCTCGGAACACTTGCATTGATGCCTGACGGGCGCAAACTCGAGCATGTAGCGTTGTTATCCTGGGCGTTAAATGTCATCTGGGTGTCCAGGTATGCACCCAAGTCGCGGATGACATGAACACGGCGTACCAGATTGACACGTGCTCTGAGAAGGAAGGTGAGAAGAAGGGCTCGTTATTAGATACGTGGCATACATACTCAGTATCTAACGAGAGCCTCGATTCTGGCAGTCTTGACGCCGTAGATAGCATTAGTGTGTTCTCGCAAAGGTTTCGCCCTCACGTGTAGAACACTTTACTACGTGCCACTCACGATAACTCCGGGCGTACTACGTCAGCCGCTATGAAAGAGGGTGGCATTCAGGAACACTCTCAAGGTTCGGTTGAACTGTATATAAATACCCCTGAAAGTAGTAGTTTTGACAGCCGTCCTCCTAGCTCAGTTGGCAGAGCACCGAAAACTAAAGTCGAAGGTCGGGGGTTCAGAATCGACCAGTGGCATATGGTTGTTGTTATTGCGAAGCAATACTACTTTCACTTTCAGCTCCTCGCGTGGCGAGGCCGCGGTAGCTACCATTGACCTTGAGCGGCGCGCCTAGCGTTGTGACGTCACAGCTGCAATAGCAGGGCTCCAACTTGTGCCGTCGCGAGGCGACGCCGCCCGTGGTGGCTGCTGCCTAACTCCTGCGCCCTCCGCGCGCGGCGCGGATTGGATTGCATTGGATTGGATGAGATAAGATTAGATTAGATTGGATTGCATTGGATTGGATTGGATTGGATTGGATAACCGATGCATCACCACAAGTCTACCACAAGCACCACCACCAGCTACACTACCAGCTGAACGATGGCGTAGCTACGGATATTGCTTTCGCAATTACCGGGATAAACCAAGTAAGCCACAGCCATTTTTTTCTTTTGGTTTGTTAACAGTTCACATAAAACAAAATAAAAATAATAATTAACCTTTTCCTATTCCATTTAAGAATCGAAAAAAGAACACATGCTCTATGTTCCTTGATTTCTGTGACTGTTGGCTTCCGTAATGCCCCTACATTGTAGTTATACAACGCTGGTTTCCTCCTATTAGTGAAGGAAATGGCTACTGTTTTGTTACAGCTGAGCACTGACGCGTTTCGTGCGCACCATTCTCATCATCAATCCACATTTTCTGCAATAGGTGTGTTGTGGCGTCCACAGAGAGAGAGAGAGAGAGAGGGATAAAGAGGAAGAGGGAACGCAGGGATATTAACCAGAGGGCTTTCCGGTTGGCCACCCTGCACAGGGGAAGGCAGATCGGGGATTAAAAAGGGAACGGGAGAAAAGCCGAGAAGCACAGTCACAGTTTGTCTTTCAAGCCAGTCACTCTCACCAATGGTCTTGTAGTCCTTCAAGGAAGTCGACTGTTGTGGCCACAGTCCGAAGGTCCTATCCTTTGTTAATGGTCGAGTATCGAGGTGCTCCAGAGCAGAATACTACGTATGCCTTTCGATCGCGGAGAGGCTGTCGGCTATCCCATTCACTAATGTGGAGGTTCTTGGCTGCTGAGCTCAAAATGCAGCCTTTCGGGCTGCAATTCAGCTGATCACAAGAACTGGATGTAAGCGTCCACAAAACCAAGAAATGTGCATGTCATGAAAGTAGTAGTCAGAGTATCTCATGCAGTCCACAGTATCATTAACGAAGAGATTGAAAAGCAGACGCCATAAATTAGACCCTTGCGGTACACTAGCTTCAGCAGGTTGTGCAGATGAGAGCCGTTCACTGTCCGTGACAATATTTACGCTGTCGCGAAGGTAAATTTAAAGGAATTCTGAGGGAGATGGTGGAAATCTATGTCGTCGTATTTTGCACATGAAGAGATCATGACTCAAGGTTGGAAGCTTTGCTTATGTTACATGTTTCATCGACTTGTCCTGTTTGCTGTGTTCTTGGCCAACAGAGTACATAGCAAGCTTTGTCTCGGCTCAACGCCCTCGAAAAAAAAAACATCTTGATTCCATGTTAGTTTAATATTTGAGATAGAAAAGAACACTGATGTGCAACACACGTTCGAAAATTCTCTTTACGGGTGATAGTAGTGAGATAGTACTACAGTTGCTGACATTTACCTTCTTACCTTTTTTTGTGCTCAGGTACTACCATCGAGAGATTATAGCAATATTGGGACTTTTTCTTGCTTAAAGACACCTTAAAAACCTGTGTCAAGGCAGGCCTGTGTAAACAAACACAACCCTTGATTACGGATATCGCAATTACGTCATCGTCGCAGCTCTTTTTCGAAGGCGGTGGTTGAATGCCTCCTGCCACCTTGGAAAAAACCTGGCACCTTGAACGTTCAGGAAAGAATCATTTCTATAGCAGTTATTGCAGAGAGTGGAGATGGTTGGAAGTCTTGATTAAGCTGAAGCGAAGTGTTTGGTGAACGCTTGGCTTGGTCTTGTAGGCTTATGCCTAAGGAGCGAACGCACGAGCAGCTGACTCGGATCTCGGCGAGAATAGCACTGCTTGCCATGGCTTCATGTGTCACAGCCCAGCGCCGTCTTCATTTTCTCCTGCGGGCACGCTGTGGCTATGCCCTAATGCGCAGGCAAAGGAGGGCGCTACAGTCTTAAGCACATTCGTACGGCGATCGACACCTATATGCTTTCAAGGCTAGTCACAGCCCCTGTTTCGCTAGGGGACCGTTTTGTACGTCTTGTTGTTCGTTCTAAAACATAGCGCTACTTTCGGGAAGCTGCGGTTTACTTAACAGGGCAAGCCGATTGTATGACTACTCTGTTTTCCTTTCGGAAACTACGCCTCAGGAGTAAAAAAATAAACTGCGGAAATTTGATTGCCCACTTTCCATGGTATGTCTTAGGTAGCATGGTTCTGACTTTCGTACCAAGCGGAGTGTATAGGCACGAAGCTCGCCGACTGGGAGACGTGTACGTTGTATGATAGGGAAGTATTTGCAAATAAAGGAAGTCAGAAGTCACTAAAGAAAACGAAAAACTCTTAGGGGAACATATCTTTCGGGGGAGGTCGTCAAGGGCTTATTAGACGTCGTCATTTTTTCCACCTGAAATAAATGTGATTACGGTACAGGAAAATACAGCCAGCCACATGCCACCGATGAGTCACAAATCCCCGACCTCCGCATTTCGCGTACGGTTCTCTACCAACTGATCTACGGCGCCGTTTGTCCAACCTTCCACTTTCTACTGCATTTATGTAAACTGTAGGCTATACTTGAGAATAATAACCAGTACCACCCTAAACATCAGTGGCGTGTGCGGTACGTCCTGTTTCACGTTGAACACAACAAAGAGCAGTGTGTTCAATATATTTGTTTTCACTATATTCTACCGTCAGGCACTACGGTAGTCGCGCTACAGCTACTGCTTCTTCTAGTTTTAGGAGACATTACACATATTTCCTTGACTAATTTGCGTGTTTGATTCAGTGGAATATTTACAATGGCATTTTGTATTTCACACGACAATGTTAGACTACTCTATTTTCTTGTTTGTGAGAAGGGAAGAACGAGAGGAGACGAGGCAGGCAAGCAATTCGAAAATTTTCAGAACGGTCCTCAAATGTAACTTCAACCAAAATTTGAAGAAAAATGACCCCTCTCATCTCGCCGCTTATAACGAAAGTGTTTGCTTCCGTTTGCAGGTAGTCGTCCAAGGGATCGTGTTTAAATACCTGGAGAAGTGGGAGAGTATAGAAGAAGCTAAGTGGAAACCGTACTACTCAGCATGCCTTGGCGGTTTCATTGCTACTCTTGGGCCGCAAGAGCAAAGTCAGCTCGTGGACGAATTGATAGCGGCCGATAAAGAAGGTGAGTTGCCTCGTGCTCGCGTCCGCAGTCGAACGTGCAGACGCCTACATGTTGATGAAATATGAGGCTCATATATGCCTGGTGTTTCATGGAAGTCGGCCACTAATTCACACCCTGAAATTCTTGCCACGAGCACTGTTCAACGTTAAATTGTTTGTGAACACAATTTATGAAATTGTGCTAACAACGACAGAAAAGCCTAATACAGTTTATTCCTCTGCCTAGCATGTGTGGCACAGAGCAGCAGAACTGCTACACGTTGCTCTGCGTGCACCGAAGCCGCACGATGTTCGAATCATGGCATTGGGAATTAACTTTCCAAAGCGAAATTTTGGCTATAAAAGGCGGAGTAGTGGAGGCATCACGATTAATTGAGACTTGCTGGGATTCTTTAACGCTCTGTTGCATAGCACAGCACACAGGTGGTTTTCATTCCGCCTTCGCTGAAATGCAGCTGCGGCAGCTGGCGTTGTCACCAGCAGCGGAGCGCCAAAGTCACTGAGCCACCGTGGCTGATCACAGTGTGGGAGATGGCAGAACTTTGATGAACGACAATATGAAGGGTTATTGCATTTTTCATATTTTGTAACCTGATACAGCCTTCATTAATGCTCAGCTAGAATTATGTAATTGTAACCGCGCACCGAACCCTAATATAACCACTAAAACTGAATTCTTAAAAGAGCTTGCTAGTTAACAGGATACTATCGTTTTCTGAGGCCCATGAACACTTGTAGTCATGTGCCAAAAGTAGGACATTTATACGTCAAAGCGCCCGTTTTATAAATTTAGCATTGGGCCTACATCCAAATACCTGCTGTAAAAAATATGTGATGAAATCAATTTTTCTTGGTTCAGAGAAACCAACGTGCCGAGAACGACACGTTGGTTTCTTTGCGATTTTAGGTCAGCTTTTCATTATTTTCTAACAAGGGGCGAACATGTCCGGCTATAAAAAAAATAAACTGACGTGAAAAGGTTACCGTTTACGTTGCAATGCGCTACAGTCAACGAGATCTGTGTGCATATGCGTCTTTCATAGCTTTCTGCCGCTTTGCTCGACATTTGAGAAACCCATCTTTGCAAAAATCAAGGGTACACAAACTGACTGTCCTTGCCAGCTTTGGTCCTGTTTCAACTCCTCCGCTTCCTGCTAGGAGACCCTTGCGCACTTTCATAGCGAGTTCAACCTTCCTCATATCTTCCAGCCTCACTGGAATGGGGTTGTGCGTTGTCAGTTGCGGAAGGTGCCCCATAAACAGATCTCCCTCTAGAAGAGCTTCGAACAGTATTAGCTCCCTTTTCTAGCCTACGTTCGCAGCTTCTGGTGTGTGGTATAAAAAAAATGCGATGACAGTGCAGCATATCCGTATGCCCATCGGTAGTTTGCCCGTATTGCAGCAAAAATAAAGCGCTACACGCGGCCTCCCGACCGATGTATCAAATTTTGTTGCCTATGCACCGAAGCATAACTGTTCTCGCTGGCGACGTTTTCATGCATATGTAGGGAATGCTTATACCTTGTGTTTTTTTACTTTTAATAATTCCAGTGGGAAAGCGCGTAATTTTGTACTCTTCTTGAACACTGAGCAGTCATTTTTCGATCACAGGTTTCATTGTGGTACGCAGTGCAAATTACATGTGGATGGTAAAAACAAAATCTTTCGAATTTTCGTAACAGATAAAGTTTGTTAAATGGAATTATTTACAGTTATGCTCAGGTGCCGTTCGCGTTTCCTGCTCACAGCAGTCACGAATTAATTTGCTCTTTCAGTTCACGACGCGTACGAAGCGGGGAGGGATCCAGGGGATTATGGAATCGATATGAAAAAAGGTGTTTACTCACTATGGAACCTTAAGGAAGTCGCCAACTGGAGCGGCCAATCAGAAGGCAAGTCTAAATTTTCTTCCTCTAGTTCTTCAAACTGCACGCGCTGCTAATTGACCTATAACTATATAATATGAGTCGGCAGAAAGCTTCATTCAAATTCTTATCTGTCGTGTTCGCTGACCAAGTGACGCAAGGCCGCTTCAGCAGCCCTTGCCTCCTTCGCATATGAAGTTTACAAACCAGCGTTTCACCAGATTTGTACGAAAAAAATTCGGATGGCCCTCCCAAGGTAAGCAAGATTATGGTCTGTAAAATCGTCCTGAACACAACGGTAAAGTAATGAAAAGGCACTGTACATATACGCTCCAAAAAATATGTAATCTACGTTTTATGTACCGCAATTAAACTAATTTATGTAGCGATAGGAAGCGCGAATGGGTAATCGAGGGATAAAAGCAGTGTACAGCTATCTCGCCTCAAACACAAAAAGGCAAGACGCCAAGAACACGCATAAAAAACAGGCGCCCAGAGAGCATGTACAGGAAGGACCAATGTGAAAGGGATCGCGACAGGTCGTGACGATGCGGACCGATCACGCCCCTTTGAGTGTCCAATAAACTGAAGCCACGCCACGTCGTAAGCGCAGTGGGACAAATTCCAACAAATATCAAATAATAACAATTTCTTGACGGCTACCTCTGATTTTGAAATGTAAATAAGCAACAAAAACGCAGTCAAGTGTGCAAGAGTGTAGGTCCAAATTCTAGACCACCTTCGAGTAGCTACAGGCGCCCGAAGGCCGCGTATCGCAACGGGCATACTTGTCGTGGTTAATTTTGCTCTTACGTGTGCATATGCATGCGCTTATATATATATATATATATATATATATATATATATATATATATATATATATATATATATATATATATATATATATAAGGGAAGGGTAATGAGGGGCTCGTTATAAATATGACAGAAGCCAACAGCCACAGAAACCAAGGGGCACAGAAGATTTTTTTTTAAATTAATTTTATTTATTTTGTGGTGTTGATCAATTTAGAATATTACTGAATATGTTATCGTTTAAAGACAATTGATTAGAAAAGCAGAAGAAAAAACAACCACATGCCGCCGGTGGGATCCGAACCCACGACCTCCGAATTACGCGTCCGGTGCTCTACCTCTGAGCTACGGCGACGGCTGTAAATTCTTCTGCTTTCGGGGGTATTTATGTTTACAAGTAACCTAAACTTGAGAGTGTTCATCAGCGCCACCCACGTTCATAAGCGGCGGACGTAGAACGTCCTGAGTTACCGCAGGTGTGACGTAGAACGTCATCGAACGGAGAGGGTGGAAGCTGCGTGAGAACCCTCTTATGCTTCCTATGGCGTGAAGGCTGCCAGAATCGAGGCCCTCGCTAAGCAATTAAGCAAACAAGGGAAGGGTAATGAGGGGCTCGTTATAAATATGACAGAAGCCAACAGCCACAGAAACCAAGGGGCACAGAAGATTTTTTTTTTAATTAATTTTATTTATTTTGTGGTGTTGATCAATTTAGAATATTACTGAATATGTTATCGTTTAAAGACAATTGATTAGAAAAGTAGAAGAAAAAACAACCACATGCCGCCGGTGGGATCCGAACCCACGACCTCCGAATTACGCGTCCGGTGCTCTACCTCTGAGCTATGGCGACGGCTGTCAATTCTTCTGCTTTCGGGGGTATTTATGTTTACAAGTAACCTAAACTTGAGAGTGTTCATCAGCGCCACCCAGGTTCATAAGCGGCGGACGTAGAACGTCCTGAGTTACCGCAGGTGTGACGTAGAACGTCATCGAACGGAGAGGGTGGAAGCTGCGTGAGAACCCTCTTATGCTTCCTATGGCGTCAAGGCTGCCAAAATCGAGGCCCTCGCTAAGCAATTAAGCAAACAAGGGAAGGGTAATGAGGGGCTCGTTATAAATATGACAGAAGCCAACAGCCACAGAAACCAAGGGGCACAGAAGATTTTTTTTTTAATTAATTATATTTATTTTGTGGTGTTGATCAATTTAGAATATTACTGAATATGTTATCGTTTAAAGACAATTGATTAGAAAAGCAGAAGAAAAAACAACCACATGCCGCCGGTGGGATCCGCTTCTTCTGCTTTTCTAATCAATTGTCTTTAAACGATAACATATTCAGTAATATTCTAAATTGATCAACACCACAAAATAAATAAAATTAATTAAAAAAAAAAAAACTTCTGTGCCCCTTGGTTTCTGTGGCTGTTGGCTTCTGTCATATTTATAACGAGCCCCTCATTACCCTTCCCTTGTTTGCTTAATTGCTTAGCGAGGGCCTCGATTCTGGCAGCCTTGACGCCATAGGAAGCATAAGAGGGTTCTCACGCAGCTTCCACCCTCTCCGTTCGATGACGTTCTACGTCACACCTGCGGTAACTCAGGACGTTCTACGTCCGCCGCTTATGAACGTGGGTGGCGCTGATGAACACTCTCAAGTTTAGGTTACTTGTAAACATAAATACCCCCGAAAGCAGAAGAATTGACAGCCGTCGCCGTAGCTCAGAGGTAGAGCACCGGACGCGTAATTCGGAGGTCGTGGGTTCGGATCCCACCGGCGGCATGTGGTTGTTTTTTCTTCTGCTTTTCTAATCAATTGTCTTTAAACGATAACATATTCAGTAATATTCTAAATTGATCAACACCACAAAATAAATAAAATTAATTAAAAAAAAATCTTCTGTGCCCCTTGGTTTCTGTGGCTGTTGGCTTCTGTCATATATATATATATATATATATATATATATATATATATATATATATATATATATAGCGAAGTATACGCTTCGTTAAAGGAAACATATTTATTCAACTCGACGTTTCGATCGGAAGACCAATCTTCTTCAGGAGTGATTTTACATTGTGAATGCATCCCCTTTTATAGGGGCGGGCACAGAACAGGAAAGTGGGAAACACAAAGCACATAGCAGAAAAATACGCATAAAAAATTATTAGAGGCAGTGCGACCCACACACACACACAAAAAAAAAAGAGTGCGAGGAACAGGTATATATATATATATATATATATATATATATATATATATATACCTGTTCCTCGCACTCTTTTTATATATATATATATATATATATATATATATATATGTGTGTTCCGAAATCATAAAGTACTTGACTGCTTACAAGAGTATATAGCGAAGTATACGCTTCATTAAAGGAAACATATTTATTCTACTCGACGTTTCGATCGGAAGACCGATCTTCTTCACTCCTGAAGAAGATCGGTCTTCCGATCGAAACGTCGAGTAGAATAAATATGTTTCCTTTAATGAAGCGTATACTTCGCTATATATATAGGTGAAGGTGATTTCGCAGCAGAAATTGAAACACATAACAGGATTTAATTCACGATGTTCCGGCTCGAGGACCAGCGTTTTCAAGTGTTCCACCCCATTCGAAACATGCGGCTTGTAAAACACACGCGAAATACAGAAATAGCGCAAAGCGCCAGTGCGAACAATGGGGGGGGAGGTGGTGAGGAGAATGAAAAAGACGAGAAAAGAAAAAGAGAATCGGTGAGAAGTTCAAAAAGGCGAATCCTTAACGTGGAGGCAGGTATTCAGAAGGAGCGAACGGCAGGAAATTTAAACGGGGAAGGAAAACTCCTTTCCCCACCACCCTGTGGCTTTCTTACATAGACAGGGGAATGACCCTGGAAGTGCCGCTCATTTCCGCATTTTCGTGACAAGCGTGAAGAGCTTGAACCGTGCGCAACGAGGAGGCGACATTTCAAGAGTAAGTAGTAGATAGCGCAGATAGCGCTTGTCTGCGTCGTTTCCTATCCGTCCTTTGTGTTCCTTGTGCGCTATTTTTACGTCTATCCAATTTGCCCAACTTTCGGCTTTGCTTAAGTAGTAGGGATGAGGGTGAGCAGGAATGCCAACGAGACCTCAGAAAAAAGGAAAGAAAATACATTATTGCACAAGGCCTTGCAAAACGCCCCTCAGAGAAAGGTGGTGGCAGCACAACATTGTACAATATAGGACCTTAGCAAGAATGACAAGTTCCTAATCAATCCTTACTCGCTCACGTGAGTGCAAATAAGTAGAACGTGAATGGGAACAAATATTGGACCAAATTACGCTAATATTTTCATGGCTGTGCTTGAGACGGAATTCACATTCACATTCTTTTTATTTCGATTTCCTCCCAATACAGAAAAAAATGCGCGGACAAGGAATACAAGCTGCTATGTAAGCAGCTTGACTCAGGCCCTTGCCCCCTTTGATGGCAGCGCAGAGCTACAATCATAAAGAGGTTAGAAATCATAGAGTGACACGTAAAGGCAAGCAATGCTTTTACATAATATCAAGACTCATTAAACTGAATTAACTACTATTGACAGATCATAAATATTCACATTATTTTCTGCTTTAATTGCCACACTACAGTTCAAAAATATAGGCAAATCATACTTCTACACATACACACTATAGCATTGTACGCACTCAGTGCACACATACATATAAAAAAATGTATACACAATACACAGAAAATGTGTGCAGCATGCACATACTTCAGAAATAAAACTAGAAAGAAAGAAATCCATTTGTTGATTTTTTTCAAATTCTGGAATGCCCATCTCTAAGCTAATAATTCATACTGTGAAGTTTCTAAAGTATTTAGCGAGTGCGTTTGTTGATGTTGTTTTTATGACTCTGTGAATGGCTTCCAATCAGTTTAATAATACTGGCAAGCGATGTTCTAGTCTACTGAAACCATTATTTGTACGCGAAAAGCGGACTAGACAAGTATTTTTATGTCTCATGTTGTAGGGAACTTCCAGAGATTGTATGAGATGGCACAGGAAGAGAAAGCATGTATTTTATTTTGTCAGCGAGTTTTTATACTTCATACTGACGTTGAACTCTCCATATGTAGGGCAGGGAGTATAATAAATCTTGAAAACAGGTTTCCTGTGCGGCCACCATAATGTAGGCCTCCAATGGGACGGATTACTTTGTTTCAGTAAATGCAGACGCTGTATGTTCGCCTTTCAAGTCGTTGCCCAAACAAGGCTACATTAATTTGTATGTGGAGTAAATAAAACATTATATATTTAGTTTAATCCTAGGTGGAACAGAATAACGAAGTCTACACAGAATGCCACAAGCCTTCACCAAGTTGTGAAGCACGTGTGCTACATGTGCATTCCAATTTAAATGTTCGTTAAGCACTACACCTAATGTTTTCCCTTCTGGCACAGTATCTATTTTTTTCACTGCCTACTTTTTAAACTAATGCTGTAATCCAGAATATTTTGCGCAGGTCGAAATAGAACAGCCTTGGTTTTTCTCGTATTTATTTGCAATGAATAAACTTTGCCCCATTCTAACAGTTTCCTAAATGTGATGTCACCTATGGATGATAGTTTACTGACGTCCACTGGTTGAAGAAAAACTGGTTGAAGAAAAACGCGACCAAAATATTTTCAAATAAGTGTGTTTAGAGTTGTGTAAAACCTTTGTTACATTGTTTCTGTATTTATTAAAGGCCAAGAAATAATTGGGGTCTTCTCTTTTCAGAAAATGCGTAGGATTTTTTTACTAATCATTCTGATGCGTTCTCAAGTGAGACAAAGTTTACGATATTTTTGACGCTTTTTGTTAGGTTTGCACCTAAAAAAATCTTTGTAGACACGTTTAAACACACTCAACAAGACGTCATAGGCATTATCAGAATTAGTGCTCTCAAGCACAGATGTAAAAACGATATCCTCAACTAAAGTTCAAAAATGTTCAAGCGTTTTTTTATTGACATCTTGAACTATAAATGATTCACAAGGCCTTCCAAAATCCTTACATAGCTCACGGGGCTTCAAAAGCATAAAAATAGGCAAATAATTACCCACAGCTGCCGTTATAACGCCAGCTTTGATGCAGTCGCAAGGTTTATTTGTGATGAATATGTCGAGAAGATTCTCATAGTGAAAGCTGATGTGTGTGGGTTCTGTTATCACGTTTGAACAGGGAAATCTATCCAGAAGTAAACACATATTTTGCGAATGTAAAGTAGTCTGAAGCATGTTGATGTTGCAGTTGCCGCCGATGGTAATGTGCAGCTCATTCAAACACACAAAATTCAGGAGCTTGTTCAGTAGGCAAAAATTTAGCAGTACACTCATCAGGCGGCCGATATATAACGGCAAGTATTGATTGTTTGCGTTGGAGTGTCAGTGTCTCGTAATCTAGAGTTATAGCTGTGAAGTCGGGAAGAACTACACATGGCACCTATTCAGATATCAACTGCATTACTCCCCCATCATGCCTGTAGGGCCTGTTTAGGTAAAAATTTCTGTAACATGGCAGGCAAACCACTTCTTTTTATACCATGATCATTATGATATGAAACTTGAACCTTCATATAAACCAATATTTTACGGAAGATTTGTCGATGAAATATTTATGGTCTGGGCACAAGGTGAGGAAAAACTGACGAACTTTATGTCCGACTACACCAGCGCTCACAGTAACATCTCATTTTCGTCTTCACATTAAACCTCGAGAATGAATTTTTTTGATGCCCAAGCTACCATCATGGAAACCAAACTTGTGAGAACAGTTTACAAAAAACCCACAGACCGACACCAGTACTTACACTTCCAGAATAGGCGCACCCCACATTATAAAAAAATCCATCTGTGGTGTCCGACTATGCTCCAGCGTTTATTAGTGACGAGTATGCAACATTCTTGAAGAAGAATGGGTTGAGATGGATGCTGGTACCGCCGTACCATCCAGCGTCTAATAGCGCTGCAGAACGTGCAGTTCAGACCGTAAAGCGCAAGTTGCAGAAGGCTGGTCCTGGGGTCCTTCGGGCACAAATTGCACGCTTCTTGCTGACTTATCGATCGACACCACATGAAGTCACTGGGTGCAGCCCCGCAGAGCTACTGCTGGGACGAAAAATGAACTCTGCAATGGACCTGCTCCGACCGGATCTAAGGACCACCGTACAGCAAAAACAGCTCAAGCAGAAAATCAGAAGCCACCAGCGAACGAAACCTCGGATTCAGGGACTGTCTGGGGATCAGGTATATGCCAGAAACTTTCGGCCAGGGCCTGCTTGGGTGCCGGCTGTAGTCACAGCTCAGGGAGCGTTTTCATCGGACCTTCAACTGGCACACGGACAACGTTGGACGCGGCATCATGTTCATCTGCGGCAGGCAAACCCGCTACCCCAGGTTGTGCATAACCAACCGTCCAGCACAGTCACGGACCCTGACGTTCCTGGGCCCCGTCCTGACGTATCCAAGCGGGCAGGGCAGGTTGGGGACCTGGCTTGTCAGATCAGAGTTCTGAAATCTCTTCTCCAGGGGTTTCAACTGAGGAACCAAGGCAACCAAGGGCTTCAGAAGGTACAGCGTCCCTTCGTCAAGCAATTGTCACCACGCCTCCTCGACGAGGCACCAGGGTTCGTCGTCCTGTACAGCGGTACTGCCCATAACTGAAGTGCTGCTATTGTTACACGTAACCACCTTATAATTGTTTGATTGTTTTTTTAACTTAGGGCGGGAGGAATGTGACGTTATTGATCACTGGAGGGCGCCACCGCATCGGTAAATAAAAAGGCACGCATGACTGGGCCTGTCAGTGCGTGGCATGCCCTCGACTGGCGTGTTGTTCTTCGCTCTTGGCCGGGAAATGTTCCCGGCCCGAAGCTGGACCATTGTCGGACACCACAATGTCGGGCAACCCCTGGTTCTCGAACATGGCTCTAAAACACATAATGGTGGCTTCTGCAGATGGCGACGAAACTGGGAACACCTCAATCCATTTAGAGAACGCATCCACTGCAATAAAATAATAAGTGTTCCGGTATGGCCCAGCATAGTCCACATGAAGCCTTGACCAGGGTCTGTCCGGGAACGCCCAGAGCATGACGTGTATTGGCCGTGACGCTCGTTGCTGCTCCTGGCACGTGGGGCACCCCTGGACGGCAGCAACGATATCGTCGTCCATTGCACGCCACCATACGTGGCTCCGCGCTATAGCTTTCATCTTGGATATCCCTGGATGGCCCTCGTGAAGCAGCCTCAAGACGTCGCCCTGGAGTGACGCAGGTACCAACACACGGTTGCCCCAGAGCACGCAGTTCCCTTGCACACTAATCTCAGAGAAACGTGTTTTATAGGGTTTCCCCTCAGGTACCATGTCCAGCTGGCGGCCAGTCGATAAGGCTTCCCTCACTCGCGAAACCACTGGATTCCGGGCAGTTGCGTCAGCAACAGCAGCTGATGAGAGTGTTCGCGGGTACACTCGCGCCAGCATGAAGACGTCAGCAGGGCAGTCCACGGGAAACTCTGTTGTCGGAAGTGGCAGGCGACTCAGTCCGTCCGCATGTGCTATGTAGCTACCAGACCTATAGCTTAGTGTATAGCGGTACCCAGACAACAGCACGGCCCATCGTAGCCCCCTGGGAGAGCAAGGATCTTGGACAGGTCTGTGTGCTGCGAGCAAACCTAATAGTGGCTTGTGGTCAGTGACGGCTTCGAACGGTCGACCCCACAAGTACTGTCTGAACTTTGTGACCCCGAACACGAGCGCTAACGCTTCCTTGTCCAACTGGCTGTAGTTTCTTTCTGCAGCCGCCAAACTTCGAGACGCAAAGGCAATGGGACGCTCCTCCCCCGACGTCTCGCGCTGTGCCAAGACTGCCCCCAACCCGTAAGGTGAGGCATCTGTGATCAGCACAGTCGGCCTTGCAGGGTCAAAATGTGCTAAAACTCTAGCGGACGTAAGCAGCTCTTTGCTTTTCCGGAAAGCTTGCTCCTCCTCAGACGTCCAGCACCACAGGGCCCCTGCCTCCAACCAGCGGTTCAGGGGGTGCAACACACTAGAGAGGTTTGGCATGAACCGTCTATAAAAGTTGATCAGGCCCAAGTAGCTCTGTAGCTCCTTCAGATTCCGAGGCACTGGTGCTGCCAGCACGGTTTCAGTCTTGTTTGGGTTCGGTTGGAGACCGGCTGCACTGATGACGTGCCCCAGATATTCCACCTTAGGTACCAGGAACTCGCATTTAGAAAGCTTCAGCCGCAGCCCAGCTTTCCTCAATCGTTCCATGAGTCGGCACACATTAGCCAATGGTCGCTTTCGTTGGCGCCGGTCACCAGTATATCGTCAAAGTATACCGTGACATGGTCAAGATTGTGCTGAAGGTTGTCCATCTCGCGTTGAAATAAAGCCGGAGCTGACGACACCCCAAACGGAAGTCGGGTGGAGGAGGAGGAGGATATAGAAGAGGAAAGGCAGGGAGGTTAACCGAAATAATAATCGGTTTGCTACCCTACACGGGGGGAAGGGGGTGAGGGGATAAAAAAAGAAAGAGAAAGGAGAGTAACAGAAAATTGAAGTCACTCTAAAACGTCACTGTTGGTTAAAGTCACAGCCTATCGTGCAGGCCAGAAGTTCTCAAGAAGCGGAGCAGTGCCTTGCAGGCCTTCTCCGCCGACGACCGCCGCAGCCAGTGGCCGAGAATCTTCATTTCCGTGAAAGGGCGTGTGTCTAGGCGCTCCAGCGCACGGCTGAGAGACTGCCTTTCGGTGGTGTAGGCAGGGCAGTCACAAATATGGTGGGTTATGGTCTCGTCATGCCCGCAGATGGAACATGCAGGACTATCAACCATACCGATTAAGAATGAGTAGTGGTTGGTGAACGCTACAGCAAGCCAGAGGCGACACAGCAAAGTTTCTTCTCGTCGTGGTAGGCCTGATGGTAGCCGGAGCTTCAGATCTGGGTCCAAGGATTGTAAACGGGAATTTCAAAATTGGCCGGAATTCCACGCGGCAAGCGTGATGTCCCGCGCAAGTGCGCGAAGCCTGCTCGCTGCATCCGATCTCGAAATGGGGATCGACACAAAATCGGCGTCGTCGTGCGCAGTTCGCGCGACATCATCCGCGCGGTGATTACTTGCTATGCCGCTGTGCCCCGGTAGCCATTGGTAGATAATGTCATGTCCTTTGTTGACGACAGAGTGATGCAGCTGTCGAATTTCTGCGACCAGTTGTTCATGGGCTCCACGGCGAAGAGCTGCTTGTAAGCCTTGGAGGGCAGCTTTCGAATCGGTGAAAATAGACCACCGCTGAGGGCGCTGCTGACTGATGTATTCAATGGCGACACGAAGAGCGGTGAGTTCTGCACCCGTCGAAGAAGTGCGGTGACCTGTCCTAACTCTAATTTCTGTAGTGCTTGAGGGTATGACGACGGAGCCAGAAGAAGAGATAGGGTTCACTGAGCCGACGGTGTAAACGTGCACCCGGTTTGCATGGTGCTCATGTAAATATTCAAGGGTGACTTGTTGTAGTTCAGTCGGCGATAAGTCTATCTTCTTCCTGATGCCAGGTATCGAAAGAAGCACACGGGGATTGTGCAGGCTCCAAAGTGGCGAGGACGGTCTAGAGGCAGGTGTAAACTGGGACGGCAGAATGGCGGGATGTGCGTCAATGATGTCTGTAAACGATGTGCGCGGCCTGGTAATAGGAAGACTGGCAAGATGGTGAGAGGGAACCCGGGAAATGTGCCGGAAATGTGCCCTCAGTGCGTCAACTGTTAAGTAGGTAGGGATTGGATGCTCCTGGGCGATAAGTACAGATGCGGCCGTAGAGGCACATTTCGGCAATCCTAGGCAAGTCCGGAGAGCTTGAGCTTGAGCGCTTTGCAGACTTCGTATGTTTGTTTTTCGAATATTTCCAAGTACAGGGAGGCTGTAGCGAAGAAATCCCATGAATAAGGCGTTGTAGAGCTGCATGATCGACCGCACCGACGCTCCCCACGACTTTCCCCCAAGAAAGGCGAGAACGTGAGAAATCGCTGTCAGTCTCTTTTTCATGTATGAGATATGAGGGGTCCATGATAGATTTCGGTCGATGATTACTTCCAGAAACCGATGGCTCTTTACGTAGGGTATTGCTGTGCCGTGTATGCATACGGTATAAGGATAGATGTTCTTTCGTGTAAAGGCAACCAGCGAGCACTTTTCGGTTGAAATCTGTAGGCCTTGCTGGCGAAGGTAGGCCGCAAGATTACTTGACGCCTTTTGAAGTCTCGCTCGAACTTGTGGGCGGGTAACTCCGGATGCCCAGATACAGATGTCATCCGCATATATTGAGAGTTGCACCGACTGTGGTAGTATATCGACAAGCCCGACAAGTGTAAGGTTGAACAGCGTTGGGCTGAGCACTCCACCCTGCGGGACTCCACGGGAAGTGAAATGAGAAGATGTTGGGCCTTCCTCTGTCTGCACAAAGAGAGATCTGTTGGATAAATAACTACGTATCCAGCAGAATACGCGGCCACCAAGCTCGGCAGCTTCCAGAGCGTCCAAAATAGCCTGGTGGGTTACATTGTCGTATGCGCCCTTTACATCCAGGAACAATGCCGCGGTCAAGCGCTTCAAATGTTTTTGGCGCTGGACGGATGACACTAGGTCGACCACGTTGTCGATTGAAGAGCGTCCACGTCGAAACCCGGACATTATATCCGGATATATGCGGTAGCGCTCCAGGTGCCACTCAATGCGTGTAAGTACCATCCTTTCCAGTACTTTGCCAACACAACTAGCCAGCGCAATTGGACGGTATGATGTCAGGTCAAGAGGCGATTTCCCTGGTTTCAGGAGCGGAACTAGACGACTGGACTTCCAATCGTCTGGGACTGTGCCCTCATTCTAAGAGTTGTTGTAATGCTCCAGAAGGACACGCCTAGCTTCTTGTCCAAGGTTTGCAAGTGCAGTGTATGGCACACCGTCGGGTCCCGGCGATGATGATCGTCTGCAACAAGCCAGCGCGGCGTCAAGTTCCTCCACGGAGAAGGGAAGGTCCATCCGAGAATCCCGAGAAGCAGGAACACCGCTGCAATGCAGTGTCGCAGATGGGGCAGATGGTCCTGCTACCTTAGCGCAGAAATCCTCAGCTACCTCGACCTCGCCACGTCGTTGGAAGAGTGCAAGAGACTTGAAAGGGTGCAGCTGGTGTGGGAATGTTCGAAGGCCACGAACTACATTCCAGATGCGTGACAACGGTTTCCGTGGATCAAGCGTTTCACAGAATGACCTCCAACGTTGTGCCTGTACTGCTTGAATTCTGCGCTGAATTTTCTTTTGCATGCGCCTCGCATATCTGAGGTCAAGGCTCGACTTTGTGCGTCGGTACCTACGCTCGGCCCTACGCCGCAGTGATCGCAGGCGCTGCAATTCCATATCGAATTCCGTGTACTTTTGAATTGGGGTGAATAGCCGTGTCGCGTTCTCCATGGCCTTCTTAACTTTCCCTTCAAAACTTGCGGATGAACCTTCTCTGGTTGCATCTTCCATAAGTGCTTGAAACACTGACCAATCGATGCGTCGCATGCGTGTGACAGAGGTGCATGTGGAAAGGCCAGTAATGGTTAGATATGTAGGGATATGGTCACTGCCGCGGGTTTCAATATCCGAAAACCACCGTATATTGCTGATAAGGCATCGAGAAACGAACGCCAAGTCAAGGCAGCTGCTGTAAGTTGTCCCTCGAATATAAGTTGGGGAGCCGTCATTTAAACACTCAAGATCATGGTCAGAAGCGAAGGACACAAGTTTCCGTCCCCTAATGTTCATTCAAACACCTCCCCACATGGTGTGGTGAGCGTTAAAGTCACCCATGACGATCCAAGGGCCGGGTGTAGCAGCAATCAGGTCACTCAGTCGTGCCGCGTCAAATCGACTTGATGGAGACATATACGCACCCACAAGCGTAAACGTGAGATTACGCTTCTTCACTGTTAGACAAACGTACTGGTTGTCGTTATTAGGGGGAACATGATGAAGCACATATGTAAGTTCACGCCGAATGTAGCTGATGGCTTTACTGTTCCCTCGGTGCGTGGGAGATGCAAACGCCTCGTAACCTGACAGTCGCAATATTTTCGGCACATTAGGCTCACAAATGACAAGGATGGGGAAATTGTTTACGTAAACATACTGCCGAATATCTGAAATTCGGGGCTGAAGTCCGCGGGCATTCCATTGAAAAATTGAGGCTTGCCTCAGCTGCTTTTGAAATGTTAATGCTGGGGGAGCCATTGTTCCTGCTACCGTAACGCCGCTAGGACTGGTGTTAGCGCGTCTAGTACTTGCAGCGCATTCTGTGCCGCTGGCGTACGCAGGCCTGCCATCACAGCGCGGATGGCACTTAGGATGGACTTCAGTATTGCCATAACCTGTAGTTCTTGGCCATGGCTGAGATCTTGGCCTTTCTCCGGATCAGCAGTAGGCGCCGAACTTGGAGATGGCATTGACTTTCCTGACCCAGTGGATGTGGGAGGTTTCGGGAGTGACGGCCAGGTAACGGCCGATGCAGCAAGTCCGGCCTCATCAACTGTCGGGCTCCCTTGGTGTAGTACGGCAGGCGGAGGAGGAGGACAAGATGCCGCAGTGCTAGAGACCTCTCTGTCAAAAGTGACCGCTTTCTTAGAAGACCTTCGACGACGCGAACGACGTCGTCGCACCTTAGCAGCGGCCTCTCTGTGCGTGGAATGGTCACGAACCATTTGTTTCAACACTGCTCGTTCATTCATGAGGCGTGGGAAGTCTTTCGAAGAGGAATCGTGAGGGCCACGGCAGTTGGCACACTTCAGGGTAGTCGCGCGGCAAACGTCGCCGCAATGTGCACAGAGCATCTAGAGCACACGATGTTGTTCTTGCAGACGCCACTCACGTGTCCGATCTTCATGCACTTTCTACATTGCAGTGGCTTGGGCACGAAAGGTCGAACAGGGTGGCGAAAATGCCCAAATTTCACATACGACGGTATGCAGTCGCCCTAGAATGTGAGCTTGATGCACTGAGATCTTCCAAGGCGCTGAACTGCCATTATAGAGATGCTGTTGGACGCTGGCTTGATTAAAATAGGCAAATCAGCGTCAGCGATGGAAATGTCGACGTTGTAAATGACGCCTGCTGTAGTGCCGCTGTCTTGGAGGACATGGGAGCGTACGCTGATGTCGCCGAGTTTGGTAACGGCGGACAGACTTTGCAGTGCGCTGCGCTCCGTGACAACAATGGCGATAATGTTCTTGTCAGGGTTGACTCGCACGTCTTTAATCCCCCCAGGCACGAGACCCTCAAGGAACATAGACGTGGCTTGCCTCTTCCGGTGGTTGAGGTTTCCGGTTGGCGTTTCAGGCACAAGATGGTATGCGTCGGCGGACCTCGCGTCTTGATGACTGTAGACGTGCTTGATGAGGACGACTCCTCACGTCAGCGCAGTCTTCGCTTGGCCTTCTTGCTGAGGACTGGTACGAACCCATCGTCCGTCGAAGAGTCTTCACTGGCCGCCGAGTACACCTCGGTAGCCTGGCTACTTGCGTCACTGAGATGGTAGAGACGCTTCCTCTGGGCGCCCGCTGCCGACCCGCCGGGTTCCAAGGGAGGCCCATGAGCCTCCACTTCCATCGCCGTATGTGAAAGGGAGCGGCGCCTCCCTGGTTATAGCACAAATTGCAAAAAAACTGCAGAGGCGTGAAGGCAACGTTCTAGTAAGAACAACTTCTTTGTCTTCCCTCTGGGAAGTCGGGTGAATTGGTAGAAGCCCTTCGGGGTGTTAATGGTGACAAATGTTTGAGTCCTCGTGCAGCTTAACCTGCTGGTACGCATCTCTCAGGTCGAGCTTTGCAAACTTAGCGCCCCCCGTTAGCCTTGCAAACAGCTCCTCGATGCGAGGGATTGGGTACGACTCCAGCACCGTCACGGGGTTGACTGTCATCTTGAAGTCGCCGCACAGGCGAACGCGGCCATCCCGCTTTACCACGGGAACGATGGGCGCGGCCCATTCGGACGCCTTTACAGGGTGGATGACTCCCTCACGCTCCATCCTCTGCAACTCCTCGACAACTCTGTCTCGCAGCGCGAATGGGGCGACCCGCGGCTTAAAAAATCTTGGCTTAGCACCCTCTTGCACGGTAATCTGGGCGGTCACGCCGTTAAGGGTGCCCAGTCCCTCCGAGAATACTTCATGGAATTGACTCACCATTTCTTCCATAGACGTCACCGCAATGACTGTTTATGGCTTGCCAATTCCGAGCTGAAATTCTTTCATCCAACTTCTTCCGAACAACGTTGGGCACGAGCCGTTCACGACGGACAAAGTTTGCCACAAACTTGCATACCACCGGCTTCGTGTCACCGAAGAATCCTAGAAGCTGAACCTCCGATGTCTCCAGTATCGCCGAGGGAAACAGCTGCGTAAACTTCCTCTCGCTGATGGTTGACACGGTGGCGCCGGTATCAAGCTCCATGTCCAAAGTCACTCCATTGATGGAAACTTCCACACGCATTGGCTCTGTCCCGGCCGCTTGAAGCGTCCATAGGTCATACGCTCCCTCCTTCTCCGGCCTGTATTCCGTCGCTGCTAACTCGTCGTCCAGATTGTGGAGAGGTTTCGGTCCATTCCTGAATCTCGTTTTTGCAGTCTGTGACGTGCTTGACCGGCATATTCTGGCAAGATGTCCTCTCTGCTCACACTTGAAGCAAACGCTGCTCACGTGACGGCATTGGGGTGGCTGATGATTCCCCCCACAGCGGAAACAAGACCCACTTGCCTGCTGCTTGGTTTTCACAGCATTCGCAGACTCCTCGGATTGCACTGGCGTCGCTTGGGGTAGCTGAGTACATAATGCACGGGAATCTTTCCGTGCAGCCCCCATGGCAATGACGGTAGTTTTTGCGGTCTTAAACTCCAAATCTGCCGTTTCCAGCAGCCGAGTCTGCATTGAAACGTCGTTGATTCCGCTCACGATTTGGTCCCGCAGCATCCACTCACGAAACGATGCGAACTTGCAGTCATCGGCGAACTTCATTAGTGATGCGATGAAGTCGCTAACTGACTCTCCGTCCCGACGGTGTCGAGAAAAAAAATTGAAACTGGCCACAACCTCTGATACCTTTGGCGAGTAGTGCTTGTTCAGAGCGTCGAAAATTGCAGTCAAGGTGGTGTCGGCAGGCTTCGTAGGAGCTAGCAGGCTCCGCAGCAGCGAGTACGTTTCTGATCCACAGCACGTCAGAAATAGCAGTTTTATTCGTCTCAGCGATGTCGTTCGCTCTGAAGTACAATTCCACCCGTTCACGATACTCGGTCCAATCCGATGTACCCGCGTCGAACGGTTCCGCCTTCCCGACAACAGACATGGCCGATACAGGGGGGCGGATAGCGCAGACGTGACCGTGGTTTATCGCTCGTCGCCATTTGTGATAAGCCGGGCCGGGAACATTTCCCGGCCAAGAGCGAAGAACAACACGCCAGTTACACGGATCAACTAATGCCTTTAACAAATCTTTTTTGCCAGCCACTATTCAAGACTGGAATGGGCTTCCAGAATCGGTTGTCATTGAAAGCGATCCAGAAAGGTTTAAAGAACGTCTGATGTGTTATCTTGCTGTATAAATGGTTTCATTTCCCTTTCGTGACTTTGTTTCTCTTTACGCTTTTGTTGTGTGTGTGTTTTCTTGTTTGTTCTTTTTTTTAATTCTTTTTTTCCCCACCATGTGAGTCATGATGAATGTACTACTCCCCCCCCCCTTATGTAATACCCCCTCCCAGGGGCCTTTAAGGGTCTAATAAATGATGATGATGATGATGATGATGATGATGAGGGCATGCCACGCACTGACTGGCCCAGTGATGCGTGCCTTTTTATTTACAGATGCGGTGGCGCCCTCCAGTGATCAATAATGTCACACCATCGCTTACAATAATCCCTACGTTTCCGCAGGATGTGCTCTAAAGAATTTAACTGAATTTAACTGCGAGCAACTCCGGTCACACCTAACACGACCGAAACACCCCTTACCAGCCATCGATGATTGTCAACAAAGCTTCAAAGCATGATCGGTGCAAACTCACTCTTAAACCGCAAAAAGCAGCCACGCCCGGAGACTGAAGTCTATCTCGTCCTTACACATTCGGCATCAATCCCCAATGTTAATGCTATTCTTAAGATACACCACAACATCCTCCTACAAGGGGAAAGGATGAAAGAAGTCATCACTGCTCCCCACGCGTTCTTTATAGGCGTGCAAGGACCATCCGTGATATGATAACATCATCTACAATCGGCAACTGTAGCTTCAGAGGATATGCGCCATGCAATAAACCTAGCTGTAAATTCGTTCTGATGATGGAAATAACTAGTGCCAAACGAACAGCGCCATCCTTCTCATTTCAGATAAAAGGTAACTTCTCATGCGACAGCGCTACTGTTGTCTACCTCCTGGAATGTTGCACCTGTAAAGCTCAGTAGGTGGGACAAACAGTTGCACCGTTCAGAATTCGCATCTCTCACTTTCAAAACAGATACACAACCCTGGGAATTCATTCGAAAAATTTATAGCTATTGTACTCCCATCGGGGTTCAAAACATCATGGCTGCGAGAGCTGTGAATCATGCCTGATTCACAAATTTACAACAGTATCAAGTTGTATCAACGAAACAGTAGGTCGGCTATCTAGCTTTTACCTTTAATAGAATAGCAAATAAATCCCAGACATGTTGGGAGCAGAGCCGGAATGTACGGGCGGGAGAAGGCATAGCAAGCATTCCTTCCGAGGTTGTTACTTCTTGTTTTCATGCACTCGTACTGTCACGCATTTACTGTTAGTGTTGTTTTCCCCCTTATTGTATTGTATTGCCACGCATTTTTTGCCCTCTATTCGTTTCGTTTTCTGCTGTTATGTTCCTCTTCTCTTCATACATTGATGAAGTGCCACGCTGTTCTGCCGCGTGCTCACGAGCAGTCGTCCATTACATTTGTTTAAACCTGAATAGTCCTGCAGTTCCATTTCTTTAAGGTACATTGCAGTTGTGACTCTCTGAAGTTTCTTTCTGGTGTTGAATTTGTTGTTAGCCTTGTCTCTTTGTTTTCCTCTTTTTTTCATTCTTTTGTATATATGTAGGGAGTGCTCCTGTGATTTTTCCTGATGTCCTATATGATATTATGTCATGCTGCCAACAGCTTTCGCTGAGAGGCGTTTTGCAAGGCATTGTGCAACAGTGTATTTTCTTTCTTTATTTTTCGATGTCTCCTTGGCATTCCTGCTCCCCCCATCCCTACAAGTTACTCATGAAATGTTGCCTCCTTGTTGAGCAGGGGTCAAGCGCTTCGTGTCGGCAAAATGCGGTATTGAGCGGCACCTTGTGGGTCACTTCCCTGTATTTCCAAGAAAGCCGAGGGGAAAGGAGTTCTCTTTCCTCCTTTTGTGTTTTTTGTCGGTTGCTGCTTCCGAACACCTGGATCCGTTTCAGGGGATCGTCTTGTCAAGTTATAAACGATTTTCTTTTTCTTTTCTGGTCTTTGTCACCCGCCTTCCCCTTATTGTGTGCACTAGTGCTTTGCGCTATTCCTGTACATCACGCGTTCTTTAAAAGCTGCGTCTATGGAATGCTGTAGAACATTCGAGAAAGGCTGGTCTGCCAGCCGAAACGTCGTGAATGAAATCCTGCTATGTTTTTAAATTTCTGGTGACTTTATCTTGTGCGTGTGTGCGCGTGCGTGCGTGCGCGCGCGCGTGTGTCTCTGTGTGTGTGTGTGTCGTGTAGCGAACCAAGGCAGTTGCGCCTGATGCCGCTTAGGAAGATGGAGAGGGAAGCGCCGCCACACTGCACGAGATCGCTTCGATTGGACTGGCTGTGTTTTGCGTCGCCCGCGGTGAATTCAGTCCCCGGTTTTATTTGTGCACAAGCCTCCTTTCACTTGGTGGAGGAGCGGATTTGCTGACGCCCGTCCGCTCCCTATCGCCACCATGCCTGAGGAGTCTGGCCCTAGTCCTGCCGCACCGTCGCCGACTGTCGTCTGCGCGGGAGCTTTGCGCCAACGAGATCCTGCTGTATTCAGCTCTGCCGGAGACCATGACGTCGAGGACTGTTTGGCCTCATACCAGCGCGACAATACCCATAACCAATGGCGTGATGCTCTCAAACTAAACAAGATCTTCTTCTATTTTACGGACGTTGCCATCTATGGTTCCGGAACCACAAGGCTGACATCGGCCGGCATGCGATGCGCAAGCTGCGCACTGAACAACGCCTGCATGTTAGGGCACAGCTACCAGGAGAGAATTTCTCTATTTATACCGAAGATGTTGTGGATCTGTGCAAGCTTGTTGGTGCTTCGATGCCCGTGCGCGTCAATATCGACCCATACTGAATGGCACTGACGGCGGCGCGTTCCAGATACTTCTGGCCGAAAATCCAGCAGCTGTTTTCGACATCATTGCTGAATGCCAGAGCAACGACAAACTGCGCAAGTGCCATGTCTTCACTCGCTCTCCACTCTCACACCCGGAGCCTCTGGCGGCTTCCGACACCAAACAGCCGCCACTGCTGCCCCAGTTCAAGCAGTTCAAGCAGTTGTTTGGGAGAAAGATGCACGCCAGCTCTCTCTCCTCCTCCCCAGTCCTGAAGTTGCCTCTCCTCTTCTGTCTTCGCTGCAGCGCGTCATTCGAGAGAAAGTCGCCGAAGCTTTTCCTCCCCTCCCTGAAGACCCTTCCGTTCCTTCTTTGACGTCAGCCGGAGCCGCGCTACATTATCACCAATCCACTCCTGTGATGGCGCCCTTGACATACGCCGCAGTGGCTGCACGGCATCGACCACTGGCGCTTCTGAGGCTGTCGTGCGCCCGGCACCGATTCCAACGGCGCATTCCCTTCGTACTTCCCCTTCACCACATTACTACTCTGGGCGCACTGGACAATCGTCCTCCATGCTTTTCGCGTGGTTTCCCCGGACATCTGGCCCGCCGCTGTCATCTCGGCGCGCTGAGGTCGATTTTCTCCATTCTGTAACGAACTGGCCGACGACCCTCATTTCGTGTATCGGCAGAAGCTCAATGTCAATGAAGACGTCGACGTCGCACCGGAAGCTACAGCGCTTGTGCCCCTCTCGTGTCATGCAACGCCCACCATCACCGTTTTATTTCCGCCATCTTTTTCTGTCATGATATTGTGGGCTTCTTGATGGTTGGTTGGCGCAGAAATTATAATTGATCGCACAAACCTGCTCACCACTGCACTCCCTGTAAGTTTAGAGGCAGAGGTGCGACAAACATCTACACCCCGCGTGCGACAGATGAGATTCTACTGCTGACCGGTGATAGGGGCCACGCGTGATTCGCCGTTGACTTGAAGCATGAGGCGTAGACAAGATTTTTAACAAACCCCTTTAATTGGGCAAAGAACGACAATAGGTTACAAAACAAACCCAAGCAAATTAGCGTCAATATATAGGCGCAACACAAAGGAATACTGTACAAATGGTTAGGACCAGAAGCAGCAACATGACAAAGAAAAAAGTGAAACGAATGGGCAAAAATGTGGCTTAGCTGCGGGGTGGCAAGGTACGGTCGCAGTGACCGTCGGCTCACTTGCCTAGGCTCGCTTGATGACCACTTCCCTGGAAGACATCACACACGTCCGCATGCACCGAAATCTCCAAGCTAACTTCCCGGCTCGTGGTTTTCCCGCCGCTGTGTTCTCGTGGCAGCCAAACAAACAAGAACTCAACGAACAGCGCGCCAACGACTTGCAGGTTGTAAACAGGGGGAGGGGGAAGAAACACGACGAAACTGAGAAGGAAACCGAGAGAAAGCCACGGTCCTAACTAGGAGCGATGCTAACTTGCGAAGGTCGGAAAGGGTGCCGGGGCATTCAACCGACACCTCCCCGTTCCCACAACGTGCAAGCGCTCGCCACCCGGCGATAATCCTAGGAGGGAGCGGATTAGCCTAGACCCTCCAGCGTCGCGAGTGGTCAGCTGTCCACGCGGGAGGAGATATCGTCGCCACCGCACTGCGACATGTTTCTGAAAAACACACGCACCTTGGCTACCTCTTACCTCTGCTGCAAAAGTAAAATACGTACAAGGCGGGCTCGACTTTGTGACATCTTCCTTTGTCCACGCAAACACCTCCCCCAGCCATCCTCTGTGCTCGATGTTTACTGAGCCCTCACGAAGATGCTCATCTACAATCCGTCCCCGTACTTGCTTGCGTGGTCAGTCTCCTGGTTCAATTCACCCTGCCCACGTGACCTGGATGCTCCCGAGGCCTCCGACAGTTCCTCCATCAAAACATTTCATTTCGATTCGGCACCTGATCCGCTCCCCGACGCCTTATTACGGGTCTCCATCGAAGACGCTCTTCCTTTCGCCCACCAGGCGCAGCTCTCAGCCCTTTACGCACGTTTCACTCCGCTTTCGACGTTGCCCATACTCCACTAGGCCGTACATTCACCGTCGCTCATCGCATTGATACTGGTGCTCACCCGCCTTTTTTACAGCGGCCATATCGTATGTCATCGGCGGAGCGCTGCGCGATCAGTGAAGAAGTCAAGGATATGCTCCAACCTGGTGTCATCCGTCTGTCTCACAGCCCTTGGTGTTCGCCTGTGGTTCTTGTGAGGAAGACTGTTCAGTCCAATTTTGTGTTGATTCCCGCCACCTCAAGAAAATTACCCGCAAGGACAAATACCCTCTTCTCCGCATCGTCGAAGCCCTTGATTGCCTGTAAGGCGCTAAGTACTTGTCGTCCCTTGACCTACGTTGCGACTACTCGCAAGTACCGATGGCTGCCCCCTACAGAGAGAAGACAGCATCTCTAACCCCCTACGGGCTCTACGAGTTCAACATGATGCCTTTCGGTGTGTGCAAAGCGCCCACCACATTTGAAAGGATGATGTATAACATCTTGCGGAAGTTGAAGTGGCAGACCTGTCTCGGATACTTGGATGACATTGTTGCCTCTTCCGTCAATCTCGCTACCCACTTCGCACGCTTACAGCTGGTTTATAGATGCCTGACTGACGCTAGCCTGCAGCTGAGTCTCAAGAAGTGCCACTGGATAGCCCGGAACGTGCCCATCTTGGTGCTCATCGTCTCCAAGGAAGACGTTCTCCCTGAGCCCGCCAGAGGTGCAGTTTCCTGAACCGGTATCGCTCAAGGAACTTCAAAGCTTCATAGGTCTGTGTTCCTATTTCCGGCGCCTCGTATGCAATTTCACGTCGATGTTTGCCCCCCTGACGAAAGTACTTGGAGGAAACAGTGACCTGTCTGGCTGTTCGACTAAGTGCGATGAAGCGTTCACCACCCTACGCCATTTTCTGACTTCGCCGCCAGTACTCCGACACTGTGATCCAACAGCCCCAACCGAGGTGCATAGAGGTGTGATTGGCGTTGTTCTCGGATATGTCTTGGCTAAGCGAAAAGATGATTTTGAAGAATACGTAATTACGTATGCGAGTCCCATGCTCACCAAACCGCCCTTCCCAGCGAAGCTGTCAGCCCCTTCCTGGCAGATTCCGTACCCTCGTCTCTTCCCATCGCTGATATACCTGCGGAGCAGCGAAAAGACCCGTGGCTTGCGTCCCTCACACGCGCCTTGTCTACATCTCATAACGTTGCGCCTTCTCGAACTTTACGCCGTCAAGCACCGCACTTTGCCCTCCGGGACGGCCTCTTCTACATTCGCAACTACATTCCTGATGGTCACCGGTGGCTTCTCGCTATTCCATGCCACTTACGATCTGAAATTTGCGCCTCTTACCACGACGACCCTCAGTGTGCGCATACTAATGTGGTGAAAAGATTCAAAGGATTTCTCAGCGTTACTATTGCCGCGGCATGTACGCCTGTGTTCAAAAAGACATGCGATCTTCCATCGCCCAACACCTCCGGAGAGATCCGCTCTCCGTGTTACCGGCGCCTTACAACCACTCCCTTCCCCTGAACGACCTTTTGATCGTGTTGGCGTTGAATTTTACGGCCCGCTTCCCTGTACAATCTCTGGGAACCGTTGGATTATCGTTGGAGTCGACTACCGCACTCAATATGCCGAGACAGCCGTCCTTTCCTCCGTTACTGCCCGCAAAGTTCCTGTGTTCTTGCTGAATCATTTTGTTCTTCGCGACGACGCGCCGCATGAGCTGCTGATAGAAGCCGCGTCTTCCATTCCCACGTCGTAGAAGCTCCGCTTACCAAATGTTTTGTACATCGGACTAACGGGCTGACCGAGCGCTTCAATCGTACTCTCGGAGACGTGCTCACGATGTACGTCGCAGCAGATCACTCAGCTGGTGCGCTGTCCATCCTTTCGTGAGATACGCGTACAGCACCACCACGCAGTCAAACGCCGGCTTTACCTCTTCCTTCCTGTTGTATGAACGGGAGCCGTCGTCCACGATGGACAGCGTCTTACCTTATACTCCTCACACCTCCGAGTGGACGCCCCAACCAGACGTTGGAAAACATGCACAGGAATGCCGTCAGTTGGCGCATTCTTGTGCCTCGGAATCTCAGGCCACCAAAAAGGATCACCACGACGCGATAAAAAACAGAGGTAACAGGTTTTCTCGGCTGGATCAATAGTTTGGGTTTGGGTTCCATTCACATCAGCGGGATTGGCATGAAAATTTCGCACAGACCAGCACGGCCTTTATCGCGTTGTCCAGCAAGCGACGCCTGTCAATTACATCGTAGAGCCACTTATCCCCTCCGCCATCGCGCCAAAGAAACTGTCCACGTCAGCCGTTTGAAAACCTACTACCCCCCCTCCTCCTGGCGTCGCCATAGGTTGCCAGGGTGGCTCCTCTTTGTTCCGCTGGCAACTGGCGGACTAGACGGCAGCGCCTGATGCCGCCTAGTAAGATGACTGAAAACGACGAATAGCCGCCGCGCTGCACGAGATCCCGTCGGTTGGACTCGCTGTCTTTTGCGCTGCCCGCTGTTCTCAAGAAAAGAAACGCAAATAAAAGTAGTGCTTCTGACGGAAGCAGCGGTGAAGCAGTGGTGCTCCGCCGTCGGTAAGGCTGAGGAAGGTCTCGCTTGGAGCGATCGCAAAGCGGCTGGGCTAACGCCTATCTTAACGCAAGCGTTGATCGGCACGCAGCTTTCGGACAGCAGGACGACGGAATACTTCTGACAGTCTTCTTGAATGTGGCCCACGTGGAGAGGTCGCCTTCGTGGTTGCAATACCACAGGTTCGCAACACCGGTTAAAGAGAAGATGACGTTGTTCAATTTTGCAGCGTCGTCCACTTGTTATACGTGCTCACCCGCTCGTAGGTGGAAGTTGGTCTTCTGCTTCGTGGTTGTCAGTCCCGCTGAAGAGGGCGACGTCTCGCTAGCGGAGGGAACCGGATGATAGGGCTGCCGGGCCAACCTGCGCGGCTTGATGGATGGCGTCTTCGGCCATACTGGGGGTCGGTAGCGTGCGGCTGCGCAGTTCCAGGGCGTACGGGGACGGCAGACCGAACGTCCACCAAACATAATGGAGGTTTACTTGGCGACGTTGGTGAAATAAATTAGTCACATAGGTGCGCTGTAATTGTGCAGTGCTTGCGAAAAGTAACCAGGCTGCATGGTCCCCTTCCTATTGTCACAAATAGAACCGGTAACAGAAGGGCTAGGCACAGGCCGCAAGGAGAGAAGCAGAGTCCCAGCTCCGAGAGCACGCGAGTCCCTGACCTCTTCGTCGTGTAGGCGCCGCCCGGAGACACCTAGCGGCATAATTCCCCCCCCCCCCAAAAAAAAAAAAGAAAGCAAAAACGTGGGCGCACTTTGAGCGAACCGGAGGATGTAAGCAAGCGAACAAACGGTCACATCAGCGGTCAAACGGTCACTCAGTCTGAGTTGTTAGCTGCTGTACAGTCATGCATTGAAAAGAATGGTGCGGTTCCTTTCCAAAATGCTGCAGGTGTTTCTGTTGAGAATTTCATGGCAAAGTTAGGGTTTTACCGTTCTTGCACTGTGGTTTCATTTGCAGACCAGCTGTTTGTGTAAAAAAAAGGGGAATTTGTATTGGCTTCTGCGTCGCTCCTGTGCTGTGTAACATCTTTCTTGCGGAGCTGTACAGGTCATTGCTAGTTACTCTTGACGAAGCCAAAGTGCTGAAAACTTTTAGATATGTTGACGATTTTTAATTATTTAAAAAACAGATTCCCTCATTTTACTCATAAACAGAGGAAGAAGTTTTATCTGCTTTTAAACTACTTGGAAAAGGTTTGGACTTTATCCATGAGCTTGCCCAAGGCAATAGGTTGTAGTTTTTAGACATTAACATAACCATTAAAGACGAAAGCTTTTGCTGGATGTATTGCCCTCGCGCACGAAAGGAATTAATGCCCAATGATTCCGCCCATTCAAAGACTGTAAAGCGCGCCATTGCCCCGATGTGCCTGGAAGCATCGCTGAAGAAATCATGTTGCCATAAGCGAGCGAAAGCTTCCAAACCTAGGTTCGGAACTTGGAACAAGCAGGCTTTCCAACGTCGACTGTAAGCACATCAGCAGAAACTTTGTTGAGAACACTAAAGAAAGAATGTAGTATAGAAGGCAATGAACATGAGGTCACCAAAACCAAAAGAAACCGGTTGTCATCCCGTACACCCATAAGGTGGCACACAATTTGAAGCATGTGGCAAGAAAACACAAGGTACCTGTGATTTTCTCCGCCCCCAAGAAACTGGCCGCCCTGTGCGTTAAAACTGATCCCAACAAAGCAATGAAAATCGAATGTAAGAAAAGACATGCAGCTCCGTTTGTTAAATGTGCTGTGGGAGTGGTCTAGCAGATTCTTCTGACGTGCGGAAAGAAGTACATCGGCCAAACTGGCCGCTGTATTAACGACCGATTAGCAGAGCACAATCGGGATTTAAAAAATGGCACAGGCTCACACCTGCCTCATCACTGTAAAGCCTGCAGTGAAGAAAGAATGATTAAGTGTTCAGCAAGCATGAAAGAAACGAAGGTTTTAAGCAGAAGTCAGGACCGGACAGCCCGTGAACTGTTAGAGGCTTTCCATATCAAAAGCAACAGTAGCGACTGTGTTAGAGCCCCCTCAATTGCAATATATAAGAATTGAACTGCTTATTTAGATACACGGGGGTGAGACACCTGTGTGACTCGGCTATCTTCTTGTTTGAAAAATTGTTTCCAATGTTTTCAATTGTTTACAACCCTCCCGCCCATGTGTGGTTCTTGCGATCCTTCTTGATTGTTTGTTTTATATTAATTCGCGTTCGCGGTGAATAAATCAGTTGGAAGTTGCGCCTGTCCCGTCTACCTTTCTGTGTGTTGTCTGTTTCGGCGCTACAACCATTTTCTGGAAACATGCACCAGCTAGCCCCACAACAAGTATTTCCCATCCTTCTTCTTTACCAGAATAACAGGCGGCGACTGCGGGCTCTTAGAAGGCTGAATAATGCCGTCTGTAAGCGTCTACTTCACCTGCGTTTGGATGGCGTCGCGTTCCTTCGGAGAAATGCGGTACAGCTGCTGTCGTATGGGGCGAGCATCATGGGGCGAGCATCATGTCGTATGGGGCGACCGACCGTTATGGAGGTAGACAAGGCTTCGGGCCGAGCAAATTCCGTGTGTCAGTAGCAAGGAAAGGTTTCCCTCGGCGACTGCAGGTCCATTACGTAGCCTATCATCGCATTCAACGCTTGCAAGAACCCTGGCGCGCGGCGGGCTCAAAACACTCTCAGTGGACATACGAAGGGTGGAGCTGCGTTCACGAACCTCGGAGGTGTCGTCGGCTTTCGCTGTAGAAAACGTAACGTTCCGCAGGTCGATAATGGCACCATTCTCACGGAGAAAATTTACGCCCAAAATCAGGCCACGCGAACAGTCGCGGAGCACCAGACAGCTCATTATGAACGTCGAGTCGGTGATCTGGAGCTTAGCCGTGCACTGTCTAAGAGGAGTAATGATATGGCCCCCCGCCATCCGGATTTGCAGGCCAGAGCAGGGAGTCATTACTTTCTTTAGAAGCGCTGCCAATTTGCCACTAATAATTGAATTCTCCGCTCCTGGGTCCACCAACGCACTAATGCTGTGACAGTCGAGAAGCACGTGTATATTGTAACGGCATACGACCTTCGCAACCAAGAGCGCGCTGCGGTATACAAATAAAGAAGAGGCGCGGCGCGAGCGCGAGGGGAGAGCGCGCGGCGCTAGCGCGTGAAGCAGAGAACAAAGGGGAATCGCCGCGCCGGTTATGTCTGAGTCTCCTGTGTCTGAGTCTCTGTGCCTTTCTCTGCGCGGGCCCGCCGTCCCGTAACATTTGGTGGCAGCGGTGGGATCATGCCGCTCACCCGCTCCCAGAATCAAGTCCCCGACGTGCCAGTCGACAGGACTCCGCCACCAGCCGACGGCGCCGACGACGCCGCGGCCGGCATCGCTACACCTGGGCGCTCGGAGGGGCTCGGTTCTCCGCAGCGGCTGGACGCCGGTATTGAGCGCCTCCTCGATATTTTTACTCAGCGGATGGACGCATGGGAGGCCCGTCTGACTGTCCAGGCTGGGGAGATGGAGGCGATCCGGCGCGACTTCCGTCGCCTTCTGCCAGGCGAGCCGAACGCGGGTCCGGTGCCTCTGGACGTCCCCGCCACCGCTGTACCCAGCTCTGCCGTCGCTGTACCTGCGGTCGTAGCCGCCAACAGCGCACTCGGCGCGGGCGCATCATTGGACGTCGTTGAGTTGCCCACGTTCGACGGCACCATTTCGTGGGATGCTTACCGCATCCAGCTGGACAGTATTGCGGCGGCGAGAGGCTGGGACGAGCAGAAGAAGGCACGGATGCTCGTAGCCAAACTGAGAGGCCGCGCGACTGAGCTGCTGCAGAACGTGCCGCCTGACCAGCTGGGCTCTTATACTGTCCTGGCGGGCCTCCTCGCCGACCACTACAGTGCCTCAGGTCACCCCCGTGTGCAGTACCACCGCCTGCGAGTCCGCCGTCAAGAGCCCGGGGAGACATACCAGGACCTCGCCGCCGCCATTGAACGCCTGGCTCTGCAGTCGTTGCCGGGGGCGCCTCAGAACGCCGTGGCCCTGGTCGGCACCGAGGCATTCGTCGACGCCATCCGACTCCCTGAGGTGCAGCGCTTGGTCCGCTCTGGGCGTCCTGAGTCCGTCCGCGCCGCCATGGCGCTCGCCGTCGAGGCGGAATCGACTTTGCTGGCCACGCGGGGGTCGCCACCGTCTTCCGAGCACAGCGTCCCGGTGCAGGCTCCTCGGTTCTCAGTCCCCACAGCGGCCTCTACCCGACGCAGGCGTAATGACACCCGCACGACCTGCTTCCGCTGCGGCCTGAGGGGACACTACGCGAGGGACTGTGCTGGCCCTCCGAAGTCGGAAAACGATTCGGTGAAACGGTGCCCCCGGATAAAGTCCGTCCCCGCACTCCTTAGTTCGCCGCGTCCCCTTCTTTCGTCGGCTTCGATGACAACGGAAGCTCCCTACGTGCTCGTTGACGTCGCCCTGCTTGACCGGCACGTAGCGGCCTTGGTCGACACTGGAGCGGCTGTTAATGCGCTCGACAAATCGCTTATTGTCAACGCGCCCCACCTGCTTCTTCCAGCCGCCAAAACCCGGCTCGTAGCTTTTAACGGCGCCCCGGTGGAGCAAGTCGGACGTGTTACCATCAACGTGACAGCACTCGGAAAGACCATCTCCACCGAGTTTGTTGTCGCGGACAGCCCTATTTGGCCAGTGGTCCTCGGGTGCGGGTGGTGCCAGCAAGCCGGAGTCGTTCTCAATTTTACCACCACAGAACCACGTGCGAGCCAAACTCTGTGTGGGCCGGGTTGGCTTAGCTGGATTTCCAGCGTCGGTGTCACCCTGTGGCAGTCCCTGGTGTCGGCGACCAAGCGTGCTTCGGGATCTGTGCGCTACCTCGGAACGAAGTGGCCACGTCGAGTCAAGCCAGTCGACGTCACTACCGTGACTTTGGCGACCGCCGTGACTCTGCCACCGGGTGCGGCAACTTGGGTGCATGTCAAGTCTGACAATCCGATCACAGCGGATGTGATTTTCGAACCTACCCGGTGTTCGGCTCCGGCCCGAGAGATGATCTCCCCTCGAAGGCTTCTGTCGGTGCTCAATGGAGAGGCCCACGTGTTAATGCTTAATATCAGCCGCGCACCGCTCGTGCTGACTCCCGGCACGCAATTGGGTGCAGCATCAGTCTTGGACTCAGCATCACCGGTTGCGTCTTTGCAGCATGAAAAACCATCTCACCACACTCCAGCGCCGGCGGTCCTATCATGGGACGCATTTAACTTTGGGCCCACCCTGACCTGCGCGGAGCTCGCCTCTCTGAAGGCCTTGCTGCTCGAGCATCGCAGTTGCCTTGCTCTAAGCGCCAGTGAACTCGGGTGCACTTCCTGGGCCCAACACCGGATAAACACCGAAAACCGTGGGCCTATTCATCTCCAACCTCGCCGTGTCGCGCCAGCTGAACGGAGAGTCATCCAGCAGCACGTATGCGACATGCTTGACCAGGGAATCATCGCCCCTTCTTGTAGCCCTTGGTCCTCCCCTGTCGTCCTTGTGCGCAAGAAGGATGGAACACTCCGCTTCTGCGTAGATTACCGCAAGTTGAACGCTATCACTCGTCTCGACGTGTACCCGCTGCCCCGCCTCGACGATGCACTTGACCGCCTGAAGGGGGCCCGTTATTTTTCCACCCTAGATCTGCTCTCGGGCTACTGGCAGGTGCCTGTTCACCCCGATGATGTGGAAAAGACAGCATTCGTGACTCCCGACGGCCTCTACCAATTCAACCGTATGCCGTTCGGTCTCTCAAATGCTCCAGCCACCTTTCAGCGCCTCATGGACCGCGTCTTAGGCCATATGAAGTGGACTATGGCGCTGGTCTACCTGGATGACGTCATTGTCTATGCGGCCACGTTTTATGAACACCAAAGGCGACTCAAACTCGTCCTCGAAGCCCTTACCTCTGCTGGGCTTCGCTTAAAACCAAAGAAATGTTTCTTCGGTTTCGCAGAGGTCACGTACTTGGGTCACGTTGTGAGCCGGCATGGCATCCGTCCCGACCCGGAGAAGCTAAAAGCGCTTACGGCTTACGAAGCTCCCACCACTGCCAAGGAGCTCAAAAGTTTCCTCGGATTTGCTTCATACTTCCGTCGTTTTATACCCAACTTTGCCAAGCGAAGCGCTCCGTTGACCGCCCTACTGAAGAAGAATGCAGCGTGGAGTTGGACACCGGCCCAACAGCTCGCGTTCCTTGACGTCAACAACGAATTGGCCCCCATCGTCCTCCACACGGATGCCAGCCAAGATGGGCTCGGCGCTGTCCTTCTGCAGGAAGACGAGTCTGGTGACCATAAAGTCCTAGCTTATGCCAGCCGCCAGCTTTCCGACGTTGAGCGCCGCCGCCACTCTTCAGAACTCGAGTGCCTCGCCGTTGTCTGGGCCGTCGAGAAGTTCCGTCCCTACTTGTACGGCCGTCACTTTACCATCGTCACGGACAATAGCGCTCTGACTTGGCTGCAGTCTGCCAAACACTTAAATGCCAAGATTGCACGCTGGTCCCTGCAACTTCAACAGTATGATTTCACCATAGTGCATCGGCGCGGCTCTGCACATCAGGATGCCGATTTCCTTTCTCGCCACCGTTGTTCCGTGACAGCTTTGACGGACCTCAGGACTGCGCAAGCGCAAGATCCCGACGTTGCTGCCATAATCCACTCCCTTGGCACCGCCGTCGGCGCAGGTCTCCGCAAACTGCGCCGGGTCTATCAAATGAAGGATAACCTCTTGTGTCATGTGAAGTGGTCCCGTGGTCGACCACCCGTGTGGTTGCCAGTTGTGCCGGCAACGCTGCGGTCGCAAATCTTGCGCGGCCTACACGACGCTCCCACGGCTGGTCACCTTGGTCGCAGCAAAACCTACGCACGAGTGACGGAGCGCTTTTGGTGGCCTAATATGTCCAGAGACGTCAAGGAACACGTGGCGTCCTGCCAGACGTGCCAGTTCAGGAAGTCATCCACACGAGTAACCAAGCCACCCCCGCAGGCGTTTCCGCCGCCGAGTTCACCTTTCGAACTGGTTGGACTGGATCATTTGGGCCCGTTCCCGAAGACACGCGCCGGCAACCGGTATATTCTGGTTGCGGTCGACTACTTCTCCAAGTGGGTCGAAGCACTGCCCGTTCCCGACACGTCGTCCGCTCATGCCGTCTTGTTTGTGGAACAACATCTTGTTCTTCGGCATGGTGTGCCACAACGCCTCATCACGGACCGCGGGAGCTGCTTTATGTCCCAAGAATTTCAGCGTGCCCTCCGCTCCTTCGGCATTGCGCATTCCACTACATCCGTCAATCATCCCCATTGCAATGGCCTCGTGGAGCGTGTCAACCGCACCCTTACGTATATACTCGCCTCCTACGTCGCTCCGTCCCACACAAACTGGGATCGTTTTGTTTCTACTGCAGCTTTTGCACTCAACACTGCGGCTCAAGAAACAACGCATGTCACGCCGTTCTCAGTCGTCTATTGCAGAACGCCCTCCATCCCTCTCGACACGCAGTTGGGCCTTCGCCATCCTACTGCGTCACCGACTGACTGCGCCCAACGACTTCGTTCCGCCCGCCTCGACGCTCAGCGCAACCTTCTCACGGCCCATGCGCGTGCGCAAGTGGCCAATGCTGCAGCACCACCACCTCCCTCCTTTCGGTCCGGTGACTTGGTCCTCGTTCGCCGCACCATCCGCGCGACTGGCCGTGCCGCGAAGCTCTTGCCCCGATTCCGCGGCCCTTACCGTGTAGTTGCACGGCTCGGCCCCGTTACGTACCGTCTAGAAGACCTCCCCGAGCTTCGACCACGCGGTGTACACCACATTTTTCCGGAACATGTCTCCAACATGAAGAGCTATGTCTCCGGCACCCACCGTGATCCCGACTTGGCTCCCACGTCCTCCCTAGTGCCGCCCTCCCGTACCAGCACCAGGCCTCCCTTCCTGAATGCCGCCCCTTAAGTGGAGCGCTGCTCCGTGAACGCAATCCCAAGTCCCGCGGTGCGAGAAGCCCTCGCACTTTTCGTACGGCGAGGAGTCGCCTACAAGCAGCCCCGGGATCTACCGGGACCGTCTCGTGTCAGACGACACTGTCATCACGACGTGACGATGCCTCCTGCGCACCAAGCTGCGCCGGTGCGAAGAACCTCAGCCCGGGCTCATCGGGACGAGTTCGATGCCGCCTGCAAAGCGAAGCACGCGCTAGGGGACACCAGCGGTGTCTTCCCCCTCTTATCTTGGAGACCGGAAGAGACTCTTATCTTCCACCTCTTCCCCCCCCCCCCCCCCCCGGTGGAAAGATGTAACGGCATACGACCTTCGCAACCAAGAGCGCGCTGCGGTATACAAATAAAGAAGAGGCGCGGCGCGAGCGCGAGGGGAGAGCGCGCGGCGCTAGCGCGTGAAGCAGAGAACAAAGGGGAATCGCCGCGCCGGTTATGTCTGAGTCTCCTGTGTCTGAGTCTCTGTGCCTTTCTCTGCGCGGGCCCGCCGTCCCGTAACAATATCCAGTGAGAATCGGTCCTTTACTTCACCCACTGTCGTCGACGTCGTCAGAGCTCTACCATCGGATGTCGGTGGCGTCAGGGGGTCATTACAGCGTCGATATTCAGCGACCACGCCCCTGGAGGTCTCTGTTTTCAGTTTTCCGAGCGAGGGCTGGGCGAGTGTTCCGCCGTCGCTCGCGAGTTCTGAGAATTCCGTGAAAACGATGATCGGCCAGGTGATGGTGATCGGGACATGACGGCGCGCCATGGACCACAGGGGTTGCTGGGCCACGTACTCCTCAATCTCAGGGGGCCTTCGGCCAAATCGAGGTCTTGGCGCATCGGAGGAAAAGCCCTGCAGGCCAAGCTCTCGATATGGGCACCGGCGGAACAGGTGACCGGGCTCCCCACAATGAAAACACAAACGCCGCCGGTCAGGGCCACGTCAGAGGTCTGCTCTGCGCAGGGACCGTCGGCCACTACTCGGGATGTGCTGCACTGGCTGCACGGAGGGTAGCGGGACGTCGTGCGGTGTTTGAACAAATGCCGCTGGATTTGGGGCAGGGCGTGGTAGTTCGTCAGCATATGTCGGCCGGAGTAGTGTGTCTGGATGAGTTGTGAAAACGCCGCTGGATTTGAGGCAGAGCGTCTCAGAGCTTCAGCGTACGTTGGGTGGTTCGGTCTGGATGAGCTGTGGTTCGCCGCATAGTAACGGAGGCCTGATAGCTTGCTGCACCTCTTCGCGGATAACGCCTATAAGGGAGCTGGCCGTTGGCTGCGACATACCACAGATCTTCGCTAGCTGTCCACGGACGACAGCGCGGATCATGTCACGGAGGAAGTCGGTTTTAACGCCGGGAGAGACTCCGTAACAGAAGCAGCAAGGACTGGCCGGTCGTACGCGGCGGAAAGCTGCCAGAGGACCTGCTCCATTGTGACAGCCTCTGCTAAACTCGGCAGCAGTGTTTGGGGGATGCGCACGAGGCCGGCGAAAACCTGTTCTTTAACAGCACGCATTAGGTGGCGCAGCTTTTTGGCTTCCGACATGGCTGGGTCAGCGCGTCGGAAGAGACGCGTCATGTCTTCGACGTGCATCGTAAACGTTTCTTTGGGCATTTGCATGCGGGACTGCAGGGCGCGTTCAGCTAGCTCCCGGCGATCATCGCTGATGTACTCGGCGAGAAGTTGACGTCGGAACTCATGCCATGATAAAAGAGTGTGCTCACGGTTCTGGTACCTCGTACGAGCACCGTCCTCCAAGCTGAAGAAAACGTTCCTCAGCTTGGCGGCGTCATCCCATTGGCTAAATGTGGCCACCCGTTCAAGCTGGAGGACCCAGTCTTCCACGTCCTCCAGCTGAGTCCCGTGAAAGGACTTAGGTAGCTGTGGGTTCTGGACGGTGTAGTACGCGGCGCCTTGCATGACTGGTCCAGGGGTAGGCGCCGAGGTAGAGTCAAATGGCCTTTGCTCAGGAGGCAGCCGGCCAGGCGACCAGGTAATCTCCAATAGCCCATGCTCAGGGGACAGTCCTAGATTTCGGCGACTGACCCGATGCACTGGCGTGTCGACAGGGGGAGGTCTGGGGTCCTCGATGTTAGGAGGGATGTGCGACATATTCCAGGGCGATTTACCGAGCGCACTTCACCACAAATGTCACAAATAGAACCGGAAACAGAAGGGCTAGGCACAGGCCGCAAGCAGAGAAGCAGAGTCTCAGCTCCGAGAGCACGCGAGTCTGTCACTTCTTCGTCCTCCAGGCGCCGCCCGGAGACGCCTGGCGGCAGTATTGTGGTGTCCGCGTATTGTGTTTCCTTTACAGCAGTAATGAAGATTAAAAGCTGTTGAAAGGTAAGGACAACAGCTCTGCTTAACTTTCGGAGTTTTAGAGCTTGAGTGTCGAGATAAATTATCCACTATAATATACAGAAGCAAACCAAGCAGCTTGATTACTGTCCGAAAGACAGCGCATGTTTTCTACACTCGATTACTGAACTTCTTAAAAAATGAGCTCTCTTCTGCAACGCGTTATTTTTGGCGTACTTGAAGGCGCCATCCTTTACGCATTGCCAGTTGTTACTTGAAACAATGGCTGCTGTTACAAAGGTTGTTTCGTGAACTAACTCTGACGAATGTAAATCACTACGTTTTCGTAAACGAAGCCTTCGCAATGGATCCCTTTCATAAATCGTCAGGTTGGGTTCCCAATGTTGCACGTTGACCCAATTACGGCGCCACTCGCCATTAGTTAATGGACAAAAAATTAAAAAGTTAATGGACGTTACTTTCACAGGTGCCCGTAGTGTTGTCATGAGAGCCACGTGAGCATATTCCTGTACATAAGACGCTACGACCTACGCCAATAGTATTCTGTTTTAAAATTAGCTGATCCGCTGTTTTGTGGCCAATTCTGCATTGGGGTTAAGCCAATTTAACACTTTTGAACTGGTTCATTGCATGAATGCGCTGTGCTCCAATATAAACCGCATTTCGTCTGTGCGCCGCACAAGGTAAACGGGTCTCAATCTGTGAATTGTAAAGCGATGCGTGTACGTCGAAGTCGAATTTCCTCTGTTAACCGATGCCCGTCAGAAAAGTACAAAAGACAGTAGATACTTTCGAGAGCCGCCGCGGTGGCTCAGTGGTTATTGTACTCGGCTGCTGACCCGAAAGACGCGGGTTCGATCCCGGCCACGGCGGTTGAATTTCTTTGGAGGAGAAATTCTAGAGGCCCGTGTACTGTGCGATGTCAGTGCATGTTAAAGAACCCCAGGGGGTCGAAATTTCCGGAGCCCTCCACTGCGGCGTCTCTCATAGCCTTAGTCGCTTTGGGACGTTGAACCCCATAAACCAACCATAAACCAACCAGTAGATACTTTCGAAACATGCGGCTTGCTTCGCAGTCTGCAAAGCAGGGCGACACTGCATCCGCCACTCATATTTCTTAATTCATGTGCTGAACCGGCTGTGGGAAGCCATAAAATTAAGTAATGTCCAGTGTCACCGTCGCATTCAGGATGTTGCATTCAGGAACATAGCTGTGCCATTCCCTGAAATCTGGAGTTACAATATTTGACTTGCGCTTTACACACACAACAACAGCTTGAAGATTGACTAGCTGCTTTGCATTATTGTGGCTTTTACCCAAAGCGGATTCAGCAAAAGAAATGTTTCTGCCGTCTAGAAACCGCAACTGTCATTTTGCAGATGTGTGGTTGGCGGCCCTCCGCAAGCATGCCCGCTTCGTAGTCGACGCATCCGTGAACATGATGACCATCGCCCATGCCATGCTGGTGGTGGGCGCCGTACAGCGCCCGAACAAGCGGCTCGCCATGCGGAAGGTCGTCGCCTGGCACCTGCTCCGCACCCTGATCGAGCCGAAGGAGCATTGCTCGACCGCCTATGCCGCGGCCCTCGGTGTCACACTGCAGGTTGTAACGACTTGCAAAACCATGATCGGCGCACAATTGTGTTTTTCTTTAAATTTCTTAGCATTTGGGCTGCCAGCCAATCACCTCGACAAAAATACGAGGTTTTTTTAGGAAATAGCAGTCCACGAAAGGCCCCTCTTTACATTGCATTAAATACACACATCTTGAAAACAGGCCTTGCTACATTTGCTGTCTAAAATTATTTTTTAGTAGCGCTAAGCGACATAGCATCATAATATTTAGCTGTTTAAAACAGACACTCAAAGAGACGTGTCATCAGGTTGAGAGCGTTTCGCCCCAAAATCGTCTAATTATTTTTAAGAACACGGCGCTGATAGCGAGAAAATTATACGAAAGTGAATGAAAAATCGCGGCGCCGCCCGGTAACCTCGTCTGATCGATTTAATTCTTTGCTGACTAGAAGAGATTATGCTTTCACGTGGTATATTTCTAAGGCAAATTCCTTTTGTATAGGAGAACAGCAACACAGAGAGTGCTGCTGGGATAAGAGAATGGGGACAGACACTTGGATTGGACAACTTCCAAAGCGCTTGCGAAATGCCGTTGTGTGGAGCATATTCCCAAGAGCAAGCCAACCACAGTCTCTGGGTCATTCTCGCATTTCAAATCTTGACGCCACCCTTTTTTCAAAGGATGGCTTCAGGGCACACAGGGTGATACAGAATACAATGGCACCATCTGGTAGGAAATGTTCGAGCTGAAGGCCTACCTAATTTCCGGTACAAATGGTTTAGTTTACGTTCAGTTCCTCTCGTCTACTAAGTGTTCCTGAGGTTACATGTCATGACCACATTGCGCGGCTCTTAAATGAGGGATAAAATCACGTCGATCGCAGCACTATTACTTTAATTGCCGTCTATAACACAACCCGTCGCTGAGACTAATCTGTGGCTGTCCCAGCTTTCACGCTTGTCTGGTTACATCACATTGCAGTTCAAAAACTTTGGAAATTCACCTTTGTTTGACGCTTTCGCCTGTAGTCACGGCGGCGGTAACAGATAGGACGCGACAAATGTTTCAAGGCAATTGGAGAGGTATCACGACGACGTGCTGCTAGCCTACCCTCAAGCTCTTGAGGTCGAGACAAGTTGTAATCAACGAAGCTCGCCTGCATTCTCTTTGCTTTCACTCTTTATAGATTGCCACTTAATTCGAACGCCGCTGCGTTCGCCACTGTGTTAGATTGCGCGACGAAGCATATATGTATGCCAATCGTAGTACGTTCAGCTAGAAGGCGCATCCTACTGTTCCTTTTATAAGTGCGGTTCCGATAGGCCCTGTAAAGTTTGGCCGCAAAAAATGCAACAATAACTTCACTCCTACCGTTATGCACCGTTACTAACTTTATGGTTGGTGTGATAAGGGCGCAATAGATGTCCTAATTATTGTTTAAGACTTCCGTGCTATCTTCTTACAATGTTGTTCTGCGCGCCTTGTGTGCGCCACAGTGTACTCCTGCGTTCTTGCTGGCGGTGCAGGTACTTGTGATTTATGTTATTTCAGCTGTAGCTTAAGAGTCAAGTTCTTTTATGCCGCAAGTGCCGAGTGGAGTAAGGTCCGTGGTAGAAGTGTCAGCCGCGAGGAAACGTGATGACGTTGCCTTATTTCATTAATACTTATATTTCACGTATATTTAGGGTTACGACCATGCATGTAAGATGCCACTAGACATTGTGGCTGCACATTTAGGTTATAGAAAACAAGTCGGCAGTCGCTGACGCCCAGCAATGCGGATGTAGCGAACGATGACTTAGTTGACGCAAACATTACAGTGCAGTGCTCTGACGAATAAAATGCACGCGAAGTGCGAGCTCTCGCCGATCTGGCCCCAGCTATCGTAAAGGCTTGAATTATGATTGTATGAGAGCTTGTTGTGTCCCTAAAGCAGACTGTCGGCAGCAATGGTCTAGACGAGAATATAATCGACCGCTCTGGAGTTCCTGAAAAGCACCGCGATAGGTTCTGCGTTGAAGATGTAGACTTTCGTGGCGCACTTTTAAAGAAATTAACGCAACTTTTGTGGGGCTTGATTTTTGGGATGGTGGCATTGAAAGGAGTCCACTTACTACGAACTTACCAATGCGCCGCCGCGGTGGCTCAATTGTTATGGTGCTCGGCTGCTGACCAGAAAAACGCGGGTTCGATCCAGGCCGCGGCGGTTGAATTTATGTGGAGGAGAAATTCTAGAGGCCCGTGTACTGTGCGATGTCAGTGCACGTTAAAGAACCCCAGGTGGTCGAAATTTCCGGAGCCCTCCACTACGGCGTTTCGCATAAAGCAACCAACTGATATTACCAGTGCCATTAGCCTGACCGACATGTCCCTTATAAGTGAAGGGAGCGCGGGTGTACAAGTATACTACGTTTATTCGTAACCTTTCCACTGGATACTGCGGTCGCTATTTGCGCTTGCACAGAGTATCCTAACGCTAACTCGTCAATAAAACGTGAGAAAACCGCTTTGTAGGCTAGTTGGTAGGGCATTACACACGCTGTGCGGACGAGGTGAGACAGGTTCTAGGGCACGGCGTTTCTTTTTGGAGCGAGACCTCCACTCCACGCGTACAAACCTTGAAGGTCATGTTATGGCGCAGATACGACTTTGTAGTGGCCTCAATTTAAGACAAAAACACGAAGAAAATGGCGTTGTAGGTCGGAATCGATCCCATGCCCCCGGGGCATGCGAGGAGGGGACGCTTCTACTCCACCACGACTGTTTCTTTTTTGTTCTTTTTCTTATTGCCTGACTTTGGCAAAAATTGCACTAAAACCGCGATCACAATAAGATCAAGCACATGATATGCATTTAATACGCAATGTACACACTGTGCCTTCATAATCAACCAGCCAAATACTGGCTTCGTGCAATGAAAATTCACGCAACGCCGCAAGCAGCTCTACTTTTGAGAGCCACTCAGGAGGTTCCGCGCCCGATTTTTGCATAGCGACAAACAAATCCATACTCTTGAAAAAAAATCGTAGGAGGTTTGGCGTCTTTGTCACCATGATATCCTGCCATTCCCGAGCGCTGTATACAGCGAAGGATCAAGACCATTATGAAATCAAGCGCTATCGCATCCTCATTGTCAGTGATTAAATAACAAATTCCCTGGGCGTGAAATGGTAGCTCTTTCTGTATTGTCATTTGTAGTAAATCCCGAATATCAACCCCTTCCCAGCAATGCAAAAAAAAACGTCGTCTATATTCTCTGTCTGTTTACAAAATAAGCAGTTCCTTCCCCAGCGATGAAAAGAAATCCCTTTCCTCGAAAAACTATTTGACTGGTAGAGCCCGGTGTGTAATTGTTTATAAAAAGGTCTTTACTGCTGGTGGCACCTGCATTTTCTTTCCCCTCTTTAAAACATCACTGCCCGGCACTCCACTGTGCAATATCCTGAACATGGTCTCGGGGGAAAGAATATCACAAAGATAACGGTGCAGCTTTTTTCGTTTAGTTTTGTAAAAATAACGATTGGAACAACGTGCAGAAAGCAACCTAATATGTCCAAACATCTTTTTGTAGTAACCGAAAATCTGACCCTAAAACTCTTCTGTGGATAAAAGTTTTCAATCAGGGGATCATAAGCGAGGTTGTCAGTTGTGTACAATATTTCAGCAGTCCCCTGTGGAGGGGTTAACTGGTCAAAGAGTATTTGACTCTGGCATCGATGGCGGCCATCCCCACCGGGACCATTTCGCTAATTTACCGTGGGCGGTGGCCCTGGGTAAGTATTTGGGGGTTCTGTTCGATGCTTATCGCGAAAGCGAGCAGTATTCGGAAGAGCAAACTAAAGACATACGTAACAGAGCTGAGAAATAGAAAGGTACGAGCCTCTCAATTTCCGCCAGAGCTACAGTTTGCAGCCCTTTTTTTTATCAGCGCGCTCTGGTAATGTAATGCAGGCATGGAATTTCTCTCCGGTAAATATTCAGAGCTACAAGAAATTTTTGCGATCTTCTTATGGGGTTCCAAATGGGACGTTGAAGCAGAACGAACCTGTTCCGGCGGGTAAAAGATGGGGGCCTGGGAGTAGGGCACCTTTATTTAACGCAGCTAGTGAACCTTTTTTTGGTTATTTCGCGACATCACAGACCCATCGTCGCGCACCGTGTGCCAACTGAGGCTGTGGCGCTGGCTCCACCACCACTATTCAAACCTTAGAAGTGAATGAAGGCGCGTCTAGTGAATGCACAGAACATGTCTTAGAGGTATGTACTGAGGCGTGCATGAATGATTTAATTATGAGCCTGTAAATTAGGAATATACCAATTAAGCGAGTAGAGAAGTAGGTTTCCGATGAATTTCCTTCGAGCAAAGCGCATTCGTAGCGCCGTCATGCTGCACCCACTGAAACCCAAACACGCTAGGTACAGCGATGGTCCAATACATGGCATGCGTCTAGTGAATGCACAGATGTCTTAGAAACGTATCTCAGGATTATTTACTGCAGCGTTCATGAATAAGTTAATGATGAACGTGTAAGTTACAGTTGTTAAAACCGTCCTGTCAGTCCAACTAACTAGGTTCAGCCACGTATTTTTGAATTTTCATTCGCGCCTTAAGCAATTGGTCGATTTAATTTCTTCCGCGAACAACGTTAACAAAAACAACAATCAACGCTTTCCTAATACCCGCCTCGGTAGCTGAGTGGTTAGGGAGCCCGGCTACTGAGCCCACAGTTCCCGGGTTCCAACGCGACCCCGGCGGTCATGTTTCGGTGCAGGTGAAGCACAAAGGCCCCCGTGTGCTGTGAGATGACAGTGCATGTTAAAGTCCCATGGTGGTCCAACTTATTCCGGAGCCCTCCGCTACGGCACTTTCTCTCTTTCTTCTTTCAATACCACCTTCCTCCCTTCCCTTAACGGCGCAGTTCAGGTGTCCACCGAGATGTCGGACAATTACTACGCCATTTGCTTTCCCCAAGGACCAATTCAATGTTTATTTGTCTTTCTTTTCACTTTTCTTCGTACAAAAGCTAGCTCAAAACACGACACACACAAGAAAGGTAGACAGGACAGCGCGCTTGTGTGTGTCGTGTTTTGCGCTAGCTTTTGTACGAAGAATAATGCACCAACTAGCCTAGCAACAAGTGTTACTTGAGTACCTTTTCACTTTTCCTATGCCCTCCTCTCCTCTCATTCGAACAGTACTCGATCGCTTCCTGAATACCATACTGAGCCCCTACTGTCCGCTATTCTTCTCTGCTAGCAGCGCTTTTTCGCATTTGCGATGCCAGTGCACGTTAAACAACCCCTGGTGTTCGAAATTTCCGGAGCCCTTCACTACGGCGTCTCTCATAGCCTGAGTCGCTTTCGGACGTTAAACCCAACAAAGCAAACCAAACCAAACATTGGTCGCGTTCTCAAGGATAGTACGTTTTCCGGCACCGAGTCGGCCACACTATTTCTCACGCGGACAGGATTGAAAATAGAGGCCCTTAGAGCAGCTGCTTATCTTTGTGCGTGCATCGCAGTGCTGCGTCTGACAGCCTGTGTACCAGTGTACTTTTTCTCGCAGGAATCTCCTGATGCCACATGCACGAGGTTACTCGAGTTCACTGCAGGTCATGAAGGAATCGCATTTTATCTAGCCGAAGGTAAGTGCAGTTTTCTTCACTGTGTCCTTCGAAGCCGATACCTAAAACAGCATGCTTAAGACAGTGACGCAGTTGCTCATTTCTAGCAGTCCGCCACACCAACTGTGCATGATGCTCCGGATGTATGCATTTTTGAAGTGGGGGTACACAAATACTGAGTCTCTATTCAGGAGTGAGGTTCATATAAGTAGGATCGCGACCTGGTGAAGCACTTCGAGGCCCGCATGTGTCAGCGAGAGGCGCTCATACATGGCAGTTAGCGTCGCTTCAATGAGCTCGTCGGCTGTGTTAAAAATCGCAAGAGCCATCAATTTGGTGGTGGAAGTGGACGTGGGCAGACAAGATGTCGTCTTGTATGCTTTGCGTAGTAATACATCAGGTTGCTCACAATCTGCTGGCGTGAGGCGAAGGTAAGGGGCGACATAGCTAGTGCGTGTACAAACGAAAGCATGTACAAGGCGGAGAAAGTTGGATTTGCGCATGCCCTTTTGACTCTCTTGAGCGTGCGGCTCATCTGGATTACAGATTGATCTTTTGGTTGGAGAGTAGAGGTCTTTCCTCCATTGTCTTGTATATGAAGACCCGGATGCGGATTCGATCGGCACGGGGTATGGCGGTACCCTGTACTTGCAGAATGAAGGATTCCGTAGCTGGTTTGGTGCGTTGACCCAAGTGTCGGGGAAATGATGAATTCGGGCTTGATGCATCAGCAGGAAAGGCCGACCGAGGTCAGGTAGGAACCAGTATTATCGATGGCTGTCTACAGAGTCTCCTCGGTCTGACCGTCAGTGCCTTGTGTCATCCACAGAGTGAGGTCATCGGCGTAGAGACTGTGGTGGAGGTTAGAGATATCTTCAAAGAGCTTGGGTAGGCGAAGTAGCGCAATACTGAACAGCAGTGGTGAAAGCACCGAGCCTTGTGGTATATTCAGGCTTCCGGGAGGAATGGAGGAAGCGTCTCCGCAACCGGTGTATAGTGACGCCGTGCGCTTCTTGATAAAGTCGCGCATGTATGCATACGTTCGTTGTCCCATCTCTAGGGTCTGGAGGTTCTATAGAATGGCTTCGTGCTGTACGTTATCAAAGGCCTTGGTGACGTATATACCTACTATGAATTTATTGTTGACAGTGTTGTGTGTCCGAGCCCGGTGCTTGACAAAGAGCATACCCGGGGCCGGAAGGTACAGTCGACAACTAAATATCTTGTCTGGTAGTAGGTGACGCTTTTCTAGGCATCAAAGAAGACAGGTCTGTGTTGCAGGCTCCAATAGTTTACCCACCCAAGACGTGAGAGAACTGGGCCAGAGGCTACCGAGTGCGGGTGGTTTGCCCAGCTCGGGGATAAGAACGAGGCTGGCGCATTTGCACCCTTGCGGGATGACTCCCCGCTACCAGCATCCTTGCAGAAAGTCTATGAGTACACGAACCCAGGCGTCGTGGAGGCCCCGAAGCGTACGGTTAGATACTCGGTCTGGCCCTGCAGCTGTTTTACTTGAGGCGATTGAGTTCGGCTCGTACCTTTGGTAAGGTGATAGGAGCATCTAATTGGACATTTCCCTCCTCCTGATAAAAAGGGCGCGATTCCACTGGTCCAGGGCGGATTTAGGTGTCTACTAGCTCTTGTTCTAGGGAGTCTGAGGAGCCGAAAAATTGGTGGAAGATATACTGGAGCTGCTGGCGAGATTGACACTTAGCCCCCTTCCGGATCGAGGAGGTGACGGAGTAGTTGCCAGGTGATTTTACTGTCACACATCTTATTCATGTGGTCACATACACTGTGTAAGTTCTGGCGTGTAAGCTCTATGCCATACCTCTCGACGTTAGTCTGGACTCGGGCGAGCCATCACCGAAGACCCCGTTCCCACTTGCGAGTTTGCATCAGGGCGTCCAGCCTGCGCTTCCAATCCCACAGTTGGGCAGAATATCTGTCGCAGTTTGGCACGGAGGCCTCTGCAGCTACTTCAGCAGCGACATCGGCAACTTGTTTGAGGATGTCGGCTAACCAAGTCGCCATGTCTGTGATAGCTTCTGAAGAGCCTTGCTCTGCGCGTGGCTAGGAAATGGTCCCAGTTGACCACTTTGGCCGGCCGCGTACGTTGTCACTTAGGGTTTTATATGAGAATATCCAGAACGTAGTGTTCTCTACCGAATACTTTCCGTGTATTACAACAGGTAGCTGCGACCCCGGGTCCGGTGAAGGCGAAATACGGGACCGAGAGGTCTGTAATGGCTTGTTCGAGTGCGTAAGAGTGGGGAGTCTCTCCTAGCATACTCACCGCCTGGGATTGAGACGGTGGAGTTCTTTGCGGTGCCGGGCCTTAGGGCGGTCCTAGAGAAGCAGTTGGCTGCCGCTGCGGGACGATTGCAGGCGCGCCTCGCCGCGTTCTGGAGAGCGTCAGAGAGGGTTTTGGACCTGAGGGGTGGGAAGGAATCCGAGCGATCCCTAGAACTGCGTTTACTGCTGCCAGAACGTTGACGGTCCCAGCGGCTGACGTGTTGTAAAGTTACTCGGCGTCAGGGTCCTCGTTCTTGTTGCATACCAGCTTCATTTGAGATTTTCAAAACGGCGCATAACGGCGCAGGGAGTACGAAATACTTCTTTGCATCGGCTGTCGCCTGTGCGTTGTTCTTTCTCGCAGAGACGGCAGTACTGCGCACAGGAGTGATTGTTGGGCGGGTTGGGAAGCCCACAGCCTCGGCTTATGGACACTGTGCTCGTGCATACATCGGTTCGGTGGACGAGTTCGGTGCAGTGGTATATTACTTCTTATTTTTTGAAGAGGTTACAGCAGTGCAAAAATAGATCCACTCAGGTACCTGGAGTTGGGCGAAGGTGATCAGCATGGCACTGGTGTTGCCGATTCTCCTGATATTCTCGATGAGAGGGTTTCGGTTGTCCTGGAGTTCTGCTTGAATAATTGCTCGATTAAGACAGAGATCAACCCCTATGATTACTCCTCTTCCTGAACTGTCGTCTGTTGTGCGGTACTCTGATGTTTCCTAAGACGTTTGTCGATGACGAGCTCTTTAAAACGTAGGACGCGCTCAGCGCGTACGATGGCTGGCGCATGGTTAGCGAAAGTGTCCTGCAGGTGGCTGGCTTGGATAAGGTGTTCATAGCGAATGGAGTCGCGGGTGAACTTGGTTGCGGTGCACACCGTTGAAACGTACATGTCTTGGAGAGTAGTAATCCCCCGCTGGGGTAGACGATGAACTTGAGCGTGTTGCTAGGCAGGCGGAGCCGCTTGGGAGCTACCGAGCTCCTATTGAGTTGGCGCCCACGTTGGCGTGGCGTAAGAGCGCATGCGCAGGCCTTTCCACGATCGGACGGAGCCTCGGGGGCCGTTTGGAGCACTGCCGTTTCACCCTGATAGCAGGGAACTTCGGGTACGGGTGCCCCCTTCGCTATTCTAGCTTCAAGGAGCTTATTCACCTTATTAAGTCATCCACAGGTTGAAATTCCTCGGGTTTAATCTGTACGCCCTCAACGGTGACCTTCATGGCGGTTGGCAGCGCGCGGGCTTGTTCGGTGTTCGACGCAGCTGGGAGCGCAGCTCCAAGGTCAACGGCGCGACGCGGTAGGCTTAGTAGAGCATACGGCGTGGTCGCGGGGAAAATCAACCTTAAATGATTAAATTCGTTGTACTTACTTTGAAATAGTATCTCTATAGAATTCTACCGGCGTTAGGAATCCAGTAACATCCACGATAGTACGACAGAATCGTGCTGTCAGGGGTTATGCTAAAAAAGCTGCCGAGCTCAAGTGGAATGCACACGCCGCCGTTCGTGCTACAGCGTCCCCCCCCCCCACCCCCCCAAAAAAAAATAACTGGATTTGGCCGACTTCTCATAACAGGAACAAAAGTCATCAGCAGAGACCATAAGAACCTTGACCTTCCTCTCAGAGCGCAGATTAACGCAGCACAGGAGACTTTGACGGCTATGTGCTGCCCCAATGAAACAAAACGACATGTCTTCGATTCCCCTCGGGATTATACAGACCGCTTAATAATAACAAAACAAGAAATAAAGGACCCCATGTTCCATGTAAAAATGGCAAGTACAAATACCTGTACTTCGCGTTCCGCCCCACAAAAGTTTTCTTGTTCCGGTAAAAATTAAAAGTAACCCAAATTGTCTCCGTTTAAGACTTAACAGTTCACCAGCGACGATGTCATCCAACCACGTCAGCGGCACCCGGGTGTTTTTTTCACGAAGCGCTCCAACTATTTGTCTCCCTCCTCCACTTTTCACTCCAGCAGCGATATCAGCTGCAGTCGCATCGCCGACGGCATCCGTCCAGTTGTTAGTCAGCGGCCGTGTCTGTGTTTTGCTCCTTCGTATTTCGTCCCGTCCCTTGCGCTGTTTTATTTTATTAGGCAATATTATCACCGACCTCGTCTACTTCGATAAATGGAAGATTATATGCTCTCAGATTTGAGCCTCCCGACAGCCATGGGCATCTAAGTTAGTACACCTGAGGGACAAATGAGCAGAAGTTGGGTACGAAACTGCGCGTTTCTAAACGTCGTGCTCAAGTTTAAAATGTTTTGTTATTATTCCATGGCCGCTGACCTCTCCATGAAAGTGCCTCAATTCGTGTATATTCTATCTTTCCCATCGGACGGATTACAATCACATATCTACGATCATTGGGCAGCCAAGTGCGAGAGACGTTTTAGTACAGTATCTCTGGCTACTAAAGGGAACACAAGGTCTTCCCGTGTGTACATTTTGCGAATTAACGAGTTCGCGTAGGCAGCACATGGGCTTGTCATGGTTACTGCGTTCTCTTTGTGGCCAAAAGTTATAGAACCCGTCCTGTAAGCGCTGCACGTATCTCTGACCATGACTTCGTTGACGTCCCCACGCTGTACTGGATGGTGTGTAACATCATCGGTGCAGGGCCGGATGCCGTTCCCTTGGCGCGGATGGTTCGAGTCAAGCAGCTCATGGCGCGCATACAGCGTACTACGGTCGCCATCCTCTACCCTCATCGCTTGCGCACCACTGACGAAGACACGTCATTCGCCAGCGTCTCGTTTCCCGTGCCCATAAAGGCCTCGTCCACATGGGCGTCGGTGCTGTTCGGCGGCGTGGACGCGCTGCCCGGCGGCTTCGTGGCCGACTGGCTGCGCAGGCTGCGTGCACGGCACGCCATACCGCTTTTGCTGAAGGGACACCTCAACAGCATGGCTAGCGTTGTCGGGGCAGCAAGCGACGTGGTGAAGTACTTGGCACCGCCCTACTACTACGACGATGGACTTGAGGCGTACAACTACGCCGTCCTGGGGCAGGCGAGTGGTGTTATTTAGTGCACTATATTGAATGTGCTTTTAAGGGAAGGAAACTTGAAATTTATGACGAGTCGCAGTAGGCTGGCACGCCCTGACTTCCCAGCCCTAAGGAAAGCGGATGCCGCTTACAGTTATAGGAAGGAAAAGAAATAAAAAATCCCTCAGAATATTCACCTGAGCTTTTACGAACTGCGAATTCGCACGTATCTCATCATACTGATGCCCACGGAGCATCTGGTATAGGCAATAATGCCATTCTTGTTAACTTTTGCCCGCATTTAGTAGGAGTTGACCGTATTTTCCGAAAGTCTTATGTAACTAGAGTAGCCCTTAGGCTTTTATACGAATTGCTAACTTCCTTTTGAAAGAAAAACTTAGCCTTTCCCGCACAACATTTGGATGCAGATAAACTTCTCCTTCGAGCCTAACGCTGTTAAAGTTATGACGTCAAGCGTGACAACGAACGTGAATGACGTCCATAAAAACTATGTGAAAAAAGAGGCACGGGTGACCTTGAATGATGGTAGCCATATGCATAACAACCCAATTTTGATATCGGCTATGGGCGAGGCTGTAGTGGAGCCTGGTGAATTTCACCTCCAGCTAATATCTGCTGATGCTTACATTGCACAAGGCAAGTCACCTTTCGCGATCCTACTCCATCGATAAACTATTGGCACTGTCGACATTGGATTCCGCGTCCTTGGCTCTATATCGTGGGGAAAATGACAGTTTTTTAGAAGCTTTAGTAGCCTCGTCTTTTATGCGAAAATTATAGCATTTAAAATGTAATGCGATGCACGAAATCAAAGGTAAATAACTGTACTTTTTCGGAACTTAAACATTAATAACGAATTGCTCGTTGCAAAACAAAATTTTGTTTCCCAGAAACAAAACTTCATGAAAGAAACGAAGAAAACTTGTAAAGACGCGCTGAGATTGTGAGCAAGTTTTGTCCAGAAAAAGAAACCTGGAATATGCAACTTCTTTCGGCCTCCTAGAAGTCCTGATCTTTCATTTGCTGACAAATGTTGTGACGAAAATAGAAAGACATTTGTAGAATAAAAACTGTTTATTATCTTTTACCCTTAGAGTTGGTTCGACGCCGCCCATTTGGTCATTCACAGAACTCGGTCAAGCTCCGCAGAATGGTCGAGTGTCACCCACACTTCTCGCACTTTTACGTGGGAAGTTCCCAGACACCCTTAGAGCGTGTGGGGGTAGCGGTCTCGGACTCGAAGGAGATGCCCTCGACTCAGCGTGGCAATCTCAGCGGAGACGCGCCACCAAGTGACAAGAGGTTTTTGGGCGTTCGGTGCCCAGCTTTCGCTGGTCGCAAGCCAGAGAATGGGTCGGAGCCAAAGGTTCACTAACAAAACAAAGTTTATCAAACAGACGATACAGAGGATTACGCAATCACTTGTACAAACACATACAAAGTGATTAACAGAGCAATGCAACTCTTGCAAAGTTAAACTCGAGAGAAAGAATACAATACTAAGGCAATATTGCACCTAAAGTGCACTCACACAAGAGAGAGAGGTAAACAAAGAAAACACATATTGTTCACCGGGCACTGCGGCAGTCCGACGACCAGAGTTCCACGACGATGCCGTCCCGCAGACTGGCGAACCTTGCCTCGTTGGTCCGATGCTGGCCGAGTGGTGTTTTCCCGGGAGTCGAATGGGCGCGCTTCGATGAAGCTTAAACGGCGGTCCGGACTGACTTGACAGCGGTCAATGCCTTCGTTTATAGGCTCGCTTCCACGTCTGTTTGTTCTACGCGCCAAAGTAGGCGCGCACATACACGCAGCATTGGCAGTGCTGTCTCCCTTCCCTCTTCTCACCGGCCGCGCGTCCCCATTGGTCAGAGGCCGGGGGTCGCATCTCGAAGATTCCAGCGTGTTCTGGCGTCGCGCCGTCGCCGACGTCCAAGTGCAGAGGAAGGGGACATGACTTAGCGCACGCAAGGCTTCCCCCTCTTCCCACGGTTAGCAGTAGAAACAACTCGCACGTTCTAGAGAAATCGGCGTGCATGACTGATGCCCTCCGAGCGCGCCGCGTCAGTGAGCGGTGGTGGAGAGGAGAGGGAGCACACGCACAGCGGGAGTCTTCCCTCTCCCCCGTTAGGTTCGCGCCGGCGAGACGCCGTGCGCGCGGCGGGTTTTTCTTGTTTGCTTCAAAAATGCGCCGAATTTTGTGACATCGAGATGGTAATTGTTGCTGAATGACAACACACTGAATTCTATATTTTAGCGAGAGTAACACATTTTTGACATTGGTTCTTGAATATGGGTAAACCAACAAAAATAAAATGGAGGTAATCATTTCCTTCTTCCAGGCCTTGATAATTCCGGCATTAAAAGAGTCTTGCCTAAGCGTCTTGCCTTTCTTTTTAGTTTTACCACCAGCAGGCTTCTATGCCTAATTTTTCAGTATCAACACGCCACACCGTTGTGATGACGACGAGAATACATCCCCTGAAAACGTAATCAGCTGAAAAAGGCCCTGTAATGAAACTACACGTGGTTCCAACATCTCTTATTGTCGCAGGGAAACTGTGGGGACGCCAGAACAGTTTTAAAGATCGAATCTTTGAGGCTAGGCTAAACCAGTATTCACTTTCCCGCTGTGTGCGCGAAGTTTTATCCATCTTGGTAATATTCATTTGGTTTCAAAGTGGGAAAAAAAGTTTCAATTTTTTTTAAAATTCAAGGTTCTCAGCAATTTGTTCCTTACAGTCGATTTTTATTTATAAAAAAAATCATGATGATCTCCTGAGTGTGCCTTCAGAGTTACTGTTTCATGTATGCAAAGAATGAATCAGTAGCGAAGGTGTCAGGATTGACTTCGGCGACATTCCGTTCCTTAACGTGAACGCACATGGAAAAGCAGAATGGCGCTTTTTTCATTTAGCCGCCATCAGTTTGCTGTCGCCAGTGCGGAATGAGATTCGGCAATTTTGAGACAGACAGACATAAAACGCCAAAGCCATTGAGCCATCGCGGCTCGTCTAGTGTTATTTTAAGAAAAGAAATATGCTTCTTTCGAGGTATATATATATCTTTGTAAGTTGCCCCTGCAGTTCAGAATCACCTAGAGTCCACCACTACCATGGTTTGGCCACTGTGACTATGTTAGCGAAGTGTTTTTCTCCAGACGAATCACGACTAACCATTCTTGGATATTTTAATTTTTGTTGCTTTTGTCACTGCTGCTTGTTTTTTAAATTTATCAAGCTCTCTAATTGTTAGCGTTAGCCTCTGCTCTCCTCCTCTTTTGCGCGGCGTCCTTTTGGAGGTGCTAGGAAATGAAGTGGCCGCTAAGTAACGTGATTTTTATTTCCATCGCGAAAAGAACTGCTTTCTTTCCCCTGGTAGTCTTATTGTTTGTTCTGACTCAACTGGTTCGATGAATGTGGATGATTAAGGTGTGCTGGAATTAATTGCAGACATTTCTCCGTTAAGGTGTTTGACTGAGACACGTGTAGGTTACAGAAACACGCTTATATGTGCTCTGTCGCGTTCTTTGCACAGATAATCGCTTACGGCGTTGCAGCCGCCCAGGATCCCTGGGTGTTTGGTTCCGAGCAAAGGATGTGGGTGGACTCCTGGGAACAGAGAAACACGCTGGACTACAACAGCCTGTACTGCGTGTATCGCTGGGAATGGGTGAGAAAGAAATTACCAGACAGAAGCCATGTTTTATTGTCTTGGGGATTCGTTGTCACTCGAAGCAGAGGCGTCGGGCAATCCGTTTATGCTGCGTCTTCATAAGCTTCAATGTATTTGCAAATAGGAGGGTGCGTCACTTCGACTTTGCAACATTAATGCTTGTTCTAAATTGGCGACCTCAACTGAAAATTTTCGCCTGCGAGTTTTAGAACTGGGAAAATCTATCCGAGTAAATTTTCTGACGTGTTAAGAGCATCAAGGTCATGAGCAAGATAGAAAATTTTCAGTAGAGGCTTGGAACACGACCCTGCAGAATTCTTGCTCTTTTATTCTGGGCAGAGCCGCTCCATGTGCCCCGCTACTATTCGTCACTATTGGAGTGACGCTGTGTCCAGACTCTAAATTTTTTTCAGCACCTCGCTGTTGCTTTCAGTGGAAGGCTTTCTTCAGCGTTTGCCCGGTTTTCTGCGGCATTACTGACTTCTTCGGGCACCGTAACAGCCTTCTCTACATTGTGTGGGACAAAGTGCAAAAGCTGTCACTGCCGCCGCAGCTTAGTCCTTTTGTTATTTGATGTCAAAGTCACTCAGCGTTCACTTTCTTAAAATCGATTTCTATGTCTGCTCTTATTTTTCTAACGTATCAATCTGCAGGGCTGCTGCCTAACGCTGAGAACAGACAACGAAAAGATTGCCCATGAAATGTGATTCACGATAATGATGATGATAATAATGACAGCTTATGGCTTTGCTCTTGGAGTCTGTGTAGTAGCGCTAACGTAGGAGACGACAAGGATGATGGTAGTAATGATATATATAGTCTATACGCTTCTTAACTGTATAATTGCATCAGGCACGCTGTAATGGGTATTTGTCACAGAACCAGCGCTGGCAGCTGGTTACGAAAGTGGCTCGCATGTAAGAGGTGGCACAACTTTCAATAGCTTGCTATAGTTGCAGAGCAACCTATTGAAAGTTGTGCCACCTGCAACATGCCAGCCACTTTCTTAACCAGCTGCCACCGAGGGTTGTGTTAGAAATATTAATTACAGCGTGCCACCAGCATGGCTGCCGAGGTGGCAGAGTGGTGTTATGTGCCCGACTGCGGATGTGCCTGATTAGTGCTGGCACTCACAGCACCGGGGAAGCTTTTAGAGACTATGGCGATCCGGTCAGCAATGTCTCCTTCGGGCACAGTTTGGGCTCCAATGTCTACTGCGTCGCGATTTCAAGAATTTTGCTGAACTGAGATTGCTGATAATGGCAGCTTAGCGTATTTCATGCCGAAATCAAATGTCGATCATTGTTAAAGCAAGCTGCTGGAAGCAGAGAGAGAGTGGCGTATCCTAATTCCGGCCGTTCTGCTGACTTTATTCCCCAGTTTTATTACTCGCAACAGGAGCCGGCTGAGAATTTCCGCCAGTGGATCAATTCCGACGACGGCTCGATGAACCACGTAGAGGGTACACGCATCGCCCATAAGTCCTTCGAACGACTGCCGTTCGCCGAACGCCGCGCACTGGCAGACATCCGGCTGCCGCCGACGCAGCTGTTTCAAGCCGTACACTGTGCGTTCAGCTGCATACGCCTTCCGTCCCGCCACCCAGAGTCGGAAGCGTCCTGCATGGTGATCTTTCTGCATTCGCGCGGCTTGGCAGACATTCCGTGCGGCAACGGGGTGGAGCGAAAAAGGTACCAGTGCGCTTACATATGAGCGTCCGGTTTTCACTCGGCCTGGCAGCGATTTCGTTTATGCGTTTTAAGCAGCAAACAGTTCTGGAAAATACGATATGCAATAAAGTAAGGAAGGCGTCAGCTGCTTTTCTGGCTTTTCGCAAGGTCGCGCGAAAAATACAAAAAAAAGAACCTGTGTTCACTCGTCCACGTACTTGTCTAGAACGCTCGAGCGACGTGCTCTTTAGTGTATTTTATGGCAGTCATCGCTGCTTTGCCGGCCCGTCACATTGTTTCAGTACATCAGGAGTTAAAACACGATCAAAGGCCATGTGCATGCACGATAAGGTCTTGTTTCCACCCCTAAGATCTTGTTTCTGTCTTGATAATGCCTTGTTTCGAGCATCGTTTCAGCGTTCGACACGGTGTGTGTAGAACTGTACGTTCGTCTTAAATTTATGGCTAATAACGTAGCAGCTGGCCATTCGTTGTTACGCCGCAAAATAAAATGTGCTGTGGTTTTTCGTTTTTTTTCCTTGAGTTGGCGTAATTCTCTGTGTCTTTTCGTGGTTGAGTGCCTCCATATACCCAGAAGTTATCCACAAAACCATTTTTGATCGGGAAACCGTTTATGAACGCAGCTATTTTATATAATGGAAGACTTCACTGCAACAATGAATTTATCTGCAGAAGCTTTTTGCTACATATCAGAATAATGGACCATTACCGTAAATATTTCCACAACAGTGTTTTAAAATTTTCCAATTTTAAAAATTTTTCCCTGAGAATGCGGGAGATGATCTAGGCATACTGAACACGCTCACCGTTTCCGACTGCTGCACATTTGCCAAACAACATATTTACTACGAAGCCCCTGTGCAAGCTTACGTGCCTCCAGCGTGGTTGCTGGGCAACACAGAACAATTGCCCTCGTTTCCGTCTGCCTATCTTGTGTGTGTTAATCTGGGAAAGATGATCTGTAATAAGTCAGTAATTACTCATTGACATCCACTGACCGCAGCGATACGGCTACAAAGGAAAGCTATACAGCTTTCTCAGAAACTTCGTAGTTAAAGAAAAATTCGTCCTGGTCCGGGGTTCGAACCCGGGACCACCGCTTCACCAATGAAGCTAACTGGGAAGACAATCTTATGAAGCGGTGGTCGTGAGTTCGAACCACAGAGCAGGACGAATTTTTCTTTAACTACGAGTTTTCTGAGAAGGCTGTATCGCTTTCCTTTTAGCCGTATGGCTGCACTCGGGTGGATGTCAATGAATAATTATTCCTTTATTACAAATCTACTTCCCCTTAGAGGATTGCTTTAAAATGTGACCAGAATAGATCTCAAGTTCATGTACCGCCTGGTGTAAGCCGGCTTGTAGGAAAGCCTTCTCCAATCATTATTTCGTTGTCGGGATCGCACTCCGGTAGCTTGCCGGCTGGATGCCTTATTCAGCACTTGTTGGATCCCATGCTCATCGCATCCACACTGACCACGCATTACGGTCTTTGCACGCGTTCTGAGCAGCGCTACTCCGCGCTCTATGCGACACCGGTTGCAATGCTCGCGTTTCATACCATGTGCCTGTTGGCGTTAGGCGCGACCTCTTCCTCCTCGCCTGTGCCTATAAAAAGGCCGTGAAGGTAGGTGGCCTTGCCTATCTGTTTTAGAGCGCAGCTCTTAGGCGGCCGTTTCTGCGTTTCGCGGCGTCGCCGTTGTCCGTTGTCACCAGCCGAGGGCAGCCTTTAAGCTGCGAAAGCAATGGAGTGGGAGCTCGGAAAGAAAAAAGTAAAAGCGCAACCACCTCCCCTCCTTAGCAACCGGCGCGCCGGTGGGGGGCGCAGCTGAGCTAGCAACTGTGACGTCACACAGTAGCGGTAGAATGAGTGCGCGCGCGTAGGCGGTGGCAGCTACTCAGCCGCGCCTTCGCCAGACGTCTCGTTGCAGTCGAGTGAGTGAGACGTATAGCTTCGAAGCGGCCAAGTGATTCCGCGCCAAGTGTTTTGGGGAAGCGGCAGCGGGTTGACCACAAGGCTTTCGCGAAGCACACTTTAGAATTCCCCATGTGTCTTCGGCATTTTTTGAGCAAAGGAAATGCACAGTATCTGTCTCCCACCGCTGCGAAACCAATAGAGCGGGGGCTTGGAAAGGAGAGGGTAAAATTTGTAAATTCGTTTTTCAGGGAAGGAAATGCGCAGTATCTGTTTCGCACATCTCAGTGAACACCTGAACCAGAGGGAATGCGCATAAATGTCCTCTTGGAACAGTGGACACCTCAATCGTGCATTAAGCTACGTGGCTGTAGTGACAGATGTGCGCTGCATGCTTTGACATTGACAACGTAGTACCAGAAACGCTGCCACCTGCCAGGGTGGCAGGGTGGGTGAGGACTTTAATGTCAAGACCAGCGGGAATTTCCTACGACTTAAGCAGAACATCCCGTTCCTCTCGCTCGTAACGGCTCCCACAGCTGTGACAACCTCGCAAAATACTTGCGCAGACCTCGTCTTTGAGATCCAGGCATTGGTGCAGCAAGTCGAGCATATATCCATCTATTTCTCCGACCGCAAATCTTCCTTAATGATAATCAAGAACTGTTAGTGGAGTGTTTCTTGAAGAAGGAATGTGTGTGAAAAATAACAAGTGTCTATAATTGTACATACAATTCTTGCTCGAATTCTTTGCCTCAGTCTATCGAAAAGCTGAAACAGCTGATGAGCTGCGCTCAAATTTCGCATTAGGAAGTAACGCAAGCGTCGGTAATTTTTTTAAAACATGCGTCGTCGCTTCGGCGGACGCGGCTTTGCGAAGCGCGTCTCTTCTTTCAATCTTCCCTCTCACGTGTCTTTCAACTATCCTATGTCTGCACGTGGCAGCGATTTTGGCTCAGCTCGAGGCAGTAGCCAGGCCCGTGCAATTTACTTTCCAGTCTTACTTCAGTCACAACAGCAACGTTTGGGCGGCTGTACTGGCTGACCGCTGCATCAGTTATGTGCGTGTGCCTGCTGTGTCGGTCGGCTGTAAATCAAGCAGTTTCTGGAATCCGACGTTTTCTCGGTGGATGCAACAATGCACTCGTGTATATATGCAAGAACTTTTGTGTTTAATTGTTACGCGTTATTTTGGCCGCATCAGAGCGTATAACTCGGTCAAAGGCCTCTATCTCGGGGCGTATACATTTACGGTACAGGTTAGAGGCAGGATAAGCCACTTACGCGTGCTGGGCCATTTGCAAACTCAAGCTGTCATTGCACATATTCTAGGTCAGTTGTCTAGTCGCCAGTACAGGTGCAAATGTTCTCACCTTGGGGAAAAATAGTCATTTAAGACTTAATCCTGATAAATATACCTGAAGTTCTTCGGTGTAAGTCGGTTTTCTAAATATGTTAAAAAAAGCCTACTTCAATCATGCCTAACTACGGCGCCAGACAGGGAAGAAGACTGACTTCTTCAGTAAACAATTCCCTTCGAGTACAGGATTCAAGAGTGGCAAAAGAAAAAATCAAAGCTCTTTCGGGCGTCGAGTAAAAGCAGCATTCTATATGTGTGTGGAACGGTTCAGGTTGAGGAGTGAACAGGACACTGGCACGGCACTCGACTGGTTCCGCAGTGGCGTTCACGGCCGTAACTGAAATTAAAGCGTCTATGAAAGTGTTTGTAAGTGTCTATGAAATGTTTCTGAAAAGGGGTTTAAGATGTGTGCATAATGTAGAGATAAGGCTGGTAAACGTTCATGGCTCATATAAGTTTTCAAAAGCGAGCCCATTATTTACTAATAATTTTCAAAATTCCCATTCCCGCGCTACACGGCAACGTCCTGTGCGGGTCACTCGCACACGACGACATGCACGCGGCCCATGTGACGTCAGTAATGAGGGGTTGTCTTTGACTGTCGGTGGGTCTGGCGGACAATTCCTGTCCTCCCTCTTTTGCGCAGTGGCGGGGGAGGGGGAGGCCTAAAAAGTAAAAAACCAAGGCAGGGGGCTTGGGAAAGAAAGGAAGGGGAAATTAATGGAAGAGGGTCGTTTTGAGCGCCGCGTCGTAATCGTCGTCGTCGTCAGTGTAACACCTGGCAGGTGGCGTGTTACCGCGTGTATGACAGGTGATGTGTCGGCATGTAGTAGCAGAGCGAAACACCAGCTGCCACGGCGAAAGCGGAGGAATCGACAAAGGGAAGGTGGCTGTCACGGGAAGATCCCCGAGTGTGGGTGGCTAGCAGCCTACTACGCCACGTCCCAGCAGTGGCAGGTGGCGTGTGAAGAGCTACGCTCAAATTTCTCATTACCGACTATTGTAATCGTCTGCCAATTTTTTGAATACCTTATATCTCGGTGTAACATTACCTTCAATATGTCAAAATATTTTGTACGAGAATAATGGGAGATTCGAAATCTGTCGGCACTGCAGTTTTCATACCCTAGCTGCAAACTTTTCCAGAGGCCCTTTAGAACTTCTTTTGAAACAATTATGGAATGTTAAAACCTGCAAGATTATGAAGTGATAAACACTGCTCTTCATTTCCTCCCCATCGAATAACCGCTGTCACCTACGCCGATCACATTATTAATTTGATTTTTGAAGGCGTTACTTGATCCCCCTCTATCGTTTAATTCGGTATTTAAGAGAAGGGGTTCAGTGCGGGTGTTGTAACTAGCCTTGGAAGCTTGCTTTACGGCTCAGGACGTCGGCACAATGCGCAGATCTTCCGTAAGTAATGCACTCAAAAGCTTTTTCTCGCATATGTTGTTAATTACGACATATACAAAACTGATTTACACTCGAAGCGTTTCTTCAAACTCACTTGAAACTTTGATACCTTAACCTCAACACTCCTGATGCATCGTAAATTTCGAGCGTAAAGTTCAAGCTTTCTCCAAAACCTGCGGCTGCCAATCACCTCCGGCCACATCTGTCGATCCAGCGATCTCTGTCGAGCTTATCCAGTCCGTCACCTTCTGTACTGCTCCTTCCCGAGACATAAGAGAGCTGAATCGGCCCCTCAAGTCGGATATCCAAATTCAAGGAAGCGGTGAAGTTGGTCTACAGACTGGAACGAAGGAAAGAAGGCTCACGGTATACGTCGTGACAATGCCTGGGTCCAGTAGTCTACCTTGAAGCGGTTTAGCCGTCGCCTACCGGGTTGTATCTGGTGGCAATTCTACCACTGTGCCTGCTTTTTACTGCTGTATACCTGGAAGTGCACAAAACCAGTTCAATCTCTCAGCGGTCCGTTTCTATGCTCAGGTGCGTTTTTTACTTTGCAAAAGCTGTTCTGATCGGCGGTGCATGAACGCGTCGAACTTATTATTCTGCACACTGTGCAGTGGCAACTTCACAGCGATACCTGCTAGAGAACGCGAAGGGCTTTCTCGTGTGTCGACGACAACATTTTGTCCTTAGCCAATAGCAGTTCTCGCGCATATTTTTTTGCAGCTACGGAGTCAGTAAAATATTCGAGAGTAAAAAATTATTCACTATTTAGCACTGCTAGTAAATGCGTTATAAGAGCGACAGCAGCTTTACGCCTCTGTGATGCCGTTTCAACCTACGAAAAATTCCGTTGAGATCCACGGCATAAGCATGCTTTTTGAAACAAAATCCTAAAGGTACGAAGTTCTCCTTGCCCTTTTTCACCTAATGTTGATCAGAATTGTATGCTCCTCTTCGAGTTTACGCGGCAAAGCCTCGAGCATGGTTCTTGTCTTTACCGGAACATAACAATCAGCCTCTTGATCCCGTAAAAGCCACAGTGGTACAGGAATAACCGAACCTGCGTGAACAGGGTTCTGTAGGGAATCAGCCGTTCAGCAGGCGGATTTAAAGGAAGGAAACTTGTAGGTTTGGAAGCATGTACTTAACCATTACGCACATATATAAAGAAACCTCTTGTTTCATCAAGCACACAAAAAGTCGTGACCACAGGAAAACCATTCACCTCGGGATAGGCTGTCTCTAATACGCCAAATATGTACGCAGACACAGGGCTTAGGTCCCGTTTGTGCCAGAATCGGTCACATATAGACAAGGCACGGCCAGATGGATTATCCAGGAAATCCCCCTTGAAGATGTTTTTCGCGGCGACGTTCTGCGGCAGTCGTTCCTCCGCTTTCCGCTTCTCTTGAATTCGCTGCCTTAGTCAACCAATCCGCACCCAGTCGCAGGGCTCTCTCCTCTACAGTTTCCGAAGCTCGTCGGTCCCGTAATCCGGGAGCGCGCTCCGCGGGAGTCTTCGACATCCGTTTCCGCTTGTGTGTAAGGCCATCCGCATGTAGTCACTGCGGTCGTTCTTCGGCAAGTTCAACTTGTTGTCTGGCACGCTTGTACCGTTAATGCCGCACCGTTTCTCCTTGTGCTTCTCTGGCGTCCAGCCCCTCTTCGTAAGCTCGACATCACAAGCCCAGGCGTGAAGCGATGTGCAAAGCAAGCGGGGGAGCAATCCGCTAAAGGACCTACGCGCCCTGTGAAAGCCACACGTGGCGTGTGTCATGCTACGCAGGAGAGCGAATGCGGATGTCTGTATCCTGTAAGCTTGAGTACCCTAGCGCAAGTGTTATTTCTTTGCAGAATATAGTCCTGAAGACGACGGAGGCGAGTGCAACAAGTTCCCGCAAAGAATCGAGTCCTCTGTCGGGTTTGACAAATAAACGAACCCCACGAGTTCCTCCTCGCAGTTAAGATTTGGGCTGTTAAAGAGAAAGGGGTGGTCAATGAGCGGGCTAACAACACAGTCCGGCCAGCAGACTTCTCTTCGGTTTCAAAAGTCGAGGGAACAAACCCTTGTTTAGAGAATGGTCTCTCTGCCACCGTAACACAGGAAGGTGACAATGGAAAGTCTCTTTGTTTCCCTCCCTACATTCGGCTGCAATGAATACTATCAGCCAAACGTAGGTCTCAATCCATCATTATTTGGTCTCACTTTCGGCTCACTGCAGCAGTTTTATTTAGTCGCCCGACCAATGGAACAATCACAGCGCCGGCGGCTTCCCTGCCGCACCAAGCGAGTCACGTGACCCTCCTATCTCATCCTTGAGCGCACCCGCACCCCTCGAACTAGCTGCGCTATCGCGTCACGTGACCACCTGCGCCTCTGCCTCGACTCAACCGCTATCTCCCTGCACAGGACGCCTTTTTCTCTAGCGATCCACTGAATGCTATCGCACTTAAAAAAAAATAAAAAAACGAAACATCCAAGGCAAGCCCTACTTTCGCACACTCCCGACAGCTACCGAAAAAAAAAACAAAAACACCGCGTCTGTTTCCACGAATCCGTACATTGTTTCTGTAGAACCCAAGAGAAATCGCGCTGTCCTCGGTAGAAACAAGAAGTGCACAAGTTAAACACTGTGAATTCTTGGTAGCATGCTGCCCCCGACTTCGGTGAGATTTCCTTCCATGACAGTTTGGTAAATTCCCCCGAATCAAGGCCACAAATCACTTCTCTCTATGAATCTTGCTACACGCCTCTTTTCCCTGCTATTTAGTGTTTCACTTTCATTCTTTACTACACATTACTAAGCTAAAGGGCACTGTAAGGCCGCTATAGCGAGAGAAAAGCATTTCCACCGCGTGCGGCATAAAAAGAAGAAAAAGAACTCTCCCGAAAAATCCCGAGGCGCGCGCGGCAGCAAGCGCATCCCAGCGCAGGGGACACAGGGGCCCAGGACCTCTTCCCCACACGATCTTAGCGAAGCGGGGCGCGCGCGGTCAGCTTTTCGAGAGAATTACAGCGCTCTCGAGAACACAGTCGGAGGGAGACGTAGCTCAACGTGTGCTGCGGCGCCTCCTCTCTCTCTCAGTGCGCGCGCCAGCTTCTGGAAATTTAGAAAGAGGTTATTTAAGGGCATCTCATTGCATTTTGTTATGCGGTTCTGGGTCGGACGTCGCGCAGCGTTGCAAACGGGCCCTGGCTTTCGGCAAGCCGTGTAGGGCGAGCTTCGAGCTGTGCTGCACTTTTGCGTCAGGTTTGGTACTGGGTGCGTAGACCCTGTTTCTTCTCTGCATCCGTTTGTTTCTGTACAGTTTTTTCTTAGCTTTATAAAAGTCCAGTTCCTTTCTTCGTCCGTGTGCCATCGTCCGTCCGTCGTCTGGATCTCTGCTGCGAGTCCCACGTCAAATAAACGAGTGCCTCTAACGAGGCGAGGTGTGAAGAAGGAGGAACCTCTCAACTTTACTGGCACATAGTTACTGTCACCCATCGAGATGTGTGGCCTTTTTATTAACTGCATTTAACTTGCCATTATGCACGTGTTGGCCAGCGTGCTGGTGGGTGCTTGAGAAACTATTTTAGGCTTCCTTCTCTCCTAATCCTCCCTCAAACAACGTTGGCCGATGTTGTGCCAGTTGCCCGCACCGTTACTCATCAGATAAAAGGCTCTGTGTTCGGCCCTTAAGGCATATATTTTCAATGGAGGTCGCTTTAGCCGCGGAACACTTTCTCGCCCTTCCAAGTTGTAGTGTAACTTGTCCTGGCGAGGAAGCTAGCACTATGGTATGTCTATAGCGCACTAAGCGTTAGGTTCTAGATTTATTCATATGTAAATTAGGGAACGAAGCCCTCGGTGCAGCGGCTGGTAGGCTTAAACATTCAGCTCCTGAGGACTACAACAAATCTTCGAGCCGTGCATCAGGACCCACATGCGTTCGAAGGTAATCCGGAAGCGATAGGCGAGGAACTTTTCGCGCCACAACGCACTGAATGCGCCAGGCAAGCCAGTATGAAAGCCCAGCGTGCTGGCACTGCATAGCAGTTGCTTTTGATTGTACCCGCGCTACTTTACCGTACGCGAAAGGGTTGTCCGCCCAGTTGAAATAAGCGGTAAGAAAACGCTCGCCGCAATAACTACGAGGATGCCTCTGTGTTCTTTCTTCAAGCCGTGCAATCTATGGCACAAGCGAGAATCCCCTCGGGCATTGATATGAAATAAACTTCAACGTCTTTGGTTTGGTTGGTTTATGGGGTTTAACGTCCCAAAGCGAGTAAGGCTATGAGAGACGCCGTGTTGGAGGGCTCTGAAAATTTCGACCACCTGGTGTTCTTTAACGTGCACTGACATCGCAAAGTACACGGGCCTCTAGAATTTCTCCTCCAAAGAAATTCCCGCCGCCGCGGCCGGGATCGAACCCGCGTCTTTTGGGTCAGCAGCCGAGCACCATAACCGCTGAGCCACCGCGGCGGCTCAACGTCTTTGTTAGGCACTTCCATCTACATTCCATATTACATCAGAAGTTCACTGCAGCCGCTATGCGCGAGTCATACGCCTGTGCGCTTTTTTTCCCAGGAACATGAGACCGTATGCAAGAGCTTACTCGGATTTACGATACGACATGAGGGCATAGGATTCGACCTAGCCGAAGGTGAGTGGGGTTTTCTTCATTGTGCTCTGGGAAGCGAGAGAAATACAAAAACATACCAAAAACTTAAGGAAAAGGTATTTTCAGATATCATTGGTTCAAATCTTTAAACTTCAGCCCTTATAAAAATTTCTATAGACAGTCCATAGACTGTCTATAGACTTTAGTCTATGAAATCTATAGACTGTCTACAGACAAATCCTATAGACTGGTCTATAGACAGTCTATAGATTTATGGCCATACACTTTTAGTAGACTTTTGTCTATAGACAGTCTACAGACAATTGTCTACTGAAAGTCTATAGGTCTATAGGAAGTCTATAGACACAGGTGTGAAGAACGTCTATAGACGATCTATAGACTTATTGTCATAATTTCCTGTAAAGTTGTCTATAGACCGTCTATAGACACTTGTCTATACACAGACTATAGCCGACCTATAAACTTATGGGCATAGACTTCCTCTAGATTACTGTCTATAGACAGTCTACAGACAAAAGTCTACTGGTCGAGTAGACATACGTCTATAGACTGTCTATAGATATTCCACAGGCGTGTGGCCTGGCAGTGCTATAGACCTTTGTCTATAGACAATCTATAGACGTCTGTCTACTAAACTATTAGTAGACCATTATCTATAGACTGCCTATAGACAGTCTCCAACCGTTGAAAATGGTCACCAGACAGTTCACAAATGACACAATCAATATACTTACAAATTTAGTTTATTTGCAAGCTATCCAGGCTTGGAATATGCAATACGTCCACCATAAGAATGCACCACAGTAACATAAATGTTGAAAGTAACAGTCTGGCTAGTCTCCTCAGAAGCATTCTTGCGGCCTGTTGTCTGCAGTCAATCATCAGGGCATGTTCACCTGTACAGCACAAAGGAAAAAAAATAATATCAGAGGAACTGGAAAAAAAATTCCCATTCCATCTCAGCACATGTGCTTTGCAATGCAAGGCATATCCTGGCTATGCCATTCTAGAAAGGCAATCTTTATCTTTTGGTTTGGTTTTATGGGGTTCAGAGACCAATGGCGACACAGGCTACGAGACACAGGCTAGGTAGGGTGAAAGTATAGGAACTCTGTACATTGTTGAATGATAGATATTCGCCTTTAACTGAGGGCGACGAGAGTAATGTTCAATCAATGAACGATAATGTTGCAGCTATCATTACGGAATGTGGAGCAGAATTAGGCGCAGATTCGTTTCACACGATACCAGAAAGCTATCTCAGGAGCCGAAAGCTTTGATTAAGAAACACCAAAGCTTGAAATCGTGTAACGCCACATATGTAATACAACTGGCAGAGCTATCTATGTTAATCAATATAGGCTCAAGGTAGCCGACATAAGGAATTTTAATCTGGACAGAATCAATCGAGCGCGCTTTAAAGAAGAAGGTAGACTAAAAGCAGTGAAGAGGAAAGTTGGCATACGAGCTTACTGTCCGCTGCGTACAAAGTATTTACTAAGGTATTCACTACTAGAACCAGGACAACCCTAGACCTCTATCAACCGAATGATCAGGCGGGCTTTCGTAAAGCATACTCCACAATAGACCATATTCACACTATCAATCAGGTGTTAGAGGAATGCTCAGAATATAATCAACCTCTATATATAACCTTCATTGATTACGAGAAAGCGTTTGACTCAGTGGAAACCTCAGCAATCACGCCGGCATTGCAAAATCAGGCTGCAGAAGAGTCTTATGGGAAAATACTAGCAGATATCTATAACGAGTGCACAGCTATCATTGTTCTCTATAAAGTCTGCATTAAAATTCCAATAAGCAAGGGTGGTCAGGCAGGGTCACACGATCTCGCCAGTGCCATTCACCGCCTGTTTACAGGAGGTATTCCTAGGCCTGGATTGGGAACAGTTGGGAATGAGAGTCAATGCAGAATGCCTTCATAATCTACACTCTGCTGATGACATTGTCTTACTAAGTCATTCAAGACATGAACTGCGCTGCAGGCAGAGAAGAACGGTTGGGCTCAAAATTTACATGCAGAAAACCAAAGTAATGTCCAACAGTCTAGCAAGGCAACAACAGTTCGCAACTGGTAGCAATGCACTGGAAGTGGTAAAGGATGGTTTGGTTTGATAGTTTAACGGCCCAAAGCAACTGAGACTATGAGGGACGCCGTAGTGATGGTCTCCGGAAATTTTCACCGGCTGCGGTTCTTTAACGTGTACGGATATCGCACCTCTAGAATTTCCACTCAATTACTTCATCGAAATTCTACCGTCGCAGCCGGGATCGAACCCGCGTCTTTTCGGTCAGAAGCCGAGTGCCAGAACCACTGAGCCATCGCGGCAGGCCGAAGTGGTAAAGGAATACATCTACCTAAGGCAGGTAGTGAGCACAGATTGAGATCACGAGAGTGAAATAACGCGAAGAATGAGAAGGGGGTCCAATGTATTGCCAGGTTCTGCCAGATGATGAATTGCAGTTTACCAGTATCCCTCAAGATAAAAGTACATAACAGCAATATCTTAATGACACTTACCTATGGGGCACTTATGTTGAGGACAGCGCAGCGACCTATGGAAAGAAAAATGGATGTTAGGTTAAGAGACAGGAAGATGGCAGAGTGGGCCGGGGATCAAACAAGAGGTAATGACATCCTAGCCGAAACCAAGAAGAAGGAATGGGCTTCGGCAGGGCATATAATGCAAAGGCAAGATAACCGATGTTCGTTGAGGGCAACAGACTGGTTTCCAAAGGATCGAAAGCGGAGCAGCGAGCAGCAGAAAGTTGGGTAGGTTGATGAGATCATGAAGTTTGTGGGGATAGGGTGGGCGCAGCTGGCACAGAATAGTGTTAATTGGAGAGATATAAGTGAGGTGATTGTCCTGCTGTCGGCGTAGTCAGGTTGATGGCGACGGTGATGAAGCTGTAAATCTCTGTTCGGTAAGTAGAACCGTTGTCGCCATATTTGTAGACCTGTTGGTTTTTAAGGGTGCTGTAAGGCTGTGCCAAGCAACCAGGTAGCAAAACGATTTGCTAAGTTGCTTTTGAGAAAACCTGTGCGTCCCGGGGTATTCCAGCTTTGAAAGACTGAAACCCACAGGACACCACCTACCATTTGCCCTATATTTTTCTTTCAATTCCCGCTTCAGACCCTGGCCATCCGTGAGCGAATAAGTGGATGAAACTCTAAATTCAGGTTCACTGCAGTTCTACGGAGCACGAGTGTCTTAATGAGTTCGAAAGTGGGAAAACTTTGCTCCTACGCGTCAAACGGCCAACTGTTACTTTGTCAGTGGTGGTGGTGGTGTGACACTTTTATTAGAACATCCTTTCTATTAGGCGTTCAGTACGTCCTGGGCCAAGGCGACGAGGGCACGGTGCAGCCTCAGATCCAGGGAGGCGAGCGATATGGGCCACGGTGCGGGTGGGGGGAAAGGATAGGCGGGGGACTGGAAGGCTGCGTGGCACTGTGTAAGGCGGTGTTCTATGTCTGCATATATGTGTGGACAGTTTGCGCACTGAGGTGTGGAAGTGTACCGGTATAGACAAAGTTTGGCTGGTGTATGTAGGAGATTAAACTGTATTCGGCGAAGAATGCGAGCTTCACGGATCGATAAGGATGGGTGTGGTCGTGGTAAGTCAGCTAAGTCCAATTTTTGCTGCGCTTAGTATTCGTCGACAGTGCGTTTGTAAGCCCTGAGCGCCTGCTCCGTGTGTGGGCTCGTCCATTGGATTCCCGGCGCCCGGTGTATAGTTTCGCAGGCAAGCTGGTGAGCCAGCTCATTGCCGGGGATGCCCATGTGACCAGGGATCCACCGAAGGGTCACCGGTCGTGGGCTTAATGTTAAGAGGGCGGCATCTAAGGCCGATCGGGTAGGGAAAGGGAGGGCTCTTTCATGGAAGGCACGCAGAGCTGCCTGCGAGTCTGTGTAGACGACGTATTGGGGGCGGGGGGTAGGGTGGCAAAGTGTGTGGTGGCATCGGCGATCCCGTGTATTTCTAGGGCGAGCGCGAAGGATGGGGAGGTCTATCGACCGGTTGTGTGAGCGCTGGTGGTAGAGAGGGAAGGTTGGAGGAAGAAGGCTGCTGTGGAGCCCGCGGTTTCCTTGGGAAATGCGTCTGTGTAGGCCGCCGCCGCAGCGTCCAGAGGTGGCTTGTGGCTGTATGCATATGCTTCGCGGCAGCCTGCATGTGTGTGCGCGGACATGTTACGTGGAATGGGTGCGAGGCGGAGGTTAGAGGGGTAGATCAAGAAGTGATTTCGTATTGTGAATCTTGATTAGCTCTTTATTTTTGCTCTTGTTGTCGATACTTTTAAAGTAACAAACATCAGGGAATTTTTAAGCTGAGTCAGGGGTAGCGTCGCCTCCACTCTTACTTTAGTTTGGTTTGGTGTATTGAGGTTTAACGTCCCAAAGCAACTCAGGCTATGAGAGACGCCGTAGTGAAGGGCTCAGGAAATTTCGACCACCTGGGGTTCTTTAACGTGCAGTAACATCGCACAGCACACGGGAAGTTTGTGCACTGCATCTTTTCCTCCAGTTCACTCGCTACAGTGGAGCAGTGGATTTGGCTTTATGGTGCTGAAACCTAAGGTGGCGGGTTCGAATTCTGGCCGCGCTGGCCGCATTCTGATGAAGGGGAAATGAAAAAAAAAGATCTTCGGGGCTATGCGTTTTCAATGCGCGTTTATGATCCACAGGTCGTCTAAATGAATTGGGAGCCTTTCACTATCGCGCTCCTTGGAGCTCATGTGTCACTTCTGGACGTAAGACAACACATGCCAGTGCATGCCACTTTGTGCCATGGTATGCCATGCCATACAATGCCGTACCATAACGGACCATTCTCTACCACATCTTATCTTTTCTCAAGAAGAAATTGTGTGTGATGCAACCCACTAACATCTTAAATGCTAAAAACAACGGAATTATTTCCCTCGGGTACATTTTTATTTCGATGTTTTCAAACGGGGGAGGTACGCCGGAAAAATATTTATATGGCGAACGATAGGTGGGCTGTGGTAATATGTCTAATACGTGCTTTTCTGCATTCTGTTCACAGATCATCGCTCACGGCATTTGTAAGGATCCATTGTCCCGTGTCGGTTATCGCTGGTGGATGTACTTCCAGAAGCATGTGAGCGAGCTGGACTACAACAGCCTGTACTGTGTTGATTACCGCATACGAACGGTAAGAAAACAATAACAACAATACACAACCATTTCCTCGGGAACGATCGCTAGTGCTGACGACGGAATTGAGAAACGTCGGGCAAGTGCTTCATCATTTGCCTCCATCAGCTACAATGCTTAGTGTGCAGGAAATTGACTTAGCAGCTTTAGGGCAGGTTTTTAATTTTGATCCACTGGATAATGTTACAGTCCTCTGAGCTATGATATGCTTCAGCCTAGTTTTTTGTTGTTTTACACTAAACATTGTGTTAGTGCAACAAGAAACAGTACCGAACAAGCCTCGACCATGTATTACCTAACTTTTTGTAAGCGATGTTCAGGAGAGTCGACTGTTTGGCGCGCTGCTGCATGGCTCGATGATACAAGCCGCAAGAGTGAACAGGACGAAGGAAGAAGGAACACGGATAAGGCGCTTACTGCAACTGTCGTCTGTTTCACGACCACGCCTTTTATAGCGAGGTGGAAGAAAAAAAGGAAATATGCGCAGAAATAAAACACACGCATGACTTTGACGTGTGAATTGGGTGGTTGTCCAACGGCATGAAAACAGACAGACCCAGATGCTTGCAACAAATTAAATAACTCGAAATTTAAAAATACCACGTGACTGCCTGCTATGTGCGCGAGAGTGCGCCGCAAGTAGAGAGCTCTTATACGCGACTCAGTAATGCGCTGTCAGCTTCAAGCCTTCTGCGCTGTGCTCGAGGGAGCCTCAGCTTGCTTTTGGCTCCGAGATAAGATAAGGAAGAGCGCTGCTGTAGGCGCGCTTTTAATCGTGTTTAAAAACATTTCAAATCAGGTCTGCCACATGTGGTGAGCTGGTTAGTGTACCAGCTCACCTATATGAGCGGTTCTATTCTAAGAACATGTTTTTCACCCAGCATTTATCATCTGGGAAGACATTTACGTTTCTTGATTTAGAACTGAAGTTTTTGTGTGATGGACACGTGTGTGGGAAGCATACTCTCAGGCCTCAAAACTAACTTTTACTATACGGTTATGCTTACTCGAAAGTGGTAAAGCGCTGCATTGCGAACCTTTATTTCACAAATGCACTTAAAAACAGTTGTCCGCAAGTTATGCAGTAAAGCCTTTCCGAGCAGGTGAACGGACTAACAGACTAACAGGGTACATGCATTTAATCAAAAGTAAACAAATAAACCAGAACTTAGAGAAACTACAAGAAAAAAGATAAAAGCATATGAGTCATTGCAGGGAAAATAAAAAACAGAAAATTAAGCATTGAAGCGTAAAGGGGAAAAACAAAAACATGAACAGAGCAGCAGACATTAACGTTAATACAAGTTGTACAATGTCTCACAAACAACGGCATGAAAATAAAACGAGGATCGTCAATAACAGAAATACAAGACAGAAGCCTAATACACTAGGAAGTTAGCAATGTACCCACAAAATTTGAGCAGCGGTAGTGGCAGCCAATAGGCGATAAAATTTATCCGCATCAGTGACGGTAGCTACATGTGAAGGCAGAGCGTTCCTGTTTGTTATAGTACGCAGTATGAATGAATGTGCATAGTCAGATGTACGGCATGACAGGCGCTCAACTTTGAATGGTTGGTCGCGGCGGTGAAAAATGAAAGAAGGCAAAGAAAAAAGTCATTATGAAGCGTTGAGTGCTGGTACAGTTTATGAAAAAGTGATAAACGTGCAACTTTACGACGGAGACAGCTCTTCAAGAGAGCTGAAGCATATTAAAATTTGGGTCGAATAAGGTTAGTGTAAGCACGTAAACAGAGGAGGAAGGGAGCATGCTTTAGGTTATGTTTTAATAAGAGACCTAAGGACCGATTAGTGGATGCAAGAATGAGGTTAATATGGTGGTTCCCTGTTAGGTCTGCAAGAACGTGATGACTGAGGTATTTATACGTGGTTACCAACTCAACTGGAGTGTTTTTTAAAGAATGCGCTGTTTGAAATCTAGACATTCTGTTAGTAAAAGAATTAAATTTTGTTTCAGAAAGGTTAAGTCGCATAAGCCAAGTAGAGCACCATGCTGTTACTGGGTCGAGGTCGGATTGAAGGGCTGGTGACCTTCGTTACTATAACTTTTTCGATAAATCACAGAATCATCAGCGAAAAGTCTGATTCAGGAAGAATTTGAGTTGGATAAATCATTAGTAAATATTGTGACGGACTAGAAGACGACGAAGCGGGCAGTGGCATGGGCAGGAGCGCTCGTGCTAGGCTCGCAGACATTAAATCATATCATCGCCATCGGTCATGGAGTCCTTTCTTCATCGCTTGCCGTCACGTAACATTTGGAGGAGGTGCTGGGTACCTTCTTCATCCCGGTCCCGGAGCTTAGGAGGCCTGCTGTACACCGAGGTCTTCTGTGGAGAGCTCACGGCTTCACACCTCCCGGCGCTTCCCCAGCCTTCCAGGTATGCCCCGACGCCGCCGCTCTTCACCGCCCCGCCCCAAGCCCCGACCAGAAGACACGACGCCACAACGACCGACCACAACTGCCCTGTGACCCCACTCACCACCCACATGAGAACCCACATGAGGACCTAGAAGACCCAACGACCTACGACCCCACTGAACCGAGACCGCCGCCACTGACCAGAGAACCCATTGACCACCGACACTCACACGAGAAACAAGTACCCCAGCCCCTGCCGTTGGGTGTGTCCACGGGCCTCGACGTTGACTTCCAGAAACCGGTGGCTCCTCAGTCTTCGTGGACCTGGCTTCACCCGCTCATCATCTCTTTCATTGTGACGGCAAGCCCTTCATCTTCTCTTCTCTGTTCATATGTTCTGCCACGCCCATCGTCACGTCCTGCTTGTCATCGTCTGTGGCATTCTTCTAGTTCGCGCGATCGGGACGTTCGCTTCGTGGCCCCGAGTCATCTGACGGACTAGAAGACGACGAAGCGGGCAGTGGCATGGGCAGGAGCGCTCGTGCTAGGCTCGCAGACATTAAATCATATCATCGCCATCGGTCATGGAGTCCTTTCTTCATCGCTTGCCGTCACGTAACAATATCAAGAAAAGCAATTGGCCTGGCACACTTCTTTGTGGAATGCCGGAATGAACTTGGCTGAGAGACGAATTATGATTATTGACAGCGGTAAACTGAAACCAGGAACAGAGAAAATCTAACCCGTGCAATAACGAGAAGGTGAATATTAAGAAGTGTTAGCTTAGTTAATAACCGTCTCTGAGGAACCCTCTCAAAAGCTTTGAACAATCAAGAAATATCGAGTTAACTTGAATACCAGCATCAAGAGATGAATGAAGATCTGGGATGAAACCAGCATGTTGCGTTTCGCGCGAGTACCCCTTACGGAAGCTGTGTTGGTATTTAAAGATGATGTTGTAGTTGTTATAAAAAGTGAAATACCTAACTAAATGCACTGCTTCCAACAAGAGTTTGCATAAATTTGATGGCAAAATATTAACTATCCACAAATTTTTATTTGTTTTCCTGCAAGGAATCCAAACTTGCAATTTTAAGAAATCGCACAAGGGATGTTTAGCAGCCATTGTAAAAACAATTCTCTTTTGTATAACTGCAGCGTTTTATGCAAAATCACGGGCTGTAAATTTTTCTAAGTATATTTGTTCATCACATATAAAAATTGAATTGAAAACAAAGTAGTCAATGAGGCCTGCACCATTGTCCTTATCTGATCCGAACCATAGCCGACTGCCCTGCAGCGAGTTGACAGTATCTGGGGGTTAGGGCGAGACCACTGTACAGTACTACAAAACTAGCCCGACGAGGGGCATTACTTTTTCATACACCTTAGACTGTTGCACGATAGCGGAAGGCTTTTAGTAGTCTCAATGGTCCCGAGTTGCGCATTCAAAATTGAGGTTAGAGTGACCCCAGAGGGCTGCAGTGACTTTTCCGCTTCATTTCGCTGCTCACTTTACTGTGCACGCGAAGAGAACCGGTCTTAAAGGCGGTGCCGTAAATGATCGACCTTTCCTCGAAACAAGGACAGCTAGGATTTCATACTTGCGCATTTTATTGAACAACCGGCTCCTTTATATTCACCTGCATATATTCATTCCGACACAGTGCAGCGAGACCGTTTGTGTTACGTGAAACTGTATGCGATATTCCCTGGAATCGAAGGTAGACGGCGCGCTCTGACGCTCAACCAAAGGTAGTATATGCTTGGTTTGATTTATTGGGGTTTAACGTCCCAAAGCAACTTAGGCTATGAGGGACGCCGTAGTGAAGGGCTCCGAAAATTTCGACCACCTGGGGTTCTTTAACGTGCACTGACATTGTACAGTACACGGGCCTCTAGAATTTCGCCTCCATCGAAATTCGGCCGCCACGGCTGGGATCGAACCCGCGTCTTTCGGGCCAGCAGTCGAGCGCCGTAACCACTGAGCCACCGCGGCTCAGCCACCGCAGCTGAGCACACTGCAGACCGCAGCAGCGATGCTTCCTGATTTATTCAGCGCTCGCAAAGCACAACACAAACACAAAACAAAACATCACCTACATCATTGTTCAAAGGCACGGTCAAAAAGTAAAGAACGAATTGGACCCTCCGAAGGGAAGCTATTCTGCGGACAGAGAAAGAGAGAGAGAAAACATTTAATTTTCGACCCTGTTCCGGGTCGCCGTATTAAGGCGGGCGAGTCGGAGGCCTAATCGCCCAACACGTGTGCGATATCAACAACGAACAACTAGTTACCAATGTGTTGGGCAGAGTGCGACAGGAGGATCGGCCCCACTGTCCAAGAATAGGGAAGGTGTGTAAGAATCTGCGTTCGAGGTACAGTGCAGTGAGTGTGTGTAACATGAGCAGGTCCAATATGTCTGTTGCGTTGTCTTGTCAGGATAGGTATCACATAGCTGACAGCGGGGGCTGACAGAGCGTTTGAGCATGTAGTGTTTGTGTGAGTCACATGGAACAGAATTTGTTTGCGCTTGTCTAATAGAAGTATATCTGCGGCAAGTAAGATGTTGAGAAATGGGTGGAAGGAGCCGGAGGCTGTGTCGTAGTTTTTTCAATGTGAGAAGTGAGGAGAAGCGTGAGAGTAACACCTAATAATGCAATGTCCCGCTCTACTTTTCTTCCAGGGCGTACGAAGCAAGCAGATATCGATCTATGACCCCCATCATGAGCTCACCTCTGATACACGCTCCCTGCTCCACCCTGGAGCGTCGCGCATAGCGCAGAACACTTTCAAGCGTCTGCCGTTCGCCGAACGCCGCGTGCTGCCGGACATCAGGCTGTCGCCCATGCAGCTCTTCTACGTCATACACTGCGCCTTCAGCTGCACGCGCAACGATTCGAGTTTTTTCTCGCCGGGAGCATCCTGAATGATCGCCTTCCTCCATTCGCGGGGACTGGCGCAGATTCCGTGCGGGGAAGGCGCGGAACTGCCAAAGTATTTCTGCGCTTATATATGAGCGCTGAGGTTTCATTTTGGTTTGGAAGTATTCATGGTTTAGCCTTATTCCGCAAAACATCAGCGCTAAATCTAGTAAAGAATGTAGTTACGGATCGTGTCATTGCCTGGTTTGACCTTCCATGACAAAACGCACATGATCAGCGGCTTTCTGCGAGCTGGCCCAAAGGGCTTCGCTACGTCATCTGTAACGGCTACGCGTAAGTAGCGGAAAGAAACAGTGCGAATAAAAGGTAGTGTCTTGAAAGTTGATGGGAAGGGCGATGGAATTGGTGGGTGCTTTGTACCATCAATGCCCCCCGCAGACCTCTTTTCGCGTATTTATTCTTGATCGGAATTCGTAACGCAGGGCTTGTAGAACTGGTGCTGTACTGGACATCCGCGAGTAGCGCAGGAAAGCGCTTCGTTTTAGGGGAAGCGCGCGAAACTTAGAGAAACGGCGTTGGCCTCTCTTGCACCCCATACCGAAAATGACCGGCCACCGGCCTGTGCATATCATGTATTCATCAGAAGGGTAGCCGATGAACCCCATCATTTCTGGAAAAAAGAATGTCCACCGAAATTTTGAGTGTAACTAGAACCATATCATGTCGCCATGCTCTGCGTTATCTGCCTGAAAACTCTGCGAAGAACGCACTACTGCGGTGTTAATGGCAATAAAAAGAATGCTTTACTAGTTGTCACCATCGGCTTCGTCTCTCAAAGGAAGAGCAAATTGCAGTGGGCGATAAGGTGCGTCAGCTAAAATGGCTGCATTTCTGTCAATTGTTTTGAAGAAAGGAATTGCACAATTATTTTACTACCTGTGACAACTTGAACCGCGCCAAATGCGAAGAAGTTATTCGTTTTTAGGCACCAGTTTTTTTTAGTAAGCAGGAATGCTGAAGTAGACTAAATCGAAACTATAGGAGTTTTCTCCTGATCGGCAGGAAGAGCGTGACCGACGACATGACAGTGTGAGGACCCGAGCGCGCACCTGATAGAAATCGCGGCTAAACTGAGAACCGCTGTGTCCTTCTAGCATAATTATTATTGTCAATGCCCGAGCTTAACCAGCGCAATTTTTAGTGGGAAAGCACTACTTCACCAGGCCTAACCAGCTCATCGATTTTGTGTGAAGTGAAGCTTGACATTAGAGGTGACCTTGGCAAAACCTAGCACAGCAAAAGCTGACGCAGAAGTAAAATATTGCCGTGATTTAGTTTCGAACCGGTGGCAGCGCGGAAAAAATCAGCTTCGCTAAACACTGCACGGGGGCACTATGCTATCGCCCCAGCCGATCACGTCTCCCGTTAAACTGCAACACACGCTTGCGCTTCTTCTTCTTTCTCTTAAAACATGGCACATACCCACATGGGGGATTGGCCAAGCTGTAGTGCTTTAAACAAAAATATTTCCATTGGCGATTACAGCGCTGTGCATTGCACATCGCCGTCGGGACGCCGTAGTGAAGGGCTCCGAAAATTTCGAGCACCTGGGGCTCTTTAACGAGCACTGGCATCGCACAGTACACGGGCATCTAGAATTTCGCCTCCATCGAAATTCGACCGCCACGGCCGGTATCGAACCCGCGTCTTTCGGATCAGCAGCCGAGCACCATAACCAATGAGCGATCACGGCGGCTAACAAGACGTTCGAATAAATATGTCATCCAGTGGGACCCTTTTTATAAATGAAAAAAAAAACGCACCTTAAAGGATGGTTTATGTGACCATTATGGTTTAGGCGCCATGTAGTTGAAGAACGGACACTGTATTTAGGAATCACTTTGTACGCGCACGTGGCAGCATCCCCTCCCAATCCAGCTTTGCCAATTCTATTAATTGTCTGTTTACTGGTGTGGTTAATTTCACCAGTGCTGTGATTATACAGCTAGGGTAACTTCGGCGAATTGAGTAAAAAACCGTGTTTGCATGCATGTTGGCGTGTATGTATCTACATAACTGCATGGTGTAAATCGGTACACGAAAAAACGCGTAAAAACAAAGCTTCCCAAACCATTCTAGAAAGTTAGCCGAACAATTATGTATTTCCGAAATCCCAGCTGTACGCTAAATTCGTGGATTGGCGTTATTATAAACATTTAATGAGACATAATAATCCATTGATTTCTTTTGGCCGTATCATTCTATGGCCTTTACGTATTTTCCCCAGTTTGCGTACAACCATCCACCCAGACTGGATACAGTTTGAGTAGATTGTTCTCATTCGATGATGTGAAGGAACGACCGAAAAGACGCATGCCTCACAAGCATCTGGTGGACGATGGTATCTTTCGTTTTGTTCTGTGATCGATACGCCATGCTGCTTTGCGAAAGCCTACGACCGTCCTCTCACCGAGGCGGCGGATATGCCTCGGACACTACCACGTTAGGAAGACGCTGTTTCTAACGAGAGCCATATTTTGCGTCCTCTGCCTTCCACAGTAGCCTCATAACTGCGTCCGTCTCCTCATCAGGCGCACACAACAAAACCCACCCTTCCTATACGCCGCACTTCATGGAACACTTCTGGTGCACATGCAGTCTCTATGGAATTTGTGACTTACGCGCCATAGCGTAGGAGAAACAAGCTTAACGCTGCAGCTTTAAAGAGTTCGTGGCACCGGAAATCCGTCGTCACCGTCAGCGTCGTCGGCTTGATTGACCGTGAGCGAAATATCGACGAAAAATCCCTAGAGAAGCAACCAAGGAGGAACGTGGGCCAGCAGGGTCACGTGACCTTGCGGCGTCATCCCAACCGGGCCGCCCGGATTGTGAGCAAGGTGTCCACCGCGGCAGCTGGCAGTTAAATTAGTGTTTCGTCTCTAGAGGTCGCTCGTCAAGAGCACCCTGGGTCGCACAAGCCCCGCCGGAGGCAGCGCCTACCACCGCAGGGCAGTTGTGCATCGCTTAACCGTTGCACCACTGCGCCAGGAGGGGCATGCGAGCTCTCGTAGATCTATGAATATTATGTAAAGATTTGTCAGTTCTGCATATGCGGGCATTAACCCATTGACCTATCGCACAATACCCTTAAGGACCTTAAGTGTCCTTATTAATTATTTTTTATTCACTTGAAACAGCACAATAAATGGGCTGCGCGGAATAGCACACATGCAGTAGGTACTTGCGCCAAAACTCGAGTAAATATAACGCCGTTTTCATTGCTATGCTTTCATAAAACGCTGGCTGCACCCACGCATAAAACTAAAGTTTCCACTTACCATATGCGCGGCAGTATAGGCTGCAGGTTACCATCACATCGTGTACAGTATACAAGAGCATTACGGCTGGTGTTGACATGCATTCATCCAAGCGGTAGAAACAACTTTTACAGAAGCAGCCAGGTATCAATCGCACCTCCGGCGACAGCGCTTAGTTGTGTTCCTTGGTCTTCTCTTCCCTCTGTTCTCTTTGCCGTCTGTCGTTGTGCTCTTATCCTCGTGCTCGCCTTTTAATCTCCAGAAAACAACGTCGTCATGAATCAATAGAGTACAATGTGACCGCATTCGTTAGCCATTAACTCTTTCGCTACCGCGCCATAGGCCATCGTTCGCATATGATCGATTTAAGTAGCCCGCGCAAAAAAGCTAATTTTGGAGCGTCGTGGACGTGCTACGCCATCTAGTTAGCGAGCTCAACAACTGCTCTTTCGATTGCAGCCTTGGTTTCAGTGTTTTGAAATGAGGGGGCGCCGTGAAAAATAAAACTTTGAACGGCCGCAGCAGCGTCAGCCGGAGAAAATGGCGTCCGCGTCGCCGCGCGCTCCTCAAAAGTGAAAGCTGACACCGAGCACGTCGGCCGGTTTCGGTTTCGTTTTTTGCGACGAAAGCAGCGGTTATTAGTCGGGCAACAATGTAGAAACGTCGGATTTCGGTTTCGACAGTGAGACTTCGCCTCGGAATCCTGGAACGTCAGCGCGTACTTGCATGTAAGTTCTGTTTTCGTTCGCTGTGTGTTTTCTGCGGTGCATACGGTTTGTAATTGATGACAGTGGTTTATTTTTGTGCTTCAGGGTCTTGACAACGTATGGCGAAGACAATTTGCCAAATGCTCAAGGTCGCGTCGCGTTTTTCAACCAAGACGACAGCTAGGTGTCCATATCGGCACATCGCTGCGGAGCGGCGCTCGGAGATTCTATCGACTTCTCTACTTTTTTTTGATGCTCTTCACGGCGGAAATGATGAAGACCGTGTGCGGAAACACTAATAAGTATGAATGGATGAAGATTTTCACCAAATTCGGCGTGACGGCTTATGGGAAGATGTGAATCTGTTCGATATTCTGATGTTCATTGGAATCATCATATACATTGGAATTGTTGACCTGCCACGACTGTATCTCTACTGAAATACCAGAATAATCTATTCTGGCCCTCTGCCATAAAAATAATTTCTCAAAATTGTTTTTTCGCTTCTTTTGTTTGTTTGTTTTTTGCACGTAACGGACCCGGATGATTCAGTGGCGGCAGCTTCTATTGGCAAGACTTGGAAAGTGTCCTGGCTTTTGAACCACATCGATCAAACTTATTTTATCGATCCTGATGTTTTAGAGCCTGCCTAAAATGCCAAATTTTATCAGCTAGCTTTCAGGGAGCAGCTCATTCAAGAAATCTTCGGGTATGATGAGGGAAAAGAAGTCCACGCCCCCAATCCTCCCATAGAATCCATTCAACACCAACCGAAAATAATGAAAAAAAGAAGAAACTGCAAGTCCGGCTATCAGAGAGCAAGGGAGGAACAAAGATAAAACCTTATGTGAAGCACTTATCAGTCTACCTCTGCTTCACGTCTTCACCCCTGATTGCTCTTCACAGTGACACCACAGTCATGACCCCTGACTTGACAAGCCATGGACAGTGGAGTAAATTTTTCTCAAAGCTGAAACTGTGAATAATGACAGCTATAAACATGTGCAACAGTTTGTATATTCCAATTTTCCTCTAATCAAGTTCGGGCTTAGTGCAGCCGGTAATTTTTGTTTTTGCTATATACTTTTTTGTGTTTTTAGAAAATTTCACAAATAAATGTTCATTTACTTTTGCACACACAACTCTTCTGTTTGTTTCATTCAGAAGTGTAACTAATAAGCTACAATTTCATGCATTGCAATATGTGCTGGCTGTATTAGTTCTTGTGAAAAAAATTTTTATTTCAGTACACTCCAAATTGTGCATTTTTTCGCGGTAGCGAACAAGTTTTAACACTTGCTTATCATTATTGGCAAATCTCATTAAAATGTACGGCAGAAACGATTTCTATTATGCTAGGTGGATTAAGTAAAGCTATTAACTGAAAATAAGAATTTCACACTCATGCACCACTAATTAATGTGCGAAGGACAAGGAGATATCGATAAAAAGCTGTGTCGACTACAGCCTCAAAAATTTCATATATTTACTATATCGGTTTGTGAGGATAGCATCATTTACTGGTAATTTCTTCCAAGATTTACAAAACTGATCATAATAGATTCATGCATATTATGGAAACAATGCGGCCGAAATGCCTTCAGCCATGATTACGGACGTGTGAGTAGATAAGACACCTTGAGCCGTCAACGAGTGAACCAAAAAACCTTATGCATTTTACAAGCATTTCATGACAGAATAAGCGATACTGCGTAATTTTATTTTTAGATTGCAGTCCGTGAAATGCCGAGCTCATTCTCTGTGCCACAAACTCGGTGCTAGGACTAGACATTTAGGTAAAGCTCGAAGAGCTTGAAATGTGGAACCGAACTGCGAGCGCAGAATTTGAGGCCCCTGCATAGCACATATTGCTCAAGTGGTAAGCTTTACTCAACACTCAACAAAATCCAGCTGCCCCACCATGCGCTCAGAGGAGTGCACAGTTTAACGACGGGCACAGGCTTTCCCCTGCCTTGACTCTCTGATTCTCAAGCATGAAGTAATGCGGCAAGTTGGTTTGTGACCCCACTTCGTCCAGCACGCATCATCCACGGCGCTGCTTCATCTGGCTGTTTTTGCGCCACTAAAATTAAAACGTGGCTATCAGCATACCCTAAGGTATAGGTTATTTTCATATGTGTAAACATAGCTCACGGCAACTTAACACATTAAAGTCTCGTAATGTCGCTTTGCGGGAATACCTACGGCACGAAGAGCGACGTTGGAAAAAAGAAATCAGAAAGTGGCATGCGATCGATGTTACTTAACCTATTCCCTGGCCTAGGTCTTTTTCAAATCGGAACTCCGTAGGAACGAGAATAAAAATCAGAGAAAAGAAATAAAGGTCGTAGTAACACTCACGGCTCTGCGATGCCGGCGGTCGCCTCCTTCCCACTGCAGGCTTTCAAGCCTCCGGTGGCCAAGAAGCGCAATGCGCACAGCACCTACCGCAAATCTCTCAGTTCATCAGCGAGTTTGTCGCCAAGGCAGTGTACATTCTCCTCCCCGAGTCGAAACAGCCGTCAGAACGGCTCGTGCGGCAAGTCAAACGCGTAATCGTGCTCCGTCTTTGTCCATTGATTGCCCCAAGGCAAGTGCCTCTTGCGATGTACACCGCCGCCATTTTAGCTCCAAACCGATTTATACCGGTGCATCGCGCGCACAAAGATCATTCTGTTTCCGCTGGCACAATATGTCCGCACTTTGCTCGTTGCTATTACTGGGTATTATCTGTTAACAAGAATAAGTTCATGAATTCATCTCCGAACTAAACGCATGTGGTTGCGCTCCAGTTAGCACAATGCCAAAGTGTCTGAAAACACCCTGGAAGCACGTTTTTGGTTGAAAGCATTTTTTGACGAGTCAAAACAAGAGTACGCTTCTTTCTTCGCGTGAGCACTAGACGTCTGGTCAATGGGAGTGAGAATATCGCGATGTTTCTAAAGCAGTCCGTGGAATTTTGGCCTGAAAGTAAACCTATAAAATGCTTAGCCGTAACTTTCCTAGTGTTTAGATCAATGACACCTTCTTTGGTTACACATAAACGAAAGGTGCACGAAATAGTATAGTTTTAGTTTGTGCTTCTGATAAAGCAGGATGAGCCAGGAAAGTATTTTACTCCCAGAAACAAGAACATTCTCAACCTCCTGCGCCTTCAGTACTGGTAAGCATTGCAGAAATTATTTAACTTTTACCAGAAAATTTTCGAATTTTGTTGTGAGCAGCAAATCCTACTGGTAGCCTGGAAGTCGAATGAGGTGGGTAAATAGCTGAGATTTCTTTATTGCCCTTAAAGCAAATTTTAAGTAAGGCCACGGAATTGCTCCCCACACAAATACACAACATTATTCCAACAAGATTTGCGCACGATGGAAAGAACAGCTTTAGTAGTAGTAGTAGCAGCAGTAGCAGCAGCAGTAGTAGTAGTAGTAGTAGCAGCAGTAGCAGCAGTAGCAGCAGTAGCAGTAGTAGTAGTAGTAGGCCTTTATTCGGCCATAATTTACAAGCCGAGCTTGTCGACCGGCTGGGCGACCAGAAGTCGCTGTTCTTCCTCCGCTTCAGCGCCAAGCCAGTCGAGCCAGGTGGTGATGGATAGAGAAGGTGGGTGTTAGGAACCAATAAAGAGGCAGTGGGCCGGGTCCGCATTAAGCTTTAAGCAGGTTAATGCGGTTTGTCTAGTACTACACAGTAGGGTTCCTAAATGCAGTCAAAGCGTGCCATTAGCAAAAAAATAGTTATCATTTTTCACATCTGTTTCCATGTTAAAAATATAGACATGGACATTTCCCATTTTTTCTGTTGAAGTGTTTGACGAGCCTCCAGATGGGAGCCTGGCTCCGTCGGAATCAAGACACAACCTTCATCAATACAACGTGTTCATCTGTATCCCACGGCAGCTTTTGCCAGTGGAAGGACTCCCACATCTGTATGAGTCCATCTTAGCCCAGAAGGAACGTCAAGCAACAAAGTGGATGTTTCCGGACACAGGGCACATAAAAAGTGCGTGAAACAGCGACGGTTGGCTAGGTAACAAAGGTTACCTACCTAGATCTCGATTGCAAATAAGAGAGAAAGAGCCAATAGCTTCCTAGCCGCATTCAAAGAAAAGCTAAATGATATTAGCATTCAGGACCTTCGGCATGGTCAGCTTACTGATTGTTATGACAGGATGGGAGAGAACAGAAAAAGTACTCGGTAACCACGTGCACCGATTGTAAAGCTGTTGAATACAATTTAGGCAACGCTTAGGTGGCCACCACCATTGTTTCAGAGAGGGATCAGTTCCGTACTAATTTAGGGTCTTTTGCAGGGCCACTTCTTGTGGGGAGAGCGAAAAGAATGGTTCTTATTTATCTGGTAATAGAGTTTACGGAAAAGCAGTCTTTGCGCCCCAAAAGACTTTTATTTGGTGAAGTTCGCGCTTAGACTAAGACACTGAAATTAAGATGGTTATTTGAGAAAAGAATACATTTTGTCGAGAGGTTTAGGAATGAACAACCACCGTAACACTGGAACCCTATATACGCGAGAAACGAGAGCGTAACTTGGAAAATGAGCGCAGCCATGTCTTGTGTAAAGTGCATGCAGTGAATAAATCGGGCTCTGGCTTGTAGCTCAGCCTAAATTAACCAGCAGGTCAGAAGAGCCTTTTCACATCGAGGTACTGATATTTACGCTTCAAAAAGTTGCGCGTTTTATAAAACATAAATAATAATTTTTATTACGTGTCAGCGGGCGTATAAAATGCATCAAAACGCAGTAAATAACGAAATATAATAACTGCCCAGAACTTACAATAGCTGAACAATAAAATAAGAGTAGACTCATGCTGTGAAGTGCGGAATCTTCCTCTTTGCAGGAATTAGCGATACCTGGAGAGAATAGGCAAAATAAAAGAATTATATTAACATTGAACGTGAGTAAAACTGGGATAACAACGAAAGCAATGCTTGCGGGGTATTTTCTCAGATCATGTTCTGTTCCGTATGGCACGAGATTGTCAGCATACACTGCTAAACCTATCAGGTCGCGGCACCCTTCATGGTCATCAGGGGGAGACGCCCGGTATAGAAGAGCTCGTGCATGCCTGTGAGCTCCTTCGTTTCCTCCTGGTAGTTCCCGGTGACCGGGAAACCAGATGACGGAGGCTTGGCTGGGTGGATGCTTAGTGAGCAGTGACAACCCTGACCTGTTAATTAATCCGTTATTAAAATTGCGACAGGCGTTCTGGGAACCAGTGAGCACAACGGCGTTGGGGTTGGATGCTACAGCTAATGCAATAGCTGCCTCCTCTAACACAGCAATACACAAAAACAGAAATAACACAGAAATACGATGAGCGTGAGGCTGCCCTAGCCAACAGTGGTCTGGAGGACCAATGTCAGATCGTCCGACGGGTCCAGAGTTCAGACAAGAGACGCGCGTCCTTAACTAATTAGCAGCCACCCATCTGAGCCGTCCAACACTTTAACTACAAATAAATTTTTTTCTCTCTCTCTCTTTACAAAACTTCAGACAAAGATGATGAGTTACAACTTCAAAACCCGTTCGACAGTCCCGAAATATGTGCTGACAGAAGGGGAAAACATTTATTTTTGGGCCCTCAGATCACGGCTCTCCTAACGGAACAAGGTAGAAGTACACTTAAGGAGCAGGTGTTCCCACAGGTCAACCTGGGGTTGATAGTTCTGACGCAAGAGAATCTGCAGAACAGTTATAACTAAAGGCGTGGAATATGGAGAAAGTCCCTCTTACTAGGAGCAAGGACGCAGGGAGCGGGCAGGGAAGTAAGAGCGGTATTGAGGGATGGTTGAATTGTCTGGATGGCAAGGCGGTACCAGTACGAGTGCTTGTTAGTGAGGTACGCGGAGCAGTCAAGGTACGTTGTGTGGCCAGGCTTTTGAGGGTAACGGTGACCAGAACGAGGGCGAAATTATGGGACTCAGCACGTCATGCCAATGCCGTTAGAAGGCGGGTAGGTGTTCGGGTGTTCTCCTAAGGAAAATTACAAGAGCCTGTATTTATTGGTTGTACAATTTATTTTTATTAGTTGGAAATAAGATTGTCGCCGCAGGACGGAGCGGAGGAACACAGCACGGTAGGCAGGTCCGCGCTCTTATTACCCGCCATCCAAGTGTGGATGAAGGTGGCGCGACCAATCAAAAAGGAGATGGTCTTAGTCGCGATTACTTCGATAATGATGGGGGCACGTGAATAAGTCTGCGATGAATGTTGTGGAGTGAGCGGACAGTGAAAGTGCGTGCGTCCTGAGAGTGCCAGAATCTATGCTTGCATCCGGTTTCGTAGCTGGCTTCGCACGGTAGCAAGGACAAGGGCTAACCTGTCTGAAGGCCTTCAATGTAAATACTTTCAGTGCAAAGGCTTTTATTGCCTTTGTCAATTATTGGCTTTTATTGTCAATTTATTGCCTTTGTCAATTGCCTTTGTCAATTTGTCAATTGCAATTGTCAATTTTTTATTGTCAATTCTCATTGCGCGAGCAGGTCCTACGCACCGACCGTAATGCGCATCGGGCTTAAGACGCCCCTGTAAGACACTGGTCGAAGGCCCTGCGACGCTTTAACGTTGGCATTTCATTGTATTCTCAAATGCCTTTGTGAACAGCAACACTTTTGCACTGTTAATTGATCACCTAGACTGTGCGAGTTACGTTGCCCAAAATAAGGGTTGCAGTGTCCATTTGGTGCGAGGGATACATAAAAGAGAGGTATGCCAAGGTGAAAGGTGGCGATGTGAAAGGCGAGGAAAACGAAGATGGCGCTGCTTGCGGGCGCGAGAGCCAGGACGTGTCCTAGAGAAAGAAGAAGAGCAGTCGCAATGGCCAGCAGTCGAGATATGTTCTCTACCAGAACTGCCTTTGCTTCCGAGTAAGTGCGCATGACGCTTTATACGGAATGGTTGCCATTCCTGCTTCCCTTACCCGTGTCTCCAAAACGCACTCAGTCCTGACGAGCAGGAATAATTCAGGATTTTGTTAATAACCCGTCTGATCTCCCTTCCTCGCATTTCTAGACCATTACCAGCAATTCGGGACAGTGTCCAATCAGTGCCGCTACGGCTAGCCGCCTATTCTATTCTTTTCTGCGGCGACTTGGCTGTTCTATTTTTTACGTCACGAATGATGTCAACGGGCTATTTTCTAACATTCAAAGCAATGCCCAACGAAGTGGTAACCATAGAAACTAGATGGGCTCGTACCAAATTCCTTATAATGGATGCCGTTTTCACTGGCGGTGCTGTATAGGCATCGTTGTTTAGCCATGATCGCAAAAACATTAGGAATATTGGTCAAAGTGACGTATTTTACGCTTCCAGAATCGCAATGTATGTTATCAGAAGCAGTTAGGTTTTTACAAGGATCACACGTAAATATTTGCTTTGTAGTGAATTACAATTAACGCGCCTGAACTATTATGAATGCGCCTCAGGTTGTAAAGCCGCTGCGGAGACGGCGAAGAAACCGGGGCTGGTCGTAGAGACGGGGCGGGGCGCAGGACGGGCTGACGAGGTGGAACAGTCAGGGGCACGGAGCGCGCCGCTGCTTCTGCGTAGGTCATCCGGGCGGGTATAGGAGATGGTTGGGGATACTGAGCCTCGGCGTAGGTTAAGGGAGCAACCGAAGGGACTGGATGTGCAGTAGGAATAGCCTCGGCAACTTCATGGCGGATGACCTCCTGCAATGGCGCCACCAGAGGAGTCGCAGCGTCGTGACAGGAGGGCATCAACGAGAGCTGACGCGCGACTTCATCCCGAACAAACTGCTTTATCTGCGGTGACAGTTGCGCCGGGTCGGTGTCAGATGTGAGGGAAGCAAGCGATTCCTGCTGCGAGAGCGGAGAACGGGTGAGGATGCGTCGCTTCCGAAGTTCGTCAAAGTTCTGGCAATGAGTAATGACTTCGGCGACTGTGGTGGGATTGCGTGCCAGAAGCATCTGGAACGCATCGTCGTCGATTCCTTTCAAAATGTTCTCAATCTTGGCGCGCTCAGACATAGAGGCATCAACTCGTGTGCACAGGTTCACAACGTCCTCTATGTAGCTGGTGAAATTTTCACCAGGCAGCTGCGCCCGACTCCGCAGGCGTTGTTCCGCGCGCAGCTTGCGCACCGCAGGCCTGCCAAATACATCAGAAAAATTGGACTTGAAAGCTGACCACGTCGGGATGTCGGATTCGTGGTTTCTGAACCATAGGTTCGCAACGTCCGAAAGGTAGAAGATGACGTTGTTAAGTTTGAGTGCATCGTCCCACTTGTTATGGGTGCTCACCCGTTCGTACGGTGCCAGCCAATCCTCGACGTCATCGTCGCCGGTGCCACTGAAGAAAGCGGGATCACGCTGCCGCAGCGCTCCAGCGCACAGAACGGTCGGGGTGGGTGGTGCAGGACTGGGCACGGAGTCCTTAGGCATTGTGAGCGGCGGGAGAAGACGGCTGCGAAGGTCCAGGGCGTCAGACGACCGCAACCTCCACCAAATGAAAGGGGGTTCGCGTACTAGTGACCTCAGCTATACGGTTCACCAAACAGCTGAGCGGACGGCAGCAAAATCACAGTCAGTCTACACAGCCAGAGAGCTGGAGCCGCGCGCGCCGGCACACTTCGTCGTCAACTTCTTCGTCTGCCATCGGGGCAACCTGAGGCGCATTCATAATAGTTCAGGCGCGTTAATTGTAATTCACTACAGCTTGTTTAACGCTTGCTAGCGTTTCTGTACCAGAACACAGCTTCTTTACGTGCCGATAAAAACGGAGCACAAAACCTGGGTGACAGCCACCTAAGCTTTTGGAACCAGAGATAGGGGAACACACAACAAACAGACAGTACTACATACCACCCTGGAGATCCTCTCGACTGCGCATGCTGTCCAGGAATTCCCTGAGCTTCCCCCTACCGAATAGTACGCACACCACCTCACACTCAGAGTGCCTTATCATGCCATACCATAACATGCCATACCATACCATAACATACGATACTATACCGAACCATACCAAATGCAGAAGCACCCCATTGTCGCATCAGAAGCCTGGAGAAAAGGTTGGTTGGTTGGTTGATGGGGTTTAACGTCCCAAACCTACTAAGGCTATGAGAGACGCCGTAGTGGAGGGCTCCGGAAATTTCGACCACCTGGGGTTCTTTAACGTGCACTGACATCGCTCAGTACACGGGCCTCTAGAATTTCTCTTCCAAAGAAATTCTAGCCACCGCGGCCGGGATCGAACCCGCGTCTTTCGGGACAGCAGCCGAGCACCATAGCCACTGAGCCACCGCGGCGCCCTCTTGTAAAAAGAACCCCCGAGGTCGTGTTTTTCTAGGCATTCTCGCTCAGCACCTGATTTTGAAGGTTCGTACTGTCGGTAAGGCGACAGGACGGTATTTTAAAATGATATATGAGCCAATATATTTTTTCTCGTTATTACAGCTACCTGCCGCCCGTGACGTGAGTCGCTGGCTTTGTTATCAAGGGCAGGGTGACCTATTAGAAATACGAAAAAAAATTGTCCCAACGTGCTGCCCCAGAGCATAGTGCACAAAGTCATAAAAATACATTACAATTTGCCATTTATTGCGCCATAAATACAACAACGCCGTACCGCGATTGCTTGCAGAGGAATGACGTACAGGCACACAGCGACCCCACCACTCGGCCTCGAGACGAGGGAAGCCCGCAGGGACGAGGACAACGCTGCGCCCGTTGCCACTCCAGGAACAGACAACGGTCTTGGAGGTACCGAGGGCAGCAGCGGTGCCCACAGCGGGGCCTGCGCGTACAATCCGATGCTGAAGAGCGCTGTGCTGTTCCTCCTGTCGGCGGTCCTTTGTTGTCTCGTAACATCATACTACATGGTCTACACGAAACGGGTAAGGGTGTTATTTCAGCGCGCACCTATTAACGGCAGGATAATTCTGAACTCTTGATTTTGTCTACCGCCAGGTCTCGCGGTTTGCATAGCCTCTTGGGCGTCTATATAATACCCAGTAGAAGGACCATTTATTCCAGATTTAGCGCGTTTTATTTAATAAAACAATCACTTTTAATTTTTAACTTGCTTTGTAATTATATCAGCACATTTTAAGGCCAACTAAAACTGTTCCTGCGTTAGCTTCGCATGCCCGTCTTTAAATGACGCCTCACGGCTTAGCGCTAAAAGTTGCAAGTACAATTTGCAGTCATTCCTGGGCCATAACATTCCAGCCATATCCTGCACTGAACGAAGCATCGTGTCCGTTTTGAATGACAATATAATCAACGAGCAATGTACAACTTTTCAATTCTGCCGGCAAGTTAGGACTGGTCTGTGACGTCTGCCAGCATTTAAACTTCTGGCTGTCCTGCTTGTATTCACAGTGGCTCACACAAGTGCAAGAAAGTTCTGTGCACATGTTGAGATTCCGTGACGTAGCTGTTAGCACAGAAAGCCATCGCTTCAATCTAAAAAATCGGAATTGAACCAGACGCTTCATTTTTGCCTCAGCGCTTGGAACTTGTGTTACCAAGGATGACGCAAGAAAACTGCGGGCTATGATTCGACACGAACGTGTCACAACATGAAAAGGATCATTTGGGGCTTTTGCCGCTTTTGTGCATTGTTTAGTTCTTCATGCTCGACTATACCACCTCTTCCCGCCCTAAAAAGTGGTCAGTTTCATCGCCCTAACATGGAGTTTTTCTTACTACATGCGAACCACCAGAAATCAAACTAATCGTCTCAAAATTGCCTTTACTTGCAATGTGGAAAAGCAAACTGTGAACGGCCACTGATACACGAGACTGGCGCTCTTTTCTCTCTTAACACAGGATCTGTTTTAGGCGAAAACTACTTAGCTAATATACGCAGAGAGTATGCAATCTTTTTATATACACATTATATATGAGGCCATTCGAGGCCAGATGGCTTAAAAATTGGGTACCGGGCAAAGCTAAGGACGCCGTACAAAAATTGGTTGATAGGCCGTTGTAACTTGAGAGGATCATTATTCGTTAACTAATGACTGAGGCTTTCAGCGCTTGCTATTTTATTATGCTGAGCATTTGATATGAGGGCAAGTTGGAAAAGTAAGTTTCACAATCCAGACGCCACTACAGTAGTACTAACCAGACGTGTTATTTGCATCATTATACCGGGCCCCACGTAGGTTAAGCACGTCATGCTGCAAGGCTCCAGTGCGTTCGGAATGGCCTCTGTGAAGCTATATAAACTGTTTTCACAGTTTACAAACAAAGACAGGGAGGTCTTGCATGGCCGCGGCAGTGTTTTGCCACAGGAGAACGTGTGTGAAGAAATAACCGTATTAAATGTAAAAAATAGTAAATATCTGTGTTGGTAATAGACTTCGTGCATCATGCCAATTCTACATTATTGCAATATGACTGCCAAAAAGTCGATCACTATATGTCCAACACGAAAATGAGTGCTTATTGTTATTTGCCTTTTGTTGATTGAATATGATGCAATAAGGCCTTACTCTTAGAGCTTTTTTCTTAATTCTTGGGTATGTACCGGAATTTGAGCGCAATGACTATAACCCGTGGTTTACGCCGTGAATTTTGAAGCATAAAAAAGAGAAATCGAAAAGCCCATCTATTGTGAAACAGAAGCATGCTAAACAAAAAGCGGCCAGAATGCCTATAAGCATCAAGCTCTTATTATTTTAGGCTTTGCTTGCTAATAGGTTACGGGCTTAGTGGTTATTTCGGACATTGTGCGTTTTTGTTGTGGCGAACCTTCCCGTTCTGAGAGGGTTGATGTTGACAAATTTAAGCTGGCCCGTTTTTTTTTTTTGAAAGGGCGCCTCGTTTCAATGACACATAGACTACTCTCTCTGCGAAAAGAGCACTTAGATGCTCGGGGAAAGAAAATAAACACAGTAATTCCCGTACCGGCCTTTCTCAAACAACCTCCGATGGCGGGGTGAGTTTTTCTAACGTGTCGCTGAGGCTAGGGTGCATCATTATACATTTATAAACGGCGATCAAGGAGTCCTTTTTTGCCCTTTCATCACCAGTTGGAACCCAATGTCGAGGAAAAGGATTACCAGTTTTAAATAGTATCTTTTCATCAATACACCAATGTTCTGCGACACCTTGTGTAGGTAGGGGCGTCCATGAAATGCAGACTAGCTTTGAGGAGCAATTGGCTAGAATTTCGTCAGCGGGCTACCGCTCGTCGGTCGTGACTTCTGTTGCAGAAGCTTGCCTGAAAAAGTGAAGGCACGCACAACGAACCCCAATACGAAGGCGAGGAACAGGAACCTGCGACCGGAAGTTGCCCCCTACCTACACAAGGTGTCGCATAACATGAAGAAGGTTGCGAACAGGTATGGGGTGCCGCTAGTTTTTTCGGCTCCGGTGAAGATTTCAAAGCTGTGCCCTCGTATTTCCGGAAGCTAAACAAGGAGAAGCGGGGGTGGTAAAAAGCACGCCACGCCCTATGTGCAATGCGCTTCTGGGGTGGCATACGAGCTGCCACTTTCATGTGGAAAAGTGTACATCGGTCAAACGAGGCGATGTATTAATGACCGGCTAGGGGAGCACCAGAGGGATTTAAAGAACAAAGAAAATGTGCACTTAATTAAGCCCTGCCAGACATGCCTGACATGTTCGCCACATTTCGATAGTGGCCGAATCCCAGGCAGCAGCAAGTTTTAAACGGCACGTGAACTCCTGGAGGCCTTTAGCATAAAGAAAAGAGCAGATTGCTGCATTAGTGATGGTTCCGTTTTTTTGTACGCTTCGGAATTAAATATTTTTGAGGCAATATAAGATGTTTTCTGGTGTTCCTTGGCACGTGGTTGTTATGCGTTTTTCTTTCTGTAGTGCGCAGATGCTCGAGCTTTTTTTAAGCTCGAAATATTTTCGCAGTAAACCAGTTGTGAGTGCAGCGTTGGTCCATGTTGTTTGCGTGTTCCTTCTTTGTGTGTTTGTGCCTCTTCGCTGCAATTTGAATCAAGAAACTTATACCTGTCGCATTAAAAAAAAATTAATCGGATTATTATGAGTGTCCCATGAATGAATGGAAGCCCAAGTCTCACTTTCTATGTTATCCAACAGTCAAAAATATGCCGAAAGCTGAGAAAAGTTACGTATTTGCATTAGATTGAGTGTATATGTGACGTTAAGGGTATTTCCCTACCATGAAAAGCAGCACGAGCCATACATAGCCTTCAAAAGTGCATAAATAATAGAGACCGCACTACAGAGTTTCTGAACACGCCCCCGAAAATGCGGTCTTGGGAGAGAGGGTAACAGATTTTCTTGAATGTTTTTATTGAGACACCTTCTACGGAGTAAATAGGCCATTTTGCGTGAAGGCGCGCAAACCATGTCAATAAACAAAACCGCACGTTACTAGCAATGCTTTACACTCTCAACTTCTTCAATGCCACATGTTTGCAACGAAGAGGAAGGAGTGCACCAGTGAAGTCAGAAGTGCCTATATTTGACCGAAGAAAGAAGCAATGGTGTTCGTGTCGGATTTGAGTGAAAGTGTATTGTCGCGGCTGGCAGTTGTGAACTTGTAGCTGTCCATTCAAAATTTACTGTCTTTTCTAGATTTGGAGTAAAACGCAGGAGATTAGGTTTTAAAAAGACAGCGTTTGAATAGGAAATGTTACCGCTGGACAGAAAACAGAAGCCGCGGTTGCATAATATACAAATTTTTTTAGTGCAGAAAGAAAAGTTGCACTACTGCACTGGCGCGCAGTGTGAAGAACGGAAACTCGTGATAATTATGCTTATGGTGTCAGAACCACGCTCGTCCATAGGGTCCGAACTCCGCAGTGGAGTTTAAGAGGTGGCGTTTTTCAGTGCGCAGCAATCGCCGTGCTAGGTGTCTTTTGTCCAATGTTTACCACAAAATTAGGTAGTGGGCAACTAATTTCACCTTCTCTATCAAGCCGGTGCTGGTCCAGTTGCTAAAATATGCCGCTGAAGACAGCATGAAAACGGGCATCAAGGAAATTCTCGAACGTTATTAGAAACGCTGCAGGTACAGTCGAGCCCACTTATAACGGCCCCAGTTATAAAGTACGCGCGCTTATTACGACCGAGGGCGGCGCTACCGTCAAAATATGCATTAGGGCAATAGCACTGCGTCTCGGGTACAACGAACAACTGCGGCTACACAATTATATTGCAGCGAAGGAGAGGGCGCTATAAACACTACCCCGCAGTTGTAAACCATTGCTTCTTCCAGGATCGGAGAGCGACGAGCGTCTCAAGGCTCCGTGTCACCTCCTTCGCCTTCCCATGGAAATGACCCAGCCATCCAAAGAAGCAAAAACGAAGAAGAATTGGTTTTGGTTTATTGGGGCTTAACGTCCCGAAGCAATTCAGGCTATGAGGGACGCCGTAGTGGAGGGCTCCGGAAATTTCGACCACCTGGGGTTCTTTAACCTGCACTGACACCGCACAGCACACGCGCCTCTACAATTTCGCTTCCATCGAAATTCGGCCGCCGCGGCCGGGATCGGACCCGCGTCTTTCGGGCAAGCAGCCGAGCGCCGTAACCACAGAGCCACCGCGGTGGGTCACGAATAAGGATAAGAATAAATAATAACTAAGAAATACGGATTGTATAGAATACCGACAAAATTTTTTAACAGATGCGACTGGAACACATGCCCTGAATGTAGACGCCAAGTGCTCGCGCAAACTGCAGTTAGTCTTGGCGTTACCGGCTTTCTGCGCACGCACTTGAACGGCAGCGACCGGCAGCCGCCGTTTGTCATCGCGAAGACTCGCAACGCGCAGTGCTTTGGAAGCTACGCTCTCATGCGCTGCGGCAAGAGACAAAGGTCTGAATGATGCAGGCGAAACGCCCAAGGTTGTTGTGCGATGCCAGTCGCGTTAAATATCCCCATATGGTTGAAATTATTAAGGAGTCTCCACTATGGCACCTCTCTCTCTGTCTGTTCTTTCATTCTTACTTTCCTTCATTCCCACAGTGCTCCTGAGGTGTACATCGAGAAATCAGACAATTACCGCGTCTTTCATTTCCTGATAACCACCCTGATGCGGATGGAAACACTCGTTTTTTTTTCATCCACGAGTGCGCCACTAGGCCCAAGTTTACGGGGTGCATAGGGATGACAGGCGACTTGTTCGGGGATTGGCTAATTGAGTTCGACAATGGCATGGCGAAACGTAAATTGGCAAGATCCTTCTCATGCTCGGCACTCTTGCGGCGCACTACGGGCTGGCTTCCCTCAGCGCGGTTACCAAGGTTTCTGCCCCCGACAGCGGTGAGCAAGACCAGCCACATGGCACGGGCATTCAGGAGCGCATACTGATATCAGCTAGCTCACCAGGTCTACAACTTTTCTGCTCCTCGGTGTGGGATGATAGAGTCGCACTGATTATACTGACTGAGGAGTGCACCGAGAATTTCTTCCGTTAGGGCGCTTTTAGGGGCACGGGAACTATGGGGGACGCTGTCGAACACCTTCCTTATCGGAGGGATTTTTATTTATGGCAACGCTTCACTGGTGCGCAGCTGGCCCGACACTATGTTGCCTGGGATGACTTCGTTGGTGCGTATGATGACGCCGATGTCGGAAGGCTGTACGCTTAGAAAAATAATAGTATGTCAAGCACAAGAACTCTAGCACTTGCATTAATCTGATGAGGATGATTACGTGGAGGCCGACGTGTTACGTGCTGCCGTGAACAATCCCACCGCGATTAGTAAAGGGATCGGAGAGAAGCATGTGACTGCTCTAGAGATCTTGGACATCGGCATTATAGGGTTTAATTTGAATACGCAGACGCTCACAAAGGACTTACAGTGTCAAACTTAGTATTTCCGGTTGTCACATGGGAGGCATACTTGGTGCTGTCCTCAAATACAACGAACACAATCCGCGCGACCATATGGTTTAATGTTAGTTCGGCTGTGAATATTTCACACAGCTGGGTGGTAGTACTCGAAGCCTCGAAGCGCTCGGTGTATCATCTGATCAGTACAAGGTGACATCTCCACGCGGCTCCTTTCCTTTCATGCGTCGACATCATGTGGTAATGCACCAGGATAAAATTCGACTAGGAAAATGTGCTAAATTGCGCACTCTCTGGCATTTTTAACGTGGTTACACTAAACACCTTATGCAATCAGCGGCGTTTTGAAGTACAGTTAGGAACTGAAAATGATAGGAGTGAGCCTCATGAATCATTCATATCTGCGCGTGGTTTCGCTCAACAGATGACCAGAAAAGGAACAATCAGCTCGTGAGGCCGGCGTCATGAAGATCTGTAATATGTTCTTGATTTGAGGCACACATTTATAAGATATTAAATCAGGCGGTGTGCTTTCCGGGCAGGTATCGGACAAATCTCTCTAATAAGGTCCTTCTTGACAAAACCGTTGAGGAAAATCATCCTGATTAACTAGAACCTTTTTAACACAGGTGACGTAGGAAGAAACCTACCCTAATGAGTGTCAAGGAAACCTTCCCTTTACGTAAACCTGCGATCGCGTCTTCAGCTGCACTGCACAGGGTAGCTCGGCTCAAAGGTCGCTGCGTTACCTGCCTGTATCCGTTATGAGTTTTTGCTTTTGCAAGGTCTCATCACAACCGCCGCTGGCTATCGTCACCGACCGAGAGCTGCCTGGTTTCCCAGAGAGAGAGGCGGAAACAGACGTTCCAGAGCCAATACCAAGGCAGCCTGCAGCAAAGGTGAATATTTTCGTTTCTTTTTTCAAAAAGCGCTTGGAATAGTTCGTTTGCGCTCTCCCCCAATGAGACCTAGTTGTAGGAAATTAGCTTAAAGTGTCGACTAATAACAAAGTGCTCAACCGAGGCTTTCACTGTATGCTGGAGTGCTTTGAACACTGTCTGGCACAGTGACATAAACCAACTTGATGACTATAGCAAGATTCCTGTAATATGCGTTGTCGGGCTAGTTTGTCCATTCTCAGAATTCTTTTCTTGCGCACACAGCGAAGACACAATATGACGAGGGAGACAAGACGGAGCGCAAACTTTCAACTGTTTTTTTTTTCGGAAAAGTACATTACATTTATACAAAAAAATAGATAATCATAGATGCCACGTGCAAGCCAAATACCCTGAAAAAGCACAAAGCAAGGGCACAGGTGACTCACCTCTTATGTAATTTATCTAATTTATCAGATAAATTCGATAAGAGCTGAGTCACCTGTGCCCTTCTTTGCGCTTTTTCCGGGTATTTGGCTTGCTTGTGGCATCTATGATTATCCATTTTTTTTTATTAATGTGATGTACTTTTCCGGAATCACATTTGAAAGTTTGCGCTTCGTACTGTCTCCCTTCTTTTACTACGTCGTCTTTGTATGCGGAAAAAAAGAATTCTGAAAAAAAAAAAGAATTCTGGTCATAGCAAGATTGTTGGCAGTGTTTGGAGCCCGTTCTACATCTCTGCATTCAGAAATGGCAAACAAAGATTTGTAAATAGAAGTAGAAGGATAAAATAATCATATTTCGTATTAGAAAAGGAGTTTAAAGGAAAAAGTAGAAAATTTACCTTCGGCAGCAAATAAGGAAGCATCACATTTTCCGTTACAGTTCCTCATAGAGGAGAGATGAGGGAAGGTATATTTCATTTGTGAGCGCGTTACTCGAGCGCGAAAAACTGCGCGAAAAACTGCGCAGAAAAAAGGGCATTTTGGTTACGCAAAGTATAGCGTTGTCTGTGCAAGTCCCAAAAAGAAGATTGCACGGTAACTTCTTAAAACTGTGGCCGTGCGCAAGCACCCAATTGCAAGATAGTTTTTTGTTTCGTATTTCCGCTTAATTCCTCACAAGAATCCGCTGAAATTGCATATGTATCCATACCAGACAGGCATATGAGGCCGTATACTGGTCGCCCCTGCAAAATTATATGGCAGCAGTGATTTTCATTGACATAAAGATTGGTGTTCAGACAGAACACTTGAACGGTATCATTTGCCAATATTAGTGATAATACATATTGGAGTAGGCATTTACAACGATATCGCGAAGCTCGCGAAGCTCCCTAATTAATGAAAATGGGTTGTACCAGTTTTACTGTGCAACAAATCTACAAAGCCGAGCATGAGCGGCGAAATTTTGTACGCATGAACTCAATATACCCGAATAATTTTCTTGGAGGACCTAGAGGCTGCGAAAAAAGCATTCTGTGTAACACAGAAATTTCAGGCAGTTACACTGGTCCTCATTATTTCAGAAAGAGCAAATTCGTTGCATGCAAGGTTGCGCTCAAACCATATATGACCTGGCCTGAATAGAGCGGCGAAATATGCACAGAAAGCGCATAATTGGCTTCTTTTCCAGAATAGTGGCCGGTTATTGCAGTGCTGCATGCGAGTTTCATTCTTTGGTTGACATAGTTTACGGGGTTATTTTTTCGCCATTTGCAAGGCGGGAAAGCTGTTCAATTTGCTAACAAGTTTAGTCCAACAGTACTGTTATCTCTCACTCCTTTTTTTATAGAATTCAGGTTTCTCTATAGTTTAATGTAACAAATAGGTTGCAAAAACTGTTTCACTGTGTCAAACGTCTACGAGTAACATTGGACATTACCAGTAGAATAAGAAACGATAAAGAAAAACAACCCCAAAACTAGGTTCCAAATCCTAAGTGATGCACAGCACAAGAGGAGGAGGCTAATTTTGATAAGAATATATACGGAACGGGAACACTAATTTAGGAACAAATGCCCAACGAGTTTTATAGCTTGGAGATAAGCTATCACCTGATTGGCAAGATAGGTTGGAGATACCGCGAAAGTTGGTCAAGGATGGGGAAAATAGAAATTTAGCTACACAAGCATTCTGACTTTCTATATGTGCATTTCCCGCGTTTTTTTACGTACCTCAAATATGCAGCGATAACTCGACTGCACGTCCTTGTCGCAGTCGCTAACCTAAAGTGGCTCTGATCCTGTACGATATACACACGATGTCACAAGGTAGTCTTTAATATGAACGAGTTTATTAAAAGGAGGGCTGCTACTCTGAGCATGAAATATTAGCTAGTGGCGAGCGATGAATTTATTCTTGGCCTTTAGAGAGGCAATGCTTTTTTTTCGCTGTATTAAGCCACGTTTGAGCATGTTCCTGCTCCGCTTCGTGCGTGGGAACCATCGTGTTAAATCCCCCGGCGTCTTCTCTTTCGGCGAAATATCCAATCGGCGGCGACAGAAGACAAACAAATGCTCCAGCGCCGGTGATTGCCAGAAAGTGTGTGAGTGAGGGTGCTAGAATGAGTCAACGTCACATGGATATATGTTTGAATGAAGTCGTTTTTGTGCAGGAACAGCCCCACCGCTGTTTCACAGCGACAAGTTTATGCGGGAAGACGTCCTCCCTTTCTCTTCTCCCTCCCTATGCCATCTCTCTTTCCTCCCCTTCGCACCGGCCCTTCTCCCGTTTTCCCTCGCTTTCCCCGCTTTTCTGGACACCCTCCTAGTATGGATGGATGAGCGGCAGCGCTTCACCCGTGCGCGAGGCCACATGCCCTAATTCACCCATACCTGCTTATCCACACCCCCGCACCCGATGACTACCCTTTACACCCGGCTGCTGGCGGGCTCTCTGCAAAAGGCAAATACTACAGCTTACCCGTGGCGCTAATGCAAGTGTAGAGACATAAACACAGCAGACCCACTCTCACACCTATACCCAAAGTTACCAAAAAATTCAGGGGGGCACTTTGTTGACCTAAAGTGCGGTGAGGCCTTAAGCGTGGTGTTGCTGCTTGTGTCACTTTTGTGTGATTAAGATGTTAAGCTTCGCCTCTAAGAGGGGGTTGCAGCCTTCGGGCTACGGCCGCTTATCTGTTTTTTTAGCCAGCGTGTGCTTCGGCGGACGCGGTTGTTGCGACGTGAGTCTTTACTCTGTTTTTCTCTTTCTTCTTATCTTTCAAATCTCTTCTTTCTGCACGTGGCAGCGGTGGTGGCTGGGCTTGAGCCAGTCGGCCGGCAGGCCCCGTGCACTTTCCTTACCGTCCTTCTCTCAGTTGCAACACACCAGAGCGGAACGCTACAGCGTCTTGCAACGCTGCCAGGGAGTCCATAGAACGGCATCGCCCGTTCGGTTCTACGCTTTGCTCGTCGGTAAATTGGTTTGTGAGGAAAGGAAATGTATCTGTCTCTCATATCTCGCTGGAAACCTAAACCTCGCCGTAACCGGAAGGTAGGAAGATGGGAGTGAACGAAGGCACCATATTCACTAGACGCGCCTTTGTTCATTTCAAACCATCGAGCTGGCATGACGGAGTTTTCAACAGAGCATACCACAACTCCTGGTAGCAATCGACATAAACGAACTTGCATAACTGTGCGAAGAAAAATATCGTTCTGGTCGCGAAGAAACATATATAGCGGGACACGATTTGTCGTACAAATAAATGAACAAGATCGAGACCTCCTCTTTTCATGGGCAAAAATAAGTTTGTTTGACTAGTTCTTTCCCATGTCGACGCCCAAATAAATACAGCAAAAACCCGATGGATCCTTTGAATACTGATCCGCGAGGCGCTCAACACATTCATGACATACCATATCTTGGAGATGAGGAACAGGTTACACACAGTGGCGCGCGAGAACATTGATAGTGGTCGCTCCTGCCACCCACTGGCCTTTTCCTTTGCCATTGCCACCTGTTCATTCCAGTATGGTTCGGGGTTGCTATAAGAGTTCAGCGGTACTCCAAGATACGTCGTCGGAGTTGTGGCCCACCGAAGTCGGGAGTAATAGTCTGGCGTTTCCTCCCAGTCACATGCCAGAATCCACAACTCTTCTCCCAATTTATTTGCGCCCCGGTGCATTTGCAAAACTTCTCAACAAGAGCCGTAGCTTCACAAATACTCTGTTTACTTGAGCAGAACAGGGCGATGTCGTCAGCATAAGCTAAGATGTTTACATGCGCTGACAGTAACCTCAAGCCAGTTATACACTCAGAGTTTAGTATAGCCAGACAAAGGGGCTCAATATAGATTGCGAACAAGAGGGGTGACAAAGGACATCCCTGCCTCACTGAAAAACGTACGTGTAGGCTTGCAGTCAGCTCCCCATTAACAATGACGCGCGTTGTGCAGTTCGCGTACGCCATTCATACGCCCTCCGTTATTACACAGCCCACATTAGCATGATCTAGCAAGCTGAACAGAACCTCATGAGATACACGGTCAAAGGCATTTGCGAGATCTAGCTGCATCATTGCCACCCTGTCGCCTAGTGCACCGCAGCATTCAAGCACACTTCGCGCTATGTGTATATTAGTGGCGATGCTCCGACCCTTGATAGCGCAAGTTTGATGACTCCCCACTAGCATGGTTATGACGCCCTGAAATCGCTTCCAGAATCTTCATGAATATCTTATAATCTACGTTGGTGAGGCTTATCGGGCGATAAGACCCCACCAACAGCCGTTTTTCTGGCTCAGCAAACTTCGGTATGAGTACAGTGTGCGATGTTGTGAATAACAATGGCGTACGCTTTTTCTCGTACGCTTCGACATGCGTGGTACCGTGAGAGGTTATCTGCGTGAAGTTGTGCTTGCGTACAGAATGTTACAAGTGCGATTTTCAATGCAGTACCTCTCCAATGTCACTAGAAAAAATCTGCATAAAGATTTAATTGAACCAATGCTTTCTGTACCCTTTTACCGATTGTCAAACTGCGGAGGCCCAGGAGCAGATGGGCTCAAAAAGGTTAAAAGAATGCGAGTTTACCCATCTTTGAAAACTTTCTTCTTCAAACTTCACACCGGAACACAGTCGGTCAAAACATGGATGCATGATAAAGGACTCTTTGTCCCTTGGTCAACAGATTGTTTTCTATGTAAACAACCTGAAACAATACATCACGTGTTTTTAGATTGTTGGGATGCGTTTTTCTTCTGGGATGTGCTTCAAATAACCGTAAAGAAAGATTTACCGCTACACTCGCATGGCATAAGGTTCTTACCGGTAGGAAAACAGGACATCCCTTATGACACTGTTATGCTCCTTGGCCTCCATAGTTTAGAGAAAACAAGAACACAATTCAACAATGCAGAAGTAGTTGTGAGATCTCCACGCGAGCATTTCATTGAAGGTGTCATACGTCTGAGGGAAGTGTATCAGGCACTGCCTGATCAGCCAACTTGGTTAAATGTGTTGGATGACTTGTTTGAACTGAAAAAATTTTAACCTGCCGTGTCAGTGCAAGTGTTGCTGACATGTTTTGCTTCTTTGTACCCGTTGTGAAAATGCAATAAGGAAAAAAAAGCTGACATGGCAGAGTGGTAGCGTGCTCGTCTCCCACTCCGGAGACCGTGGTTGCATTCCCGAGGTCGGCCAATTTCCTTCTCGGTTTTATTTATTTATCTGGTCTGACTAGAAAGGTTAATTAGGCTAACTGGAGAAGTAAGCAATTAATTAAACTCAGTCCCACTTACTTGGAGCATCACTATACGGTCTCTTTAATTGGTTGCATGGTTAGTAGCTTAAGTAGAATTGGCCCCGTTTGAAATTCGCGCATTGTGACGTCACGACCAATTGAAAAGCGTGACATTTCTGTCGACAACTGCTGCTTACAACAATGAGGCATTAAAGGCCTCAGCCTTAATATTTCGGCTGACGGTAGCATTTCGCGCCTCCAGGTGTTACTGAAACTCGCAAGACTAAAAAGGTAGACAATCGATAATCTTTTGTTTTTAAATGTCACACTAGCTCCTACCACCCTGAAAACAAACTAAACATATGTTTAAAGCAAGACGTGCCAAAAGGAGGCAAATTTTTGACGAATATTGCTTCAGTGGCAGGACTAGATGCCTCGAAAATATAAGAGTAGCGCAAAAGCCGGACGACAGACAAAAGGGGAGAGAACACACAGCCACAAAACAGGCCCTAACTCCCGCCTGACGAAGAAAGCCAAAACCAACCAAGTGAACGAAACCTGAGCAAAAATAGCGCATGCGCTGACCTAAGAGAAAAAATAAATCGAAAAAAGATGTGATAAAAATGCGAGATCACGGATGTTTTGAACTCAAGAAGGCCAGCTCTCGTTTAGACAAGGAAATTGACGGTGTACTAGCACAGTTATCTTGTAAGGCAGCAATCTGTGCAGCTTCCACAATTTCGCGAGTTAGCTTATCTCTACTCTCGGCAACGACTGAGCCTTTATCCAAAAAAGACACGCACTTGCAATCTTTGCAGTGCAAAGCTAGATTTCTGCCGGTATATGTCTTCACGTTGTTATTGTGCTCCAGAAGCCTGTCGCTCAGGCACCTACCAGATTGTTGTCCATTATACCGCTTGCCACAAGAGAGCGGAATATTGTACGCAATACCCTCAGTACATTTAACAAATCTTTTCCTGTGGCGGAAGGTGCACTTCTGCTTTTGGGAGCGATGTGCGGAGGGCAGGGATCTTCTGCATAATACATCGAGTTTCTCTGGAGCTCAAAACCCCACGCGAACGTTTCCCTTTTTTCCTATTTTCTTGAGATTGTGCGCGAGACAATGGATGTAAGGAATGACAACCACCTTGCTCTTCGTTACTTATGTGGTGTCACGTTTTTGTGCTCCCGAACGATAGGCTTTGGGAGCACAATAACATGACGATATACAGGATGTCCGAGCTAAACGTAACCATGCTTTTAAAAAAGACGAAGTGCCCTAGCCCCAGTGAGACCAACTTAGGGTTGTTGCCGGTCGCGTGTCCTAGTCTGCAGTATTTTATTATGCAAACGTAATTAATTAGCGGTGACTAATTAGCTAACTTTCTAATTAATGCCTTCAGGAAGAAAGTGTCAATGCAGGAATTGTATATCCCATAAAAAAAATAACCGGTTGCAGGGTTTGCAAACAAGTACCACTGATGCAGCTTCTTTTATTTTTCTTATAAGAAACCCCGCGAAATACAAAAAGAACCACGTGATAGGGACGCAGTTTCAGCGCTCCCAGACGACCGGTCAAGCAACGACATTCGCTTATCTTTGCAACGCTGTCCCGAACGGGGTTCGGCGTTTTGCGACGGTTGCGAGATATACGCCAGCAACTCTCGCATGGGCGCTATGGCAACCGCTTCTTCAGCGCGCGACGGGTTCCAAGTTCGGAGGCACGGCCACATGCCTATCACTCGAGGCGAGGTTTCGCGTGAAAAAGCGATCCATGCGAGCCGGGATTCACTTCCTCGAAAAGCAGCGCCCACTTACTTTCCATGACGCATAAGCAGTTCCTGGCGTATATCTCGCCACCACCTCAAAACGAGGTACTCTGTTCGGGACAGCGTTGCAAAGATAAGCGGACGTCGTTGGTTGACCGGTCGTTTGGGAGCGCTGAAACTGCTCCCTTCTGCCCTGGTTCTTTTTGCAATTCGCGAGCTTTCTTTTAAGGCAAATAAAAGAAACTTTATCAGTGGTACTGAGTTGCAAACAAGGCAAACGGTTATTTTTCTGCGGGTTCTACAACTCCTGCATTGACACTTTCTTCCTGAAGGCAAGAATTAAAAAATTAGCCAATTATTCTCTGCTAATTAATTACTTTTGGATAATGAAAAGCTGCCTCAGGCTAGGACACGCGACTGTCAAAAACCCTCAGTTGGTCTCACTGGGCTAGGGTAGGGAACATCCTCTTTTTTACAAGGTTGGTTACATTTAGCTGGGACACCATGTATATACCGGCAGCAATCTAGCTTTGCATTCCAAAGATGACAAGTGCGTGCCTTGTTTGGATAAATGCTCTGTCGTTGCCAAGAGTAGAGATAAGTTAAATCGCGAAATTGTGGAAGCTGCAAAGATTGCTGCCTTACAAGATAACTTTGTCAGTACACCGTCCATTTTCTTGTTTAAACAAGAGCTGGCCTTCTTGGGTTCAAAACATCCGTGATCTCGTATTTTTATCGCATCTTCGCATCGTTTTTCGATTTATTTTTTCTCTTAGTTCAGCGCATGCGCTATTTGTGCTCAGGTTCCGTCCACTTGGTTGGTTTTGGCTTTCTTTCTTCAGTCGGAAGTTAGCGCCTGTGTTATGGGTGTGTGGTCTGTCCCCTTTTGTCCGTCGTCCTGCTTTTGTGCTACTCTCATAATATGGATCAGTACCGACTTGCCCAAATTTGTACCCTGGTGAATCATAGAACTCGAAAATATGTTTCGTTGCTACCAAACCTGAGACAGAAATAATTTGTAACTACCCACAATAAAGAGTGTTGACATGAGGGCCTGCTGCTTTCTATCCCTGCTGATGTAAAGTGGAGCTGATTCATCCTTAACAGACTCGCATGAGGCAGAACCTATAGACGCGGAAGCTGACGCAGGTGTTCCACTCCACGGAGCCATTGGTGTGGGAGTGGCCGGAGCCGGATCTGTTCCAGTGGACACCGAAATGCGAGACGCCCACGTGCCAAGCGCAAGGCAGGTGGCTGCTCTCCATGATGAAGAAGCAAGTGGACCCGTGCTGGGAGACAAACACGTTTGTCTGCGACCAGACCCAGTTGCCCAGAGTGAATCAGTCCCGGAGCGTAACGGTAAGCCCCGAGCAGCTGGACAAACCCACCCCCTCCCCGCTCCCCCTCTGCACTCAATGTAGTTAACACGCTAAACGAGGTGGTTTGGAAGCACGGGCCAGCCAGCGGCTTCGCGATTGCTAAGGGTGTGTTTTCTACAGCACAAATGTTTCCTGTTTCAACGCTTGAGCGGTGCCAATAAGCGAATTTATATGAATGCTTTCTTACGTGGCGCTTTCATTTCGTTCAAGAAAGAGAAGACGGGAAGGCAGAATGATTCCAAGCGGTGATAAGTCTTGAGGCTGGTTTCGCTTAAGAGTGAGCCCTCGGTTAAGAAAGTTACGTCGAAAACTCGGGTAAACCATGTTTACATTTAAGGGAGCTTATACTAATAAGTCGACTGTCTTGTTGGATTCCGATTAACCCCAAGCAATTCTGCCCTGCGAAATGACTTAATCACTTAATGAGATGACTTAGCGCTTTTTACTCTTGTGTCCTATCCCGTCCCTTCTTTCTACGTGCGCTGTCACTCATGTCTTAATGTTTATGGCTTTCGGCTGCTGAGCCAAATTGAGCCGAGCTCAAGTCGCGGGATCAAATCCCGGTAGTGGCGGCGACTGCATTTCGATGCAGGAAAAATGCGAAAAAATTCACTTGTGCTGACCGATCTCCGTGTACTGTAAAACACCCCAGGTTTTCTAAAGTAATGTGTAGCCCTCCACTACAGCGTCATGTATAGCTGAGGTACCGCTTCTGGACTTTGAGCCTCACACACATCATGGTTCGAGCCATTCTAGTCCCGCCGGTATTGCATACGGGGAAGCTGCGCACAAAACTAATCCTGCCTCAGAATAGTTCTATCTATTCAGTGTTTCAGCGACCTCTTTTATTTTTATAAGTACTCTACTGTCAATGGGACCTCACGCCGATCTTCTATAGACAGAAAAAAATGTAACGTGTTTTTTTCCTTCCTCCGTGACAATATGCAGGGAGAGAAGAAAGGCAGCCTCGTCATGACCGGCAACGTAGGTGGCCACCGCCAGGTGTCGCAGGGGCAGCCTGGTGGAATCGGAACTGACTTGCACGCTGCCTGCCTGAGTTATGCTCTGCACCGTGATGAAGGCATAGACGCGGTGCGCCATTTCATGGCACAGTTCAACCTCGACCTCGCCACGATGAAAGAAGACGCCGAAGAGGATCCACTGGACAGAATGCTGAATCTCTCGCTCCACTTCGGCGTCAACTCCCTCGTCTGGATAGAGGAGGAGTTCATCGTAAAAGCCGAGCCGTCGCAGGCTGTGACACTTTGGGTGAGTGCAGAAGCCTTTCGCCTCGATGTAAGTTACACGTCGTCGTCAAAGATGGGCTCACTTCGTTTTTATGTATCAAAATGGGTTACTGATTATCATATACGCCGAAGTGGAAGGATCGCGATCTGACAGGTTTTGACGTTTTGCGATGTGGGCCTGCACCTCAGAACACCGATAGCATTCGCATATGTTCGCAGTATGCTTGAATACACATCCACGATTTGAAGTTTCCCCACTGTACGTGCTTAATTATTCAATCTGTTGATAGCCACGTCCGCGCCTTCGATCAGCTTACGATATACACTGCAGTGCAATATGCGCACTGAAATAATCAATTGGCCTCCATAGCTCTTCTTTCAAACGCGATTTTGCGCGTTTTTGTTTATTTCAAATTGTCACGTTGTAGTAACGGCAGTCCAGCGGTCAGGAAGACACTGACAAGACTTGCAAACGAAGCTATTTATTTGGGCTGACTTTCGCCAGCAAAAGAACTGAATGACTCGGCCGCGGCGTAAGCAACAAACGTGCTCGTCAGTCGTCGAACTACGAATGCCCGCCGCTGGCGGCATCGCTCAATTTCAAGTCGGCAAGGAAACTTCGAGATAACAGGTCAAGATCATCTACAGTAATCTCGAAACGCGTAGATGCAGCTATTCATGGCTGTGATCAATAAAGATTAGTCCGGTCGCTTCTCGCGTCACAAGCAAAAATGATAACATCCCTTTCCGGCGGCCTTGCGCGAACGAACGGACACTACAGGTCCGTTCGATTCGCCTGCACTCCCTGCACCAGTTCTGTGAAGTTCCGCGGCGGTGCCGCAAGCGTTCTGCGCCAGTTCATGCAGTTCGGGTGCAGCTTGGCACTGGCTGCTTCCAAAACGAATGGTCGAGTGCAGGCCTGGTCGTCTGCTAGCCTAGGTGGCGCCACCAAATTGCAGCCAGTAGCGTGGCGTTCATATATCAACGGCCGCCAGGATCCCGAACCGCATGAAGAATCTTCAAACAGTGCATCGCAGCGAAGTGTTGCCATGATACAGCCTCGATGCAGCCTCGCGGCAGCTAAGTAAACCGCACGTCTTTTACTGAACACTGACTGAGCTGTGCGCGCGCCGACTTGCATGTTAAGCGATTGCTACAACAACGTGCATCATGCTGCGTGCACGTCTTTACCTTTTAGTTAACATAACCGGCTTCGAATACTGTTATAAGACTGTTAGTCCAAAGGAAAGACGCCGGTACAGGTCCGTGAAGAGCACGGTGGTCGAGAGATGCAAGGTACGTGCCAGCGAGGGCCGCCGTTCCCACCTCCGTCGCCGCCTTCTCGGGTGGCCAGTCACGTTCCATAAGAGTCGGACCCGTGCAGGGCACCGTCCTCATCGACGAGTAGAATAATTTGAGTATCCCCGCCATTTATCGCAAAGCGGAAGCCATCATCGCGCAAGCCGTCGTCTGCTTGCATGGCGGCTGCAGCTGCGCTGTTTCGGCACCGACCACTGAGGAGGTGCACAGTTTTCCTGAACTAGACCTGCACAACGTCTGCACTTTTTTGAAACGAATGGCGTCGTGCAGACGGCGCCATCTTGCACCGCTGAAACGAATGGCGAAGTGCGCCACCGCGAGAACCAGTTCACGTAGTGCAGGTGAATCGAACGGACCTTACAATGATACGTGGCATTACCCCCTCCCAAAGAAGCATCGTCGCGATGCTTTAAAATGAAAATATTAACGGATAATACAAAATTCGTGTCCTTTAGCGTTCACAATAGGGTTTAAGGCGAATTGGCGTCCATGTCCAAACACGTTTACCTGCCTTGTAATGCGTGTCGCGTCGGCGCAGATTGTAGCGTCGGGCGTCGGTGTGCTGCTGGTCTTTAATGCGAAGCCGCGCAAATCTTCGGGCTTCCTCGGCGCGATTAAGGTAGGCGGCGACGTCGAGGTTGTCTTCGTCTGAAACGTGCGGGAGCGTTGCGTCGAGTGTTGTCGTGGGCTTTCTGCCGAATAAAAGCTGGAATGGGGTAAACCTGGTTGTGTCCTGGACGGCAGTGTTGTAGGCGAAGATCACGTAAGGCAGAATGGTGTCCCACGTCTTGTGTTCGGCGTCGATATACATGGAGAGCATGTCTGCGATAGTTTTGTTCAGTCGCTCTGTGAGTCCGTTGGTTTGCGGATGATAGGCAGTTGTCCTCCGATGGCTTGTCTGAGTGTAGTTGAAAATGGCTTGAGTCAGCTCCGCTGTAAACGCCGTTCCTCTGTCTGTCATGAGCACTTCGGGGGCGCCGTGTCGCAGGAGAATTTGTTCGACAAAAAATTTAGCGACTCCTGTTGCGGTACCCTTAGGCAACGCTTTTGCTTCGGAGTATAGGGGCATGAAGTCGGTGGGCACGATGATCCACTTGTTACCTGATGAGGAAGTCGGGAAGGGGCCGAGAAGGCCCATCCCTATTTGCTGAAAGGGCCTAGTTGGAGGTGGTATGGGGTTCAGGAGTCCGGCTGGTCTAAGCGGAGGCGTTTTGCGTCGCTGACACTCACGGCACGTTTTCACGTAATGGGAAGCGTCGGCAGCTAGCAGCGGCCAATAGTACTTCTCCTGAATGCGGTGCAACGTGCGAGCAATCCCGAGATGCCCTGCAGTCGGTTCATCATGACATGCCTGCAAAATTTCTTGCCTGAGATTTTTGGGCACGGCAAGAAGAGGCACAGTCCTCTTGGGCGCGAAGTTCTTCTTCAGGAGGACATTATTGTGAACGACGAAGGACGACAGTTTGGGCTTGAAGCCTCGGGGAGGCGATGCGGTCTTGCCTTTCAGATAATCAACTACGCTTTGCAAGTCAGGATCCGAACGCGGCTGCTGCGCGAAGCTGCTGGCGCTTACCAGTCCTAAGAAAGCGTCATCGTCTTCCCCTACCGGTGCTGTGTCGACGGGGGCTCCCGACAAGCAGTCTGCGTCGGAATGCTTTCGGCCAGATTTGAAGACTACAGTTATGTCGAATTCTTGAAGACGCAGGTTCCAACGAGCAAGGCGGCCAGAGGGATCTTTCAAATTGGCGAGCCAGCACAGAGCATGGTGATCGCTAAAAGCCTTTAATGGTCGCCCGTGCAGGTAGGGGCGAAATTTCGACGTGGCCCAAATGATGGCGAGACATTCTTTCTCGTGGGCCGAATAGTTGGCCTCGGCTTTCGGCAGTGCCCGGCTAGGATACGCGATAACTTTCTCCTGCCTTCCATTTTTCTGAACGAGGTCCGATCCTAAGCCCACACTGCTTGCATCAGAGTGGATTTCCGTTTCGGCGTTTTCATCAAAGTGCCCGAACTGAGGATGGGACTGTACGCGGCGCTTCAGCTCTTTGAAAGCTTCCACTTGCGGCGTTTCCCTATTAAAAGGCATGTCAGCCTTGGTAAGTTGGGTCAAAGTTTCAGCGATGCGCGAAAAGGTCTTGACGAATCGCCGGTAATAAGCGCACAACCCAAGGAGTCTGGGAATAGGTTTCTTGTCTTTAGGCTGTGGAAACTCTGCGATCGCAGCCGTCTTCTGTGAATCTGGGCGAACTCCATCTTTGCTTACGATGTGACCAAGGAACAGCAGCTCCTCGTAGGCGAAGTAGCGCCTCTCTGATTTCAGTGTTAGGCCTGAAGACTTGATTGCTTCCAGCACTATCTGAAGCCTTTTGAGGTGGTCTTCAAAGCTTGAGGAGAAGACAACAGCGTCATCTAAGTAGACTAGACAAATTTGCCACTTCAAGCCTGAGAACACCGTAACAATTACTCGCTGGAACGTCGCTGGGGCAAAGCGAAGGCCGAATGGCATCACCTTGAACACGAAGAGTCCGTCTGGTGTGATGAACGCAGTCTTCTCGCGATCTCTTTCATCGACTTCAATTTGCCAGTAGCCGGTCTTGAGGTCCATCGATGAGAAGTACTTGGCGTTGCACAGCCGATCCAATGTGTCGTCGATGCGGTGGAGGAGGTAGACATGCTTCTTCGTAATGCTGTTTAGGTGGCGGTAGTCGACGCAAAAGCGAAGGGTGCCGACTTTCTTTTTTATTAGAGCAACTGTCGCTGCCCAGGAGCTCCTCGATGGCTGGATGACGTCGTCACGAAGCATTTCCTCAACCAGCTTGCGGATGGCTTGGGATTCTAGCGGCGATACGCGGTAGGGGCTCTGCCGCAGTGGTCGGGCGTGTTCATCTGTGACAATGCGATGCTTGGCAAGCCGGGTTCGTCGCACATTCGGTGCTGATGAGAAGCAATCGCTGTACCTTTGAAGAAGACTGCGTATTTGGTCTTGTCTTCTCCGCGGTAATGCTGGGTTGATATCAAACGTGGATTGTTGGCCTCGGTCAGATGGTTCCATGGGTTGGTCGGGGAGGGCAAGTATGTCTCTAATGTCTGCCAGCTCGTCCAGAAAAGCAATCGTCGTACCTTTGTTTAGATGCCGATATTCTTCGGTGAAGTTGGTTAGCAGCACCTGGGCTTGACCATTTCAGATTTGAGCGACTCCTCTTTCGACGCCCCGTTCTCGCTCCAGGAGGAACTGGGTGTTCCCCTCGACGACATTTTCGGAATTTTCGATGCCTCCAGTAGCTATGCAGGCGACGACACTCGATCGGGGCGGCACGCTTATTGCTTCGTCCAGGACGTATAAGTTAACGTGATGAGTAGCGCTCGTCGGAGCAGCTATGGTTTTGTCCGTGGAAAGCTTGATCGACTTAGATCGAAGGTTGATGATCACCCGATGTTCATTCGGGAGAAGTCCATTCCCAAAATCACGTCTCGCGAGCATTGCTGCAGGACCAGGAAGGTTGTAGCATAGGTTCGCCCATTTACAGTAACTCTCGCTGTGCAGCGTCCTGACGGCGTAATAAGGTTAACACCTGGGGTGCGGATTAGCGGGCCATCCCAAGTTGTTGTTAATTACCTGTGCCGGACAGTGAGTGGCCCGCTCATGGCGGAGTAGTCAGCTCCTGTGTGGCAGTAACCGCGTGACCGTCGACCGTGACTTCAAGGTCACTTGTTCGCGTTCTTGTATTGCACGCTGTCTTCGGCGTCCGATCTCGGCTTCGTCGAGTAGTGAGGCTGCGACGGGCGTACTCCGACGTTACCTCTCTGGGCAGCAGTAAAAGCTTCAGGTCTGGCCGAGTCGTCGTCGTCGTCGGTGTTGTCGTCGCAGTTTAAGCATGGTCTTGCGTTTTCGTCAATGGAGGATCTTTGTTCTTGCGCTGAGAAGCAACCTCACCTCCAGAGGCTGCTTTATTCAGTTTAACCTTCGGGGGCTGGGGGAGCGTCAACGCACTGCGTAGCCTCGGCTAGGAGATACAAAGCGCGGTGACGATGGCGACGGGAGAACGTGATAGGCGGCTCGGCGATGAGTGTTCTTCCCGACGCAAAAACTCGATTTCGGCTGGTCGCTGGCCGAGCCGGGTTCGTGGGGCGTCGTAAGAGAACCCTCGGATGCCCATTCTCCTGTATGGGCAGTACCGGAGAACGTGACCCGCTTCGCTACACTGGAAGCATAGTGGGCGACGCTCGGCTGTGTGCGACGCTCGTAGGACGGGCGGGTTGAGGCGAGAGGGCGGTGGTCCAACGCAACGGGCTGAGGGCGAGAGGGGCTTGGGTCCCGTCGTCGAGGGGCAGGACTGCGCAGAGCTGCGGCGTAAGTCATGGCAGGGGCTGCAGAGGCTGCTTGGTTGTCAGCGTCACGCCCAAAGCCTGTTGAACCTCGTCCCGGATGACGTCTGTGACCGATGAAAGCTGTGGCTGCGTTCCCGTTGTCAGCAATCGGCGGAGCTCTTTTCGCACAACTTCACGGATAATCTCCCGGAAATTATCGTTGTTAGCGGTGTCCAGGCAGTTTGCTGAGAAAACGCGCTGCTGGCGGTCATACTGGCGGGCTCAGGCATCAAAGGTTTTTTCCCTATAGTGGATGCGTCTTCTTCGAATTCCGCGACGGTTTTCGGTGGGTTCCGAACAAGGCCGGCAAAGATTTCTTTAACTCCTCGCATAAGCATTGTTACAAACGGGCCGGCGGCTGGCGGACGCCTGCCAACGGGTCGGCGGCGGAGCCCGCTAGGACGAAACGAGACGGGTGGCTGGAGCAAAAAGAACGAGGTTTGATTTATGGGGTTTAACGTCCCAAAGGGACTAAGCGGGACTAAGGCTATGAGAGACGCCGTAGTGGAGGGCTCCGGAAATTGGGACCACCTGGGGTTCTTTAACGTGCACTGACATCGCACAGTACACGGGCCTCTAGAATTTCTCCTCCAAAGATATTCTACCACCGCGGCCGGGATCGAACCCGCGTCTTTCGGGTCAGCAGCCGAGCACCATAACCACTGAGCCACCGCGGCGGCAGAACGAGGTTTATTTCCTGGCTTGCGTTTTTATAGCCAGTCAAAGAAAACGAGAAGGAAAGGAAAACTGTGCTTGGCCGTGAGGCTGTGTGATAAGATGAGCAGGGCGGAAGAGGGCACACGTGGCGCTGACAAAGCAGTTATTGCTGTTCGCAGCATCCCCCTTTTCTTGTAATCCATATCTTACTACGGGTTTCCGGACACGCGTTGACCGGCGTAGCCCTGGACCGTCGAGGTCGCTGGCCGGAGAAGCCTCTGGATCCTCCAGCTCCACGTCTGGGTGGTTTGCAGGCACTTCAGGGCTAGCAGGGGGAGCTGAAGTAGCAATGGGTACATCGATGCTCTTTCTCCGGATCTGGTCCATGTGACGGTGAACAACGCCGTTGTCTGTCTCAACTTTCACGACACGTGAGCCCGCGGTTGCCTTCACCTTGCCCGGAGTCCATTTCTCGCCGCTGCCATAGTTACGGATGTATACCGAATCTCCTGGGGCAAAGCTCCAGCTTCCGTCTTCCCGTGACTTGGCTTGGTCGCCTGTCTTGCACCTGGCCGGAAAGCACATATCTAGTCTCGTGCGCAATCGGTAACCGACAAACATTTCGGATGGCGAGAGCCCCGAGGACAGCGGCGTGTTTCTATAGCAGCACAATATTCTTGCCAGAGCCTTCTTTAGGTCCCCATTCCGAGAACCTTTTTAGTCCGTCCTTAATGGTTCGCACAGCCCGTTCAGCCAGATCTTTGCTTTGTGGGTGGTACGACGGCGTTCGAAGATGCGCCACGCTGTTCCACACCATAAATTGGACGGACTCCCAACCCGTAAAAGCCGTCCCATTGTCCGAGACCACTGTGCAGGGTAGGCCTAACTGACTGGAAATCGTCCGAAGTGCCTCGACTGTGATGCGGGTGGTGGCGTTGGTTAGGGTATGGCCTCGATCCGCTTGCTGTGCGAGTCTACGAAGACCAGGATCACCTTGTTTTGAATTGGTCCCGCAAAATCGATGTGCAAGCGCGACCATCTTTCCCGAGTCTCTAGCCAGCGAACAGATGCGTGCTTAGGCGGCACTGGAAGCGCCTGAACGCAGCTTTGACACCCAGCAGCTACCCGTTGAATATCTTTCTCGAGACGGGGCCACCAGAACGCGGACCGCGCAATGGTCTTCAATGACGAAACACCTTGGTGCGCTGCGTGTAACAACTTCAAAGACCTTTCTCTGGCTGCTACCGGAATCCCAACACGGTTGCCCCAATGCAGGAGGTTCTGACTAACGGACAGCTCGTGGCGCCTTTTCAAGTACTCCGGCATCTCCTTCCCTTCCATAACCGCGTGCCTCGGCCAACCCTCCAAGACATACCTACAGACGTTTGAGAGCACTCCGTCTACTTGGGTGAGGGCTTGCAGCTCCTTTAGAGGCACGACAGGTGGGTCCTGTGCGCCCAAGGCCAATACGTACTCCGCGACGTCGTCCGAATCCTCAGGCGCCTGCTGAGATGGTAAGGGTAGGCGGCTTAAGGCATCCGCGACGAACATGTGCTTTCCAGGCTTGTACTGTAACTTATACTTGTATGCACCAACCAGAAGGGCCCATCTCTGTATTTGAGCCGCTGCCATGACGGACATTCGCCTGTCCAGCTTTAGGAGACCCAGCAATGGCTAATGGTCTGTGATGAGCGGGAACTCTCACCCAAGGAGATAGTCTCGAAAACGCTGCACACCGAAAACCGAAGCTAATGCCTCCCGCTCAATGTGAGAATAATTCCTTTCTGCTGCGGTTAACGAGCGCGAGTGAAAACCGATAGGACGATGTTCACCACCTGTACGATGGGAAAGTGTTGCCCCAATACCATATGGTGATGCATCGCATTCTAAAAATAGCTCTTTTTTGGGGTCGAAGTGCGTCAGCACCGGGGCTGTGGACAGCGCCTCCTGCGCGAAGTGAAATGCATCTTCTTCCTTAGAACTCCACACCCACTTAGCACCCATTTCGAGCAACCAGTACAGGGGGGCTAGCCAAGTAGGCATGTCAGGCAAAAACTTGTTGTAGAACGTTACTATGCCCAGAAAAGAGCGCAATTCTCTCACATTTTGGCGAGAGGGGGCTAATCTGATGGCATCCATGTTTTTTCAGTCGGATGCAGTCCCTCCGCATCAATACGGTGACCCAGATAAGTGACAGACAGCTCGTGAAATCGACACTTGTCAGCACGCAACTTGACGCCATGCGCACGGAAGCGGTCAAGAACCGTCCTGAGGTGGTTTCTTTCGCCTTCGCGACTGTCAGGAATCAGAACGTCATCTAGGTACGCTTGTACCCCCGGCAAGCCTTGCAGAACCATTTCGATACGCCTCTGGAATATGGCCGGTGCAGAAGCAATTCCAAAAGGCAAGCGACTGAAACAAAACAACCCTTTGTCGGTGTTGATAACGGCGAACTGGCGGGATTCTTCGTCTAGTTCAATCTGATTGTATTAAAGGGAGACTGAAGCACTTTTTCTGAAAATCGGGCTGGCAGCGGCGTGCTATAGTTTTTCATGCTGTATACTGGAATATCGCATCCAAATACGGCAAAAACAAGCGCGAATTGCCATTTTTAGGCGAAATATGCGGCCTGTGCCGCGGGGCACGCCGCGCGGCGCGCCGCCGCCCGTCATTGGTCAAGAGAGATCGTGACGTCACTTTGAGGACTGGAGAATCTGCCGACGCGGATCCGGCGCTGCGTTGAGTGCAGATCGCAGCTTTCCGTGTCGTTGTAAAAGCGAATACGGCGACTGTTTTTTTTTACTGACCACCGAAGAAAAGGATACTACAGTTTGCTCATTCCACGTATCGCCTGAAACCAAAAAAGACAAGCAAAAAATTCTATGCCTAGCACAAGCATACGCCAGCGTCAAAGACGCGATGCAGACCATGTGTAAAAGGTGCCAGCACATCCTCGGCTCGTATTCTCGGAAAGGAAGGGGAGCGAACAATACTCAAGTCAATTAAGGCCGATTCACACGACGGACCGTTCGCCCGCGGCCCGCGCACTACGTGTGCATACGTCAGCACTTTGAGGGGCGCGCTGTCGGCCGCCATCCATCCATGCATCCAGCGCGCCTCTCAAAGTGCTGACGTATGCACACGTAGTGCGCGGGCCGCGGGCGAACGGTCCGTCGTGTAAATCGGCCTTTACCACCACCGGACGCCTCCTGGGTCGCCCGGAAGAGCGTCATCCTAAAGAAAAGGCCCAAAGCACTGTGTACAAGAAATCCTATTCTCAGTACCCGGCGTTGCAGGTTGGGGCAAGAAAGAATTTTAAGGAAACGATGAAGGAGCACAAAGTTGGTGTCAAAATTAGCGACGCAATCATGGTGCGCTGGAAACCAAGCCAAATACGCGCACAAGGCTGCTGCTTCACTCCTGGCGCGTTCAGCAGATGCCAGAAAATATTAATCGCTGCCTCGGAAACGTTCGCCCTTCCTAGATTTGCAGTTTAGGTTCAGTGAAGTAGTTGCCAACTATATGTGTGTTTAAAAGCCAAGCTAGCTCCAACTCGCCCGCTGCCACAACTTGATGAAGAAACCGAGTAAGGCTGCGGTGTTTTTTTTGCAGAAACTCGGTTGGCATTCATTTCTCTCATAAATTTGCATCCCAAATCAACGTCGAACGCTTTCATTTTAATTGCTTAGCTAGGATTAAACGAGATGCCGCATATGAATAGCTTCGATGCTTGCTTGCTTTGCTTTATTGTGCTTTGCTCTGCTTGCTTGCTTGCTTGCTTGCTTGGACACGTCGAACCGAGTATAAAATCACTAACCGAGCCTTGCTGAGCACGTCTCAGGTGGTCTGGCCGCACCTAAGCTGAGGAGAGCGACACATGCTTAGGCCTCTATAAGGTTTCTTCAGGGGCTAAGTGAGCATGTTTCTATTTTTAAAAGAGGCGCTTCTTCGGAATGGTGACACGCCTCTCATGCGCGAGGAAATCGATGGAACTGTGTCATGGTTCAGCCGCGCCTTTTCGGCAGAAATCTCCAGAGATCACACTAGGACAAGCTCTGCCTGTAGCCACTCTTACGAAAGTGTTTCGAGCAGAGTAAGCTTGCTTTAGTCGGCATGAATTCTTCGTCACAGCAGCGAGCGGTTGCGCTGCGAGCTTGTGATTGTGCGGAAAACAGTGGAAGACGACACAGTCGTGGCCGTAGTTGTTCGTGGACACGAACGCAGAGTAGTACCTGTTGAATCTGATTCTCAAGGTCGGCTGACACGCTTTGTACGTCACAACGCACACAGTACGAGGAACAACGCATGCAGCACGAGAAACAACGCACGCTGAATGCGCGCTCGGGTGCGCCGAAGCATCCCCGGCTCCTCAACATGACGTCACGCTGGCCGACATGGACGAGGTTTCCCTCTCCGTTGTTCCCCTCTCCTGTGCTCGCGCGGGGCGCGGGAAATTTAAACATCGCGTTTTTAACTGGTGATTGCGCCACTGTTTTAGCCAAAATCGAAAAAATAATTTCACAGACGTGATCAGCATTGACACTACTTCAAAACCCTAGAAGGATAGCTGATTCGAAAACCGCCTCAGTATCGCTGAATCGTTGTCCTCCTCCCAATTGAGCAAAAATATCATCTATAACTGGCAGAGGATAATGCTCCATTTTACAAACTATGTTCAGCGTAACCTTAAAATCACCACACATGCGAACTCGTCCATATTTCTTGAGAATTGGCACGATAGGTGTGGCCCACTCTGCACGAGTGACAGGGGATATTATGCCAGCTGCCACAAATCTGTCCAGTTCTCCTGAAACCTTATCGCGGAGAGCATAAGGCACTTTCCTTCTCTTGCAAAACTTTGGCTGTGCTCCTGGCTATAGAGCTGCAGGTGCACTGGTGGACCTGTTATACATCCCAGGGCCTCCGTGAATAAGTCTGCGTAGTCCTCCAGAACGGCAGTGGGCATCACAGGGGTTGAGCTGTGGTCCTGTGTCGAACGAAAAACATGTACCACAGCTGCTTCTTCGGTTTCGAGTTTTTCAACAAATCCGTGCCTTACAGCAGGGGTCCTTCGCAATCCAAGACGATGAGGCGGCAATCGACAGTTGCAGACTTATATCCCACACGCATTAGTAGTACTCCGAGCACCGGGAGCCTCCCCAGATAGCAAGACATTTTAATCTTCGACTTCTGTAATTCTGGCCATTGATTACTGTGCGCTTCGTAGATTTGCCTAGAAATGACACACACTGGCGAGCCGGTATCAACATTCATTACCAGCTTGACGCCGTTCCAGGTGAAAGTTTCTCTAATTGGCGGCACCAACCGTTCATTGGTCGTCACTGACCATAGCTGGGCTGCACTAACATCGCTGTCGCTATCTGCCTGCGCTGTGACGTTAACCGAACGGGTTTTCGCCTTTCGGCACATTCGAGCCAAGTGACCTTGTGTGCCACAACTGTAGGAGCGTCGATGTCGCATTGAGCAGGCGGCATTATCATCACCACTGTTTCCGCAACGCTCGCATTGCTTGCCACTCGTGTTCCGTTTCGTGGGCCAACGCCGCGGCACCTTTAATGCCAGCACGTCAGTGGAGTGTGCTTCTTGGCTTATCGTCCGAGAATCAAGGTCTGCATTTTCTGACGCTAACGCAAGTGCTGCTGCTTCTGCTAAGGCAAGATCCTTCTTTGCCAGCAACTGCCTTTACAGATTCTTCGAGCGGACGCCATATCCGATGCGATCTCTCAACATCCTATCAAACATTGTTCCGAAATTGGAGTTCTGAGCAATGCGTCGCAATTCGGCAATTAAAGCTTGTACTGGCTCCCCTTCGTGTTATTGCCGGTGAAAGAACTTGAAGCTTTCGGAAATTTCGTTCGGCGTAGGGTCGTAGTACTTGTTTAACCCTACTACTGACTGATAGCTCAAGGAGTTTGGCTTCTTTGGGGCGACTAGTCCGCAAAGAATGTCAGTGGTTCTTGACCCAAGCGCGGCAACTAGCAGGGCTCTTTTCTTGGCACCGTCAATTATTTGGTTAGCTTCTAAATAAGATTCAACTTCGACGAGGTAAGATTGCCACTTATCGTTCCCGTCGTCGAACTCTGGCAGGTGGTGGCCCATGGCTGCAGGAAGGTCCGATGCATGGATGCTATCTTGTGTCGGAGGAATTCTCGTCGCCACTGTTACAAAGGCGCCGGCGGCTGGCGGACGCCTGCCAACGGGTCGGCGGCGGAGCCCGCTAGGAAAAAACGAGACGGGTGGCTGGAGCCAGGGTGTCGAACCGGAATTTTTGCGGGTTCGGTTCAGGTTCGGGTTCACGCCTTTCGGGTTCAGTTCCGGGTTCGGCTCCGGAGCGACATTCCATTCCGGTTCGAACCGCTCCGGATAGCGTCGAACCGGTTCAAACGGGTTCAAACGGGTTCAGACTATAAAAAGTTCTGAACGTAGGTTTTTATTCAACCTTGTTTTGCTGTTCACTTTTCTATGTGATATCAGCATATAAAACAGCACTGCAAAATTTGCTCAATGCTAGATGTTTTATTGTCCGCGGCAAAAAGATTTAAACTTACGCAAGATCCGCGAAATCAAATGAACTCAGAATTAGTGTACACCGGCTATGTGTACTAGACTCTATCTGATGAGATACATAAAAAGAAAAGCTGATGGATTTTTCATCTACAAAACCCTTCAGCTTCAGCAGTTTCGGAGTCCCCGTCAGGCGAGTAATAGATCTCTCTTGAAGATCGTGTCAATCGGGAATTTCTCCGGCGCAAAATGCTTAAGCGGGCGCCGTCAGAACCGCTGCATGCGCCCACTATGAGCGGAAGTTGCCTTGTATTTGCAGGTATACACAGCCAACACATCTTTCTGTCACCCCAAAAGCGGCTTGCCAGTCACCCCCCCCCACACACACACACACACACACTCTGGCACACCTGCAGCATACATCTAGAGAGTTTACCAAAAATATTATATTTTCATCTCCTGCTCTACATCGCCTTCGTAACTCGCATTATACCAGGCGTCCCACCTAAATGTAACCAAGCTTTTAAAAAACACGAGATGTCCTAGCCGTGTGAAACCAAATGAGGGTTGTTTAGAGTCGCGTGACCTAGTCTGCAGTATTTTTTCGTTCTTCAAGGTTGAATAATTAGTTAAGCTTAATTAACTATTTTTTAATTATTGACTTGAGGGAACAAAGTGTCAATGGAAAAGTTGTAGATCGCTTTGAGAAACAGCTTACTGAGACATTTGCAGCAAAGTAATATTTACGCAAAGTAGTTTCTTTACCGGCCTTTAACCATGACCCGCACAATAAGAAAAAGTTCCCACATGACAACTGTGCCACTTCAACGTCCCAAGACGCGCCTTAAATAATAAAATCCATTTCTTCTGAAGTCCTCTCCTCGATGAGACTTTGGGTGCACATTGGGGCAGAGAAGTGAGCGAGCAGCTGGTCACGGGACAACTTTCTCTTAAGGCCAATAAATGAAGCTACGTAAATCGTAACTTGATGGAAACATCACTACTAGTGGTTTTTCGAGGTGATCTAAAACTTTTGCATTGGCACTTTCTTCCTGAAGTTAATAATTAAAAAGTTAGCTAATTAAACTTCACTAATTAATGAACTATGAAGAGCGAAAAAATACTCAATACTAGGCCACGCGACTATGAACAATCCTGACTTGGTTTCACTGGACTAGGACACTTCGCCTTTTTTAAAAGTTTGGTTACATTTAGCTGGGACACCCGGTATATCTCGACCACCTACAGCTCAGTTTCTTCAAAAACACAGCTAATCATGGCTTGTCGCTAGTACAGTGTAAAATTAAGATTTTGGCCTATGCTGATGTAGTCTCCGTCTCTTGCTCTGATGAAAAGAATATTATAAAAAAGCAGGCTTGCATTGGTTAGGGGCACTTCGTGTCTGTACGGACACAAACTTGCGACGTCTTCGATGCGACGTTGCGTTGTGAAAATGTTGCAATTGGTGCATTGCAACAGGAGGACCGTAAATTCGTTAAACAGAATTTTTGTGACTTCTCTGGGGCGCTTTCAAAGAGAGACCATGCGTGAACAGAATTTCATGCTACCTTGATACAGTATGGTGAGACTTTCGTGCAGTTTCTGTCCACTAAACTGTTTCATGATTTTTATTTTTCGAAACCGAAAACCACCGCTTCCTGGCAGCTGTGCTTATTAGGTGACTAAATGCTCACCTGTCTTCTATGTACTACATAGTCGTGAGGAAATTTTGTGCTGACACACTCGATTTCTTAAATAATCGCTTTTCCTTAGAATACCTGTACGGCTTCTCCAGAAGGCAGCTGACCAAGGTTCTAATCGGTCATCACTTCCTCTACGTGCAGCCTTACCTGGCCATTCTTGACGGCCTTATATTAAGGCAAGTTCAAAGGATGTACATTCAATAGGCCCCAGAAACCTTTCTTAGACTTCAAACGTCGACCTTACGTGTTAGGACATGCCATCGGGCCAAGCGGACGTGTGTGCCATGATCAGTGAATTGCTACATCTGCAAGCAAGGAGGAACTATTGAACAACGAAATTATTTGTGACGCTATATTCGTTTGAGACAGCTCACTTCAGCAGTCTCTTAAAAATGACATTGAGGCCATGCCTTACACCGCACGATTTGTGCCAGTAATGAAGGACACCGGAATTCCGTGCGAACTTTTCCTGTTAAGAAGACTGCTTAGCGTGTGAAGAAGCTATATGCTTGATAACCACGCACAATCGCCACTTTCGGCGAGGTCACTGTTCAGAGAACAGTTCATTTTAGCTCAGAACGTATGTGCTGCGAAAGTTCAACCTCCTGACTGATCGCGCTTTCTTGACGTGTGCGCCTTCAGGAATTTTTATGTGCGAGCAGAGTAAGGGAGTGATAGTGGCATGAGGCCGTATGCGGAGGTCGCGGAATTCGACCCAGTCAAGTAAGGCAAGACGAGGTCAGGTAGGTTCCTGACATTCCATGCGGCAACAAAAAAAAAGAATCTTCGAAGATGGTGCGAGTAGCCTAAGGCATCAGTAAACGAAGCTTCTCTGTTGCGCCCGCCACCACAGCCACTGAGCCATCGTGAGTGGTCTTATTTATTATCTGCTATCTGAGACAAGGAATGCCTCAGAAAGTAATGTTGCACAACGTGATTGGGTCATTGCGCCTATGCTTCACATATTTATGGTACTCGACACAAAGAAAAGGATCCATTCTCACTCAGTGCTTTACGAGTTAAAGCAGTGCTAACAATTCGATTAAAGCTGTACGTAAGCACGTGAAAGGGGGATACTATAAAATCCAACATTTCACGTCAATCTGGCGTAAAATACTTCAGAATTACCAAAAGCACATTGCGAAAACGCCAATTAACTTTCTTCCTAGACACGAGACTTCTTTCAGTTTTGTTGTTGACCTGGATGCCATTTCGACTGGATGCCATTTTCGCACTCCATAGCGCCGACAGCTTTCGCTGGGTAAATCTACGCGTTGGCATATGCCATTTGGTCTGAAAAAGAAAAAAAGTATACCGTGTTGCACAAAAAGTACGGCTGAACCGAGTCCCGAACCGGTTCGAAACGGTTCCTTTGAATCGTTCCGGTTCGGGTTCAGTTCCAAGATGGCGAAAAAAATTTGGGTTCGGTTCGGTTCCAGTTCCGACCAAAAGTTCGGGTTCGGTTCGACACCCTGGCTGGAGCAAACAGAACGAGGTATATGTCCTGGCTTGGGTTTTTAGAGCCAGTCAAAGAAAACGAGAACGAAAGGAAAGGAAACCTGTGCTTGGCCGTGAGGCTGTGTGATAAGACGAGCAGGGCGGAAGAGGGCACACGTGGCGCTGACGAAGCAGTTAGCTGTTCGCAGCAAGCATCTACCTTTTCCTCCTCCTTCATGCTCGCGTCGGCACGCCGGAAGAGACGCTTCATCTCCTCAATGTACACTGCAACGGTCTCGTTTGGGTGTTGTATTCGTGACTGTAGCAGCTGCTGGGCTCTCTCCTTTCTCACAACGTTTCTGAAAGTGTTGAGAAGCTGCTCCTTGAAGGTTTCCCAGTTCGTAAGGCTGGCTTCCTCATTCTCAAACCAGATTCTTGCTGGTCCTTCCAAGGCGAAGAAGACGTACAGTCTTTGTCAAAAGTTTAGAGCCCAGGGGGTTCACTGCAAAGCTTTACATTGGGACTCCAGGAGCATTCATGGAAGTCCTACCTATTGCAGGAGGCAGTACCAGACATCTTCTCATGTCCAGGAAATTTGGAGCGCTAGAGATCTATTAAGAACGACACAGTGTGGCTCAAAGGAAAACCCCCTGGGCTCCAAACCTTTGACAAAGGCTCTACCTAAATTTCATGGCATCGTCCATGTTATAGGTAGCCACACGGTCGAATTGTTCCAGCCATTCTTCGGGGTGGGCGCCAGGCGAAGCGTCGAAGGTTGGTGACACCCGGGGCTGCTGCAGAATGATTGGAGTCGTTGTCTGGGGCAAGGTCATGGTGGACGTTGCTACTTGCTTTCCCTTCCGGGTAGGGTACGGCAGAGTCCCGAACTCAGGTGCGTGCCCTAGCAGATGTCGACTTGCGCGGTGGACTGGAGTCAGGTCCTAGAGGGCTGGCGTCACGACTCAGACTCAGAGGGCTGTCGTCACGACTTGCAGGAGGTGTCCGGTACATGGAAGGCTACTCCGCACCTCCACCAGATGTCACGTTGTAGTGACGGCAGTCCAGCGGTCACGAATACACTGACAAGGCTTGCAAACGAAGCTCTTGATTTGGGCTGACTTTCACCTGCAAAAGAACTGAATCATTCGGCCGCGGCGCGGAAAGAGAAGTTTATTTTTTCAAAAGCAACAAAAATACAAAACAAAACGGTTGAACTGAAAGGTCTGATCATTGAAGCACATGCGCAGTGCCGCTGCACTGAGCACCTCAGTAGGGCAGTAATGAGGCCGACAAGCGACCGCCGCGCAGGACGATGAAGTATGTCGACCATTTGCGCAAAAACTCAGCCTCGCTCATTGACATTGTGTCCACGCATGCTTGCTCAAAGAGGCGCGTGCGGAGGCGCTGCAACATTGGAAACATGGTTCTTTGCGGACGCCCATTTAAGGAAGCCACTCCACGCTGCCGCCACAAAACGAACATGCCGACACACAAGAGCATATTTGTTAACACTTCGGGTGAACTAGTGCGCGCTTCCAGGCGGGTTAAAAACATGCGTGACACTAGTATCCAAAAAGTTCGCGCCACTACACACTCTAACATTGCGTGCCGCAATGTTTCGAAGAGACCGCACTGCGGGCATCGGGAGGAGGGCGCCACGCCCCACGCCGCAAGGCGGTCCTTTGTGGGCAGGACCCGCCAGCCTCACAGCCAGCCGAAGTCCCTGATGTCTGCAGGAAGCGCAGCTGAGGTCAGTTGGCGCCAGCGCGCTCGTCTCGTTTTCTGGAGTTATTCACGGGTCAGCTGAGCGACCGTTAGTGCTTCACACATCCTTGAGGGCGGGGTTTCGTCAACATCCAGATCGAGCAAGCTGGCAGTCAATGACGCCAGTGTGTGACGCACGTTTACGAAAAACGCCGGCGGCTGCTCGGCTGTAGGGCCAACCACGTGTTATGTAAAAAAACACACTACGCACTGTACCCAGAAAGTATGCGAGGAGTGTTCTCCCGGGATAGTCTGTGTTGCGCACAAGATCGCGTACTCCTCGCAAGGCGAGCACATTACACATGGTGCGGATGCAAGGTATACTAAACCCACCCATGTACGATGGAAGGCGCATGAACAACCGTGACACAAGTTCGGTTTTGCCCGCCCGAACGAAAGAGCCACAGGCCGAGGTTAGCCTGCGAGCAAACGTGCGCGGTGGGTTTGCGACGCGGGAAACAAAAAAACATGCGGCTAAGACTGTGGACTTCACTATATAGCTGCGCTCTGCCATTGAAGGGCGGAAAGTTGACGCCACCGAGAGGCGTTTCTCAGCATTCGTGCGGATGTTAGTCCAGGTTTCGCGGGCTACTTCTCCGCTGGCGAGGTAGCTACTCCCAGGACTTTCACTCCCGGCACCCACTCCACCTCACCCACAAGGTACGGTGTAAATGTGCCAAACCTTAGCGCCTAGCTTCCTTTTCGCCTGTTCAATAGGGTCCCCGATATCTCGCTATACTCGAGAAACATCCGCGAAAAGCGGCGTAGCTGTCCTCGTCCTTGAGAAAAAGCGACACGTCGTCGGCGTAGTCCGAACCTTTGATTTGGCCCTGGCCAGGCAGAGGGAAGCCGCGTATGGATGTGCAGTCGTTAATACGCCGGATGAGTGGATCCAGGCATAACACGAAGAACGTTGGGGAGAGGGGGCATCCTTGCCTTATGCCCCGGGTGACTGAGAAGGGAGCGCTCTGGTGGCCGTTTACGGAGAGTTGAGCGTTCAGGTCTGCCCAAAATAAGCGCAGCCTGCTGACAATTTGCGGCGGAAATCCGGAGGCTTCGAGGACTCCGAACAGATACGAGTGTTCCTCCCGATCGAATGCTTTCGCCTGATCGAGCGAAACAAAACACCCGGTGAAGCCCGTCCTGCTGGCAAATGTGAACAGGTCTCTTGTGAGTGCCAATGCAGCAAACACAGAGCGGTCAGGCACGCTGCCGGTTTGAGCCTGGTGAATTAGGTAAGGCAGAACCGTCCGCATTCTTCTGTTGAGTAAAGATGCGACTATTTTGTAGCCTGCGTTAAAAGAGGCTTATGGGCCGCCATGCTTGCGGGTCGGAGGGGTGACCGCCCGCTTCCGGAATGAGTATGATGCGGCATTGGCGGAAAGATTTTGGACGTTGGTTGGTTTGTTTATGGGGTTTAACGTCCCAAAGCGACTAAGGCTATGAGAGACGCCGTAGTGGAGGGCTCCGGAAATTTCGACCACCTGGGGTTCTTTAACGTGCACTGACATCGCACAGTACACGGGCCTCTAGAATTTCTCCTCCAAAGAAATTCCAGCCGCCGCGGCCGGGATCGAACCCGCGTCCTTTGGGTCAGCAGCCGAGCACCATAGCCACTGAGCCACCGCGGCGGCATTTTGGACGTAATCCATCCGCGAGGAAGCTGTTCACCATCTGCAGCAGCACTCCTTGGATCTGGTAAATAAAAGTTGAATGAAAACTTGTTGGAATGCCGTCTGGACCGGGGGCAGAGGCTGCATTCATACTCTGCAGGATGGCGTGCAGCTCTTGGCTTGTGGCTGGTGCGCAAAGGTTTTCATGCAGCTCTTCAGCTACTCGTGGCAAGTTTCCAAAGAACCTTTGTAGAAGCCCGTCATAACCATTTTGAATATGTAGAAAACTGCCTGTAGAGAACAGGTTCGAGAAGTGGCTTGCGAAGATCGTGCAGATATCGGACGGAGGTTTGCTTTGGGTGCGTTTGGGAGTGTCACGAAAGGCACAGTAGCGGGAGCGAATTCCTGTGCCGTTCCTGCGCGTACGTGTCGTAGCACAGCCGGGTCTGATATAGGCCGCCCGAGCTGATGTGCGCGACTAGCTGCCCGTGAGGACTGGCAGAGCAACACGTGGTAACGTGCTTTAAGTAGGCTCAGGTAATCGCTCATTGCAAAGGTTAAGGGTGCTCCCCTCTGCACTATACGGATGCGCTTGAGGGCGTCATTCAGTGCATGAGTTACGCGGCGTCTGCGGTCTTGACCGGCCGCCACCAGAGTTGCCTGCCAACAAGTCTTGAGTGTGTCCCATGAATCAGTTGCAACGAAGCTCTTGCACTATGCGGCCAACGCCGTACGCAGCGACGCCACGCTTTCCGGGTCTCTGCCAGTAGGCTCGTGTCCATACGTCACGTAACAGTACGTGGGGTGTCCTCACCAAAGTCGAGCCTTCGGAAATCACCGGTGTACCTGCAGGGAACGCCAGAACCTCGCAGCCGACGACAAAAGAAGCAAACTCAGGTGGAAAATAGAAGTTGTCTATCCGACTGGCTAACTGTGCTCTCTCCCACGTCGCTCCAAAGGCATCCCCGTGAAGCTGCACCCACGCGTCAGACAAGCGGAACTGAATCACGAGATCGCGGAGCACGGGATCACCGGAATAACGGCGACCGTGACCCTGTCCGCGGACGTCACGGTCAATGTTAAGAACACAAATGAAGTCACAGACTATAAAAGTGGGGTGAGGATCAAGGAGGAATGAGTCGAGGCGCTCGAAAAAATCGGAACTACTAGACTGTCGTGCTGGCGCGTATACAACCAACGTACGTACCCGCCGCTGGTTTAGTGTGAAATCCACCGCAAAAGTGCGGCCATCCAGCCCGAAAGTGCAATGAGCACCCGCGCGCAGGCAGGGGTTTACAAAAACGACACCAACACCGCACATATGATAATCAGTCAACGAAAAATAAGTAAGAACAGAAAACCGAGTGATGAAATTCAGCACATCAAGCGAAGTACGAAAATTGCACTCCTGTAAAAACACGATGTCGACGCCCCTAGCCCTGGAAAAGTGCATCACTTCTCTCTGTTTGTCTACGGATTGAAATCCCCGAACATTCAGGGAGAGGAGATGCACAACCGCCATGATTGCAAAGAGCACCGACGGCATAACATACAACCTAAAGAGCGCTGCCATGGGCGGCGCTTGACGCGCGCGGCACTTTTTTGCTACAACGTTCGTTAACCGTCCCTCCGGATTCCGATGATTGGGGGGTGGGCACGTTTGTAGTCGGGTCTGGAAAAGTCCATTGTTTCGGGGTCGTCGGCGCTTGCGGTCTCGCTCACCGGTTGCTGCGTGGTCTAGGCGACGCTCGCAGCTGAAGCCGATGCCGACGCCAGGGTCGCCGACGGGAGGGTGTGGCTGGCTGGTGATTGGAAACGCGCGTCGTCCTCACCGTGAGGAGTCGTCGGCCCTGATGACTGCCCGCGCGTCAAGTCGCCTGTCAGCCGAAGCGGCGTGACTTTGTCCGCCACCTCCTCCAGGTCGTCCGACGTCACGCTTGACTCGTCGCTGCTGCTGCTGCTGCTCTCGGTGTTGTAGGAATTTGTGCCGGGTAGCGGCGGCAAGGGTTCAGCGAAAAGTACACTGAACAGCTCCACTTCGTTTGAAGTCGTCCCCTCGTGCTGCTCCTTCATGGGCACCTGAGTCGCAGGGGCGGGCTCGGGCTCCCTCGCGCGGCTGCTCGTAGGGTCCGCGTCGGCAACAGACGTCCGGACGGCTGGTGTGCGCGTTTCTGTGGCCACGTTGTCCTTGCTCGGTTCCTTCCTCGAGGCGGCGGCCGCCGCATAGGACCATGGTCGCAGGCAGTCCGCTGTGGCGTGGCTTCCGCCGCATCGCCTGCAAGCCGCTCCGCATCCGGCCGTGTCGTGGCCGAACACCTCGCAGGGAGGGCACCGCGGCGTTCGACACGCCGCGCTGAGGTGGCCGTCCTGCCCGCAACGGGAACACACCTTGCGGACGCCTTGGTAGTCAAACATGACGCGGTGGTCCTGGACGGACAGGAAGTTCGGCACCGCCTGCTTCATCTCGATCCAGACCACGCGCGTCCCGTTGCCGACATGACGACGGCCCTTAAGGACGGGATGGGTGATGTCCAGCACCTTGCCGTAGGAGCTCAGTGCCGCCGCCAGCGCCGCGTCTACCACGAACAGCGGCACACGAAAGGCGTCACGTGGACCACGGCGGGACCCATGCAGGCTACTGGGACGGAAGTGCCGTTCAGGTTGAAGGCGCCTGCCACGAGCATGTTCTCCGCCGCCGCAGCCGAGGCCATGGCGACGCAGAACTTCATGCCTCGATGGTGCTGGAGGCTCTCTAGCCCTTTCGGGCCGATAACCGACTCGATGCCGTCGACGATGTCATCAGCTGTCGCGTCGGAAGTAGCACAACTGAAAACAGCGCGCCTTTGCGGGAGGCGCACGGAACACCGGAGCGCAGTAGGCCCGGGCCTCCCATGACGTCACGGGCGGCCGGCTGGGCTGCTGCTTGCACGAACTCCACGTAGTTTGCCCGAGCACCGGCAAAGCAACGGCGCCTGGGCTGGGAGGCTGGTTGCGGTACCTCCGAATCGCAGTGGATCCGCAGTGGAGCCGCAGTGGAGCAACAGTCGCAGTGGAGCAACAAGCGTACTCGGCGGTCGTCGAACTACGAATGCCCGCCGCTGGCGGCATCGCTCAATTTAAAGCCGGCAAGGAAACTTAGAGATTACAGGACAAGATCACCTGCAGTAATCTGGAAACCCGTAGATGCAGCTCTTCATGGCTGTGATCAATCGAGTTGAGCCCGGTCGCTTCTCGCGTCACGAACAAAAATAACACCCCTTTTGCAGCCTTGCGTGAACGAACGGACACTACAATGATAGTGGCAATATTCTGAATGTCAATTTCCACTATCTACGTGGCTCACTTATAACTCCTCCCATGGGCACATTTTACCGTCTGTTTTTTTTTTCTAGCAAAGATTTCAAAAACAGCGACTTGATGGCTGCATTAACGCTTTTAAGGTCTCTTCTCGGCCCCTATTCAAAAATGGAGCCTGCTGCCCGAAACACATTCTAATGAGCGTGAAGCACTTACATTAATGTTCATAAGCCATCTTCTCGACTTAGATCTTTTAGCGCGGTAGCGTTGAATGCCCCATTACGCAGAAAATCCGACGTTGGCGTTGCCGGCATTGTGAGCGAAAAATCACGCGCATGACTCTGGCAAGTGGTTCCCAAAGAGCAGCATAGGGGGCCGGTTGTCCACCTAGGTCACACCATTTAGCGGCGTCAGCACAACCTGCTCACTGGATGGAGAGCAAACTGCCCTCCGTGGCGGGTGGCAGTTAAATTGGGAAGTGCAATCTGGGGCGCACAAGGCCCACCACTGGGAGCACCTCCTGCCTTGGCAGGACAGTGACGGATCACTTAACCCCTGCACCACTGCTCAAGGAGGGGTATGAGGACTCCCAGCCATCTATGAGTGCAAAGTAGAGAATGACCTTCTGCATACTGGTATATATAAATTAACTAATTACGCTCATGCATCATAGCCTTAAAGCGCAGCTTAAAGGGAAGCTGAAGCGGTTTTTTGGGAATTCGAGGTTATTCAAGAATCCAAATCTATCAGTCTCCTAGGTAAAACATACAAAGTAGTTTTGCACTAGCATTTCAAATCGTGACATAATTGTCGATTAAAGCGCGGCGATGTTTAGGCTTCTCCTCACTACTTCGAGGAGTGCGAGGAAACTCGGCAGTGACGTCATTGTTGCCGAAATTTCCGGTGGGCGCTGCTTACGCCTGCATGCTGCTGTGCGTCATGAGATGGCGCAAGCAATGCATCGTGAGCTTCACCTTTGACGGCGTCGGTTTTCATACATAAAATAACCGAAACGTAGTGCCGTCATACGTGACGTCATTATCGGGGCCTCTGCCCGTCGCTGTGCCCTTCAGAAAAGCTGAACGCAGACGATGACTTTATTCGGCGATTACGCCACCATTTCAAAGGCTTTCAAAGGCAAACAAAGTCGCACTTTACCTGCACATTTTGCGCAATCAGCAACCTTAAACTCATCGAATTCTAAAACCGCTCCATTTGCCCTTTCAGCGACCCCTTAAACTTTTCAGCTGCTTTATATACATATTCTGCTTTCGTTATTGTTGCCCCTCCTGTAAATCCTCCTCGCGGGCCTTTGAGGTAGAAATAAATAAATTAGCTTTGTGTAAAAGCATGGCAATTATTGTTTAAAATTTTCTGATATTGTGGTATTTAACTTTCATTTTGTTGAAATTTTTTACGCGCCCTCTCTTTATATAATGACCGACAGGTGCCCTTTAAAGTTAATAGGTGATGATGAAATACACATGGAGATGCTGCGGTACGTATTGAAGCCACGACCTCCTCCTCACTCAACGACCGCGGAATTAACGTGTTCGCCAGCAGTAAGCATGGTGGGCTGGTTACACATATGCAGAATGGGCGTCAATGGGCGTTTACACTTTAAGCCAGCTGTATACAATGACAGACAGCTTCGGGCGTTTGGCCTAGGCACATGTAAACGACGTGCTGCTGTCAGTTCGGGGTGATAAAATACACCACGTAAAAGATTTCTGCAAGAAAACAGCGCCTTTTCACTCGTATCGTGTATGAAGAAGCTTGAGACACGAAAAAAGGTGGTTGAAGTTAAAGCACCATCGCCTTAGTGCGGATCATAGAGAATTCGAATAAAGCCCTTTCGTACACGTTGAATGCATCGCATCTCACACTGTGTATTTGTGAAGGTGTTTCAGATTAAATTGAGCAAATAAAATGTTGACAAGACAAGAGCTTTGTGCAGGAGCAAGAGGCAATCTTTGGACCTAAAATTTCTTGTAACACGTGCATTGATGCCTGACGAGCGCAAACTCGAGCATGTAACGTTGTTAACCTGGGCTTTGAATGTCATCTGGGAGTCCAGGTGTACACTCAGGTCGCGGATGACATGAACACGGTGTACAAGATTGCCACCTGCTCTGAAAGGCAAGGTGAAAAGAGGGGCTCGTTATGAGATACGTGGCAAACATACTCAGTATCTAACGAGGGCCTCGATTCCGGCAGTCTTGATTCTGGCAGGTAGCATTAGTGGGTTCTCGCACAGGTTTCGCTCTCGCGTATAGAACACTTTACTACGTGGCACTCACGATAATTCAGCGCGTACTACGTCAGCCGCTGTGAAAGAGGGTGGTGTTGGGGAACACTCTCAAGGTTCTGTTACACTGCACATAAATACCCCTGAAAGTAGCAGTTTTGACAGAGCACTGAACACTAAATTCTGGGGTCGGAGGTTCAGAATCCACCAGTGGCATGTGGTTGTTTTTCTTCTGGTTTGTAAACAGTTATCATAAAACAAAAGAATAATAAAAGGTAACCTTTTCCTATTCCATTCAAGAATCGAAATAAACACACGCTCTGTGCTCCTTGATTTCTGTGACTGTTGGCTTTCGTCATGCACCTGCATTTTAGTTATACAAAGTTGATTTCCTTTTAATAGGGAAGGAAACGGCTACTGTTTTGTTACAGCTGAGCACTGACGCGTTTCTTCCGCACCATTCTCATATTCAATCCAGATCTTTTTTTTTTGCAATTACCATGTTGTGACGTCCACAGAGAGAAATAGACAGAAATAAAGGGGAAGTGGGAACGCAGGGATATTAACCAGAGGGTGTTCCGGTAGGGCACCCTGCACAGGGGAAGAGAGATGAAGGGATTTAAAAGAGAACGGGAGAAAAGCCGAGGTGCACAATAATAGTTTGTCCTTCGAGCCAGTCACTCTCACCAATGGCGTTGTAGTCCTTCAAGAAAGTTGACTTCTGTGGCCACGATCCGAAGATCCTATCCATTGTTAATGGTCGAGTATCAAGGTGCTTCAGAGTAGAACACTACATATGTCTTTCGATCGCGGAGAGGCTGTCGGCTATCCCAATCACTCATGTGGAGGTTCTTGGCTGCTGAGCTCAAATGCAGCCTTTCCGGCTGCAATTCACCTGATCACAAGAACTGGATGGAAGTGTCCACACAGCCAAAAAACGAGGACGTCATGAAAGTAGTATTTCAGAGTATCTGACGCAATCCACAATATCATTAACAAAGTGATTAAGAAGCAGACGCGATCAATTAGACCCTTTTGATACACTCGTTTCAGCAGAGTGTGCAGATGAGAGCCGTTCGCTGTCCGTGACTATTTACGCGGTCGCGAAGGTAAATTTGAAGGAATTCTTACGGAGATGGTGAAAATCTATGTCGTCGTATTTTGCACATGACCAGATCATGACTCAGAAGTCGGAAAGCTTTGCTTATGTTACAATAAGTATCATCAACTTGTCTTCTTTGCTGTGGCCCTTGACAGACGGAGTTCATAGCAAGCTTTGTCTCGGCTCAACGATCTGAAAAAAAGCAATGTTATTTGTTATTCCATGTTAGGTTCGTATTTCAGATAAAAAAGAACACTGGTGTGCAACACACGTTCGAAAATTCTCTTTACCGGTGATAGTAGTGAGACAGCTCTACAGTTGCTGACATTTACCTTCTTACCTTTTTTTTTTGTGCGCAGGTACTACCATCGACATATTATTGCAATATTGAGACCTTTTCTTGCTTAAGGACAACTTAGAAACCCGTGTCAAGGCAGGCGTGTGTAAACAAACCCTTTACTACGGATATCGCAATTACGTCATCGTCGCAGCTCTTTTTGGAAGGCGCTGCATGAATGCCTCCTGCCGCCTTGGAAAAAACCTGGCCCCTTGAGCGTTCAGGAAAGAATCATTTCTACAGCAGTTGTTATTACAGAGAGTGGAGACGGTTGGAAGTCTTGGTTAAGCTGAAGCGAAGTGTTTGGTGAACGCTTGGCTTGGTCTTTATAGGCTTATGCCTAAGGAGCGAACGCACGAGCAGCTGACTCGGATCTCGGCGAGAATAGCACTGCTTGCCGTGGCTTCACGTGTCACAGCCCATCGCCGTTTTCATTTTCTTTTTCCTGCGGGCACGCCAATCAAAAGATGGCGCTACAGTCTAAAGCGCATTCGTACGGCGATCGCCACCTATATGCTTTCAAGGCTAGTCACAGCCCTTGTTTAACTAGGGGACGATTTTGTACACCTTGCTTATTCTAAAACATAGCGCTACTTTCGGGAAGCTGCGGTTTACGTAACAGGCAAGCCGATAGTATGACTACTTTCCTTTCGGAAACTACGCCTCACGTGTAAGAAAATAAACTCCGGAAATTTGATTGCTCACTTCCCAGGGTATGTGATAGGTTGCATGGTTCTGACTCTCATACGAAGAGGAGTGTATAGGCACAAAGCTCGCCGACTGGCAGACGTGTACGTTGTATAATGGGAAAGGATTTGCAAATGAAGGAAGTCAGAAGTCACTGACGAAAAAAAAAAACTCTGAGTGGAATATATTTTTCGGGGGAGTTCGTCAAGGGCAAATTAGAGATCGTCATTTTTTCCACCTGAAATGAATTTGATTACGGTACAGGGAAATAGAGCCAGCAACATGCCGCCGATCAGTCACAAATCCCCGACTTTCGCATTCCGCGTACGGTTCTCTACCAACTGATCTACGGCGCCGTTTGTCCAACCTTCCACTTTCGGGTGCATTTATGTAAACTGTAATCTATACTTGAGAATAATGGCCAGTACCACACTCAACCTCAGCGGCTTGTGCAGTACGTCCTGTTCCACGTTGAACACAATGATGAGCAGTGTGTTCCGTATATTTCTTTTCACACTATTCTACCGCCACGCACTACGGTAGTCGCGCTACAGCTACTGCTTCCTCTAGTTTTAGGAGACACTACACATTTCTGCTTGTCTGATTTACGTGTTCGATTCAGTGGAATATTTAAACTGGCATTTTGTATCTGACTCGAAAATGTTAAATTACTGCATTTTCTTGTTTGTAAGAAGGGAAGAAGGACAGGAGACAAGGGCAGGCAAGCAATTCGAAAATTTTCAGAATGGTCCTCAAATGTAACTTCATCCTTAATTTCAAGACAGATGACGCCTGTCATGTCGCCACTTATTTTCAACACATCCTTTGATGACACGTGCCAGTTCTGTGGGGAGGTGGCTGACACCTTCCACATGGTTTGGGCGTGTCAATCAAACCCATCTATCCCCCCCCAACCCCACCAGAGAGGACTTTGAGGCGGCCCTGCTCGGCTGTCAGGACCTAATGACCCAAAAGGCCTTGGTTTACTGGATGCGGGCGGCGTTGCTTGCCAAGGGGGCCCCGGAATAAGGACTCCACCTAGTATTGTTAGGGGAAAGGGCCAATAGGGCCTACCCCAATCACCTCTCTGTAAAATTTAATTGCACGATAAATGTTTTTCACCACCACAACATCGCCACTTATAACGAAAGCATTTGCTTTCATTTGCAGATAATGCTCGAAGTCATCGTGTTCAAATACCTGGACGAGTGGGACACTATAGAAGAAGCAAAGTGGAAACCGTACTACACAGCATGTCTGGGCGGTTTCATTGATACTCTTGGGCCGCAGGAGCAAAGTCAGCTCGTGGACGACTTGATAGCGGCCGATAAAGAAAGTGAGTAGCCTCGTGCTCGCGTCGACAGTCGAACGTGCAGACGTCTACACGTTGATATGTGGCTCATATATGCCTGGTGTTTCATGGAAGGCGGCCACTAATGCACACCCTGAAATTCCGGCCACGAGCAGAGTTTAACGTAAAATGTTTATGAACACAATTTATGAAAGTGGGCTAACGACGACAGAAAAGCCTAATACAGTTTATTCCTCCTCCTAGCATGTGTGGCACAAAGCGGCAGAACTGCTACGCGTGGCTCTGCGTGCACCGAAGCCGCACGATGTTCGAATCATGGCATTGGGAATTAACTTTCCAAAGCGGCATTTCGGCTATAAAAGCTGCAGTAGTGGAGGCATCAGGGTTAATTGAGACCAGCTTGGATTCTTTAACATGCCCTTGCGTAGCACAGCACACGGGCATTTTTCGTTCCGCCTTCGCTGAAATGCAGATGCGGCAGCTGGCGTTGTCACCAGCAGCCGAGCGCCAAAGTCACCGAGCCACCATGGCTGATCACAGTGTGGGAGTTGGCAGAACTCTGATGAACGACAATATCATGGGTTACTGCATTTTTCATATTTTGTAACCCGATATAGCTTTCATTAATGCTGAGCTAGAATTATCTAATTGTAACCGCGCACCGCACCCTTATATAACCACTAATACTGAATTGTTAAAAGAGCTTGGTAGTTAACAGGATACTTTCGTTTTCTCAGGCCCATGGACACCGGTTGTACTGCGCCGAAGAAAGGACATTTATACGTCAAAGCGCCCGTTTTTTAAATAGAGCACTAGGACTACATCAAATACCTGCTGTAAAAAATATGTAATGAAAAATATGTAATGAGCGAGAGCCGTGTGCATATGTGTCCTTCATAGTTTTTTGCGGCTTTGCGCGACAGTTGAGAAACTGATCTCTGTTAAATCAAGGGTACACAACCTGACCGTCCTTGCCAGCTTTGGTCCTGTTTTTACTCCTCCGCTCCCTGCTAGGAGACCCTTGCGCCATTCATAGCGAGTTCAACCTTCCTCACACCTTCCAGCCTCACTGGAACGGGGTTGTGCGTCGTTAGTTGCCGAAGGTGCCCCATAAACAGATCTCTCTCTAGAAGAACTTCGAACAGTATTAGCTCCCTTTTCTAGCCGACGTTCACTGTCTCTGGTGTGTGCTATAAAACAAATACGGTGACAGCGCAGCATATCATTATGCCCTCCGGTAGTGTGCCTTTATTGGAGGAAAAATAAAGCGTTAGACGCGGCCTCCCGACCGATCTATAAAATTTTGTTGCCTAAGCACCGAAGCATAAGTGTGCTCGCTGGCGATGTTCTCATGCATACGAGGTCTGTTAGAAAAGTATCCGACCTTTGCCCGAAGAAAAAAAACTGGCATAACTGGAGCGTTAGACACCTCATAACCTTCAAAGTAGTCTCCTTGGGGCTCGATATACATCTCCCAGCGGTGCTGCCATTGTTGGAAGTATTCCGAAAAGGCCCTTTTCGGAATGGAATTTAGCTCTGCTGTCGTTGCAGCCGTAATGTCCTTTCTTTTCTGAAATCGCGCTCCTTCCAATGACCTCTTGATTTTAGGAAACAGCCAGAAGTCGTAGGGGGACATATCAGGAGAGTAAGGAGCCTGTTGAACTACAGGATGCTGGTTTTTCGCCAGAAAAGTCTCAATCAAATGCGAGGAATGTGCAGGAGCAATGCCGCTAGGGATGCGCCAATTTCTTGTTGACCTCAATTCCGGTCTGTTGCGCCGCACAGCACCACGTAGGCGATGGAGGACATCCCTGTAGTACTCTTTAGTCATTCTATGACCCTGTGGGGTGTGTACTCGTGGTGTGCCACACAGAGGGAGTCAAAAATGCAGTCAGCATCACTTTGACATTGCTGCGCACTTGGCGGGCCTTCTTTGGTCTTGGTGACGTGGAATGCGTCCTCTGTGACGACTGGGATTTGGTTTCCGGGTCGTACCCGTACACCCAAGACTCGTCACTAGTGATTACGGCGTCGGTGAAGTCAGGGTAACTGTTTGTGGAATCCAGCATCTCCTGTGAGACTTCAACACGAAGCTGCTTTTTCTCCACCGTCAGCAGCTTTGGCACGAATTTCGCTGCCACTCTCTCCAGGGCCAAATCTTCGGTGATAATGGAATGTGCAGAAAAACTGCTGATGTCCACCTCTCCCGCAATTTCTCGGATAGTCACACAACAGTCCCGCATCACCACAGCGTTCACTTCGGAAATTACCTGGTCATTTCGGCATGTTGATGGCCGACCGGAGCCTGGCTCTCTCTCCACGGATGTGCGACCGTCTTTAAACCAGTTGCACCACAGCTTAATCTGTGTGCTGCTCATAGCATCATCACTGAACGCCGTCTGAACATTTCGAATGGTTTCCACTAGGCTATCGCCAAGTTTCTGGCAAAATTTGAGGTAGTAGCGCTGCTCCTCTCGCTCCGCCATTTTCCTTGCAACAAAAAACCGACGAGAGCACTGCGCACTGCCTCACTCAAACGCTGCTTCCCAGCGACGGACGCTAACGGCAGGCGGTAAAAAATTCGTGCATGCGCACGAGGGTTCAAGGTCGGCTGCTGTAAGCGCACTTGTTTCCTATCCATCAGGTGTTCGCAAAAAAAAATAACGTCGGATACTTTTCTAACAGACCTCGTATGTACCGAACGCTTATACCATGTTGTTTTTTACCTTTCTTAATTCCAGTGGGAAAGCGCGTAATTTTGTACTCTTCTTGAACACTGAGCAGTCATTTTTTGATCACACGCTTCATTGTGGTCCTCAGAGCAAATTAGACGTAGGGGGTGAAAACAAAATCTTTCCACCTTTCGTAACAGATAAAGTGTGTTAAAGGCAATTATTTACAGTTATGCTCAGGTGCCGTTTGCGTTTCCCGCTCAGTGCAGTCACGAATTCAATTTACTCTTTCAGTTCACGAAGCGTACGAAGCGGGGAGGGATACAGGGGATGATGGAATCGATCTCTACAAAGGTGTTTTCTCAATATGGAGCCTTAAAGAAGTCGCCAACTGGAGCGGCCAATCAGAAGGCAAGTCTGAATTTTCTTCCTCTATTTGTTGAAACTGCACGCTCTGCTTCCCCGAAGTTCATATCTGTCGGGTTCGCTGACCAAGTGAGGCAAAGCCGCTCCAGCAGCCCTTGCCTCCTTCGCACATAAAGTTTACAAACCAGCGTTTCACCAGATTTGTACCCAAAAAATTCGGATGGTCCTCCCAAGACGCAAAATTATGGCCTGCTAAATCGTCGTGAACACGGCGATAAAGCAATGAAAAGGCCCTGTATATATACGCTCGAAAAATAAAATATGTAATCAACCTTTTATGCACCGCAATTAGACTAATTTAAGTAGGGATATGAAGCACAAATGAGTAATCGAGGGGCAAAAGCAATGTACAGCTATCTCGCCTCAACCACAAAAAGGCAAGAAGCCAACAACACGCCTAAAGAACAGGCGTCCAGAGAGCATGTACAGGAAGAAGCAATGTGAAAGGGATCGCGACAGGTCGTGACGATGCGGACCGATCACTCCCCTTTGAGTGTCCAATAAACTGCGGCCATGCCGCGTCATAAGCGCAGTGTGGAAAATGCCACAAATATCAAAATAATACCAATTTGTAGACGACTACCTCTGATTTGAAGTCAAAATAAGCAACAAAAACGCAGTCAAGTGTGCATAAGTGCAAGGTACTTTCCAGAGGAGACGGCACGGAAGCCCAAAAGACGGTAGGTCCAAAGTTTAGACCAGCTGAGAGTAGCTACAGGCGCCCAAAGGCTGCGCATCGCAACAGGCTCACCTGTCGTGGCTGATTTCGCTTTTACGTGTACATATATATCCATTTATATATCGAAGGTGATTTCACGGCAGTTGATTGTTCAATATATGATAAAGTCACCAGAGACTGAAACACACAACCGGATTTAAATCACGATGTTTCGGCTGGAGGACCAGCCTTTTTCGAGTGTTACACATCATTCGAAGCACGCGGCTTGTGAAGCACACGCGAGTAACAGGAATAGCGCAAAGCGCCAGTGCCAACAATGAGGGGGAGGAGAGGGGAGGGGGGAGAATGAAAAAGACGAAAAAGAAAAAAGGGAATCGGTGACAAGTTCAAAAAGGTGATCCCCTAACGTGGATGCAGGTATTCAGAAGGAGCGAACGACAAGAAATAAAAAGGGGGAAGGAAAACTCCTTTCCCCGCCACCTCATGGCTTTCCTAGAAAGACAGGGAGTGACCCTTGATCTGCCGCTCGTTACCCCATTCTGGTGAAAAGCTTGAAGCGCTTGACCCCTGCGCAACGAGGAGGCGACATTTCCAGAGTAACTAGTAGGGATGGGGGTGAGCAGGGATGCCAACGAGACCTCTCAGATAAAAAGAAAGAAAATACGCTGTTGCACAAAAGTGTGCAAAACGCCCCTCAGAGAAAGGTGGTGGCCGCACAACTTAGTACAATATAGGACATCAGCAAAAATCACGTTTTTAATCAATCCTTACTCACTCACTTACGTGCAAATAAGTAGAACGTCGATGGGAACAAAAATTGACCAAATTACGCTAATATATTCATGGCTGGGCTTGCGACCGAATTCCTCAATAGTTTTTCTTTCACATTCACAGTCATTTTACTTCGCATTCTTCCCAATACAGAAAAAAAAATGCGAGGACAAGGGCTAAAAGCTGCTATGTAAGCAGCTTGACTGAGGGCCTTGCCCCCTTTGATGGCAGCGTAGAGCGGTTACAAATCATAAAGTGAAACGTAAAGGCAAGTAGTGCTTCTACATAATATGATGACTCGTTAAAATAAATTACCTTGACTAGTAGTAGTAGTAATAGTATTAGTAGTAGAAGACGTTTATCCGACCATAATTTACAGGCCGTGCATGTCGACCGCCTGGCGACCAGAAGTCGCTGTTCTTCCTCCCCTTGAGCGCCAAGGCAGTCGAGCCAGGTGGTGATGGATAAAGGTGGGGGGTAGGAACCCGACTGCTGAGCAGCCGGGTAATAGAAGAGGCATTGGGCCAGGTCCGCATATATACAGGGGCAGTTGGGACAAGAAGGGTTCGATTGATAGCGATAAAGAAAGAGGCCGGACGGGGTTATGACTGCATTAATCCGGGTGTGCCGAAGAAGGCGAGCCTCCGGCACCGTGAGTGATGAATAACGGGGAAGGTAAAGGTGTTTGTCGAGACGGAGCTCGGAAGTAGAGCTCTTTTATAGTGCGGCGAAGGGTGAGTCTCCAACCGTACTCCGAGGGCTTGGGCCAGGGGATCAACGGGGCTCGGAAAAGTGTGTCACTGGCGAGCTGATGGGCCAGCTCATTGCCGTCAATCCCTGAATGCCCAGGGACCCAGCGGAGGAAAACGATGGAAGGCTGCAGTGCGGAGACCGCTTGTTCGATCTCCTGTTGGAGAGAAGGGGTCAGGGTGCGTTTCTGTATGTGGTGTATAGCATTTTGTGAGTCTGAATAGACTGTGTGCTCTTGGAGAGAGGGAAAGAGGGCAAATGACTGGAGGGCACGCGGAATGGCAAGGACCTCGAGGTCCTCGTCCTGAGGACCTCGTCCTGAGGACGAGGGCGTCCTGAGGGCGTAGATACTGTCCGCTGGTGGGGGTTTCAGGAGCGGAGAGGAGGGGATGGTACAGGGCACAGCCACAGGAACCTCGAGGAGCTACAAAAGAGGCATCCGTGTAGGCTACACCTTGTGTATCAAAGGGAGGGGAATGGTGCTGCGTGGCCGCTTCACGACAGCCGGCGTACAGGACGGGGGACATGTTGGTCGGGAGGGGGAGGGTACGAAGATTGGGAGCCGGGGTGGGAATAGGAGACGTAAACGGGAAGATTGGAATGGGCGGGATACCCGTTTGAGTCAATAAGCACTGACCCTGACGGGTAAGCGAAAGCCGGGCAAATTGTGTCACGATGGAGAGTGAGAACAGAACGGAGACAACGCAAGAGGCCTGTGGAAAATAGCTTAGCGGTAGAGCTATTGATAGGGAGGTTGAGAGCTGCCTTGTAGAGGCCCACAAAGGCAGTCTGGAGGGCGTTAAGTTGAGTCTGAGTTACGAGGCGTAGGGTGCAAAGTACAAGACCTTAATGAGGGCCAGCGCGTGGGCAACTCGGCACGCATGAGCCTCGTGGAAACATGAGCGCCGAGTGACCACGCGCCAGCGGAGGTGAGTTACCGAGTGGCAGGTGGTGACAGCGTGGTGGAGCGCTTGCACTTTGCAAGAATTTTGCACTTCTTGACGACAGGAATGAGAGGACCAAAAAGGTGGAGAGAGACGATGTGATTGTGTGAGCGCTGGTAGGAGGAATGGTTGAGAAGAAGCTGATTTCTCAGGAGCAGGAGACAGGCCAGCGGTGGTGAGAAAGGAGTCGATGAGATCTAGACCACATTGCAGGGTGTCCTGTGCGTGACCGGGAGAGCCGGACAAACACCAGAGAGTGATGTCATCGGCGTAAAATATATGATGCGGGTCGGGAATTCTAGCTAGCTGTGAGGCGAGAGGGGCCATTGCGAGATTGAAAAGGGTAGGGGAGAGAACAACACCTTTAGGAGTGCCACAGGTGAGGTGGTGTGGGTTCGACAGATGGGTGCCTACTCGAAAGCGGGCCACACGTTTGGAGAGGAATGAGCGGATATAATGGTACGTGTGGGAGCCACAGTCCAAGGAGGCGAGTTGAGAAAGGATGTGGTCATGGCAAACACCGTCGAAGGCCTTGCGAACATCGATGGTCACAAGTGCATGAACTTGAGTGGGAGTAGGTGACATGAAGGTGTGCTGGAGAGTCATAAACATGTCCTGTGCACAGCGCGGCGTCGGAAGCCAATGCGAGAATGGGGGAAGAATTCCCTCGCCTCAAGGAAATTCGAAGGTGAGTCAGAGCCATTCGCTCAAGGGTCTTACCAACGCACGATGTCAGGGAGATTGGGCGGAGGTTATAAAGAGAGGGATGTTTGCTCGTCTTTGTAAATATAGAAATGAGGGAGGAGGTCCAGGGGCACGGAAGGCAGTCGCTGTCCCAGGCCTCATTGTAGGTTTAACGGGGGAATTTTTGGCGCAGTAAGGAAGGTTACGAAGTGTGGTGTATGTAATGGCATCCTCACCGGGAGGCGAGAGTGTAGCATTGGCAGCCAGAGCCGATTTGTGCTCCCGGAGAGTGAACGGGTGGTCCAGATCGGGGTTAGGTCCACCCGAGTACACCGGGTAGGAGGGTGCCAGAGGGGGCGGGAGGGGGCGAGAGGTAGAGAGGCGAGCTGATGAAAAACATCGGAGGGAGTCCCCTGAGTGAGGGCTTTAGCTAGAGTGGGAGCAAGGGCAGGCTCAGTGACAAGGAGGGATTTAAAGAGAGACCATGTGGATCGCGAGTGCAATACACAGTCAAGGTCATCATAAAGAGCACTCCGGCCGCCGCGGTGGCTCAGTGGCTATGGTGCTCGGCTGCTGACCCAAAAGACGCGGGTTCGATCCCGGCCGCGGCGGCTAGATATTCTTTGGAGGAGAAATTCTAGAGGCCCGTGTACTGTGCGATGTCAGTGCACGTTAAAGAACCCCAGGTGGTCGAAATTTCCGGAGCCCTCCACTACGGCGTCTCTCATAGCCTTAGTCGCTTTGGGACGTTAAACCCCACAAAACCAAAACCAAACCATAAAGAGCACTCCAACGAGAGTGCTGGAGGGAGGCGCAGCGGCGACGATCTCGCCCGCAGAGCAGTGATCCGGGAGGTAAGTTGGCATCGTGTGGTTGGGAGGGAAAGGAGCGTTAAAGACGTTTACGGCCTCATCATAAACGGAGAAGGTTAGGATCTGGGTCTTTGACTGGGTGCCGAGAGCGAACTTGACGGCTACTAAACGTGAGCGCTGCTGAGATGCACGACGTCCAGTCGTCGTAGGGTTGAAAGGAGGCGGAGGCGAGATTAGTGTGAAAGGCGTGCCAGTCACTGTGAATAACCGGTTGACATCGAGGGATGTGGAAAGAGAGGTGGTAATATTGATGAGAAAGTGGTCATTGAGAAGAGTTTAGGCTGTCACCTGCCAGTGAAAGGAGAGTCAACCCCGTGAGAAAGTGAGGTCGGGTGTCATGGGGCGCTGTGAGGCAGTGCCCGCTAGAGTAGGGGAGCCAGGAGTATTAAGAAGGGTGGGGTGGCGTTCATGGGCCAGATGATGGAGGAAGCGGCCTGGTTTAAGGATTTGGGGGTAGCCCCTGAGTGTGTGGGGGGCATTAAAGTCACCACCGAAGACGAGATGGGAGGTAGTTTTGCGCTGTTAAATATATTGTAAGATGAACCAACAAGCCCTGCATCAAGTACTTTAGAGTGAAGGATCTTGCCCAGAGCAGAGAATAAAGAGTGACACGGGTGGTTGTAGAAAGACAGAAGGGCGAGTGAGATGCGGGAAGAAGGGTTGTAATAGACCACACCAACTAAATATGTAAGGAAGGTGGAGGGGATGTCAAGTGGCTCGACGAGAATAACGCTGCGTACATAAATAGACGCAAGTGTTGTGGCCGTAGTGGCATGGTATGCGCAGTAGCCTGGGACAGTGCGGGCCGTCCGAGTCTCCTGGAGAAGGAGTAAATGGGGCAGGAAGGGGCGGGTGAGCAGATACTGGTGGAGGGGAGTCTTATTATGGTAAAGATTTCGACAGTTCCACTGCACAATCTCGAGGTCCTTGCCAAACGGATTTATGATAATGCTGAGGTAGAGGCTCGTGAAGGGTACGCGTTCCTTCTTTTTCGCCGGGGGCAGTGACTCATGCACGAATTGGAGCATGGATGTGAAGCCTTCGAATTGCTTGGATTGTGCTCGGAGGGTGGTAAGATTCTGAAGGAGCGAAGTCTCTAGCTGAACCAAGCGAGTGTGGTGTGCCTGTGTGGTGGTTTAGACAAGATAAGCCAAAGGGGCGACCTGGGCGGTAGAGGAGGGAGTGGTGAACGTGGCAAGCTGCTCATTTAGCTTGGTAAGTTGGGAGATAAGTTGGAGGGTTTGAGTCAAGGCTTGAATCTGCTGTTGTAGATCGTGGGAAATGCGCGGCTGCTCTCGCTGCTGGTGTTCCAGAATTGCGAGCCGGAAGTCGAAGGAGCGGTTCTGGTTAGTCAAGGATGGAAAGGATGGTGTAGTGGAAGGGAGGGATGCTGGCATCGGGGATCCTTTAACTTTGGCGGCATAGGAGCCTGGTGGTGACGTGATCGGAGGTGATGGAGGTTTGTGATTAGAGGAGGAGAGATTATTAGAGGAGGAGGGGGCGGTAGGCTGAGTGGCCTGGCGCAAAGCTACGCGTCTGAAGTATGCAGCTTTGATACACTCGCACTGTTTAGCGAGGAGGAAGGGTCGGCCGGTAGAGGAGCAGCACAGCGGCGGCACTTGGCCGGAACGCTGTACTAGGGGCATTGGTGGGTGTGATGTCCTAGAGTGAGACAACGAGTCCAGGTGGGAGGCTTAGCTTTATGAGGACGGCACCGGAAGGCGACGCGTTTAAAATATACAAAGTGGGGGATGACGGTTGCAGCTCAAGTTATGAGCACCGACTGAGTGGTGCCCATGATGCGAGTAAGCAAGAATATCTGTTTCGAAAGATTCGAGGTCCTGTATGAGGTCATCAGGGGTGAAGTGGCCACTGACGTTATGAATGGCACCGAGACATGACATGGAAGGATGGGGGGCATATGTTGTGAGGTGGATAAGCTTACCGTGAAGCTGAAGATGCGTGATAGAATGTGGGATTTGGGCGGTGAGAGGAGAATTAGTTTTTAAAAACACAAGGCTTTTGGGCTGACTTGGCCTGAAGAGTTATGTCTGCGCTAGTATTGGAGGAGGGTTTTGTAGCGTAGATGACTGCCGCGAGCCCATCGTAGAGAGGCAGCTTGGGAGTGAGGGTACCAGGGGAAGTTGGATGCCCACAGTGATGAGCTCGGCGCGTGGTCGGGTGCGGCAGCAGGCTTACGGCTTGAGCCGATGGTGCTCCAGCCGATTTCCGGGGCTGAAGTGTCGTCCTATTGACATATGATAAATTTTCACTTCTACACATACGCTCTGAATCATTGTACGCAGTCAGTGCACACATACATATAAAAAATGTATACACTATACACAGAAAATCCGCAGCACGCACATACTTCACAAATAAAACTATAAAGAAAGAAATACATTTGTACATTTTTTTAAATTGTGGAATGCACATCCCTAATCTATTACCTCATACTGGGAAGTTTCTAAATTATTTAGCGAGTACGTTTGTTGATGCCGTTTTTATGTCTGTGTTCATGGCTTTAAATCTGTTTAATAATACTGGCAAGCGGTGTTCTAGTCTGCTAAAACCGTTATTAGTGCGCGAAAATGGGACTAGACAAGTATTTTTATGTCTGATGTTGTAGGGAACTTGAAGAGATTGTCTGAGATTGCACAGTGAGAGAAAACACGTATTAGCTTTTGTCAGCGAATTTTTATTTATTTATTTAGTTATTTATTATCGATACCTCAAATGCCCCAAGAATGGGGTATTACATGAGGGATGGGCTGAATGTTCCGCTAATGAGAGATTGGATGGCAGCCTTGCAGTGCAGTGCAGTGCAGTGCAGTGCAGTGGATCGGAGTGGTGCACGGAGTCATTTGGCAGGCGGTCCCAGTTCTCGAGCAGTTTGCCCGAAAACTGAGCGAAGATGAGCTGTCTGTGCTGGGGGAGGGCAGACTGCTTTGGGATGGTTGGTACGGCTTGATAAGCGATGAGCTGGCAAGATAGCTGAAACGTCAAGTCGGCTGTGATAAGGTTTATGAAAGAGGCAGAGCCTAAAGATGCAACGTCTGGACTGGAGATTAGGAAATTTAGCCTCAGATTTAAGTGCAGTGACGCTGGTGTGATACGAGTAGTCCGAAAAAATAAATCTAGCTGCACGATTCTGAACTAATTCGAAGGTGTTCGAAAGGTTAGATTGATGAGGGTCCCAGACAGAGCATGCATACTGCAACTTCGGCCGGACAAATGTGAAGTATGTTAATGTTTTAATTGAAGAAGAAGCGAGTCGCAAGTTCCTACGGAGGTAGCCAAGAGTGCGATTGGCTTCGTTTGTTATGTTTGTTATGTGTGCTGACCAATTGAGTGTGTTAGAAAATGTGATGCCGAGATATTTATACGACTGAACAGATGATATTTCAGATGCACTTATTTCATACTTGAACGGTTGATAGTTTTGGCACCGATGGAAAGAAAGCGATAAGGTTTCATTAGTGTTTAAGGACATTAAATAAGTGTTGCACCAGGCTTCAACACGTTTAAGGTCGTCGTGAAGTAAGCGAGAGTCAGAGGTGTTATAGATGGTGCGGTAGATTACACAGTCGTCTGCAAAAAGGCGCAGATGAAAAGCGATATTATTAGGCAGGTCGTTAATATAGATTAGAAAAAGCAAAGGCCCAAGCACAGTGCCTAGGGGGACACCGAAAAGGATCGGGGGGGCAAGATGACGTGACTTTATTAGCATACACAAATTCTTTCCGGTTAGTGAGAAAATTGCGTATCCAATCCAATACAAGGGGGTTAATGTGTAAGTTTGAGAGTTTAAGTAGAAGTCTTTGATGGGGAACCTTGTCGAATGCTTTTTCGAAATCCAAAAAGAGAGCGTCCACCGGAATGTTTAAATCGAGATTAGAGCTTATGGCGTTAATGAATAAAGCTAGTTGAGTATCACATGATAGCCCTTTCCGAACCCATGCTCATTAGTATGAAAAAAAGTAACAGATATCAGGAATTTTACTGTGTGAGAGTAAAGCACATGATCCATTAGTTTTGATCAAACGGTTGTTAGTGAAATGGGACGATAACTAGAACATAAAGATGGAGGACCTTTTTTCAGAACCGGAACAACCTTGCCTACTTTCCACTCTTCCGGCACCACTCCTGGTGACAATGATTGCTGAAAACTAAAACCTAAAATAACACTGACAGTGTTTTTGGATTGTTTTAGTACCTTGGTGTTAATGCCATCCAGACCGGCAGTATATGAAAGCCTTATTGAGTCGAAGGTTTTCACAATACCGGGAGGATTAAAAGTGATCTCAGGCATAACAGTGTGATCGTAATGGGGAAAATCTGGTAAGGCGTTAGCAGGTTCTTGCGTGAAAACAGAACTGAATGCACGGTTTAGTTTTTCGGCTGATTGACATGCAAGAATCGGGTGATTGCAGTGATCGTATAATTTTAATGGTTGCGAGCGTTTAGGGTTTATAGTAATCCAAAATTTTTTAGGGTTATTTTTTAACATGGTTGGCAAAACTGATGAATAGAATATACGGTTTGTTTTGCTAGCAAGTTACTCAAACTCTTTTTCCGCGTGGTCGCATATTCTTACTCTGTCATTTATGTAAAGTGTATAATGAATGTGTTAATAGACTACGTTGGGGCGCTCCACAATATATTTTGTGTAGAGCTATGACTCCTCTTCTAATGAATCGCTTTCTTGTCTCGCGGAACGATATGATCGTAAAAGGGCGAGAGGTATACCACGGAATCCGTAATGTTCTAGCTTAGAAAATGGGGTTGTATAGTTAATTCTGTCAAACGCCTTAGAGAAATCTATAAAGGCCCCTAGTGTTAACTTTTTTTTGTTCGAAACCTTCAATAATGAACACTATTTGCGGGCGAAGGGCCAGTTCTGTTTACATACTCTGTCGGAAACCAAACTGCTGGGGCGGTATTATAGAATGCTTAGTAGGCTATTAGCGGTTGATTGTGTTATATCTTGTAATATTACTCATGAAACCGACCACCTTTCCCATAAAACTGATCTTGACGCTGTAACGGCTTAGTGTTCTTCCTGGTTAATGCCTGTAAATGCATCTAAAACAAAGTTAATTTCGTTTACTTAGCACTCCACTCGAATTCCTAGAGCCTACTTTTTCAATAACAATAGCATAGAACTTACAACAACTTACAAGTACCAAGGAGTTCACTTTCAGTCTGACCTAACTTGGCATTACCATATTGTCACGTTGTAGTGACGGCAGTCCAGTGGTCAGGACGACACCAGCCAGTCTTGGAAACGAAGCTCTTTATTTGGGCTGACTTGCGCCCGCAAAATAACTGAATCACTCGGCGGCGGCGTAAGCAACAAACGTGCTCGTCGGTCGTCGATGTCCGCCGCTCGCGGCACCGCTCAATTTAAAGCCGGCAAGGAAACTTCCAGATAGCAGGACAAGATCATCTACAGCAATCTGGAAAAACCTAGATGCAGCCTTTCATGGCTGCGATCAATCGAGAATAGACCGGTCGCTTCTCGCGTCACGAACAAAAATGATAACAGCCCTCGCCTACAGCCTTGAGCGTGAACGAACAAACACTACAATGATACGTGGCATTACCCCCCTTCCAAAAAAGCATCGTCTCGATGCTTTAAAATGAAATTAAACACGGAGAATGCTTCGAGAACTTAGAGTCCTTTAGCGTTCCTAATATGGTGTAAGGGCAGCGGTAAAAGCTTCACGTCTGGCCGTGTCGTCGGTGTTGTCGTCGGTGTTGTCGTAGTTTTGTCGTCGTATTTGTCGTCGTTGTAGGGATCGTCGTCGTCGTAGGGATCGCCGTCGTCGTAGGGATCGCCGTCGTCGTAGGGATCGCCGTCGTCGTAGGGGTCGTCGTCGTCGTAGGGGTCGTCGTCGTCGTAGGGGTCGTCGTCGTCGTAGGGGTCGTCGTCGTCGTAGGGGTCGTCGTCGTCGTAGGGGTCGTCGTTGTCGTAGGGGTCGTCGTTGTCGTAGGGGTCGTCGTCGTCGTAGGGGGCATGGTCTTCTGTTTTCGTCGATGGGGGATCTTAGTTCTTGCGCTCAGAAGCAACTTCACCTCCAGAGGCTGCTTCATTCAGTTTAACCTTCGGGGGCTCGGGAAGCGTCCACGCACTGCGTAGCCTCGGCTAGGAGATACTATGCGCGGTGACGATGGCGACGGAGAACGCGATAGGCGGCTCGGCGATGCGTATCCTTTCCGACGCAAAAAATCCCCGATTTCGGCTGGTCGCTGGCCGGGTCGGGGTCGTGGGGCGTCGTAAGGGAACCCTCGGATGCCCATTCTCCTGTATGGGCAGTACCGGAGAATGTGACCGGCTTCTCCGCAGTGGACGCATTGTGGGCGGCGCTGGTCGGGTGTTCTCCACTCGACGCATTTAGTCGGCCGTGTACTACGCTCGTAGGACGGGCGAGTTGGGGCGAGAGGGCGGCGCTCCAGCGCAGCTGGCTAAGGGCGATAGGGGCTTGGGTCCCGTCGTCGAGGTACAGGACGGCGCACTGCTGCTGCGTAAGTCATCGCTGGAGGCTCCAGAGGCTGCGTGGTAGACTGGAGTCAGGTCTTCCGGCGAAGAACTCAAAGGGCTGGCGTCACGACTTGCAGAATTTGTCCGGTACCTGGAAGGCTACCCAGCACCTCTACCAGATGTCACGTTGTAGTGACGGCAGTCCAGTGGTCAGGAAGACACCAGCCAGTCTTGGAAACGAAGCTCTTTATTTGGGCTGACTTGCGCCCGCAAAATAACTGAATCACTCGGCGGCGGCGTAAGCAACAAACGTGCTCGTCGGTCGTCGAACTACGAATGTCCGCCGCTCGCGGCACCGCTCAATTTAAAGCCGGCAAGGAAACTTCCAGATAGCAGGACAAGATCATCTACAGCAATCTGGAAAAACCTAGACGCAGCCTTTCATGGCTGCGATCAATCGAGAATAGACTGGTCGCTTCTCGCGTCACGAACAAAAATGATAACAGCCCTTGCCTACAGCCTTGAGCGTGAACGAACAAACACTACAATGATACGTGGCAATATTAACACAACCTTACCGTCAGCAAACCGCGAACTCAGCCTTCTAGGCGTTATCTCAAACACGTGCCTTCACACTTAAAAAACTTGCTTACATGACGCTATTCCGGCCGAACGTTGAGTACGCTTCTGCCATATGGGATCCTCAACAAGCATACGTCATAAACAACACTGAATCACTGCAAAACCATGCTGTTCACTTTATCTTTCCAGATTATTCACGCTTCACCCGCGTCACAGCATTAAAACAATCTGCCCAGTAGGAACCACTATCATGTCGACGGCACATCGCTCGCCTATCCTTAGTTCACAAATTGTATCATCATCCCACACTCCACGATAATTTCTTTAGCCACAGCCTGCAGTCTTTGCTCGCCGTGACCACGAAAACAAAAGAAAACGCATAACGTGCGCTTCATCGCACTACACGAAATCATTCATCCCTCGCCCCACAAGTGAGTGGAACCCCAGGTGGTCGAAATTTCCGGAGTCCTTCACTACGGCGTCCCTCATAGCCTGAGTCGCTTTGGGACGTTAAACCGCAATAAACCAAACCAAACAGGTGAGTGGAACAACCTGCCATCACACATTCCTACTCAGGTTAACTTACAATCCTTTCAGCATTCATTAAAGAAAGCTATGCACTAACAGATATTGCATTTTCTTTTATTATGTGTATTATACATTCACTAAGTATTGTATTTCGCGTTGTTAGTGGTTTGTTCGTGTACTTTACAAGCTTTTTTTCATACTTCGTTATTACATGCATTATGTGTTTTATTTCAAGTGGCTGTGGCGTATTTTTATGCTTGTATCCCCCCCCCCATTTAATACCTTCGGACGAGGGCCCTTAGGTGTATTGCAAATAAGTAAATAATTAAACAACATGATACAACTATTTTGAAAATGATTTTTCCCAATTCTTTTCACATGACAGGCGGCAAGGATATAGGTCTATAATTTGAAAACTCATTCTTGTCTCCAGACTGAAATAGTGCAGTGACTCTGGTTAACCGCAATTTTTTTTTTGCGTGTGTGGAAAAAGATCAGTAGACAAACTGGTATTAAAAGTAAGCGTCAGAGAAGCTAACTAGGAGGTCGAGCGCGAACTTCGTGGGGCGGATAAAGAAGCCATCAACATCACGCGGATTGCTGTTCTTCAAAATCGTAAAAATAGAATAGACCTCGTCTCCAGGAACTGGATCAAAGAGAGCCGTGTGGGCGCTCGGTAGACCCAAATAGAACGATGCTTTGTCATTGTGGCTGCTATTTCCTAAAGTTGCAAAGTATTCGTTGCAATATTTTGCTAGCTCTCTTCCTTTAAAACTTTGGTTATTGACTGTGATTTCAAGGTCTTCAATTTCATGCGCATTGCGATTTAAATGTTTATTCAACTGACAGCAGAGAGCGTCCCCTCTAGTCCCACCACGGTCAAAAATATTTCCGAAATAAGTTTGTTTAGAGTTTCGTAAAACATTTCTTACACTGTTTCTGTATTTTTTAAATGCCAAGAAATCATTGCGGTCGCGTGCGCGCGTGCTTGCGTGTGCGTGCGTGCGCACGTGTGTGTGTTGTAGCGAATCAACATGGTTGCGCTTGATGCGCTTAGGAAGATGGAGTGCAAAGTGCCGCCACGCTGCACAAGATCGCTTCGTTTGGACTGGCCGTCTTTGCGTCGCCCGGCCTGAATTCAATTACCCTTTTTTATTCGTGCACAAGCCTCCTTTCACTTGGTGGAGGTGAGCATTTGCTGACGCCCGTCCGCTCCCTATCGCGACCATGCCTGAAGATTCTGGCCCTAGTCCCGCCGCACCACCGCCGACCGTCGTCTGCGCTGGAGCTTTGCGCCAACTAGATCCTGCAGTATTCAGCTCTACCGGGGACCATGACGTCAACGACTGCTTGGCCTCATACGAGCGTGTCAGTACCCATAACCAATTGAATGATGATTTCAAACTACACAACATCTTCTATCTTACGGACGTTGCCATCTATGGTTCCGGAACCACGAGGCTGATATCTGCCGGCATGCGGTGCGCAAGCTGCGCACTCAACAACGCCTGCGTTCTCGGGCGCAGCTGCCTGGAGAGAATTTGCCCAGTTATATCGAAGATATTGCGGACCTGTGCAAGCGTGTGGATGCTTCGACGGCTGTGCGCCAATATCGACCCCATTCTGAATGGCACTGACGACGATGCGTTCCAGATGCTTCTGTCCGAAAATCCAGCAGCCGGTGTCAACGTCATTTATGAATGCCTGAGCTACGACGAACTACGTAAGTGCCGTATTTTCACTCGCTCTCCACACTCACACCGGGAGCCCCTGGCGGCTTCCGGCACTGAACAGTCGCCACTGCTGCCCCAGATCAAAGAGTGCTTTCGGGGAGAAGATGCACGTCAGGTCTCTTTCCTCCTCCCCAATCCTGAATTTGCCTCTCTTCTTGTGCCTTCGCTGCAGCGCGTCATTCAAGAGCAAGTCGCTCAAGCTCTTCCCACCCTCTCTGAAGTCCCTTCCGTTCCTCCTTTGACGTACGCCGGAGCCGCGGTACATTATCACCAATCCACTCCTGTGACGGCGCCCTTGGCATACGCTGCAGTGACTGCGTGTCATCCACTGGCATTCCCGCCCCGTGAGCCTGTCCTGCCCACGGCACCGATTCTACCAGCGGATTATCTTTATACTCCCTCTTTGCCACATTACAACCCTGGGCGCAACGCACAATCGCCCTGTATGTTTTCCGCATGGTTTTCCCGGACATGTGGCCGCCTCGGTCGTTGCCGCATGGTGGGCCCTCCAGCGGTTGCGCCTTCTGCCTGTAACCTCAGCAGCTTTCTTCTGCTCCACCTCCGAATGCGTATGCCAATGACCAGCAACCGTATAAGACCTGTCGTTCTCCTACTCACGTCGCCATTAACTGTCACCTATGAACCGTCGCCCTGCAATCGCAGACAACATAAACTAAGTTCCGCAGGTCCTGAGGCAGGAACTTCATGCTCTTCGAACAGCTCAAGGCCTCATGTTTCTCCCACAAACTTCTTAGTGGTGTCTGTCGACGGTCTGCCTGTATACGCGCTTGTCGACACAGCTGCTGCTGCGTCAGTGATTTATGAGGGACTGCCTTCGCTAACGCAAAGTCACGACGTCATTTTCTGGTAAGTAACTTAAAACTCCAACTGAACAGAGGATCGCACCTTTGGCCGCTTGCGCAGCGTACGTCGTCTTTGAAGATATTTGCAGTGTCGAATTCGGGGTCATGCCCTCACAAAAGATAACGCACTGATAAACGCGCCCACGCTGAAGTCGAATTTTTGCATTCTGTAACGAACTGGCCGATGACCCTCATTTCGTGTGTCGGCAGAAGCTCACCGTCACTGCAGACGTCGACGTCACACCGGATGCTTCAGCGCTTGTGTCCCTCTCGTGTGAGGCCTCGCCAGCGATCGCCGTTTTATTTACGCCGTCTTCTTTTCTTTTTTTTTTCTTTCTTTCTTTATTTAAGACATTCCGTTACAGAAATGCCTTAGGGGACGCGACAAAAGGCAATAGACATGCCTGACGGGGCCGCGCCCCCCTTGGCTGCGGCGGAAACAACATAGCATAAGCACAATAACTACAAAGCAAAAGGAACAACAGTACTGCATGATATGAAGGTGCATGAAAAAACACAAAAAAATACAGGTACATAAAAACAATAGGTTGGGTCAGTGGTACGGTGTTATGAAAAACAGTGATGTATGTGCGCACGTCTTCAATCATCACAGTGAAGGTAAAGATCCGGAGTGAAGGCGAACGAAGTTATGAACACAGCATGGTCTTTAGTTTTCATTTAAGAAAAAATCTCTTGATATTGTGGGCGTCTTGATGGTTGGTTGGCGCCGAAATTATAATTGATCGGACCAAAATGCCCAGGTCTGAACTCTCCGTAAGTTTGGAGGGAGAGTAGCGACAAACTTCTCCACCCCGCGTGCGAAAGATGAGATTGTACTGCTTACCGGCGTATGGGCCACGCCTGATTAGCCGTTGACCGGAAGCATGAGGCGTAGACAAGTTCCTTAATAAACCCCTTTAATTGGGCAAAGAACAGCTAAAAAAGGTTACAAAACAAACCTAAGCAAGTTCGCGTCAATACATAGGCGCAACGCAAATAAAAACACAAAATGAGGATGCAAACTAATAACATGTAGAGGAAAAATCAGGGCGAGACTACACAACAACGTCACAAGAGCAAAGCAATACTGGTTAGGACGAGAACCAGCAACATGACAAAGAAAAGAGTCAAGCGAATGGAGAGGAACGGTGGCTTAGCTGCGAGGTGGCCATATCCGGTCGCAGGGAGCGTCGGGCTGTGGATGCTCGTCGCGGGGCTGAGGGGGAGGGGGGGGGGGAGTTGCGGACACGGGCGAACATGGGCCACGCGTCTTCACGCCGTCGCCGCGCTCTACGGGTCAGACGCCCTCCTAGGCTCCCTTGCCGACCACCTTTCTTGCAGACCTCACACACGTCCGCACGCGCAGAAATCTCCAAGCCAACTCCCCGGCTCGCGGTTTTCCCGCCGCCGCGTTCTCGTGGCAACCAAACAAATCAAATCAAATCAAATCTTTATTTCCATCGGTGCTACAGATGGAGGGCTACGGAAACAAAGCTGCCACTTGGCAACTTGACGAGTCCGCAGCCCCAAATATAAGGCAGCGTGTAGACAGCACCAGATAATGAAAAAACAATAAACAAATCAAGACACTTCATCAGTGCAGAACAAAGGAAAAAAGTCCTCAGCTAGGTAAAACAAACATCAGAATAGATAAAATCAGGTTAGTCAATCGGCAAACATGTCTCTAAGTTTAAGAGTGGAACAACTAAATAAATCAAAATTCAGTGACTGATAGTAGTTTAACAGAGATGGCAAAGAATAACACAATCGTTCCATACCAGAATTCAAGCGTGGTACAGCAACCTTCCAGTTTTCTCCATGTCTAGTCTGATAACATTTATCATTTCCTTCTAAATGTGCCAAGGCATCCAGGCTGTGAATATTTTTTTTCACTTCATATTTAAACCGAGCACTCAAACGGTAACGGTATAGCTTGTGGGCTGTGATAACATGAGCACTGTGAAAAAATTCTGCAGTAGTTGCATTGTAGCCAGCATTGTACCCGTGACGTAGATACCGTTTTTGCATATGGAATATTCTTTGTGTGTTAGAGAATGTAGTTGTGCCCCACACAAGCTGGCAGTAGTTGACGTGTGAACAGAAAAGAGAACTACAGACCAATATTTTTGTTTTAGTAGAAAGCATATATCGGAGACGACCAACTACACCGGTTATTCGAGCAAGTTTCACTAATACAAAATTCACATGAGATTCCCAGGACATATTGGCAGTGAATATCACACCAAGACATTTGAAATGGTCAACGATGTCAACAGGATGAGAGTTTAAAACAATATCAGCATGAGGAGGAACAGGTTTATTTTTCGGCCGGAAGACAACTGCTTTTGTTTTATTTTCGTTAATCTTCATGTAATTGGATGAGGACCATTGCTGCAGTTGGACTATAGTGTCGTTACAATCAGTGATGAGTTTATCGATGTGATTACCAGAAAAAAATATGCTAGTATCATCTGCATATATAATGAATTTGGCGTTCCGGTTAATGTTAACAATGTCATTAATATACAGGTTAAATAGCAAGGGGCCCAATATGCTGCCCTGTGGGACACCACAAAGCAGTGGCAGGACTGGTGATCGCGAGTAGTTTATTTGGACTACTTGACATCGATGGGATAAATATGATTGTAATAACTGTAATCCACACCCTCGTATACCGTAAAAGTCCAACTTCTGCAGCAGAACATCATGGTTCACCAAGTCGAATGCCTTGGAAAAATCGACAAATAGGCCGACTACTATTGCCTTGCTTTCAAACTGCGTTAAAATATAATCTTTCTGGTAAAGCAGAGCTAATTCAGTAGACATATTCTTCCTAAACCCAAACTGGTGTTTTGTTATTAATTCGCAGTGGTCAGCAAAACTTACAAGCCTACAGTGAATTATTTTTTCAAGAGGCTTAGAAAATATAGGTAAGATAGACACCGGACGGTAATTGCCCAATTCATTTCGGCTTCCCTTTTTAAAAAGCATTACTACTTTTGCAGTTTGCATTTTCTCCGGAAATGTCGATGTCGTCAGACATTTATTAAAGATATGCGTTAGAACTGGTGCTATGACATCTGCGACATACTTTACTGGTTTTATTTGAATTTCGTCGATATCCCTACTGGTGCTGTTTTTTAAATTTTTTATTGTTGAAATTACTTCCTGTTCGTTCACTGGCTGTAGAAATATTGATTTTTCATTCCGCGTGCTGATATACCGACATGCATTTGAGGAACTGCGTGGAGTACTCATACTTGTAAGAAATTTATTGAAAGCATCAGCCAGTTCCTCCTCATGCAAAACTTTGCCATTAATTGTTAGTTTAGAAATGCAGCTACGTTGGTTATCGCGACGCAGTAGCGTGTTTAATTTGTCCCAAAGCAACTCACTCGGCACATTTTTGTCGTCCAAAAAACGCGAGAAGTACTCTTTACGTGCAGTGCGCAGCTTTTTCGTAAGCTGGTTCCGATACCTTTTAAAGACGGTCAAATCATCAGCGTTGCGGGTGTTTAAAAACTGTCTGTAGAGCTTATCTTTTGCTCTCATTTCTTGGTACAGTTCATGTGTAACCCATGGCTTTCGAATTTTTCTACTCTTTTTGCGCCGCTTAACAGGAAAATGAGCATTGTACAATCTTTTGAAGGTATCTAATAAAACATTGTAGGCGTTGTTAGCATCATGTATATTCAGAACTTCGCGCCAGTCTATTTGCAGCAGCTCACTTCTAAACGCATTGAGAGCCGAATCAGTTACTGGCTGGTAAAGACTGTCAGACGACGAACAGTTTAGAGTGCGGGCAACTCGTAAACAAAGGAACACGGGAAGATGATCACTGATGGAACACGATAGGGCACCAGCTTTTATATCTTGCGATGAAAGGTTTGTTATAAATATGTCTAGCACTGACTCACATTCAGTTGTTATTCTGGTGGGTACATTAATAACGTTGTCAAACCCATATGAAATGAGAAGGTTGCTAAAATTTGTACTAATAGGAGTGTTAACGCCCATATCAATATTATAATCACCCGCGGCGATCAGCTTATACTTGTTCTCTACAACAAATGAAAGAAAGCCTTCATAAAAATCAAAAAATGATGAAATATGACCATTTGATGGTCGATAACAGACCGAATATATTACCTTATCTGCAATTAAAGTTAACACTTCATAGTCTGGAGTCACTATGCTAAATGAATCAAGCAGTTCACAGTCCATTTGTTCCAAAGTGAGGATTGCAATGCCACCTCCGCGACCACAAGGGCGGTTGACATAGTACGTATTGTAGCCCTTCATTCTGAAAACGTCACTCTCGTTCGTGCTCCATGTTTCGCTCAACATAATAACAGAAAAACTAAACGAAAATTTACTGAAGAATTCTTCTAAAGAAAAAGTTTTGTTGCGGACAGATCTTGCATTTAGGTGTACACATTTCAGTGTCGAAGACCTAAAATTAGAAACCGTAATGTTCAGCTCATCTGCCGAGTAAAAGTTGTGTTCATACATCTTTGCCCTTTTCACTTAAGTATAGCATTCAGTGCACACTTCATTCTGGCTTAAGGCGATCAAGATCCTTGAGGCATTTAATATGAATTGCGTTTGCCCCATCCATCATCCGCACAAGAACCTTTCCATGGGTGTACCATACATATTTGAACTCAGCCTCTTTCGCCCAATTTTTTGTTGCTAGAAGCAGTTCGCGGTTGTGCCTGGTTAGGTTTTCTTGGATGAAGATTTTTGGCTTACTGTCTTTTAGGTTGTTCTTCTTACTCAACCACGATTCCCTGATCGCCTGTCGTGTGAAGCGCACGATTATGCCGGGTGTCTTATCTCTCTGAGCGGGCAGCCTGTGTGCCGAGACAATGTCTTGTTCGACAAGATGAGGCGTGTCGAGCTTATCTGCAACCTCATTCAATATGGTGAGCAAATTTTCATCTTTCCGAAAAGGAACACCATGAACTTCAAGATTAAGTTGCCTATTTCTAAACTCAAGCTCATTTACTTCTCGTTGAAGCTGAACCTGAGCTAATAGGTTGTTTTCTTCCCTTTCCTCCAGTTCTTGCACCTTCTTTCTGAGCACTTTTATCTCATTGTCTTGCACACCGATTGTTTTTTTCAAATCTTCAAAAATGGCAGACATGTGCGTGACAGATTCCTCTATGGCTTCCACTCGAGTTACGAGGGCTGGTAGGCTTTCAAGCTTCAGATTAATAGATGTAAGGATAGCCCTTATATCTCCATCGGTCTTACTTTCATCACTGCAGCTACCATGTGACGTCGAACTCCGACAATCTTGGCATCGCCACGCTTTCTTAGCAGCGTCAGATTTTCCCTTGAAAGACTTTTCCGCTATCCCAGCACATTTTCCGAAATGGTACTCCCGTGCGCACTCTGAACAAGCCACGCGTCCCTCGCTCTCAAGAAAGACCACATTACAAGTGCAGCAGACGTCAGACATGGCTTTCCCTGCGACAAGATGTCGCCAGAACCAACACAGGAAAAAACACTACACTACAGGTCTTTGGCAGCGACCGCAGCACAAGCACCATAAAATAGAAGAATATGAGTACAAACTAACCTGCACAGTTTCGATAGCAGTGTAAGTGGTGATGCTCGCAGGGCGCTGCCGCCGCTGCCAAATGACCGCTTCGCCAGCTGCTTCTGATTTATATCCGGTCGATGGCTCCGTTAGGCGCGCACGCGCACTTGTTGCTTGCAGCGGTGATAGCAGCAGTGATTTCGTGCGAAGCTGGTAGTGCGGTAGGGCAAGGTGACGAGTGGCAGGAAAATCCAGGCAGCCCGCCGCGTCCGATGGAGCCGAGCAGCGTTAGACGATCCGGGAAAAGACTGCTCTCCGTCGTATCTGCACAGTTTCGATAGCAGTGTAAGTGGTGATGCTCGCAGGGTGCTGCCGCCGCTGCCAAATGACCGCTTCGCCAGCTGCTTCTGATTTATATCCGGTCGATGGCTCCGTTAGGCGCGCACGCGCACTTGTTGCTTGCAGCGGTGATAGCAGCAGTGATTTCGTGCGAAGCCGGTAGTGCGGTAGGGCAAGGTGATGAGTGGCAGGAAAATCCAGGCAGCCCGCCGCGTCCGATGGAGCCGAGCAGCGTTAGACGATCCGGGAAAAGACTGCTCTCCGTCGTATCTGCACAGTTTCGATAGCAGTGTAAGTGGTGATGCTCGCAGGGTGCTGCCGCCGCTGCCAAAACAAACAAAAACTGAAAGCACAGCGCACCAACCATTTACAGGTTGTAAATAGGGGAGGAAGGAAGAAACACGAATAAACTGAGAAGGGAACGCGAGAAAGCCGCAGTCCTAACGAGGAGCGATGCTAACTTGCGAAGGTCGGGAAGGGTGCCGGGGCATTCAACTGACAGCTCGTGGAAACGCTCGCTACCCGGCGATAGAACTAGGAGGGGGCGGAGTCGCCTTGACCCTCCAGCGTCGCGAGTGGTCAACTGCCTACGCAGGGGGGGGGGGGGGGGGGGCAACAACGTCGCCTCCGCACTGCGACATGTTTCTGAAAAACTGAGGCGCCTTGCGTACCTCTGCTGCAAAAGTAAAATACGTAGAAGGCAGTCAGGACTTTGTCCACGCAAACACCTTTCCCTGCCATCCTCTGTTCTCGATGTTCACTGAGGTCTCACGAAGATGCTCATCTACAATACGTCTCCGTGCTTGCTTGCGTGGTCAGTCTTCTGGTTGAATTCACCCTGCCCAGCTGACCTGGTTGCTCCCAAGGCCTTCGGCAGTTCCTTCATGAAAAGATTTCATTCCGATTCGGCACCTGATCCGTTGCCCGACGCCTTCTTCCGAATCGCCATCCACCACGCTCTTCCTTCCGCCCACCGGACGCTGTTTTCAGACCTTTACGCACGTTTCGCGCCGCTATCGACGCCGCCCATACTCCACAAAGCCGGACAACCACCGTCGCTCATCGCGTTGAGGCTGGTGCTAACACGCCTTTTTGAGAGCTGCCATATCATGTGTCAGCGGCAGAGCGCAGCGTGATCAGTGAACAAGTCAAGGACATGCTCCAACGTGTGGTGTCATCCGTCCTTGTCACAGCCCTTAGTTTTCGACGATGGTCCTTGTAAAGAAGATGGTTCAATCCAATGCTGTGTCGATTTCAGCCGCCTCAACAAAATTACCCACAAGGACAATTACCCTCTTCCCCGCATCGACGAAGCTCTTGATTGCCTCTGAAGGGCAGAGTACTTTTCGTCTCTTGACCTACGTTGCGACTACTCGCAAGTACCAATGGCAGCCCCTGACAAAGAGAGGACAGGATTTTTTACCCCCGACGGGTGCTACGAGTTCAACGTGATGCCTTTCGGTCTGTGCAACGCACCCCCCACATTCGAAAGGATGATGGAAAACATCTTGCGGAAGTTCAAGTGGCAGACCTGTCTCGGATACTTGGACGACATTGTTGTCTGTTCCGTCGATCTCGCCACCAACCTCGCATGCTTACAGCTGGTTTTTACCTGCCTGACTGATGCTGGCCTGCAGCCGAATCTGAAGAAGTGCCACTTCAAAGCCCAGACTTTTACCCTCTTGGGGCTCATCGTCTCGGAAAAAGACGTGCTCCCCGACCTTGTCAAGCTCCGTTCTGTGGCGCAGTTTCCTGAACCGGTTTCACTTAAACAACTTCGAAGCTTCATAGGTCTGTTTTTCTATTTCCGGCGCCACGTACGCAATTTCGCGTCGATCTTTGCGTCCCTGACGAAGCTACTTGGAGGAAACAATGACCTGTCCGGCCGGTTGGCCAAGTGCGATGAAGCATTCACCCCCCTGCGCCATCTTTTGATCTCGCCGCCAACACTTCGACACTATGATCCAACAGCCCCAACCGAGGTACAGCGAGCTGTCTTGGCTCAGCGAAAAAGTGGATTTGAAGAATGCGTAGTCGTGTATGCGAGTGCCGTGCTCACCAAAGCTGAATGCAACTATTCCGTTGGTGAGAACGAATGTTTAGCTATTGCATGCGCTCTAACGATATTCCGGCCGTATCTCTACGGCCGCCAGTTTGACGCGTCACGGACCAGCATGCGCTCTGCTGGCTGTCTACATTAAAGATCCGTCCGGTCGCCTCGCTCGATAGGCTGTTCGCCTTCAGTTGTTTGATATCAGCATCATCTACCGGTCTGGCCACAAGCACATGGACGCCGATGGTTTGTCTCGGTCTCCCCATCCCAGCGACGCTGCCTCCTCCTCGCTGACAGATCCCGTACCCTCGTCTCTTACCATCGTTGATTTACCTGCGGGGCAGCGAAAAGACCCGTGGCTTGTATCCCTCACACACGCCGTGTCTACCTCTCATAACGTTGCGCCTTCTCGAACTTCACGCAGTCAAGCACCGCACTTTGCCCTCCGGGGCGTCCTCTTCTACCGCTGCAACTACATTCCTGATGGTCGGCTGTGGCTTCTCGCGATCCCCCGCCATTTACGATTTGAAATTTGCACCTCTTCCTACGCCGACCCTCACTGGGCACACACGTATGTGATGAAAACACAGAAAAAAATTTGTCAGTGTTGCTATTACCACGACATGTAAGCCTAATTTCAAAAATTCGTGCGATCTTCCATCGCCTGCCACCTGCGGAGGATATCCGTTCCCCGTGTGACCGGCCCCTTACGACCACTCCCTTCTCCGGAACGACCTTTTGATCATGATGGCGTTTACTTTTACGGCCCGCTTCCCTGTACGATCTCTGGGAACCGTTCTATTATTGTCGGCGTCGACTACCTCACTCTATATGCTGACAGCCGCCCTTCCTTCTGTTACTCCCCGAGAAGCTCCTGTGTTCCTGCTGCATCATTTTGTTTTTCGCCACGCCGCGCCGCGTGAGGTGCAGACACAGGCCGCGTCTTCCTTTCCCATGTCGTTGAATCTCCGCTTACCGAATGTCGTATCGTACATCGGACCAGCACGGCCTGCCACCATAAAACTAACGGACTGACCGAGGGCTTCAGTCGTACTCTTGCAGACATGCTCGCAATGTACGTCGCAGCAGATTACTCCAACTGAGGCGCTCGCCTTGCTTTGGTAACTTCGTAACGTACGCGTACAACACCACCACGCCGTCCAACACCGGCATTACCCCTTTTTTATCTGCTGTATGGATGTTAGCCGTCGTCCATGTGGGACAGCGTCTTACCTTATACTGCTGACGTCTCCGAGTGGAAGAAGTCGCAAAGGATGCAGAGTAATGTCGTGAGTTGGCGCTGTTTTACCTCGGGATCCCAGGCCCGCCAAACGCATAGCAATAGTAGCGGACCATGACGGCCGCGCCTGATGTCGCCTAGGAAGATGACTGAGATGGACTAAGCACCGCCGCGCTGCACGAGATTGCTTCGGTTGGACTGGCTGTCTTTTGCGCGGCCCGCCGTTCTCAAGAAAAGAAACGTCAAGAAAAGTAGTGTTTCTGACGGAGGCAGCGGTGAAGCAGTGGTGCTCCGCCGTCGGTCAGCCTGAGCAAGGTCTCGCTCGGAACGATGGCGAAGCGGCTTGGCTAACGCCCATCTTCACGCAAGCGTTTCTCGGCACGCAGCTTTCAGACAGCAGGACGACTGAACACTTGAGAGTCTTCTTGAGGGTGGCCCACGTAGAGAGGCCGCCTTCGGGGTTGCGATACCACAGGTTCGCAACACAGGTGAAATAGCAGATGGCATTGTTCAATTTTTAGCCAGAACAGCTGCTTGGGCTTGTTGGTGGTCCATCTCGAAGTAACATCGCAAAAACATAGACAGGACACATAGAATAAGAAGACACTACGAGCGCTGACTTAAAACAAGTTTATTTCGAGGTAAACATTGCCTGATATACTGCCTACACTCAGCACGTGACACAGATACGTGACTTCTGCCGCCCGTGTTATCACTTCCCACCAGAGTCATCGCGCGTACAACAGCTCCAGTTCTTTTGTTGTCAAAAGTACAGATGGATTGCTGATACAGTCTTCTCCAAGCTTCATTATCTCGGTTGCCTCAATTATCTCGCGAACGAGCTGGTCGGTGTGCTTTTCTATCACATTGCACTATGCATACTCAGCCGAGCAAGTTTTTAATGGGCAATTCCTTACATGAATTCCAATATGCCTGCGTGCTTGTTCGACGTTAATTTTATCTTCTTCCAGCCTTTCGTTGGTGCATCTGCCTGTCTGGCCTATGTACTTCTTCCCTCATTTCACCGGAAGGGAATAAACAACGCCTTCCGCACATTCGACGAAGCGGGTCTGGTGGTTTGTTGTGCACCCGCGCAGTTTTTCCGGCTCTTCCGTGTTCACGCGTCGGCAAAGGCTTTTTAGTTTTCTCGGGGCTGTGAGCACGACATTAACACCAGCTTTTCGGCCAATCTTTTTGAGACGTGGGAGATGTTGTGGATGTAAGGGAGGGCCACAATTTTTCGTTAATCTTTAGGCCTCCTACAGCTATCACGCAGTTTAAGTTTCTTGTTTAATCGTTCCGCGACGGACATAAGTAGGTGTGAGGGGTGCCCTGCTACCAAAAGGCGCTCTATCTGACGACGAAAGCACGCTTCCATCGTGTGGATGCACGACTTCTTGAGCGCGTTTGACGAGCATAGGTTTGCGATGGTCCTTTTTACCAGCTTGAAGTGCTCCGATTGGAAAGGCAGTGGTGCCTTATCACCTCATAGTTCATAGACCCAGCACACGTTCCCCTTAGTGAAATGCAGTCTCAGATCGAGGAATCTCAACGACCCATGCCGAGGAAACTCGTGTGTAACTGTTAATGGCTGAAGAGCACGACTAAAAGAGGCTACAGCCTCCGAGGTAACGTCAAGGGTGTTCGTGCTGCTGGCATCGCAAAGCACTAAGTAGTCGTCCACATATCTGAACACCTTCTGCACACTGTTTTCCGTGAGGGTGTTGAAAAGATACCTGTCTTTTTGTGCCAGGTATAAATCACTGAGAAGATAGGAGCAATGCATGACCCTGCATGACCCTGCATAGGGTCATTCATTGCTCCTATCCTCAGGGATTTATACCTGGCACAAAACGACAGGTATCTTTTCAACACCCTCACGCAAAGCAGTGTGCAGAAGGTGCAGAATGTGCGAGCACACCAAGGTTCGGTAGAGTGCGGCTGCAGAGTTCCAGGGCGTACAGGGACCGCAAACCGAACTTCCACCAAATGTAATGGTGGTTTTTTTGGTGACGGTGGTGGAATAAATTAGTCACATAGATTCGCTTTACTTGTACAGTGTTTGCCAAAAGCCACCAGGCTGCATGGTTTCCTTCCTATTTTGGTGTCCGCGTATTGTGTATCTCTTACGGCAGTCACGAAGTTTAAAAGGTGTGGAAAGGCAAGGACAACAGCTCTGCTTAACTTGCGGAGATTTAGAACATGAGTGGTGAGATAAAAGCTCCACTATAATATACACAAGCAAACCAAGCAGTTTGATTACTGTCGGAAAGACAGCGCATGTTTTCTACACTCGATTACTGAGCTTCTTTTTAACACAGTGAGCCCACTACTTCATGGCGTTTTCTTTGGCGTACTTGAAGGCGCCGTCCTTAAAGGGCAACTGAAGCGGTTTTAGAATTCTATGAGTTTAAGGTTGCCGAATGTGCGAAATATGCTGGTAAAGCCTGCGAAATCGTTTTGCTCTAGCATTTCAAATGGTGGCGTAATGACCGAATAAAGTCGTCGTCGGTGTTCAGGCTTCTCTGAAGTGCACAGCGACGGGCAGAGGCCCCGATAATGACGTCACATATGACGGCACTACGTTTCCAGCGAAGAAAGGGTTATTCCATGGAAGAAAACCGACGCCATCGAAGGTAAAGCTCACAATGCATTGTTTGGCGCCATCTGACGACGCACATCAACATGCAGGCGTAAGCAGCGGACATCTGAAGCTTCGGTGATAATGACGTCACTGCCGAGTTTATTCGCACTCCTCCAACGTAGTGAGGAGAAGCCTGAACATCGTCGCGATTTTAATCGACGATTATGTCACCATTTTAAATGCTGGTGCAAAAATACTTTGCATGGTTCATCTAGAAGCTTGATAGATTCGAATTCTTGAATAACCTCGAATTATCAAAAAACCGTTTCAGCTTCCCTTTAACGCATTGCCAGTTGTTACTTGAAGCAATGACTGCCGTTGCAAAGCTTGTTTTGTCAACCAACTCTGACGAATGTAAATCCATACTTTTTCCTAAACGAAGCCTTCGCAAAGGATCTCTTTCATAAATCGTTAGGTTGGGTTCCCAATGTTGCGCGTAGCCCTCATTATAACGCCACTGTTCATCAATTAACGGAAAAAAATTCTGATCTTCACAATCAGTTGCTTTCACAGGTGCCCGTAGTGTTGTCATGAGAGCCACGTGAGCATATTCCTCTACATAAGACACTACGACCTACGGCAATAGTGTTCTGTTTTAACATTAACTGATTCGCCTTTTTGTGGCCAATGCGGCGTTGGGGTTAAGCCGACTTAACACTTTTGAAGTCCATGACATGAATGCGCTGTCGACCAAGATAAGCCGCATTTCGTCTGTGGGCGGCACATGGTAAACGGAAATAAATCAATGAATTGGAAAGAGATGAGTGTACGTCGAAGTGGAATTGCCTCTATCAACCGATGCCCGTCAGAAAAGTACAAAAGACAGTAGATACCTTCGAAACCTGTGGCAGTCCACTAAGCCGGGCGCACTGCGCATCCGTCACTCATATTTCTTAATTCATTTGCTGAACCGGCAGCGGGAAGCCATAAAATGAAGTAATGTCCAGTGTCACCACCGCATTCGGGATGTTGCATTCAGCAGCATAGCTGTGGGATTCCCCGAAATCTGGAATTCTAATTTGACGTGCGCTTTACTTACACAACAACAACCTGGAGATTTACGAGCTGCTTTGCATTATTGTGGCTTTTACCCATAGCGGAAGCAGCAAAATAAATGTTTCTGCCGTCTAGAAACCGCAACTGTCATTTTGCAGACGTGTGGTTGGCGGCCCTCCGCAAGCAGGCCCGCTTCGTAGTCGACGCATCGGTGAACATATGGACCATCGCCCATGCCATGCTGGTGGTGGAAGCAGTACAGCGCCCGAACAAGCGGCTCGCCATGCGCAAGGTCGTCGCCTGGCACCTGCTCCGCACGCTGGTCCAGCCGAAGGAGCATTGCTCGACAGCCTATGCCGCTGCTCTCGGTGCCACACTACAGGTTGTATTGAGTTGCCGTGATCGGCGCTCCATTGTTTTCTTTTTTGTTTAAATTGCTTAGCATTTCGGCTGCCAGCCAATCACCTCGACAAGAATACTAGGTTTTTTGAGGCAGTAGTAGACCACGAAAGGCGCCTGCTTACATTGCGTTATAATACGTAGGTGCTGCGTTTGCTATGTAAGCGTATTTTAATTCGCGAATCGACATAGCATTATAAAATTAAAATTGGATGTTTAAAACAGACACTGAAAGGGATGTGTAATCAGGTGGATGGCTTGCCGCCACAAAATCGCATGCATTATTTTTAAGAACACGGCGCTGATAGCGAGAAAATTAAGCGAAAGCGAATAACAAATCGCGGCACCGCGTGATATCCTCTTCTGGTCGATTGAGTCCTTTGCTGTCTAGAAGAGATTACTGATTTGACCTGGTCTATTTCTTGGGAAAATTGCCTCTTTATAGGGCGACAGCAAAGAGGAAGTCGTTGTGCGGAGCATATTTCGAAGAGCAAGCCCAGCACAGTCTCTAGGTCATTCTCGCTTTCCAAATCGTTACGCCACCCTTTTTTCAGAGCATGGCTTCAGGGCAAAAAGGGTGATACAGAATACACTGGAACCATCTGGTAGGAAATGTTCGAGCTGAAGACCTGCCTAATTTCCCGGACAAATGGCTTTGTTTACGTTCAGTTCCTCTCGTCGACTAATAAATGCTAAGGTTACATGACATGCCACTTTGCGTGGCTCTTCACTGAGGGATAAAAATCACTTCGATCCAGCACTGTGATGTCAGAAAGCAGATGTTCCTGAACTATTACTTTAGGTGCCGTCTATAACACATCTCGTCGCTGAGACTAATCGGTAACTGTCCCAGCTTTCACGATTTTCTGGTTACTTCACAATACAGTTCTGGAACTTTGGAAATTCACCTTTGTTTCACGCTTTCGGCAATCACTGCGGCGGTAACAGATAGGACGCGACAGGTGTTTCAAGGCAATTGGAGAGGCATCACGACGACGTGCTGCTAGACTACCCTCAAGCTCTCGAGGTCGAGACCGGTTGTAATCAACGAAGCTTCCCTGCATTCTCTTTGCTTTCACTATGCCAGTTAATTCCTGCTGCGTTCGCCACTGTGTTAGACTGTGCGACGCAGCGTGCAAGTATACCAATCGCAGTTTGTTCAGTTTGGAGACGCATCCTACTGCTCCTTTTATAGCTGCCGTTCCGATAGCCCCTGTAAATGTTTAGCCGTTAAAAATGCAACCATCATTTCACTTATAATGTTATGTACCATTACTATCTTTATGGGCAGTGTGATACGAGCGCACTAGATGACCTAAAGGTTGTTTAAGACTTCCGTGCTATGTTCTTGCCCTTTTGTTCTCCGCCGCTTGAGTACGGCACAGTTTTTCTCCTGCGTGCTTCCTGGCGGTGCAGGTACTTGTGAGTTATGTCATTGCAGCTGTAGCTTAGCAGTCAAATTCCTTTATGCCGCAAGTGCCGAGTGGAGTGAGGTCCGTGGTAGAAGTGTCAGCAGCGAAAAAACCTTATGACGTTGCCTTATTTCGTTCCGATATATATTTCACGTATCCTTAGGGTTACGGCCATGCATGTAAGATGCCACGAGACACTGTGGCTGCACATTTCGGTTACAGAAAACAAGTCGGCAGTCACTGAAGCCCAGCAATGCGGATTTCGCGAAAGATGACTTTTTTGACGCAAACATTACACTACAGTACTCTGACGAATAAAATGCACGCAAAGTGCGAGCTCTCCCCGATCTGTACCCAGCTATCGTAAATGCTTGAATCATGATTGGATGAAAGCTTATTGCCTCCCTAAAGCAGATTGTCGGCAGCAATGGTCTAACCGAGAAGAATATATTCGACAACTGTGGAGTTCCTGAAAACCACCGCGATAGGTTCTACTTTGAAGAAGTAGACGTGCATGACGCACTTTTCAATAAATGAGTGCAAATTTTGTCGCGCTTGGTTTTTAGGAGGGCGATATTGAAAGAAGTCCACTCCCTACGAACTTCGAATATTTTGAATGCCATTAACCTGACCGACATGTCCCTTATAAGTGAAGTGAGCCTGGCTGTACTAGTATCCTGCGTTTATTCGTAACCCTACCACTGGATACTGCGGTGGCCATTTACGCTTGCACAGGGTCTCCTAATGCTAACGCGTGAATAAAACGCGAGAAAACCGCTTTGTAGGCCAGCTGGTAGAGCATTACACATGATGCGCACACGAGGTGAGACTGGTTCTAGTGCGTGGTTTTTCTTTTGGAGCGAAAGCTCCACTCCACCCGTAAAAACCTCAAAGATCATGTTATGACGTAGATATGACTTTTAAGTGGCCTCAATAAACAAAAAAAAAGACACGAGGAAAATTGCGGCGTAGGTGGAAATCGATCACGAGCCCCTGGCATGGGAGAAGGGAATGCTTCTACTCCGCCACGACTGTTCTTGATTTCTTTTTCTCTAATTTCCTGAGTTTGGGAAAAATTACACTAAAATCTCAGTGACAAGAAGATCAAGCACTTCATATGCATTTAATAGACAATGTACACACTGAGGCTTTGCAATCAACGAGCCAAAGACTGGCTTTGTCTAACTAATCCTCACGAAACGCCACAAGCAGCTTTACTCTTGAGAGGCACTCAGGACGTTCCGGGGCCGATTTTTGCGCAGCGGCCAACAAATCCGTACTCTTGAAAATAAATCCTAGTCGGTCTGACGTCTTTGTTACGATGATACCTTGCCGTTCTCAAGCGCCATATACAGCGGAGGACCAAGAGCATTAAGAGATTAAACGGTGTCCCATCCACATTGTCAGTGCTTTAATAACGAATTCCTTGCGCGTCAAATGGTAGCTCTTCCTTTATTGTTCTTTGTAGTACATCCCAAGAATTCAACCTCTTCCTAGCAATGCCCCAAAAAAAATTCATGGGGGGCACTTTGTGAACCTAAAGTGAGGTGAGGCAAAAGCCTTAAATGCGGGGTTGCGGCTTGTGTCACTGATGTGTGGTTAAGATGTTAAGCTTCGCCTCTAAGAGTGGTACGCGACAGCGTCTTGCAATGCTGCCAGGGAGTCCCCAGAACGCCATCGCCCGTTCGGCTCTACGCCTTGATCATCGATAAATTGGCTTTTGAGGAAAGGAAATGTATCTGTTTCGCATATCTCGGTGGACACCTGACCTCGCCGTAAGGGACGGGGGGAAGATGGGAGTGAAAGAAGACACCGTATTCACTAGGCGCGCCTTTGTTCATTCCAAACCATCGAGCTGGCATGGCGGAGTGGTTAGCGTGCTTGTCTCGCACTCCGCAGACCCTGGTTTGATTCCTCAACTCTACCAATTTCCTACTCGGTTTCATTTATTTATCTGGTCTGACTAGAAAAGTTAATTAGGATAATGGATAATTAGGCAAGTAACTAAACTCATTCCCACTTATTTGGAGCATCACTATACGATCCCTTACGTTGTTTGCATGGTTACTAGCCAAAGTACGATTGGCCCCGTTCGAAATTCGCGCAATATGATGTCACGACCATTTCGACCAATTGAAAAGCTTGATATTTCTGTCAAGAACTCCTGCTTGCAACGATGAGGCGTTAAAGGCTTCGGTCTTAAAAAGTGGTCTATTGTTTCTGGCTGTTTACAAATTAAGCAGTTCTTTCCCAACCGAAAAAAGAAATCCTCTCCCTCGAATAACCCTTTTACTGGTAGCGTCCCGGTGTGTAATGTTTCAAAAAAAGGTTTTTAGTCCTGGTGGCACCTACATTTTCTTTCCCCTTCTTAAAACATCACTGCCCGTGCCTCCACTATACAAGGCCCTGTACATGGTCTCTGGGGAAAAAACATCACAAAGATCAAGGTACAGCTTTTTTCCTTTTGTTTTGTAAAAATAATGACTGGAAGAACGTGCAGAACGAAACCTAATATTTGCAAAAATCTCTTTGTAGTAACGGAAAACCTCACCTGAAAGCTCTTCTGTGGATACAAGTTTTCACAGTTTATCAGGGGAGCATAAGCGAGGCTGTCAGTTCTGTAGGAGATTTCAGCAGTCACCGGTAGAGCGGTTAGCTGGTCAAAGTGTATTCGGCTCTGGCATCGATGGCGACCATCCCCGCCGGGAGCATTTCGCTAACGTACCGTGGACGACGACCCCGGGCAAGTATTTGGGCGTTCCGCTAGATGCATATCGCGAAAGCGAGCCGTATTCGAAAGAGCAAACTAAAGACGTACGTAACCGAGCTGAGAAATGGAAGGGAACCAACCTCTCGATTTTCGCCAGAGCTACAGTTTGCAACTCTTTTTTTTTTAAATCAGCAAGCTCTGGTATTGTAATTCAGGTATTACATGGCTTTCGGGTAAGCATTCAGAAGCTACACAGGGTTTTTGCGATCTTCATATGGGATTCCGAATGGGAACGTTGCAGCAGAACAAGTCTGTTCCGGCGGGTAAAAGACGAGGGCCTGGGACTGGTGCACCTCTATTTACGGCAGCTGGTGAACCGTTTTTTTTTGTTTTTTTGTGACATCACAGACCCATTCTTGCGCACTGTGTGCCAAGTGAGGCTGCGGCGCTTGCTCCGCCACCACTGTTCGACTCATAGAAGTGAATGGGGGCGCGTCTAGTGAATGCACAGATGTCCATGAAGCGTGCCTTCGAAATATGTACTGAGGCGTGCATGAATGATTTAATTATGAGCATGTAAATTACCAATATACCAATGAAGTGAGTAGCGAAGTACGTTTCCGGTGAATTTCTTTCTTGCAGGGCCTCCAGTCACGGCGCCATCATGCGGCACCTTCTGAAACCCCAACACGCGATGTACGGCGATGGTCCAGCTGATAGACGGCGTCTAGTGAATGCATAGATGTCATACAAACACATCTCCCCGTTATTTACTGCAGCGTTACGAATAATTTATTATGAGCGCGTAAATTACAGATGTTCCAATCGACCCTTCACTCCGACTATCCAGGATCGGCCGAGTTAACCGCTGCCGATTTTTCTTTTCAGGTATATTCGCATTTTAGTTCTCGCCTTAAGCAATTAGTCGATTTAATTTCTTCCGCGAACAAAGCTAACAAAGAAACAACAATAAACCACTTCCTACGACCCGCCGCGGTGGCTCAGTGGTTAGAGAGCTCGGCTACTGAGCCCAGTGTTCCCGCGTTCCATTCCGAGCCCGGCGGCCGCTTTTCGATGCAGGCGAAACACAAAGGCAAAGGCACCCGTGTGCTGAAATATGTCAGTGCACATTAAAAGTCCCCAGGGGGTTGAACTTATTCCGAAGCCATCCACTACGGCACTTCTTTCTCTCTTCTTTCACTACCCCCTTGCTTCCCTCCCTTAACGGCGCAGTTCAGGTGTCCACCGAGATGTCGGACAATTACTGCGCCATTTCCTTTCCTCAAGAGCCAATTCAATTTTCACTTGTTTTTCTTTTCAGTTTCCCTATGCCCTTCTTTCCTCTCATTCGAACAATCCTTGATTGCTTCCTGAGTACCATAATGAACCCCTACTGTCCGCTATTCTTCTCTGCTAGAAGCCCTTTTTCACATTTGCGGTGTCAGTGCACATTAAACAACTCCAGGCGTTCGAAATTTCATGAGCCGTTCAATAGGCCGTCTCTCATAGCCTGAGTCACTTTGGGACGTTATACCCCACAAGCCAAACCAAACTAAACATTTGGTCACGTTCACAAGAATAGTACGTTTTCCGGCACATAGTAACCCACACTAGTTCTCACATGGACCGGAATGGAAATAGAGGCCCTTAGAGCAGCTGCTTCGCTTTGTGCGTGCATCGCAGTGCCGCGTCAGACAGCATGTGTACCAGCGTACTTTTTCTCGCAGGAATCTTCCGATGCCACATGCACGAGGTTACTCAAGTTCACTGCAGGTCATAAAGGAATCGCATTTTATCTAGCCGAAGGTAAGTGCAGTTTCCTTCACTGTGTCCTTCGAACCCGATACCTACAACAGCATGCTTAAGACAGTGACGCAGTTGCTCGTTTCTAGCAGTGCGTCAGACCAGAGCCGCTCAAGTACAAGCAGTATAGTCAGAATTCTATGAAACGAGACAACGCGTAATCTATGCTGATGCTTCACGACATCCATTCTCGAATGACAGCGCTACGGCTGCTGTAAAAAAGGCGTGGTATGCAGTGAGTATCGGATGTTCAGCTTCAGAAATTGTACAGACCCAAGGAGGTGCGCGTTAGTGGCTTGAAAGCATGCTGTTGCATAACTGCGGCTGCGACTAAGGCAACACTTGCAGCGTGGCTGCTAGGTTTGAGCAACTACCGCAAAGTACGCTTTATATGACTATTCGGACGCTGATTTATATTGCCACCGTACGAACCAATCAGTGGCGCCGCACCACGGCGTCTTAGCTGGGACTTGCCACTTCTTGGGCATTCGAGGTGCTCGAAGATTGTCTTTGTCCTCGCTCGAGCTCCCTGCGGTCTGGAACGCCCATCTCGTCTTATTAAACATGGATTTTGCTCTTCAACAGTTTGTCGGTGACAATATGTATCATTCAGGGCTGTAACTCGTGGCGTAGCTGGTTAGGTTTGGTAGATTTCATGTGGTTCCTTGCACAGAATTTAAGGTGTCTGCTGCTAAACTACTGGTGATGATGAGGAGCTCTTTATTGACTCCCTACAATATGAAAACAGCCCAAAGACTGGTTGCGCTACGTGAAAGGAGATCGCCAAGGGTCCGTTAAGAACTTTTTGTTGGGCTAGATGGTGCATGTTGTATGAAAAGAACTGTAACGCAACCAAGACGTACACAATAGAGGACCATACAGGACTAGCGCCAGTCCTGTGTGGTCCTGTCTTGTGTACAGGCGCGGACAAAAGTAAACGGAGCACGCAACTCTCTTCGAATATTTTTCATGCGTCACCTAACTGAAATTTGCAGCAGTGGTATGCGCATGCGGGTAGAGGAGGTTGGTGGGCTTTCTTGTAGACAAACAACGCTTCTTCATTAGCAATGAAGAATGCGTGATTGCACTTCGAACGCAATAGCGTGCTCCGTTTACTTGTGGCCGCGCCTGTACGTCTTCGTTGCGCTACAGTTCATATCCCTTAAGATTCTGCGGCCTTCAATGCACGAAGTGAGCGCTGCTGCTCAGCTCGATAGGAAGGCCCACTCCCACACATCTACGGTAGTTGAATTGTGAGCCTTGTGTTATATACGTGTCCACATTATGTGATGAAATGTCGCCCTTTGCGAGCAGTTTTTGCACGCAGGTGTATAAGATTAGAGAAAAATCTGCTATATACCAATGAGTTTGGAAAGGATCCTGTTTGTTTTTTGCGCGGGTTGATGGCGTCGCCCCAGGAGAGTTCCCGTTGTGCTGGGAGGTACAGACACCTCTCGAGCCGATAATGCTGAAGGATGCCCGTGTATGTAACAATTAGCGTAAGAATGCCCTGGGGAGTGCCACAGGAAGCGGCAGGCTGAGGAGAGCACTCCGCCCGGTAGTTGAGTTCTTGAGCTAGAGGATGCGCCTGCGCGTTCCCGCTGAGCGCCTCATGGGCTGGGGCCCATATAAGAAGACGAGGCGTAGATGTTAAGGGGAGAGATCGGAGGATAGCGTATGCCTGTCGGGAGATACGACCTGGGTCGAAGCTATGAATGGCTTCGCAGTCGCTAACGACTGCTTTGGTGGAGGGGTCGGTCAGATCTCGCACGATGGCCACCTCTTCAGTGGTGGTAACAGCGGTGGAGTTGAGGACGCTGCAAGCTTCGTGTCAATTTTGGGTGCGATGTCAGTGCGACCTGAACCACAGCCGGGTGAAAGGGATGCTGGGAGGCATCTGTGTACGTAACGTCGGGTCGACCAGCAAAACGTTACTGGAGGTGGTGGAAACATTCATTGTCAAGCAATGCAGAAGAGGCAAACCCTGCCTCCCCTTACATGGCACGAGGCAACCCTTAGGGGGTTGCCCTTAAATGGCAAAGGACAGTCCTTGGAGGGCTATCCGCTTCAAGCTGTCAGTAATTATCCGGCGCGCGTCAGCAGCAGCGGAGCTGGCCAGGAGAGTCTCCGAGTATGACTCCGCCGTGGTTGGGGATGGAGGGTGTGGCAAGGTAGGGCATGTGAGAAGGATATGAATGAAGTCTGCCGGTTTCCCACAGAGCTTACAGGAGGAAAGGAACTGATTGGGGTAGCGTGTATGGAGAAGAATAGGGTAGGGAGCAGTACGGGTCTGGCGTCGGCGCCAGTGGGAGGCCTGGGCTAGGCCTAGGGAGGGAGCCGGCGGTGCGTAAACGTGCCGGGTATCTCGGTAGTGGGTAAGAATATCTCTGAAGGTAAGCAGACGCTCCTGGGACGGCAGAGGGGTCCAACGCCAGCCCGGAAAGTGAGACCTCGGGCGAGGCAGCTGGCGGCGCAGCTCGAAGGTCGACGGCGTGACGCGGTAGGTTTACCAAAGCATACGACATAGTCGCGGAAAAAATCAACCGTAAATGATTAAAAATCGCTGTACATGCTTCGAAATGGTGTATCTGCTCAATGAAACAAAAAGACATGGCCTCAATTCCGCCCGGAACTACTGAGGCCGCATAATATAACAGAGAATAAAAGACCCCATGTTCAATGTAAAAATAGCAAGTACAAATAGCTGTACTCAGACTTGCACTTCTTGACGATGTAGGCTCAAAAAATTTTTCTTGTTCCGATAAAAATTAAAAGTCACCTAATTTATCTCCATTTAAGACCAAACAGGAACCAGCGTCGACGTCATCGAACCCCGTCAGCGGAACCCGGGTGCTTTTTTCTGCGAAGCTCTAAAACTATTTCTTTCCCTCCTCCACTTTTTACTCCAGCAGTGATATCATCTTTAGTCGCATCGCCGTCGGCAGTATTATCACCGGTCCCCTGTACTTCAAAAATTTGAAGATTATATACCCTCAGATTTTAGCCTTCCGACAGCCGTGGGCATCTAAGTTAGTACGACGACAACGATACAAATGAGCAGAAGTTGGGTATGAAATTGCGCGCTTCTAAACGTCAGGCTCAAGTTTCAAATGTTTTGTTATGATTCTATGGCCACTGACCTCTCCATGAAAGTGCCCCAATTCGTGTTTATTGCACTCTTCCTTTCGGACGGATTGCAGTCGCGTGTCTACAATCGCTGGACTGCCAAGTTCGAGAGAGGCCTTCGTACAGTGTCTTTGACTACTAAAGTGTACACAAGGTCTTCCGACGTGTTCGTTATGCGAATTAACGAGTTCGCGTAGGCAGAACATGGGCTTGTCATGGTTACCGCGTTCTCTTTGTGGCCAAAAGTTATAGAACCGGTCCTGTAAGCACTGCATGTATTTCTGACCAATAACTTCGCTGACGTGTCCACGCTGTACTGAAAGGCGTGCTTCACCACTTGCGCAGGGCCGGATGCCGTTCCCTTGGAGCGGATGGTGCGAGTCACGCAGCTCATGGCGCGCATACAACGCTCCATGGTCGCCATCCTCTACCCTGAACGCTTGCGCACCACTGACGAAGACACGTCGTTCGCCAGCATCTCGTTTTCCGTGCCCATAAAGCGCTCGTCCACATCGGCGTCGGTGCTGTTCGGAGGCGTGGACGCGCTGCCCGCCGGCTTCGTGGCCGACTGGCTGCGCAGGCTGCGTGCACGGCACGCCATACCGCCTTTGCTGAAGGGACACCTCACCAGCATTGCTGGCGCTGTCGGCACAGCAAGCGACGTGGCGAAGTACTTTGCACCGCCGTACTACTACGACGACGGACTTGAGGCGTACAACTACGCCGTCCTGGGGCAGGCGAGTGGTGTTGTTTAGTGCGCTATATTGAATGTGTTTTTAAGGGCAGGAAACCTGAAATTTATGACGAGTCGCAGTAGGCTGGCACGCGCTGACTCCCTAGCCCTAGGTCTCCACCAGAGTTTTTACGAACTGTGAGTGCGCACCTAGCTCATAATACCTACCCACGGAGCATCTGGTATAGACAATTAAATGCCATTCCTGTTACCATTTGCGCGCATTTAGTAGCCGTTGACTCTATTTTCCGAAAGTATTACGTCATTAGAGTAGCCCTTAGACATTTATACGAATTTCTAACTTTCTTTGGACCCATAAGCTTTGCCTTTAGCGCTGAATATTTGGATGCAAAGGAACCTCTGATTAGAGCCTAACGCCGTTAAATTCATGACGTCAATGTGAGAGCCAACGTAAATGCCGGCCATAAAACCTGTCTTAAAAAAAAGGGGGCAGGGGTGGCCTTGAAAGATGGTAGCGATATATATGGTTCTTTCATTGCATTTGAAACACGAATTTCGATACGGACTATGGGCGAGACTGTTGTGGAGCCTGGGCAAATTTCGACCTCCAGCAAGTATCTGCTCATGCTGGCTTTGCACAAGGCAAGGCAGCTTTCGCGATCCTACTCCTTCGATATACTATCGCCAGTGTCGGCATTGGATTCCGCGTCCTTGACTCTTTATCGCGGGAAAAATGACCGTTTTTTGTAAGTTTTGCTAGCGTTTTCTTTTATGCAAAAACTAAAGCATTTAAAACGTAATGCAATGCATGAATTCAAAGGTAAATAACTGTGCTCTTTAGGCACTAAAGCTTTAACAACGTAATGCTCGTTGGGGCAGAGAATTTTATTTCTCAAAACAAAATTTTATGAAAGAAATGAATAAAACTTGTAAAGACACGCTGGGATTCTGACCAAGCTTTGTGGAGAAGAAAAGCAAATGTGCAACTTCTACCAGGGTGGAAATTTGGTAATGATCCATAATTTGGTAATGATCCATAACATAATAGTAGCGCAAAATCAGAACGGCGAACAAAAGGGGAGAGGACACACACCCGCAACACAGGCGCTACACAGGCGCTTAGCGCCTGTGTTGTGGGTGTGTGTCCTCTCCCATTTTATCCATCGTCCTGGTTTTGCGCTACTCTTATGTTATGGATCATTACCAAATTATGGATCATTACCAAATTTCCACCCTGGTAGAAGTTGCACATTTGCTGTTCTCAGGACTTTTCTCAGGAAGATCAGGACTTCTACGAGGCAGACTAGAAGTTGCATAACATAAGAGTAGCGCAAAACCAGGACGACGGACATAAGGGGAGAGGACACACACCCACAACACAGGCGCTACACAGGCGCTCAGCGCCTGTGTTGTGGGTGTGTGTCCTCTCCCCTTTTATCCATCGTCCCGGTTTTGCGCTACTCTTATGTTATGCAACTTCTATTCTGCCTCGTAGAAGTCCTGATCTTTCATTTGCTGATAAATGTTGCGACGAAAATAGACATTTGTAGGATAAAAACTGTTTACTATCTTTTACCCTTAGAGTTGGTTCGAGGCCTCCCATTTGGTCATTCACAGAACTCGGTCAAGCTTCGCAAAATAGTCCAGTTGGTATTTGTTGCTGAGTGAGAACTGAGAACACACTGATTTCTCTATTTTAGCAAGTAAAACATTTTCGACATTGGTTCTTGAATGTTTTTACACCACCAAAAATAAAATGAAGATAATCATTTTTTATACTAGGCCTTGATAATTCCGGCATTAAAAGGGTCGTGCCTAAGCATCTGGCGTTTTTTCTTTATTTTACAGCCAGCAAGTTTCGATGCGTGATTTTTCAGTATCAACACACTTCACCATCGCGATGACGACGAGCATAGTTCCGTTGAAAATGTAACTTTATCAGGTGGAAGAGGCCCTGTAATGAAACTTCACGTGCTTCCAACATCTCTTATTATCGCAGGCAAACTGTGAAGACGCCAGAACAGCTTTAAAGGTCGAATCCTTGAGGCTAAGCTGAACCAGTATTCACTTTGTCGCGCCGTTCGCGAATTCTTTATTCAACTTGGTAATATTCATTTGGATTCAAAGTGAGGAAAAAAGTTTCCATTTTTTTAAATTCAAGGTTCTCAGTAATTAATTCTAAAAATTTCTAAAAATTTCAATTTATAAAAATCGACTCCCTCCTCAGCGGGCATTCAGAGTTCCTATGTTTCATGTATGCAAAGAAGGACTCTGTAGCGAAGGACTCCGGATTGACTTCGGCCACATTCCGTTCCGTCACATGCACTCACATGGAACAGCAGATGAGCGCTTTGTCATTTAGCCTCCATCAATTTGCTGCCGCCAGTGCCGGAATGGGATTCGGCAATTGGGGGCACAGATATGAAACGCCAAAGCCACTGAGCCATCACGGCCCGTCTAGTGTTATTAGAAATTAAGAAATATGCTTCTCTAGAGTTAGATATTTCATTTGTATAGTGTAGGTGCAGTAAAAAATCACCTTAAGTACGCCACTGCCATGGGTTGGACACTGTGACTATGGTAGCTGTTTTTCTCTAGACGAATCACGACTAACCATTCTTGGCGATTTTAATAATTTTTTGTTTCTTTTGTCACTGCTTCTTGGTTTATAAATTTAGCAAGCTCTCTAACTCATAGCGTTAGTGACTGCTCTCCTTCTCTTTTGCGCTGCGTCTTTTTGGAGGTGCTCGGAAACCAACTGGGCGCTGAGTATCCTGATTTTTATTACCATTGCGAAATGAACTGATTACATTTCCCTGATAGTCTTAGTGTTCGTTCCGACCCGGCCGGTTCGATGACTGTGGATGATGGAGGTTTCAAAAAATTAATTGCAGACTCTACCCCATTAATGTGTTTGAGAAACGTGTAGGTTATAGAAACACACTAATATGTGCTCTGTCACGTTCTTTGCGCAGGTAATCGCTCACGGCGTTGCAGTCGCTGAGCTTCCCTTCTATCATGGTTACGAAAAAAAGGTGTGTACAGTCTACTGGCAAAAGAGAAGCGCCCTGGACTACAACAGCGTGCACTGCGTGTATTTCTGGAAAAATCTGGTGAGAAAGAAATTACCAGAAAGAAACCATGTTTCATTGTCTTGGAAATGCGTTCTGTCAATCGAAGCAGAGCCATCGGGCAATTCGTTTATGCTGCGCCATCATAAGCTTCAATGTATTTGCAAATAGGAGGGTGCGTCACTTCGAAATTGCTACTTTAATGCGTGTTTTATACGGGTGATCTCAATTGAAAATATTGGCCTCCGAGTTTTAGAACCAGGAAAATCCACCCGTGTAAATTTTCTCACGAGTTTAGAGCGTCAAGGCCATGAGCAAGATGGAAAATTTTCACTAGAGGCTTGGAACACGACCCTGCAGAATTCTTGCTCTTTTATTCTGGGCAGCATCGCTCTAAGTGCCTCGATACTATTCGTCACTATTGGAGTGCCCTTGTGTACAGACTGTTTAAATTTTTTCAGCACCTCGCTGTAGCAGTATTTGGCTTTCTTCAGCGTTTGCCCGGATTCCTTCTGCCTTACTGGCTGCTTCGGGCGCCTTAACAGCCCTCTCTACATTGTGTGGGACAAAGTGCAAAAGCTGTCACTGCTGCCGCAACCTAGCCTTTTTGTTCTTTGTTGTCAAAGTCAGTCAGCGTTCACTTTCATGAAGTCTATTTCTATGTGTACACTTATTTCTCTAACACATCAAGATGCAGCACTACTGCCTAACAAAGAGAACACAGAACGGAAAGATTGCCCGTGAAATGTTATTGATGGTTATGATGATGATAATAATGATAGCTTATGGCTTTGCTCTTGGCATCAGTGTGGTGGCGATTACGCAGCAGATGACAAGGATGATGGCAGTAGTGATATATATATATATATATATATATATATATATATATATATATATATATATATATATATATATATATATATAGTCTATACGCTTCTTCACTCTATAATTGCATCAGGCTACATAATCTTCCTTCAGCAACTATAGCAACCTATTGAAAGTTGTGCCACCTGTTACATGCCAGCCACTTTCGTAACCAGCAGCCAGCGCCGGTTGTGTGAGAGATATTAGTTACTGCCTGCCACCCGCATGGCTGCAGAGGTGGCAGAGTGGTGTAAAGTGGCCGACTGTGGACGTGCTGAATTAGTGCTGGTACTCACAGCACTGGGAAAGCTTTTAGAGACTATGGCGATCCGGTCTAAATTGTCTCCTTTAGTTACAGTTTGTGTTCCAATGTCTACTGAGTCGCGATTTCAAAAGTGTGCTGAACTGAGATTGCTGATAATGGTAGCTGACGTATTTCCTGCCCACTTCCAAAATCGATCATTGTGAAAGCAAACTCTTAGAAGCAGAGAGAGAGTGGCGTATCCTAATTCCCGCCTTCCTGTTCACTTTACCGGCCAGCATAATATAGCACTGCAGACACCAATAGAAGACTCCTGCCGGAGGACCACTTACCACGAGGCCCAGAAGAACCACATAGAGGGTTCACGCATAGCCCAGATGACCTTCGAGCGACTACCGTTCCCCGAACGCCGAGCACTGGTAGACATCCGGCTGTCGCCGAAGCAGCTGTTCCAAGCCATACACTGTGCCTTCAGCTGCGTACGCAAACCGGCCGGTCTCTTCCGGTCGGGAGCGTCCTGCATGGTGATCTTTCTTCATTCGCGGGGCTTGGCAAACATTCCGTGCGGCAACGGGATGGAGCGAAAACACTACCGGTGCGCTTACATGTGAGCCTCCGGGTTTCGCGCTGCCTGGCTGCGATTTTGTTACTTCGTTTGAACCAGTCAACAACGCTGGAAAATGTGATCCGCAATAAACTGGTCAATGTGCCGTGAGGAACGCGTCAGCTGCTTTTCTGGCTTTCCTCAAGATCGCGCGAAAAAAGGCAAAAAGCGTGTTTAGTCGCCCATATACATGTCTAAAGGGCATGAGCGGTGAGCTCTTTAGTGTATATTATGGCAGTCGTTGCTGCTTTGCCGGCCCGTCGCAGCTTTGCAATACATGAGGAGTTAAAACATGATCCAGGGCAATGTGCTCGCTCGAGAATGTCTTGTTTCCAGCCCTAGTCATTTTTCTGTCTTGATAAAGCCTTGTTCCAAGCACCGTTTCAGCCTTCTACGCAGGTGTGTGGAGAACTGAACGTTCGTCTGCAAGTTATTGTTAATAACGTAATATCTGTTCATTCAATGTTATGCCGCAAAATAAAATATGCTTCGGTTACATTTTTTTCCCTTCAGTTGGCGTAATTCTCTTCATCTCCCCATGATTGAGTCCCTCTAGCCGAGCAGTTCTGGACAAAAACATATTTGAACGCAGCTTTTTCCTATAAGGTAAGATTTCACTGCAACAATGAATATATCTACACATTACCCGACAACAGTGTTGTATTTTCTTATTCACGTTTCTGCTATTCTAAATAGCGTTCCCCATTGATTTTTTGTGGCAGCGTGAACTGTTTCGTGCGATCTATGGAAACATTTGAAAATAAATATTTTCTTGCATATAAGAATAATAAACCATTAACGTCAATATTTCCTCAACAATGTCTTTAAATTTTCCAATTTTCAAATTTTTTTCCTCGGAATGCGGGACATGAACTAGGCATACTGAACACGTTCACCGTTTCCGCTTGGTGCACATATGCCAAGCAACCTATTTACAACAAAACCCCTGTGCAAGCTTACGTATCTCCAGCGTGGTTGCTGGGACACGCAGAACAATTGCTCTCGTTTTCATCCGGCTATCTTGAGTTAATAATTGGGTTAATTGGAGAAAATTTAGGTTCCCCTAGGGTTTTTTGATATAATGGATAATTAATAAGATAAGCTAAAATTGGTCAAATGCATTTTGTCTCTACAGTGCTCGCAAATATTGGTGCCGAAAATAAGTACTAAGTATCGAGCAAATTTACAGCACTCGAGCATTCACCATTTACTATCTTAGCGGGTTGGGACGATAACGTGTTGGAAACTAACGCGACCCTTGAGAAGCCAAAAGAGGATCACACGAAGATTACTTCTTTTTGCGCTGATAGGGAACGTTTTGCGTCGCTCTTTTTATTGCCTTCAGTCTTGCTGAACGTAAAATTTTCGAGCGAGTGGCCAGGCTCGTTCTTTCCTCATGTAAATAACTTGTGTTGCAGCGAGAACAGCTTTTTGGAAGCCATATGTTGTCGTTCATTAGAGGCGGGATTACCGGGGCAAAACTTTAACGAAACGGGCGCATAATTAGTACAGAAAACGTCATGAAATCCGGACACTTTATGGGGCAACGCGAATACATATAATGTACTTTTATTTGCGTCTAAAGAAGCCACCACGCTGTCTGAGTGGTCTTTCATCACCGAAACGTGTGCTTAGTTTTTTTAATTATTATTTACTTATTTTATATCACAGTACTTTGAGCCTCTCTCGGGCTCGGGTGAGAGTGGAATGTTGGAGCAATATGAAAAAATAACCGGCATGGTGTTCCAAAACATAAATCAATGAAACATAGCACACAAAACTCCTCGCATGCAGAGTTCACACTCTCTTGCAAGCTGAAAAAGTAAACGATAGTCATGAACACCAAAAAATGAAGCAGTGGTTAGCATAGTTTCCACAAACGTGACTTGATTCAACATTCCTAACAAACGCATCAAATTACAATAATTTCTAATTTTGTGGTGCAGCCTATTCTACAAGTCTATGACACGTGTTAGAAATGAAAGTTTGAATACGTCACACTTTACGGCAAACGGTCTTATGGGGACGTCGTGGCTGCTGCTTTTAGAGCTGTGATGTGGTGGCTTTAGGTAGATATTTTTTTTTCTGTGATTGCACAATAATTATCGAGCAGAAAAAGAAATGTCATGCATGCAACCTATCTTCGACATTCCAATGCAGAGATGTTCGCTCTTTTACGCGGACTTGTCATACTATCATAACGCGAGTAACGTGTTCTAGTTTTATTCAAAATAAACTGATAGAGGTTCCAAACTATAACGCTGTACTCAAGGATTGGCGTTCTTTTGGTCTTATAGGCGATAAGGTTTACATGCGAGACTGCAGCTGACAAACTTTTTCGCATGAATCCAATCTCTCGGCATGCTTTTGGACAGATGTTTCCTACCTGTGATTCTCTACTCAATTTTTCTGTTAATGCTACCCGGAAGTATATTACTTCATTATTGCACATCACAGCAGATCCTAATAACAGATGTATAAAATCAATAGGCGCATTTTTCCTTGTTATGGTGATTGATGCAGTTACATCGACATTCTTTCTCGAACCCCAAGCTTCCATCCAGGTGGCAAGGTTATGCAATGATGAGATTAGAATGAGTTAGTCGTCTGCATAACGAACTCTAATGTACGCAACGTAGTCGTCAGGAAGTCTTAGTACAACAAATGGAGTGAGGCGAGAAAAGATATTGATATATATCGTAAAAAGTAAAGGCCCTAATACGGATTCCCGAGGGTCACAAGAGCAAACGGTATTGGAGATGGAGTAAGAGAATTGCAGTTGGAATTTCCGAAGTCGATGCACCGGGAACGGTCCGAGAGGTAAGCCGAGATCCATGAAACTCTTTTTCTGTTCGAATAAGACAGAAGTGCTCAATTAATTTGCAGTGTGCGGCAGAACCAAGTACATTTGTGAAGTCAATGAAAACTGTCTATTCGCAAACAAATGTTAATGGCAGCCGCGAAGGCATGCGTAGTTTAGTTGTGTAACTTATGATCATTCATACTGAAAAAATGGGCAGAAACACGAGGACTAAGCCGAGACAAACACAAGGACCAGCGATGCTCACAACTGAAGTTTTATTTCGAAAACACGCTCATATAAATAGTAAAAACAAAAGACCAGAACAAGTGATCATCATGAACATCATATGTCACCCCCTGCACACACGAGTGAGTTGGCCGAAACTGGAGAGTCCCTATGAGGGAATCGGATGGAAGCCTTAATGACGCCTTTAGCTGCACTGATACGCATATGAAAGGCTTCCATCTCCTCACGCACGAGTTGGTTGGTTGGTTGGTTGGTTGGTTGGTTTATGGGGTTTAACGTCCCAAAGCGACTAAGGTGGTTCACATTGGATCTTCTTATCGTTCGTAAAAGATGCGGCAATGTTTAGGGAGGCCATCAAGGGAATCTTCCTTTACTTATATTCGGTGTTCTCCTAATCTTTCATTGACGCATCACTCGGTTGGGCCTATGTGCAATGCACCTCAGGATAACGGCAACTTATGCACAACTCTCCTGGCAGAAAGAACGAACGGGGCTGTCTGCTTGGTACTGCACTTATTTTTTTTCTTTCCTGCTGTCGCCTTCTTCCTTACGGCTGCGCACTTGCGAAGAGATTGATGCTAAGTTTCTAGGGGCGGAAAACACTACAGGAACGTTGTACATGGCCATCAGTAATTGCCAGGTATTCCGCTCGGAAACGATTGCTCGGAGCGAGTTGCCTTCTCTGTTGGTTTTCGCCGTGAAAAAAGAAGTACTAGGGGAAGTTCTTGAGCCTTCTTGATGCCTCTCGATACTTACTCCAGGAAGTGTGGAAGAGCCGCAATACGACGGCTTCTTCTTTTACTTTCTTCGCCTTAAAGCCAACCTCTCTGAAAAGTTTTGCAAAATCTACCTCGGCTTTCTGCACGAACAAATCCTCAGGAATGAGCACAAACTCTTCTGCTTGTCCGCGCAAAGGATTCTCAACTTGGCAGATATGAAGGAGTCGACACGTTGTGCAGTACTCCCACTTTCTTCTTTCCCCTCATGGGTCCTTTCCACAACGTCGACGCATTCCTCGAGGCAACTTGCCTGGACTTCACTACGCGAGAGCCGCGAAACTGACCGGGCAGCTGCTGTATTTTTAACAGGCCTAAGCATCTGCGTGAAACCAAACTTCGGACCGAGCTTGAGGCCTCCCAGGTATTGATCAGGAGCTTCGCCGTTTCACAGTGTGACGACATCCTGATTCGATTCGAAGTCTTTAGTGGCCTTGGCAACGTCGGTTTCGGTTCCGTCACTGGTGCGCCACTTCGTCATACATGACTGAGTTTCTGTGGAACATTGTTCTCCCATTGTTTCCAAGGCCAAGAAAGACTTCGCGATCGAACCAGGACGTCTTCAAACTAGGAAACGGTGAAATTTCAGCCCAGCACCTTGGAGTCCTCAGGTTTGGTCCCAAGTTCTGTTTGTCATCAGTGCTTAAGCCTGTTGTAGCAGCTGCCCCGTCAGTTTCGCGGCTGTCGCGCAGTGAAGTCCAGGCATGATGCGTCGAAGAATGCGTCCACGTTGTGGAAAGGGCCCATGAGGGGAAAGAAAGAAGTGGGGGCACTGCACTGCTTGTCGACTTCTTGATATCTGCCGCGTGGAGATTCCTTTTTGCGGACAAGCAGGAGGGTTTGTGGTTATCCCTGGGGGTTTGTTCTCGGAGAAAGCCAGACAGTTATTGCGAAAAATTTCAGTGAGGTTGGCTTCTAGGCGAAGAAGGTAAAGCAAAAAGCCGTTGCACTGCTGCACCGCCACAACCTGGACAAAGTAGCGAGTGGCATCAAGAGGGCTCAAGAACTTCACCTAGCCGCTTTTTCACGGCGAAAACCCACAACGAAGGCATTACATTGCCAGCAATCGTTCCGAGCGGAATACCTGGCAATTACTGACGGTCATGAACCTTCAGAAGCATCTGGCGAGTCTGACTGTAGAGGACCCATTCATTACTCCAAATTCTGAGGCAGTGGTGAGTCTTCTCATCAGCATCACTCCAAGACAGTGTACCGCTTTCAGCGTGGATATGAGGACTTCTACTATACTACTCAATGCCAAATAACGAGCTAACGAAGTGGGTCCAGGAATGCATTTCGGAGCCCAACGACAAGGCTGCATTTGTGTCCAGATGCGATGTATCTGTTGGGTCGTTTTTAGAAATACTCGTGTTTTATTTTCAGTCCACGGTTCACGTCCACGCTTCAGGACGGAACAGGAATATTCCTTGTACAGCGAAGGGACGTTTGTATCATGTAGTGCGTAGCCCCCAACCTAAGCAATATTTTTCTGGCTAAGTTAGATATATCCATAGATGGGCTAGTTTTGAAAACATGTAGGTATGTAGATTACTTTTTAGTGTTTTCATCTGAGTTTAACCAGCAACAGAGTGTCGTCAACGCACTCCAACTGTTTAAAGACTGTGGCTCGGGTCTCAGATTTACAGTAGAGATACCAAGAGACGGTAAGCTCCAGTTCCTAGATCTGTCGTTGCATCTTTGGCCAATACATGTACGTTGCGCATATCACCCTAGGGCCAAAAAAGCATTGCTTGATTACTCATCCGGGCATTCCAAAGCATAAATAAAGGGATAGTCATTTCCTGTCTTAAAGCAGCCTTCCTCAAGTCGTGCCGAGGTGCTCAATGAAAGTGTTGCGTCCCAGTTGGAAATGCTGAAAGAAAGTGGATAGCGTTCAGCGATTAATCGTGGAAGCTTTCAGGAGGTTGTGAAGGTGAATCAAAGCCGGCTCGCGACCCAAACTCCGGGAAACACCATACGTCCACAGGCTGGCACATGGACTTAAGAACGTAGCACGGCGTTACAACATTCCTGCATCGTTTTCCGCCCCTAAAAAGTTGGCATCAATCTGTTCGCTGGTGCACAGCCGGAATAAGAAGGCGGCAGCAGGAAAGGAAGTAAGATTTAGTGCAGTAGCAAGCACACAGCCCCCTTCGTTCTTTGTGTCAGGGTGGGTGTGTAAGTTGCCGTTATGCCGTGGGGCATTGTACTTCGTCGAAACCGTGTGATGCGTCGATGAAAGATTAGGAGAACACCGAAGATTACATAAGGGAGATTCTCTTGATAGCCTCCAAAACCATGGCCGCACTTGTGCTCCGATCGATATGAAGATCTCTCCCGTAGTGAGTCAAAGACTGGGCAACGCCACAGAAACTGTCTGGGCGTACCTCTAGCTGGGCATACCGAACACTGAGGGGAGGGGTATGAGTATGGTTTTATCAGGTGAGGCTTTAATGTTGACAGAAGCTGACCACTCTGGATTCGACGAAGAAGTACCACCTCTACCCTGCAGAATGTGCTAGGTGGGCGGCGTCATAGTTCCTTAGGGTTAGCCAGGTGCTGGAGAACGCTGCGTTCATAGCGTTGTACCTGATGCCGTGTCTCGGCCCTTGGAGGTGGCGACGAATGTGCAACGTCAGCACAGGCCCAAGGAGCGGAAACGAGTAAGCATCGAGGCAAAGGTGCGGAAAGATCTGCCGCCCGCGCTGCCTGGTGCGCCTTTCCGTTCCCAGTGATTTCTTCATGTGCAGGAATCCATTTGATAACTACAGTGTAGCCCTCCTCTCGCTGGCGAAAGGCTTCCGTAAGAATAGTGTTAAGAACTGCATAGTCTGCTCCTCTTGCACGGCAGGCAATATACGCTGCTTGTGATTCAGTGTTCACATAGTAGCTGCAAGGAGCCGGACCCCGTCTTCTTACTGTTGGAGCAATGGCAAGACATATGGTAAAGAGCGCCTCGGAGAGCCGCTGAACGGAAGTATCTGACTCAGTCGTGACAAGCTAAGGCAGCGCAATGCTGGAAATTAGCGGCCTTTGTGTATAGTTGGATGGCCCCTTTCTGGGCTAGCTTGTATGACAACTTCTCGTGACGTTTACCGGAAGCTTTGCGCCTTTGGGGATTAGCTGAACTCATGTCCTTTGCTAATAGCATGTCATATACTAAATAGATTAGTTCTCAAGGTGGGACAGGAGAGGACAACGGCTATACATTGTCACCGTTGTAGCCTTAATTATAGCCCTAGGATCTGACGGGAGCCGCTGCTGTGGAGAGCTGGACACGCTGGGCTTGCAGTTGCTGCTCTGCCACATCCGACAGGGCATTGTTTTTTCTGCATTCGTGAAATGAAAATGAAAAGCAGTTTGTTAGACCCTTAGATACTAGCTATCTATGCTAGCTCTCAAAACCATTGATTGCGGCTTGCGAATGTGGCAAGTATCATAATACAGTGCTGCAACCCATGCAACTAATTATGTCCTTGACCTACCTAATGCACTTATGGCCGATATCTTCTAAGTTTTAACTGCTAAAAGTAACTGCCACCTACAATGAGGCATTTGCAAGCGGCTTGGAGGGTAACCTATATGATAGGGATTTTCTGTGCCACCACAGGTAGCACGCTATCTTCATCTATTCATCTGTTATTTGCTCATTTGATGTGCAGTCATTGTGATAAAGGCAGGCTTGATGGAATGTGAACTCTGCATGTCCTGCGTAAAGCTAATGCAATAGACCTGTCCCTGGTACGTGACATCAAAGGGGCGTTCCCACTGGGTAAAACCATCCACTTTCGCTTAATTCTGAACAGTTTTTGCTTGGGACGATCGCTCCCCTGACCACTTTCTTTTCCCAATTAGAAATGCCAATCGCTATGTGTCGGAGCCATTCTTCTTGTGATTATAGCCTTATATAGCCCCCTTGGTGCGCGGCATCTTTTGTTCATCGGGCCAGACACACAGTGCGCAGATGACAGGCCGGAAGAGGTCTATTGGACCGGCGCAGTTGTTGCTGGCAGCCGGAATTCGTCTACCTTTCCTTTTCATTCGGGAGTGCATATAACTTATATTACAAGTTTCATTCTATATCAGATCTATTTAGATTGAACATGGGAATGCTAGCTATTTGCCCACATCTGTCTTGGATTTATTGACATGCTGATCGAGTGAGCAGCCTGTATACTGAGCCTGCACTTCTCCACTCGTGACTTGCGTTATCTTTCATGCGCCCATGCTCCAATAGCACCCACGCAGCTTTTACATGTGACGCAGAATACGCAGCCAGGCTAAATGGGATAATGTCAACGCTCCCGGCATACAGCTAATTAATGTACGTGGGACTATATATTTCGATAGGTGTCGGCCGGGCAATGATCGCTAAAATTGCATGTGATGTTCCTAGTCCAGAGTAATCTACACAGGACTTATGAAGGCTGTAGGCAGAAATATACTAGCTGTTTCCACAGCATTGTAATGGTGATGCACGGGAAGCCCCAATTGGGGTTGCCCGCACTTCACCGTCGTGTAGCCCGGGTCTTTCATGCACACACTGCATGTTTTGCCAATGCTTAGCCCACACTTAGCCCTTCTATATCCGATATGTGGGATACAGGTGGGGAAGACGTGGGAGCGACAGATGTGCCCATGCGCAGCCCATGTATTTCCTACGCCGGACCCTTGTAGGCTGCAGGTGGGAATACTGGGTGTTTGACCACACCCAGCCACCTTGGATCCGTCAGGGCGGTGCGTGGGCAGCCCCTATTGGGGTTGCCCACACTTCACCGTCATGTAGCCCGGGTCATCCATGCACACACTGCATGTTTTGCCAATGCGTAGCCCACACTTAGCCCTTCTATATCCGATATGTAGGATACAGGTGGGGAAGACGTGGGAGCGACAGATGTGCCCATGCGCAGCCCATGTATTTCCTACGCGGTACCCTTGTAGGCTGCAGGTGGGAATACTGGGTGTTTGCCCACACCCAGCCACCTTGGATCAGTCAGGGATCAGTCAGGATCAGTGTGGGCAGCCCTAAAAGGGGCTGCCCACACTTCACCATGATAGAGCCCGGACTTTTGCCCGCGTGTATCCGCGGTGGGACCTAAATTGGCTGCCCAGTCTGTTTAAGCCCATGCTTAGCGGACGAGGGTCCCATTCAGGCACGAAGTGGGCAGCCCAAGCGTTTTGTGCCAGCACCGCACCCACGGGGGACCCATGTGGGTTTACTGCGGGCAGCCACCACCCCTCATTGCCCATATCGGACCCGCATGGGCCCGCCACCTTGTGCTACTGGGGTGGTTACTTACACAGTAGTAAGAAAGTCTTATAAAAGGGCGCACACTAGAGCTCGCGAGACTTTTTTCACAATTTTGTCACATCTTAGCGCAGGTGGTGTGCCGTCCACAACAGGAGCGTTTCAGACTTTCTCGGTTCCCTCTAGCCCTTAATATTGTCACACAACAGTTCGCTTTGGAAACTCGGACCTAGACGGCAGAGGGACAACACCAAGAAGCACTAAAAGCGGCAACAGCACTGAGAGGCGGCCGGAGTAGAACACAAGTTTAGTCCCCAAAGCCACCAAATTGGTGAAAGAGCTTCGTGCCTAACAGCCGCCGAGCGGCTATTCTTGCGGACGATGCACTACCCTCTCTCTCAAAAAAAGCATCGACCCGATGCCTGAACAGGAAAATGAGGAAAAAAAGGAAGCGAAATTGAGGACCGCACGATGCTGAAGAAGAACTCATGCTGAAAGGCTTAGTAAGCTAAGTCCCTTAGCTCATAGAGAACTCTGTAGGGTCCGAAGTGCTGCTGGAGCAGTTTTTCTGAAAGGCCTCGGCGTCGGATGGGTGTCCACACCCACACTGAATCCTCCGGTGCGAACGTCACCAGTCAGTTGCTGCGGTTGTAACGCCGGGCGTCAGAGACTTGTTGCAGCATGCGCAGCCTCGCAAGTTGTCGGGCCTCTTCCGCACGAAGAGTAAATTCCTCGGCACTAAAGTTGGGGTCGCGGTCAGCATGGTGCAGCACTGCCGCCAACATTGTCGACATTTCACGGCCATCACAACAGACAGAAGGGCGTCCTCCGAGTGGTTTTTTGTTGCGCTGTGTTGTACGCAAAAGTAACATATGGCAGGATATCGTCCCAAGATCGATGTTGAACATCAATGTACATAGACAGCATTTCGACGAGAGAGAGAGACAAAAGAGATGGTGCGGCAAGTCGTAAAAATTTTGTAAACCGACCGATAATATGCGCAGAGGCCCAAAAAGCGTCGGTCTGTTCTCTTGTCTCAAGGAGTAGGAAAGTTGGCGACGGCTGCGGTTTAAGCAGGATCCAGCTGGAACCCGTGATGGCTGGCGACATGGCCCAGGAACAGGACCTCCTCATACCCGAAACGGCGCTTTTTGGGCTTTAACGTGAGGCCGGAGGATCATATAGCTTGTAGCGAGGTCAAGAGGCGCTTGACGTGTTCCTCCAACGTTAGCGAAAATACAACCACGTCGTCCAGGTAGACCAAGGAGTTTGTCATTGCAGGCCTGACAAAACAGCGTCCATCATCCTATGGAATGTCGCTGGGCCGAATGCAAACCGAAAGAGAGGACCTCGACTTCATAAAGTCCAACCGGCGTCACGAACGCTCCTTTCTTGCGATCTGGCTCATCAACTTCGGTGTGCGAATAACCACTTTTTATGTCCAGTGAAGAAAAGTAGCGTGCGAGCCGCAGCTGGTGAACGGAGTCGTCAATACGTGGTAACGGGTAGGCGTGTTTTTTTAGAGACGTGGTTAAGTTTCCACCAGTGAACACACAATCGTAGACTGCAATCGTGTTAACCAAAACCGCAGACGAAGACTAGGGACTCCTCGATGGCTGGATAACGTCATCGATTTGCTGAGCTATGGCTTCGAGTTCCCGTAGTGAGACGTGGTACGGGTTTTGTAGAAGCGGTCGGGAGCTTTCGGCTGCTAATATGCGGTGCTTAGTGATCGAGAACTGATGCAAAATCCCGACTAGTCTTCCCTTCTTGGCTGATGGTAAGCCTGGGCACACATAAGCACAAACTGAGGCTTTCGAGAGGCGGATGTTTCGCCCTGAAGGGAAAGAGTCGTGAGTTGCGGCGGTGTCCTCGAAATATGTGATGGTTATGCCCTTGGCGATGTGTTGTGGTTCGGTCCCGAAATTTGCCCGCAGGACACCCGCAAGGCCGTTGGTTAGACGTACGATACCTCTCCCGACGCACACCCCATGAGAGAGCACAAGCGCAGTGTTATGTTCAGCAATACCGTCAGCACTGCACGGGTCGTCACAAATGACGATAACGAGGGTACAGGATCGCGAAGGAACAGTCATCTCCGCGTTGATAATGCACAGGGCCGCTCTGCGGAGTTCTGTGTCGGCTGAAACTGCTCCAGGGTTCGAAAATGTTACCGTATGCCAGGAGCATTTATGACGCCAGCACGATCGCGCAAGAAGTCCATTCCTGTAATCAGGTGCTTGCAGCAGTGAGGCAGACAATAAAAGTGGCCACAAAAGTAGATTTGGCAATGGTGACTCGAGCAGTGCACCTTCCGATGGGCGTCGTGAGGTTACTGCCAGCAGTACGGATTTGCAGTCCATTCCATTCTGTTCTGCTTTCACCTTGTGAGTCCATCGACCAGATTCCTGCTTATTATCGAAAAGTCGGCGCCTGTATCAACTAAAGTCGTCACTGCGTGCCCATCAACGTGAATGCGGAGATCTGCGTTAACAACAGCATTGGTATCAGGAAAATTCGGTATCACGGAATCAGGCTGCGGCGACTTCGGTATCTCGGATTCATGCTGTAGCAGCATTGGGGGTGGGGTCTTTGCAATACCGATCTGCTATCAGTAACCTTACCCTTTGAAGTCATCGCTTTCATGTTCCCCGGAGTGGGCTGAGACCACCCCCGCAGCCTATCTGCGAAACGACGGCGGCTGGGTGACGTGTAGCGCGCGGGAGAGGCCTGACATGGTCGTCTAGTAGAGGAAGTGCCACGGGCGTCGAGGTACCCTGGATTCACGAGGTCGCTCACCGAAACGGGGATAGGGAGCGTCACATAGAAAGCCCCTGAACCGGATTTCGCGGTAGGGGCAATGGCAATAGAGGTGGCTGGCTTCCCCGCAATAATAGCAGAGCGGCTGCTATAGTCGCCAAACAGCCGCCTTCAGAGTCGGTGGACGTAACACGGGTCCCCGCTGGGGCCGCTGGCGGAATCACGGCGCCTGATATGCCAGAAGCGGAGGGTGGGATGGCTCACGCACAGGAAGCAACTCAGGACGACGGATAGCTGCCACGTAGTGGCTCCGGCATGAGCTGAGGCGGTCAACATACCTACCGGGTCTCTTTGCGCACGACTTCGGTGACGACCGCGGCTGTCGGATCAGGCGAGCCGAGGTTCAACTTCTGGAGCTGTTCACGGACCGCCGCACGTATGAGTTCACCCAAAGACGAAGAGTCGCTAGACACGCACAAAGCGGCCGCACAGCTGCACGGCTCACCGCAGAAAGAGGCGTTTTGGCGGCAACGCGGCTGCAGGGCTCGTTAAATGGCGGTAGCTTCTTCAATGAAGTCTGCGACAGTCTGCACGGGATTTCGACCAAACCAGCGAAGAGTTGGTCTTGCATGCCTTGTAAAAGGTGGCGGAGCTTCATAGCTTCCGCCATATGGGGGTCAGCGCGCCGACAAATACGGGTCATGTCCTCGGCGAACAGGCCAACGCTCTCATCAGATTTTTGTACGCGAGCGTCCAGGAAGCGTCTTGCCTGATCCTGGTGGTCTGAGCCAGCAAAAGCGTCCCAAACTTGCTGGCGAAAGTTATCCCAGCTTTAGATACCGGCCTCCCTGTTCTCGAACCAAGTCTTGGCTCCGTCCTCGAGTGTGAAGTAAACGGTTCCCAGCTTCTGCGCAGGGGTCCCCTGACTAAAATTAGCCACCCGCTCGAACTGGTCAAGCTAGTTCTCGACGTCTGCAAAAGTGCCGCCATAGAAATTGGCCGGCACACGGTGCTGCTGTAGCGTCAAGGGGGACACGCTAGCCAGCGCTGTGGAGCTCGGCTTAAAGGATCGATGAGTTTGCGCCTTTTCGTGTAGGGGGCCAAACTCTGGGGCCAGTCCCAGAAGGTGGCGGCTGCTGCGATATACGGGCATGCACACAAGCGAAAGCCGTTCGGGACTCGAGAAGCGACTTTCAGGAGGGGTCCAGGACGTCGGGGTGCCGAGCCCGCAGCCTCCACCAGTGTCACCTAGCAGCTGGAATTGGGAACTCGGACCCTAGATGGCAGAGGAAGGGCAACACCGAGAAGCACTGGACGCGGAAACACCACTCTTGTTGTTGGCCTTACAAAAGATGGCACATACCCACACTGGTGTATCGGCCAAGAATCGTGAGGCAGAGGTTACAATACACCTGGACGTATGTTGTTGTTGTTGTAGCCTTTGACGAATGGCACATACCCACACTGGGGGATCGGCAGGCAAAAGAAACGCACGCGGGAGAGCAACATCGGTGGTTTCTTCTTCAAGGAGGGTATGGACTGAAAAGATATAAGATTTAAGATGAAAGAGAAAAAAAACGAGCAATTGGTTCAGTCAAAATCTAATAATGCTTAGAAACGGAATTATTGTCAGACTTAGCAAGGAAGTCAGCACTGAGCATTGAGAGGTGGATGGAGCGGAACATGAGTTTCTTCGCCAAAGCCACCAGCGTGGCGCATGAGCTTCGTGCCGAGCAGCCGCCGAGAGGCTATTGTTGCAGAGGCGGCGATGTTTTACCAGAAAACTCCTTGAGCGTTAAACCTTGCGTGCATCGCTTTGGGAGAGCCTGTGTGTAAATATTCCATAGCTCTTTCATCGACACCTGTGCATCCCAGAACTTGTCAGGCCCTGTGGATCCCAACGTTCGCTCTCGGAGCTACGTGGCACTGGAATCGCCCATTTATGATTCCTGGACGATACAGGAGGAGAGGGGGGGGAGGGCACGCAAGAGGGCTGCCGCGACCGCAAATTGTGAAGGAGAAAGGGTGATAACGCTTAGAAACTACGACCCTCAACCGTGAAAGTACACCGCGCTTTAAGCAAGCGAGCAAAATTACGGAGGGCACTTAAGACTATATATTACAAGCTTCGAATCTAAAAGCATTGAAGCGAGGTTCTTAATAGATTCCTTCCTTTCTAATAACACACGTACTAATTAGCACAAAGTCGTAAGGAAACACACACTTAGTTTTCAACTTTATTCGCCAACAAGCAACGAGGTTTTGTGGCGTATGGGTTGTTGCAGACGTCACTAATTCTGGTCTAGAGGTGACGTCATGCGAGGCGATGGTGATGTCACCTGGGGGGCTATCGGACCACTGACTCTGGTTTACGCCGCTAGTTTCGTTTCCTGTGAGTGGTACAATGCTTGCACATAAAAATATCGCCATCACGCTTTGGATGCGTTAACCATCGCGCCACCCATCCGGAAGTGGGGGGCGGGGGGATTTTTACGCGTGAAACCACACCTCAGAAAATAAGCGTGCTAACTATCGACACTCACGCTAGCTCAGAGAGATAAACTTTATGAGTATAATTTTCAGTCGAACACGCTTCTTCTCGAAATACCGCTAGGGTTTTGACTACTTGGGTTAGGGGGCTACGTCAAATGCCGGCAGCAGTCTCGTGAAAACTGATTTTGAAGGTGATAGCAGTGCGTTGTTCATCTTACAGCAAACACCAAATGCAGTGACCACCAGTATTCTTGCTCTTCAAAATGGGCGCATGAGATATCCCCGTAGGCTTACTGCAGCTTGCAAGTGAACGTGAAATTCGCTTAGCAAACCATGAGGCTAACCGAAGGTAGCGGAGCGCCGTCGGTCTGTTTTACCTTGTCCTCTGTCCGTGTTCTTAAGCGCTGTTTTTTACGATGGATCACCACCAACTCGCCCAATCCTCAGTTGTTCTGCTCGTCCAGAGAGCGCAATAAAGAGCAGGGCGCGATACTCCACCAGGTCACTTTGTTCGAGACATGACGGGTTTAAAGGGACACTGAGGAGAAATTGAAGTTGGCTTGTATCGGCAGAATACCAGCTCCTGATTACAAAAACGCCACTCATACTGACAACAAAGCTCTTGTAACGTAGAAAAGAGCAAGAACCAAAATACAGGTATCGCCGCCACAGTCCAAACTCGCAAGTACAAGCGTGATGACGTCATAGGACAAAGCAGTGTTGCTAGAACCAATGGTGCTAGCAACTCTAGGACCCGAGACGCCACAAATCACTGAGGCGCAGCCAATGCATGCGCAAATCTCCTTGACGTCGCCAGATGGCGCCACGTGCCCGGCAGCTACGCGCGCGCCTGAAGCATCGGGACCAATCAGCGCCTGCTCACCGGCGTTAGGCGGGCTCCCGGTATTCCGCTAGCGGTAACAAGGTACACGATTTGCTAAAGGTGTCTATTTGCGAGAACTTCGTTGGTGACTTCGAGAACGAGATCCATCGTAACGCTGGCAAAACGCCGGTGCAAACGTAAGCGAAGCGACTGTAGCGACGGCCGCAATAACCGATAGATGCCTTCAACGCGCGGCCGGCGGTAGCTTTCTTTTCGGCTGCTGCTAGGCCGCACTGCTCGCTGCCAGAAATCACGGAGTCTGCGTCACGTCATGTTCACGTCATATTTCACGTCACTTAGTCCTCTGTCGTCATAGGAGAATCCCAAGTTTGAATCATAGCGGCGGGAAAAACTTTTTCAACTTCGAATCCAAATTTCTTAGAAATAAATGCATTTTTCGCTGCCGGCCAAGTGGCAACAAAGCCATGAAATGCCGAACTATCGGATTTTGCTAAAAAAAAAATATTAATAGTGCTCTCCCCACTGTCCCTTTAAGAGAAGACATTAGAACGGCTTTAAAGAGAACACGTTAGGACGGCTTTAAAGAGAACACGTTATGTAACAGTCACAGAACGCTCCTCTCTCCTTCACAGCAATGCACAAGTCTCCAAACAGAGCAGCGAAGCCAACTGCTTAAGAGCGGAAGCGCCATCTGTGCTTGTTTTTGTCATTGAAATATTGAATAACGAAAGGTCGCAAGAGTGTCCACTTTAAACGTTGAAGGTTGTGAGCAGAATAATTCATTCCAGCTTGAAACGCTAGCCAAGTAAACAAGCCGGGTCTAAAGAAACTGATAGCGTACATAACCGAAAATCTTCACCTTTCGCTGAGGTGCCGCAGAGGAAGGGCTACAGAAAAAGACATTAGGGCAGGGAAAGTACGTCGGGTACGAGAGAGTCTGCCCCAAAAAGCTATGCTGGTCGAAAAGCACTAACAAATCAGGTGATGACGCCATGAGAGCACGAACACCAGCTAAGGGATACCATGGGACCGCGATAGTATGGCTTATGCTGAGCGTAGAGAGTTTTCTAAATAAAAGGCACAACGTTGTCAGTACCATCAAAGCAATCCAACACGAATTGTCATAGCGCGTAACATTTTCAACTCAGAAACCAGGACAAAACACATCTAAAATTAATCGCACAGAAATGTACACCTCGCATCCCCACCGCCGAAAAATTGACGCAGGAATGTGGGGTAAAACTACGTGGGAGCAAAACATCTGTACCGTGTACCGGAGATAAGATGAAAACTAACATTCTATGCATTGAAATTACAAATTTGACAGCTAAAGTTTTTCGAGATATAAAATGGTATGCGCACGCTAACAATCATGTGACCAGCGGTAAGGACACAGCACAGTATTCGATGGAGTATTCCGCTGCGTGATAGGGGCAGTCGAAAGCATTCGAAATTCCTTCATGTTGAGCAAGGGAAGGAAACACAGCACCCTGGAGGCAAGGTGTTAATGCTCGCTGCTCACGCTGCACGACAGAAGGCAGAAGCGCCGGAAGAACGTCTTCTGAGCCAAAACCCAATAACTGTGGTAGTTGGGGCAGCCCGGCTCGGTTGGTATGCTGCTTTAAGAGCGTCGAAAGGACTATTGAAATTACAAATTTGACAGCTAAAGTATTTCGAGATATAAAATGGTATGCCCACGCTAACAATCATGTGACCAGCGGTAAGGACACAGCACAGTATTCGATGGAGTATTCCGCTGCGCGATAGGGGCAGTCGAAAGCATTCGAAAATTCCTTCATGTTGAGCAAGGGAAGGAAACACAGCACCCTGGAGGCAAGGTGTTAATGCTCGCTGCTCACGCTGCACGACAGAAGGCAGAAGCGCCGGAAGAACGTCTTCTGAGCCAAAACCCAATAACTGTGGTAGTTGGGGCAGCCCGGCTCGGTTGGTATGCTGCTTTAAGAGCGTCGAAAGGACTATTGAAATTACAAATTTGACAGCTAAAGTATTTCGAGATATAAAATGGTATGCGCACGCTAACAATCATGTGACCAGCGGTAAGGACACAGCACAGTATTCGATGGAGTATTCCGCTGCGTGATAGGGGCAGTCGAAAGCATTCGAAAATTCCTTCATGTTGAGCAAGGGAAGGAAACACAGCACCCTGGAGGCAAGGTGTTAATGCTCGCTGCTCACGCTGCACGACAGAAGGCAGAAGCGCCGGAAGAACGTCTTCTGAGCCAAAACCCAATAACTGTGGTAGTTGGGGCAGCCCGGCTCGGTTGGTATGCTGCTTTAAGAGCGTCGAAAGCACTACGAACGTCTGGGTCCGTATGTAGACGTCACGAGGCTCCCACTTGTGAAGACAGTAGGTGCTCACATTGAGGGCCGCGCGGGCAAGATCACTGAGGCACTCGTAAAAAGAGAAGAGGGCGAACCTTTCTTGCAGTGACCATAAGCTTGACGCATTGCTCGGAATCACTGAACGCAGAAGGGCTTTTGAGAGTAGAACTCCAAGGCTGCCCATGACGTACTCCGGCGGAACGCCCTCCTCGTACAAGACGGGCTCCTGGCGCATCGACGCTGGGATGACGATGCTGTTGAACTGGTCCGCATAGAGCACATCGCTGCTCAAGAGGAAAACGTTATCGATTTCGCGGTCTCGCGGCTCCGGAGGTTCTTCCGAAAGGCTGAGCTGCTGCCGCTTCTTCATTCGAAAGAAGAAGCCCGGAAAGCTGCTAGTGTTTGAGATCGGCCTCGTCAAACGGAGTCTGCGAGTAGACGTTAAACGGGTTAAGGAAGACATTCTGAAGAGTTTTGTCTGCTCTTTGTCTCATGAACACTGTCATCCATGAGAACGTGCTTGGAATTGAGCGGGAATCGAGCACCTTGTAGAATAATGGAATGATGGCATCGTCCACGCTCCGTTCTGGGAAGAGTTCGGATGCAGTGATACCCCTGGTATTCTGCATAACCGACTGAGTTGCCCGTAAGCGTGAGGACACTACGCGTTCGGAGTCGTTGGAGGTGACTCGGCGCAGGTAGTCGAACCGAAATCCGTCGACCAGGATATGGACGTATAAGTAGACCACTCCGTCGTATCCTCGGGCTCTGAAAAAGTTCAACAGCCGTTGAATCAGGTCGACGCTGTCAATGGATATCACGTACTGGGTACTTAGTTTGTACTGTTTCGGCAGATCGGCATCCATTCATTAAGACTCATATCCGCAGTCAGGTCCTGTAGTATGGCAATGCTTTGGCGCTGCTCTCGACTTTCCCACGCCATGTATTCCCTCAACGTGTGCTCTATTCATAAGATGGTGGTGACGTTAAAGCGACAGCCGAGCATGCTGGAGACCTCACCCATCAGCTGTTTCAAGTAGTTCTCCAGGGACAACACGGGCTTCGCATCCATCTTACGCGACAACGTCTGGCCCCGCAAAAGTCGCAGGGATTCAGCGTCGGGAAACCTGTTCAGATGGATGTCCAGCACTGTGTGGATCCCTTGCGTCAGCGACAACTGCACGAGGTACCGGACAACTTCGGGAAAAGTGTTCACATTGAACAGCTTTTCGCCATAGCCGCGGAAGGGGAGCAGTGCCTCGCTCACAGACGCAGTTCTGGTTCTCACGAAGCTCTCACAAAACTCGTAGAACTTGGCCACATCGTAGAGTGCGAATGAGGCTGGCTTGGCACTGGTCACGCCGCTCAGCGTGTAGTTGATACGGCGCATCAGTTTTCCGGTGCCATAGCCAAGGCAGGTGACAGCGCTGCCTCCGGATTTTGCAGTCTTCTGCTGCCAGCGGTGGCAGACGTGGCCGTAGAAGTCCTGGCATGGGTCCGCGTGCGGGTTGATCAGCAGGTCCAATGCCGTAAGGCCCGCTTGCAGGGCTCGCTGGTGCACTTGCCGAGACGCGGGCCTTTGTGTGCTTGGTCGTCGGTCAGGAGCAGCAAGGCTACGATGCCGAGAAAGATGGCTGCTGTGGCCAGGACGATCAGGCAGCTGGTGGAATCGTCGCGGTTGAACAGAGTCTCGGTTACGGCCGAGATCTCCCGGATCATGGTGGTTCCAACTGCAAACCAAAAATGGCAGTAGTCGGTAACGCTTACACATCATTGTGAGCCCTGTGAAGGAAAGGGAAAACATGCCTCGATTTTTTCCCCATCCTGTTAGAGAGTAGGCAAGGTAAAGGAAACGAGGGACTCGTTATGGTGTGCATATGAAGGAAGCAAAGAGCCACCGAAACTAAGGAATTACGGATTTTTTTTCCAGTCTCTATTCTCGGTAAACAGTCTAATTATTTCATCGCTTATTTCATTGATCGGAAAGCTGAAAGAAAACAACCACTCGGCACCGAAAGGATCAGAACTCATGACCTCTGAACTTCGCGCTCGGTGCTCATTGTTCGAGCTTGATTTTAATAAAGAATCTTGAGGGCGACTAGTAAATACTTTTGAACTGTTACGAACGCTCAGGAGGGAAAAAAATGTCCTTATAAAGAGCATACAACATTTAACTTTACCTAAACTCTTTTTCAGCGCTACAATATAATCACAGACAATACAGAGTAATAACTGTGGTTATCACGTGAGGTTTACCTAACGGAAAATTTTCCTTGAGGCGTGCCATGAGGCGGGAAGGTTGCTGTTTTCACATTATGCGGAGAAGCTGTCGCTCAGAAAATGTATGATAAATTTTATTTCGGGTGGAACTTTTCGCGTTAAATTAGTTTTGAATCCGGCAGTCGTTTGATGTTATTTCAGACCACAGATTACGTTTTTTTTTGTTTTAAGTTCCGGTTTTTCTTTTCCGGGGATTCCAATTTCGTTTGGATCAATTAGTTTTTATTTCGGTGACCGTCTTATATTCGGAAGGGGTGGGAAGCCAGAGTTCATCACCTTTCTTTTTTGTCAGCCTGAGCATTATATCTACCAGTAGATAAAAATTCGCTGTGGCTTAGCTTGGTTGAGCCCGCTAATTGCGAAAGCAATATCCGTACCTACGCCGTGGTTCAGCTGGTAGTGTAGCTGTTGGTGGTGCTTGTGGGTAGACTTGTGGCAAATGCATCGGTTATACAATCTAATCTACTCTAATCTAATCTAATCCAATCCAATCCAATCCAATCCAATCTAATCCAATCCAATCCAATCCAATCTAATCTAATCTAATCCAATCTAATCCAATCTAATCCAATCTAATCTATGGCCGCTGTTGGTGGCACCGCCACTACTCGCAGACGGCGCGAGATGGTCGCCCAGCTCTTCGGCGTGACGTCACACAGAGGTCATGCGAAAGGCCAATGGTGGCACCGCCGCGTCACGGCAATGGCTTGATAGTGCAAGTAGTAAAGCTTTCGCTTTAAAACACAAATGGTCGTTAACAGCTGCTACACCATTCACAGCCATACGGCTGAGCGGAAATATTCTGCGAAGGGAGTCATCGGTCGCAAATTTGAGGAGGCGGCGGCGGCTGCTGAGCGCTGGCGCTTCGTACACTGGCACTGCAGCACGACTTTCTTAGCACGAACCTCGTACGAGAGGGCAGCTTAAAGGCCTGCCCCTTCGGCGAAGAAGCCGTGGTCTGTGTGCGTACGCACGCCCTCGCGTGTGTGTGTCGTGTCACTGATGAATCGCCCGCGGCGCACTGCACAAGCAACCGAAGTGGGGCACCCGGCTGCACATTGTCCCAAACCAGCACGTGCGCCACTGCCGCTATAAAAAAAGATCCTAATGTACTAAACTTGCTAAATTAAAAATGGCACAACAACGTCATTACGAGGCATAATTTATAGTAGTACATCGATTTTAGATATCACGCTAATGATACTAAAAGGAGACAGAAATTCTCAGTTTTTTTAACATATCTTCGTGCCATCTTTCATCAAAAATCAATAAGTACACGGTGCGCTCTATGACAACCGTGCCTTTGTTGCTATTGCATTTACGGATCCTTGAAGAACAGTGCAACAACTGGAAGCCAAACAAGGAAGGGACAAAACACAGCGCTTTGTATTGTTTGGCTTCCAGTTGTTGCACTGTTTTGCACGAATCTTTTCTGAAGAACTTTTCCCACCAGTTCATGTTGTATAGCATTCAGTGAGTTTTCTTGCCATATTTGCAATTACTTGGCTCTTGCCTCTCATTTCAGCCCACATCATTTCTCTCAATATTTTTATTTTTTTTACAGGACGAATGGTGTCGTAATCTCCTTCAGCGTTCAGTGTAGTCAACTCTCATTACCGAGAATGTTATCAGTACGTCCCCCAGGCTGACAGTTTTACAAAGGTAGTCTGAGGAGCAGAACTGTCGTAGCGGAGCTTGTTGGCATTCGTGCTGAATGGAAAAGGGGGTCGATACATTCATCTAACAGCTAGTGGAAAGGTTAGAAATTTCACTTCTTACCTTTGTGCCTGTTGGACCCAGGTAAGTAAAACAATTTTTAAAATTAGGCGGAAATTCTTATTTGAGAGTACTTTTGTTACGCATTCATTCAGAGGAAGCACACCGTGAAAACGTTACAATAAACTCGACGTTTTCAGGGAGGCTTTCAAGAAGAGTTATGTATATTTCTCAGCCCTGGTTACTTTGTTATAGGCACGCAAGGCAAATAAGTTCCGGTCTTTTCGGTACCTACCCAATAATGCACATGACGCTTAGAATTCAACTGGTGGTCTCAGCCGTGTGAAGCTCCTTTCTCTCGCTGCATTTTAAGTATTCGCGCGAGGTAGACATATAGTGCAAGCCTGTTTCAACATTGCGACAGTTGAACGTCGTACACCACTTACATCGGACGGACAACCTTCGAGTAGTTTCACATGATGCTTGGCCCTCTGGGTGGATCGAGACCTGCGAAGTATACCAGGCAGTGCGTGCAGTTGTTACGATGACGTTGCGCACGTGCTGGTTTAGGACAATGTGCAACCGGGTGCCCCACTTCGGTTGCTTGTGCAGTGTGCCGCGGGTGATTCATCAGTGACAGGACACAATACGAGCGTTCCTTTATATGTAGAGTGTTTGTACATATACGCAGCAGTCCCTCGCGGAGTGCTTGTTGTAATTCTGCATACCCTAACACTAATGGCAGTAAAGAGTACCTTCCGAAGGAGCAGTGGCTCATGGTCCCTATGCCCTTTTGAAAATGTATCTATAATCGTCTTGCTCTCCTCTTGTTTCCCATCCTCTCGCCCCCCCATCCCCACAAAAAAGCTTTAAAAAAACAAGCAAAATACTTATATAACACCGCACACTGTTAAAAGATCACTATACAATAATTATATATATATATATATATATATATATATATATATATATATATATATATATATATATATATATATATATATACATACACACACTTTACAATGATCATGTGTGTGTGTGCGTGTATGTGAGTAGGTATGTCTGTGTGCGTGCGCGCATGCTAAACTTGCCTGCCCATTAATAAAGCCGCCTTTGCCAGTAACCGAATTTGACTCCTATAATTTTAAAAATTCCCCAGTACATAGATTTAAGTCTTATGTTTACCTATTCAGTTGATCCCAAGTCCAATGTGAATTGGACGTTTATCCTACTGCACATTCATTCTTAATTTAGGCGCCATACATCTCGAAGCGTCTAAGAAACGACAATGAGCACGAATATGCAACACCGTAAATCATAATAAACAAGCAGCAATGCGCTCCTTTGCAAAACACACGCCACAGAAGACAATTACCACATTTGCAACGGAAACCACCTCCAGACATTTAGACCACCTTGGGATAATTCTCCTGCATCACGAACGTAGCTGCAAATCATTCTCAAAACTACAAGGACTCATATAGACAATAAGTCACGCAACAAAGCTTACAGCCACACAATGGTAAGCCAAAACATAGCATTCATACCATCCATCATTACAAGGAGTGGGGTTATTATTTTCATAAATTTACCCTTTCAGACAAGCCTCCAGTTATATATTCCCCATTCTGCAAGAGAGGGAAGCAAGACCCAGAATTCTCAAATATCATTTTCCCTCCATTCCTTTGAAATTCCTCCGTATCTACCCACCAGTAGCGAACATACCTAAGTCTGGCCTTCTCATCATGCTTATTACGTCTCCTAATTTTCACCAGCTGAGCCATCCCAGCAAAAAAAAAATGTTATTTACCTTCATTATACAATTAGAGCCGTTCCATTAGATTCGGCTATAACAGCACAAATTTTTGTTTTTTCATTGTTTTTATTTTCTGTTATGTAAAATTTTCTTATTATTTTTTATATTCCTATTTCATATTGGATTAAGTTCGTTATACTTAGTGGCACAGGCCGGGACAGCTGCCCAAAAGATGGCAGCACTCACACGTGACCAGGAAGTTTCCGATGCCCTGATAAACGCGATGACGCCGCCGGGCTCTTGTGTTCTTCCACAGCGCGGCCAGCAACATGGAACGAAGGAGACGGTGGTGACAGGACATGGGTGACTTGGGACAGCGACGCTAACGCGGAGGGCGGGCCCCTTGATTCTTCGAGTTCCACTTGCGAACATACTAAGGTCGTCGTGGCCTGACTAGCGCTAATACTCGGGTCCTGGTGGTCGCTGTCACCGACGGTATCCGTGGCGCTTCGTGCGTGTTTCTCGCCTCTGCCAGACAGGCTGCCGGCTGCAACATCGTGAAGCGAACAGACGTCGTAATTATTGCGATGACCGTTTCAAGAGCGCTATTTGAACTGCGCTGTCAACAATTCCGACTGCGGCAAATTAGCGCGAGCGTATAACTGCAAGCTTTTGAATAGAAACAGCGCAGTAGACGGGACCAAGAAGAGAGAACACACAGACACAGGCGCTGCTTCTATTCACATGATGTACCAACTAGCCCGGCTTATTCCTCTCTTGGATTTAACTGCAAGCTGTTTCACCGCCATGGGCTTCTATAGCGGTTTGCCTGCGGTACGCATGCGTTGTAATACGTGAAATGCTCATCGCTTATCTCGTCCGGGATAACTGAGAACGCACGGGGTTCTTAACGTAAGGCTCGAAGCTTTAAAATCGTGCTCAGGAGCCCAACGATAAAGGCAACCAGCCAATTCAGCGAATGCTTCGCTTTCTATAGGCATAAATGTGGAAAATTCTACAATCTGACACTCAGTGCGCTAAGATATACAAAACTTCCCTATGTTTGCCCGTCAGAGAGTAGTAACTGTACAATTTAAAAGCCCATGTGTAACTCCCGAGGAAGAGATCACAATCTTCAACGTTAAGAAAGCCGATCCAGGGTTAGATGATTTTACTTCCACACATTTGAAACTTGATCATTTGGTCTCCGACGCACCTATTCATGTGAAAATTAACTTTTTCTCAACCTGAACTTGGCCTCACTTTCGAAAGTTAGCAAAGATCTTCCTAATTTCCAAGAAAGGTGACAAAAATCTAAATTCGAACTACCGACCAATTTTAATTTTCTTTCATTAGAAAAATCATTGAACATTTATTTCCAAACATTAGAGAGGATTCTCCCTATTCCAACTGGTTAAATTCTCAGTTTCGATTGCTGTATAAATCGTCTATTGACTTACCAGTTCTTTCACTAACTGACCATAGCAGACAACCTATTGATATTAGCAGTTAATTCAGAAACGCGTTGCTCATTATTAATCATAGCACGCTGCTTATTAAACAAGCAGCACATGACATCTCTGGCCCAACAATAACGTTTCAGAAATCTTACTTATCAATTCCAAAACAGAGGGCTCATATTGCTGGTGTCTATTCTGAAAGAAACCATTAATGAAGGTATTCTTCAAGGTTCCATTTTATGCCGATTGCTTTTCACTATTTACATAAATGATTTTCCAGATTATCCAATCCTACCCCATCCCAACCTGACCCATTCTGTTTTATAATCCTGATGGCGCAAATATTTCATTGTACGATAAATCTGTTGTCAGCATAATTTATAAATGCATTCCGCAAAAAAGTAATAAAATGGCGTCGCGATAACACTTTAATCATTATTTCCTAAAAAAGTAAGGTCATGGTTTTCAGGAAGGCTAAAAAATCTTACCGGTTAATGTCAGTTTTACCTGTCGATTCCCATCTTATTCCCTCCTGTTGCCATGCGTACCTTTTGAAGGTATTCAACTTTACGCGCACCTAAAATTTAATTCGCACATTACTCTCTCATGAGGAGAAATACTTTTGTATAAGCGGTTTTCTCTCTAGTTTCCTTCAATAAATTGCGATCACACGTACAAGACTCTTGCTCGGGGTAATGCACTTACAACTGTCACATATCTTGTATCCAGCATAATCAAAATCAAGCTGTCCATATTATCGCAAACACCCGTTTGAGCTCTAACATAACTTCGCTTTTTCCTGAAAATGACATGTCGATTTATCATTATTTCTTTAACATCTTGGCGTTACATTTTCCAACTTGCTAATGACCTAGTACCATATTAATTATTCCATCAAAACCTTTTAAGAAATCACAATAGCAGTAGCTTTGCATCGATTAAGATTTTTATACGACCAAAAGGTTTCGTTTTTTTTGTTATGTTAGGGTTTAACGTTCTTAACGACTCAGGCTATGAGATACGCCGTAGTGGAGGGCTCCGGAAATTTTGATCACCTGGGGTTCTTTAACGTGCACTGACATTGCACAGCACACGGCCGTCTAGAATTTCGCCTCCATCGAAATTCGGCCTCCGCAGCCGAGATCGAACCCGCGTGTTTCGGGTCAGCAGCCGAGCGCCGTAACCACTGAGCCACCATGGCGGGGATCTATGAATAATCATACGCATTATGAGAAATGACGTTTTCTGTTGCTGCTAGTAAAGTTTTGGAATACTTTGTCACTCCCGTTGAAATCGTGCGAATATTTTATTAGATTGACAATATTATGAGATATTTTACTTTTCGAATGTATAAGATCTCTACAAACTTCGTTTTTTTTTGCCCTCTTTCGTTCATTCGTTACGAATGAACTGCCCTAATATCTCTTGTACAATTAGTGAACGCACTCTTTTTATTGTATTTTAGTGTACGTTATCCGTTTGGAGTCCCAGTACTCTCCACGGGCTATGGCACCCATTCTGTGCATTACTACGTATCCTTTCGTTTACCTGAATCCAGTAAACTTGACTTCATTGGAAATATCGCAAAGATTTTGTTTTTGCCAATTTTGATGATGGTGAATAATGAATTTTTATCGCACACTGGCATACGTGGCCAAAGAGAGCCAAGAAAAAGGGTATTTCTCGTCCGCACGAGGTGTGGTATAAGACCCTTTTCCAAAGCATTTCACCCTAGATAAGCCGAGCACCAGACTAGCCGAAAGCATGAGCCCACTGATTCACCAGTGTGTATCCGTCGGCACTGGGCAAGCCCATGCTCAAAGCACTCGGTCACCGCTGCGGTGCTTCGCCAAGGTTGACTCTTGAAATTCCCCGAAAAAGGTGAGAATTCTTCGAATGCCACATAGCTGCTTTATAGGCAGTGGAGATACTTTATTATTCAAGTAATTGCCCTAAGCGGGGCATGAGGTGATAGCGTAGGCTTGTTATGACAAGCCTGTGATGTGACGGAAGCCAACAGTCTTCGAAGCCAAGGAAATCATCGAGGAGTGATTAAAGAATAGAAAGTAGATAAAACCACTACATGCTACCAGTGGCATCCGAAGCTATAACATTCGGATGTCGCATGCAGTACGTCGCCAACAGAGCTATGGCGTCATATATCCAACCTCCTATTTTCCAGTTTATTCATACGTTAACATTAGAAGGGTCTGTGCAAACGAAACGGTGATCGCTGTCTGTCACAAGCCAGTGCGGTGCGGGCTGGGCAGTATTACTTTCATGTCTTCTTATTATTAGTATTCTACCTCGATTTTAACTGGCCGTATTCTTCGTTTGAATGAAAGCAGTCAACGCTGAGGAGGCTGCGGAAGTTGTGTGCGCTCAATACAATACTATTCCGCCACATATCAATCGTACCTCTCGAAGCCTCGCTCAGTCATTTATTAATACGCCAGCACTTAAAGTGGCCATTCCCCACATTTGGGCGTTGTGTGTTTGTCTGTTTTTCTGTTTGCCCGTTTGTTTGAAACCGCTTTTGTGGTACGCTGCTCACCTGCCCTACGTGTCAGGCGCCGGCCGATTTAATCGTGAGATGCTGTTCGGGAAGAGCAACCTGGGTAACAACCCAACCGAATCAACCCAAGTCGCACCTATGGCAACACCTTGCACGTAGCACCCGCCTTGTGCCACTGCGCCACTGCTCACCTGCCCACCGGGTGGCTTAGTTGCCAAGGTTTAGCCGGTGGTAACTAGGCAAGAACCCGGGGTCGTAATTGCTCGGCATCGCTCATAAGGGCACCGAGCTAAGCGGAATGAGCAGCAGCAGTAAGGAGGAGAACGTGATTCGAATGTTGCTTGCGCAGTAGCTGAATGGAGGAAGAAGTAGGGGTGGTAATTGGGTGGTGCGCAGCGTGGTACCATCTAGAGGGTCGTAGCGCCAACCGACAAATGAGTGTCATGCTCGCGCACATAACCGAATTTGGCCTAATTGCCAAAATCGACTGACATTTTTGCTGAGTTTTGGCATTCAATATTATCTTCCAAAAAGGGAAACACGCGCCGTCAAAAAATGAAGGCTGGTGGGCGATTGCTTTCTGGCCGCGCCAGGGACTCCGATGAAGGCAAATAAAGTACCTCATTAAAATTCCTTTCACTCTCTCTCTCTCGCAAGTAAAGTAGCTGATAGGCATGCTTAATGTTCAGGTCAGCTGTGTAACCGACAAAAGATTGACGTATATAAAGCTTGCCACAATTTCAATTTCAATTTCATAGCGCTGCGAGTGTTCGCAAGCCGCGTAGTTTCGGAATAGCGCGTCCTCTGTTTCGCGGACGGAGTTTGCCAGACGTCTGCCGAAATAATGCATTCCGATCGGGATGAAGAGCCCTTTGGAAATGTCCCCAGCCATTAAAATTACAACCTTTGAAAGTGAGCTCAACTAAACCTCATTAGCATTAAATATAATATTTTTTTTCGCTGGGAATTAATCAGGTGTTCGCTTATATGTAAAGTTCCTACAAGTGAGATCCTTAACGAAAATCTAAGCACATAATTTCGTGCTATAGAATACATGTAGCGACGTGACTCAGTGCATACCCAAGACCATGTTTTGATTGTTAAGGTTCTTTACCATCTTTGACCCCAAACATACGGAAATTGTTTTTAGCTGCGCCCCTCTCACAAGACCGACATACCGCAGGTTGCAAGCGTCTGCAGCCAGGCTGGCACATTTGGCCTTTGGTCAGAGTACTGTTAATAAATGATGTAATTTTACTTGCAAAAGCCTTAGCTATGCCTTCACCAAGATGGAGGTTGGTGGTAATAAATCGCGTTGTTGGACAGCACGAAAGACAGCGGACATCGAATACGTAGAAAATTTTACTTGTTTTCTGTATGTGTGTTCCCTTCCTTCAGACATGTTCGTCACATTTTGATTAATAAAATTCATTTGGGAATCGGCGCTTATCCTGTGTCCGCCTTCTCTCTGTACTCCGTCTTTTCAACTGTCCGGTTATATGGCGAGCTGCCGTAAAGCACGAGCTGGAGGAGTGAGGATCGAACCTACGACGTCGTTATGAGTAGGAGTAGGAAAGAGCCCCTGAGACCAATATTGCCTTTGAGGAGTATTTGCCACGCCAGCCGTATGCGACATTTTCAACAGGGTGAATCACGTCGTAATCACCGCCAGCGTTCAGTGTGCTCCGGAAATATCATTGCCGAGAAGGTTATTCAGTTTGTTATCCAGACAGTGTTACCCAGGCAGTGCCAGGAGGAGAACTTTTAGAGAGGCTCCTGTGGGCGTTCGTACGGGTTAGAAATGGGGGTCGGAAAATTCACCCCTCGCACTTAAGCGCCTTAGAACTTGGGGTTAGTTTGGGGATTTGACCTCCTACCACTTCGCCTGTTGCATTTTCTGGAGCAAAGCAAATTTTAAATGCGAATGTGGTGCTCAAATTCGGCGGAAACGTTTATTTCGGAGAATAGATTTTGTTTAGCATTCATTCTGAACAAAACTGCCTTGAAAACGAAGTTATAAAGAGAAAAGTTTTCATGGAGGCTTCCAAGGACAAATTACGCTTATTTTGACAAATTACAAATTACCCGCACGTAATGAATATCACTTCGGTAATATATCTTTGATCATCAACTTGGTTCTCACAGCAAAGAGGCCAATTAGCGATTGATTTTTCCAGTATTTATTTATTTATTTAGTAAGGAACCCACAGCGCCGTGGCATTACAGGGGGGGGGGGGGGGGGCAATGTACAACAAAGAAGCACACATGACACCTCCGCTCGCAGGCAGAGTTACAAGCATAAAACTTTCACCATGTACATCTCACTTCAAAAAAACACATCACAATCGCATCACACCATTAAAGAACGAAAGAACGCATCATTTGATGTCACACTCACAACATCGCTCGGTAGTCTGTTCCATTCTCTAATGGTTTTCGGAAAGAAAGACATTTTAAACAATTCAGTTTTTGCCGCGAATTCGCGGACTTTAAAAACATGGTCAACACGGTTGGATCTATAAAAAGGCTCCTGCACATACCTTTCACGTTCAACCCGAACAGTTGAATAATAAACAGCAGGAAACAGCTTCAGACGCAACTTCTTTCGGCATCGTTCAATTGATGCACTGAATTGAATTGATGCACTGAAGTCCTTGCAAGGCCCAACTGCTGGTTTCAGCCTTGTCAAACCTCTGTCTCTCTGCGTTGTGACTATTCATGCCATGTGGACATAGCGTGGAAGCCCGCGACAGTTGAACCTCGTACACGATTCACGTCGAACGAACGACCTTCGTCGAGTCTTGTCGGTGTCCGGCGCGGTGCCACACGAAGGCTGACCCTGCGGATTCAGCGAGACCTGCAGAATACACCCAATAGTACGAGCAGTGACGATGAAGCTCCGGGTGAGCTGCTCGTGACCGATGCTCTACAGGGCGCCCCAACCCGGCTCCTTGTGTAGTGTGCCGCGCGCGATTCATTAGCAACAGGAGACTGTGCGTGCGCTTGGATTTCTATATACAACATTTATTTGTTCGTATATGCAGTACTCACTTGTGCACAGTATTTATTCGAACTGTGCGTGGACGCTCACGCTTAACCGTCGTTAATATGTTTACATTTTATATATTAGTAAACAGTGTAAATAGCTCTTCTGTATCGTTCCTTGCTATCCTTCCCATTTGTACTTAACCTCGCTACCGTCTCACCCACCCTTTTATTTCCTCCGACCAGAGATATCCGGTATCTAAAATAGCATCTAGTAGTTACCGCGGCTGGCAAATTATTTTGCTACAATTTTGTACTTTTTTACTGTTGTAATACGCTACTAACAACCAGAAAATTTCTCTGAAAACCTCCAATGCCTCGTTCGTACAGCGACGCTCTTACCAGAGCCATGTCGTGTCCGATCAGAAATAGACAGAAAAAGCTCGAACTTTTTATAATGGGGTTTTGTCCCTGTGGCAAACATGAAAAAAACGTGGTTCGAAAACGCTTTTCTTTATTTGTTGCCAAAAGGAGTAGCCATTAATATGCTCTCGTAGATCTCAACTTCGGACATTGATGATTCTTGTATCCAAAGCTTGAAACTGAATCAACAATATGAGGGAAACACGTTCGGATGAAAGGAAGCGTTTATGACATGAGCCATGATAACTTAAGTAGGCATTTTCAGGCAATTTTGCCTCCACCAAAATGCGGTCGCCACGGGCGGTGTACAGCCCGCTGACTTGTAGTTAGAAGAATAACTACACATTTAGCGCGGCAGGTAATGGTTTAAATTCAGACTCAAATGCCTAAGCCAGCGGTAAAACCTGAATGCACCCAAGAGAGAATACACGTTCCTCACGGACAGCCATGTGAGGGCTAGGAAGGGCAGGAGAGAGCTCAGTTTTAGGGAAGGAACTCTACTCGTGGACTTTAAAGGGAGACTGAAGCACTTTTTCTGAAAATCTGGCTGGCAGCGGCATCCTATAGTTTTTCATGCTGTATACTGGAATATCGCATCCAAATAAGGCAAAAACAAGCGCGAATTGCCTTTTTTAGCCGAAATATGCGGCCTGTGCCGCGGGGCACGCCGCGCGGCGCGCCGCCGCCCGTGATTGGTCAAGAGAGGTCGTGACGTCACTTTGAGGACTGGAGAAGCCGCCGATGCGGATCCGGCGCTGCGTTGAAGGCAGATCGCAGCTTTCCGTGTCGTTGTAAAAGCGAATACGGCGACTATTTTTTTTTACTGACCACCGAAGAAAAGGATACTACAGTTTGATCATTCCACGTATCGCCTGAAACCAAAAAAGACACAAGCAAAAAATTCTATGCCTAGCACAAGCATACGCCAGCGTCAAAGACGCCATACAGACCATGTGTAAAAGGTGCCAGCACAACATCGGCTCGTATTCTCGGAAAGGAAGGGGTGCGAACAATACTCAAGTCAATTACCACCACCGGACGCCTCCTGGCTCGCCCGGAAGAGCGTCATCCTAAAGTAAAGGCCCAAAGCACTGTGTAAATCTTGTTCTCAGTACCCGGCGTTGCAGGTTGGGGCAAGAAAGTATTTCAAGTGAACGATGAAGGAGCACAAAGTTGGTGTCAAAATTAGCGAAGCGCAGTGGCCAAGCACTGCGAGGCATGTGACCACAAGATAGTGACGCAATCATGGTGCGCTAGAAACCAAGCCAAATACGCGCACAAATACGCTTCACTCCTGGCGCGTTCAGCAGATGCCAGAAAATATTAATCGCTGCCTCGGAAACGTTCGCCCATCCTAGATTTGCAGTTTAGGTTCACTGAAGTAGTTGCTAACTATATGTGTGTTTAAAAGCCAAGCTAGCTGCAACTCGCCCGCTGCCACAACTTGATGAAGAAACCGAGTAAGGTTGCGGTGTTTTTTTTTTTTGCAAAAACTCGGTTGGCATTCATTTCTCTCATAAATTTGCATCCGAAATCAACGTCGAACGCTTTCATTTTAATTGCTTAGCTAGGATTAAACGAGATGCCGCATATGAAGAGCTTCGATGCTTGCTTGCTTTGCTTTATTGTGCTTTGCTCTGCTTGCTTGCTTGCTTGCTTGCTTGCTTGCTTGGACACGTCGAACCGAGTATAAAATCACTAACCGAGCCTTGCTGAGCACGTCTCAGGTGGTCTGGCCGCACCTAAGCTGAGGAGAGCGACACATGCTTAAGCCTCTATAAGGTTTCTTCAGGGGCTAAGTGAGCATGTTTCTACTTTTAAAAGAGGCGCTTCTTCGGAATGGTGACACGCCTCTTATGCGCGAGGAAATCGATGGAACTGTGTCATGGTTCAGCCGCGCCTTTTCGATAGAAATCTCCAGAGATCACAATAGGACAAGCTCTGCCTGTAGCCGCTTTTACGAAAGTGTTTCGAGCAGAGTAAGCTTGCTTTAGTCGGCTTGAATTCTTCGTCACAGCAGCGAGCGGTTGCGCTGCGAGCTTGTGGTCTTGCGGAAAACAGCGGAAGACGACACTGTCGCGGCCGTAGTTGTTCGTGGACACGAACGCAGTGTAGTACCTGTTGAATCTGATCCTCAAGGTCGGCTGACACGCTTTGTACGTCGCAACGCACGCAGTGCGAGGAACAACGCATGCAGCACGAGAAACAACGCGCGCTGAAAGCGCGCTCGGGTGCGCCGAAGCATCCCCGGCTCCTCAACATGACGTCACGCTGGCCGACATGGACGAGGTTTCCCTCTCCGCTGTTCCCCTCGCCTGCGCTCGCGCGGGGCGCGGGAAATTTAAACATCGCGTTTTTAATTGGTGATTGCGCCACTGTTTTAGCCAAAATCGGAAAAATAATTTCACAGACGTGATCAGCAATGACACTACTTCAAAACCCTAGAAGGTTAGCTGATTCGAAAACCGCCTCAGTATCCCTTTAAATGGTCTTGCTGGTGTAACGCTGAGGTCTAAAGAAATAGCAGGAATACAACATGCACTGGGCTACCGCATCGCGCTGATCCAGGCACGTAGCCAAGGCAGCTCCCCAATTTAGCCTCCTTCGCTCTCCAACATCAGTCGTCGCAGTAGTTCTCATACTAAGCTTAGTAATGTAGAGTGGGGAATGAAAGCAAAACACTAAACAGCAGGGAAATGAGGCGCGTAGCATGGGTTCTACAGAAACAATGTTCGGATTCGTGGAAACAGACAACGTGTTTTTTTTTTCGGTAGCTGTCGGGAGTGTGCGAAAGTAGGGCTTGCCTTGGATGTTTCGTTTTTTTGTGCGATAGCATTCAGTGGATCGCTAGAGAAAAAGGCGCCCTGTGCCGAAAGAAGAGAGTGGTTGAGTCCGAGGCAGAGCCGCAGATGGTCACGTGACGAGATAGCGCAGCTAGTTCGAGGGGTGCCGGTGCGCTCAAGGATGAGAGAGGAGGGTCACGTGACTAGCTTGGGGTGGCAGGGAAGCCGCCGGTGCTGTAATTGTGCCATTGGTCGGGCGACTAATTAAAAACTGCTGCAGTGAGCCGAAAGTGAGACCACATAATGATGGATTGAGACCTACGTTTGCCAGATAGTATTCACTGCAGCCGAATGTACGGAGGGAAACAAAGAGACTTTCCATTGTCACCTTCCAGTGTTACTGTGGCAAAGAGACCAGTCTATAAACAAGGGTTTGTTACCTCGACTTTTGAAACCGAAGAGAAGTCTGCTGGCCGGATTGTGTTGTGAGCCCTCTCGTTGACCATCCCTTTCTCTTTAAAAGCCCAAATCTTAACTGCGAGGGGGAACTCGTGGGGTTCGTTTAATTGTTAAACCCGATAGAGGGCTCGATTCTTTGCGTGAACTTGTTGCACTGGCCTCCGTCGGTTTCAGGACTATATTCTTAGAAATTACACTTGCGCTTGGGTACTCAAGCTTACAGGAAACAGACATCCACATTCGCTTTCTTGCTTAGCATGACACACGCCACGTGTGGCTTTCACAGGGCGCGTAGGTCCTTTAGCGGATTGCTCCCCCGCATGCTTTGCACATCGCTTCACAGCTGGGCTTGTGATGTCGAGCTTACGAAGATGGCCTGAACGCCAGAGAAGCACAGGGAGAAACAGTGCGGCATTAACGGTATAAGCGTGCCAGACAACAAGTTGAAGCTGCCGAAGAACGAGCGCAGTGACTACATGCGGATGGCCTTACACACAAGTGGAAACGGATGTCGAAGACTCCCGCGGAGCGCGCTCCCGGATTACGGGACCGACGAGCTTCGGAAACTGTAGAGGAGAGAGCACTGCGACTGGGTGAGGATTGGTTGGCTAATTCAGCGAATTCAACAGAAGCGGAAAGCGGAGGAACGACTGCAGCAGCACGTCGCCGCAAAAAACAGCTTCCAATGGGATTTCCTGGATAATCCATCTGGCCATGCCTTTTCTATATGTGACCGATTCTGGCACAAGCGGGACCTAAGCCCTGTGTCTGCGTACATATTTGGCGTATCAGAGACAGCCTATCCCGAGGTGAATGGTTTTGCTTTGGTCACGACTTTTGGTGTGCTTGAGGAAACAAGAGATTCCATTATACTATGTGAGTAATGGTTAAATACACGCTTCCAAACCTGCAAGTTTCCTTCCTTTAAATCCGCTTGCTGAACGGCTGATTCCCCACAGAACCCTGTTCACGCAGGTTCGCCAATTCCTGTACCACTGTGACTTTTACGGGACCAAGAGGCTGATTGTTATGTTCCGGTAGAGACAAGAACCATGCTCGAGGCTTTGCCGCGTAAAATCTAAGACGAGCATACCATTCTGGTAAACAGTGGGTGAAAAAGGGCAAGGAGAAATTCGTACCTTTAGGATTTTGTTTCAAAAAGCATGCTTATGCCGTGGATCTCAACGGAATTCTTCGTAGTTTGAAACGGCATCACAGAGGCGTAAAGCTCCTGTCGCTCTTATAACGCATTTACTAACAGTGCTAAATGGTGAATATTTTTTTATTGTCGAATTTTTGAATAACTCCGTAGCTGCAAAAAAAAAATGCGCGAGAACTGCCATTGGCTAAGGACAAAATGTTGTCGTCGGCACACGAGAAAGCCTCTCGCGTTCTCTAGCAGATATCGCTGTGAAGTCGCCACTGCACAGTGAGCGGAATAATGAGCTCGACGCGTTCAAGCACCGCCGAGCAGAACGGCTTTTGCAAAGTAAAAAAAGAACCTGTGCATAGAAACGGACAGCGGGGAGATTGAACTGGGGGTGTGCACTTCCAGGTATACAGCAGTAAAAAGCAGGCCCAGTGGTAGAATTACCACCAGGTACAACCCCGTAGGCGAAGGCTAAACCGCTTCAAGGTAGACTAATGGACCCAGCCATTGTCACCACGTATACCGTCAGCCTTTTTTCCTCCGTTCCACTCCGCACACCCCACTTCACCGCTTCCTTGAATTTGGATATCCGACTTGAGGGGCCGATTCGGCTCTCCTATGTCTCGGGAAGGACCAGTACAGAAGGTGACGGACTGGATAAGCTCGACAGAGATCGCTGGATCGACAGATGTGGCTGGAGGTGACTGGAAGTCGCAGGTTTTGGAGAAAGCTTGAACTTTACACTCGGAATTTACGGTGTATCAGGTGTGTTGAGGTTAAGGTAGCAAAGTTTGAAGTGAGTTTGAAGAAACGCTTCGAGTGTAAATCAGTTTTGTATATGTCGTAATTAACAACATATGCGAGAAAAAGCTTTTGAGTGCATTACTTACGGAAGATCTGCGCATTGTGCCGACGTCCTGAGCCGTAAAGAAAGCCTCCAAGGCTAGTTACAACACCCACACTGAACCCCTTCTCTTAAATACCGAATTAAACGATTGAGAGAGATCAAGTAGCGCCTTCAAAAATCAAATTAATACTGTGATTTTCGTGAGTAACCGCGGTGATTTGATGGGGAACAAATGAAGAGCAGTGTTTATCACTTCAAAATCTTGGAGGTTTTAACATTCCATGATTGTTTCCAAAGAAGTTCTGAAGGGCCTCTGGAAAAGTTTGCAGCTAGGGTGTGAAAATTGCATTGCCGACAGATTTCGAGTCGCCCATTATTCTCGTTCAAAAAATTTTGACATATTGAAGGTAATGTTACACCAGAGATATAAGGTATTAAAAAAATTGGCACACGATTACAATAGTCGGTAATGCGAAATTTGAGCGCAGCTCTTCACAGGCCACCTGCCACTGCCGGGACGTGGCGTAGTACGCTGCCAGCCACCCACACTCGGGGATCTTCCCGTGACAGCCACCTTCCGTTTGTCGATTCCTCCGGTTTCGCCGTGGCAGCTGGTGTTTCGCTCTGCTACTACATTCCGACACATCACCTGTCATACACGCGGTAAAACGCCACCTGCCACGTGTTACACCGACGACGACGACGATTACGACGCGGAACGTAGGAACGGGCGCCTAAGAGCGGCGCTCAAAACGACCTCCTTCCTTTAATTTCCCCTTCCTTACTTTCCAAAGCCCCTTGGCTTGGTTCTTTTCTTTTTTAGGCCTCCCCCTCCCTCGCCACTGCGCAATAGAGGGTGGACAGGAGTTGTCCGCCAGACCCACCGACAGTCAATGACAACCCGTCATTAGTGACGTCACATGGGCCGCGTGCATGTCGTCGTGTGCGAGTGACCCGCACTGGACGTTGCCGTGTAGCGCGGGAATGGGATATTTTGAAAATTATTAGTAAATAATGGGCGCACTTTTGAAAACTTATATGCGCCATGAATACTTACCGGCCTTAACTCTATATTATGCACACATCTTAAACCCCTTTTCAGAAACATTTCATAGACACTTACAGACACTTTCGTAGACGCTTTAATTTCAGTTACGGCCGTGAACGCCACTGCGGAACCAGTCGAGCGCCGTGCCAGTGTGCTGTTCATTCGTCAACCGGTACCGTTCCTCACACATTTTGACTGCTGCTTTTACTCGACGCCCAAAAGAGCTTAGATTTTTTTTTGTCACTCTTGAATCCTGTACTCGAAGGGAATCGTTTACTGAAGAAGTCAGTCTTCTTCCGTGTCTGGCGTCGTAATTAGGCATGATTAAAGTAGGCTTTTTTTTAACATATTTAGAAAACCGACTTGCACCGAAGAACTTCAGGTATACTTATGAGGAATAAGTCTTAAATGACTGTATTTTTCTCTCCAAGGTGAGAGGATTTGCGCCTGTACTGCCGAATACACAACTGACCTAGAATATGTGCAATGACAGCTTGAGTTTGCAACTGGCTCAGCACGCGTCAGTGGCTTATCCTGCCCCTAACCCGTACCGTAACTGTATACAACCCAAGATAGAGGCTTTTGACCGAGTTTTACGTACTGGTGCGGCCAAAATAACGCAGAACAAGCTTCGCCCTTTCAGCTTTTTCCGTGTGTTTTGTAGCGAAAATACAGGTTCTTGCATTTATACTTGAGTGCATTGTTGCGTCCACAGAGAAGACGTTGGATTCCAGAAACTGCTTGATTTACAGCCGACAGACACAGAAAGCATGCGCACATAATTGAAGCAGCGGTCAGCCAGTACAGCCGCGCAAGCGTTGTTGTTGTGACTGAAGTAAGACTGGAAAAAAAATTGCGCGGGCCTGGCTACTGCCTCGAGCTGAGCCACAATCGCTGCCACTTGCAGACAGAGCAGAATTGAAAGACACGTGAGAGGGAAGATTGAAAGAGACGCGCTTCGAAAAGCCGCGTCCGCCGAAGCAACGACGCATGCTTTAAAAAAATTACCAACTATTACGCTACTTCCTAATGCGAAATTTGGGCGCAGCTCTAAATCCGAAAATAACACATTGAAACAGCAATTACGTATCGCATTCAATTCTAAACATACATTACCTTCATCGACGCAACAGGCACGTCCGATGGAAGAAGATAAGACCGAGCTACACCCTACGTTTCCACACCAGTTAGACACTAGCACCCCCGAGAGCAAAGCAACTCCACCAGACGCACCACACCAGGCACCCACTCCATAGGCACCACCACCGCAGGCACCAAAGCCGCAATATACGAAGCACCCCCAAACAGAAGAACGCATAACTCGCTTGGAAAACACAATTCAAGATCTCATTGAAAATAAATTACAAATTATTATCGCGACGACAATCAAAAGCATGTTTGAATCAGTTGTTAAACCCATGATGGAAAACCTAGAACCAGTTCTAATCAGAATGCAAGCGCAGGAGATCAGAATTGAGTGCAAACTTCAGGAATTATCAGATGTTTCTCACAACAAGGGCACAAAGCTACCGGTTAAAATGGGAACTCGTGCCTACTAAGCTTAGCTACTGGCACGATCCGCTTAACTTCAAATTCTCGTAAGATTTGAGAAAATGGTCCCACCTGAATAAACGTGGATGGCCTCCTCGTTGTTGTGAAGTGTAGTCAGATGGTGTTGTAGCGCTTCGGCGAATGCTTCGGGAAAAGATCATAAATTCGGCGGTGCCGACGTGAGACACGTCCGCTGTTCCCGACTGCTGAGGCGCGTCCTCGAAACACCTGATGAGCTGGCATACGCCACGCCCTGTACGCTGGTGATATAACCATCTGAACAACCACGGTAAGCATGGGAATAATTGAAGAACAACTACAAAGAGCGGCGACAATAGCTCAAAATTATGCAAGGGCGCGTGGACTAACGTGCTCATCCGAAAACTCCGAACTCATAGTCTTCCGTCAACGCAGGAATCAGTACACCATCAACATCCGCGTAGACAACTCACCCATCAAGCAAGTTCAGACCCTCAAGATACTGGGTCTGTACATAAATAACAACAGCAACAACCTTCTCACCCTCCAGAAACTACGGCTCGTGAGCGAGCAAGTCGCCAGGATGATCGCCAGTATAACGACGCGCAATCAGGGATGCGAGAAGACGATACTCTGCGACTGGTGCAGGCTTTCGTGTTAGGCCGCGTCGTCTACGGAGCGCCATACCTCCGCCTCAAGAAGCGTGACATCAAAAACCTCGACATCATAATCAGAACAGCCTACAAGAAGGCCCTGAGACTCCCTCTTGCGACATCGACGGACCGGCTCTTGCGACTGGGTGTGCACAACACGATAGATGAGCTGATAGAGGCACACCTTACGGCGCAGGTGGTACGGCTCTCCACAACTCGGACTGGCCGACAAGTCCTGAGTGATTTAAACATCAATTGCCCCCGACAGCTCGACGCCAAAACCAACATCCCAGTCTCATGGAGACGACAACTCAAGGCAGCTCCACTACCCAGGAATATGCACCCCGATTTTCACCAGTCAAGACGACAAGCACGAGCTGAAGCCATGAAAAGACACTACGGCGGGCGCGAGGGCGTGTTCTATGTCGATGCTGCGGGTCCCGAGCAGGGTGTGACAGCCGTCGCGGTAGTGCACCAAAATACAACAGTCGACGGGCTAGTACTGGCTAGCTAGGACATACTGGCTGCGGAAGAAGTGGCGATTGCTCTAGCTGCAACACAAACTAGCTCAGAATACATTCTCACAGATTCACAGACAGCGTATCGCAATTACCTCAGGGGTAGGGTCGCACCACTAGCAGCTAAAATCCTGCAAGATAGTTACACCCATGGCTACCAACCCACACACAAACGCTTAATATGGGTACCAGGTCACCGGGGCATCCCAGGGAACGAGAGCGCACATGCCTCAGCCCGAGCATTTCTCCCTCGGGCACCCAGTGCGGACGCCGTGGAACCTCCTACCCCACTACTAACTTACAATGACATACTTCAGCACTTAAGATTATCCCGTCGGGCCTACCCTCCGCCGGCTAAGACACCAGATAAACGGGAGGAACAACACCTCGTAAAGCTACAGACCAACACTTAACACTTACAACAACCAACGAAGACTACATGCCATAGACCCGGAGTCATTTGACTCATAATGCAAATTCTGCGGGGAGAAGGCGGACCTGCACCATATGGTATGGGCCTGCCAGCGAAATCAGGCGATCACTGTTAATAACCAGCCAACGCAGGAGGGGTGGGAGGCAGCTCTGGCTAGCTTGGACGAAAAGAGTCAAAAGCAACTCATCGAAAGAGCCCGGACAGCAGCCTACGCCAATGGGGTTCCGAACTGAAAGCTCCAACCGCCGCAACAACCTCCTAAACTATTTCATTAAAATATTTTCACCACCACCATCAGGTGTTTCAGCTTTTCGATAGACTGAGGCAAAGAATTCGAGCAAGACATGTATGTACAATTACAGACAACTTATTTTTCACACACATTCCTTCTTCAAGAAACACTCCACTAACATTACTTGATTATCATTAAGGAAGATTTGCGGTCGGAGAAATAGATGGATATATGCTCGACTTGATGCACCAATGCCTGGGTCTCAATGACGAGGTCTGCGCAAGTATTTTGCGAGGTTGTCGCAGCTGTGGGAGCCGTTCCGAGCGAGAGGAACGGCATGTTCTCCCGCATAAGTGGTGAGAAATTCCCACTGGTCTTTACATTAAAGTTCCCACCCTGCCACCCTGGCAGGTAGCAGCGTTTCTGCCACTACTTTGTCAATGACAAAGCATGCAGCGCACATCTGTCACTACCGCCACGTACCTTAAAGCCCGACTGAGGTGTCCACTATTCCAAGAGGACAGTTATGCGCATTCTCTGTAATTCAGGTGTCCACCGAGATGTGTAAGACAGATAGTGGGCATTTCCTTTCCTGAAAAACCAATTTACAAATTTTGCCCTCTGCTTTCCAAGTCCCCGCTCTATTGGTTTCGCAGCTGTGGGCGACAGATACTGCGCATTTCCTTTGCTCAAAAAAATATCGAAGACACATGGGAAATTCTAAAGTATGCTTGACGAAAGCCTTATGGTCAAATCACTGCCGCTTCGCCGAACCACTTGGCACGGAATCACTTGGCCGCTTCGGAGCTATGCGTCTCACTCACTCGACTGCAATGAGACGTCTGGCGAAGGCACGGCTACGTAGCTGCCACCGCCTACGCGCGCACGCTCGTTCTATTGCTACTGTTTGACGTCACGGTTGCTATGCACAGCTGCGCCTGCCACCGGAGCGCCGGTTGCTAAGGGGGGAGGTGGTTGCGCTTTTACTTTCTCCTTTCCCAGTTCCCGCTCCATTGCTTTCGCAGTTTAAAGGGTGTCCTCTGCTGGTTACAACAGACAACGGCGACGCCTCGAAACGCAGTAACGGATGCCTAAGAGCTGTGCTCTAAAACAGATAGCCCAGGCCCAGGCCAGGGATAGCCCAGCACCAAACGCCAACATCAGCGCGGTATGAAACACGAGCATTGCATCTGGCATCGCAAAGACCGCGCAGTAGCGCTGCTCAGAATGCGCGCAAAGACCGTAATGCGTGGTCATTGTGGGTGCGTTGAGGATGGGGTAAAACAAGTACTGAATATAGCATCCGTAGCCGGGAAGCTACTGGAGTTCGATCCCGACAACGAAAGCATGATTAGAGAAGGCTTTCCTTCAACACATTTAGAAAGCCGACTTACACCAGGTGGTACATGAACTTCAGATCTATTCTGGCCAGATTTTAGGACAATCCTCATAGGTGGACCAGATTTGTAATAAGGGAATAAATACTCATTGACATCCACCCGAGTGCAGCCATACGGATACAAAGGAAAGCTATACAGCTTTCTCAGAAAATTCGTAGTCAGATTTTAGGACAATCCTCCAAGGTGGAGTAGATTTGTAACAAGGAAATAATTACTCATTGACATCCACCGGAGTGCAGCCATACGGCTACAAAGGAAAGCTATACAGCTTTCTCAGAAAACTCGTAGTTAAAGAAAAATTCGTCCTGCTCTGTGGTTCGAACTCACGACCACCGCTTCATAAGCTTGCCGTCCCAGTTGGCTTCACTAGTGAAGCGGTGGCCCCGGGATCGAACCCCGGACCAGGACGAATTTTTCTTTAACTACCAAGTTTCTGAGAAAGCTGTAAAGCTTTCCTTTGTAGCCGTATGGCTGCGGTCGGTGGATGTCAATGAGTAATTACTCACTTATTACAGACCTATTTTCCCGAATGAAGTCTTGAATGACTATTTTTCGCCCAAGGTAAGAATAACGGCACCTTCACCGACGAGTAGACAAAAGATTTTGAATATGTGCAATGACACATACGGCGGCACGAGTTTGCAGTTGTATCTGTAACATCTGTACAACTAGTTAACTGGCTCAGCACGCGTCAGTGGCTTGTCCTGCCTCGAATCTGTACCGTAACTGTATATGCGTCAGAGATAGGACGAAGTATACGTACTGGTTTAAGTATACGCCTTTGGACGAAGTATACGTACTGGTGCGCCCAAAATAACACGGAACACTCTTCGGCCTTTCAACGTTTTTCGTGCGCTTTCTAGCGAAAATATTAGGGTTCTTGCATTTATACGTGAGTGCATCAGAGACCGTTTTCAGCACATACATATAGCTCTTCTGAATTTTTGTGCTTGAGGCGAGAGGTGAGTTTGTTCGCGGTAGCGTGCTCCATGTTACATGGCCGCAACTGCATGTATCAAATGCGCCAGACCTACGGCAAAAAATATAAACAAATAAGTACGCGCTGGTTAGCTGCACTCCGTAGTGTAAGAAATTCCTTTAAATGAAAAATAACAAAGTGTAGTTAGCAGCACTCGTTTGTTTGAACTACGAACTTATTTATTTTTCATTTATTCTTTTATGACATGTGTAAGGAAGACGACGAGCATACGCGCGAGCCGCATTGCCATCGCCTGGTGCATGCTCCTGTCGACCAGCTGACCTCGGACTGCTGTTAGCCCTGCTGCCATTGTGAAGCTTCAGAGAACAAATCCCACCTTACACATGTATTAATTACAGCACCCTCAATGACCGGATGTCTCTTTAAAGTGGAGAGTTTATAAGAAAGAAAATAGAAAATAAAATATAAACATTAGTACGAAGTGCAGACAAAAAAGAAATCATGTTGCAGATTCTTACTTGCGTGAGGTTGACCTCAAGGATGAATCGAAAACGACTGACTTGAGAACTGACCTGAAAGCGAGCAAAGAAATATGTGGCTATATTCTCCGTACAAGTGCAGCGATAGTTCTCTGACTTTAACAATATCTTAGCGGATAAGCGGCACAACTTAAGCAAAGAGGCCCTGTAAATGTTCCTAACAGTTTCATCCACAGTATTCGTCCGCACCGCACAGCACGATGCTCGGTTTCATGTTCTACATTTGTTAAGGTTGGCGACGTAAAATCTTACGTTGCACCAACTTATTGCTGCTGCTGAGTCCAAACTGGCTGTTCGTGTTGTTTGGTTTGGTTTAGTTTATGGAGTTTAACGTCCCAAAGCGACTAAGGCTATGAGAGACGCCGTAGTGGAGGGCTCCGGAAATTTGGACCACCTGGGGTTCTTTAACGTGCACTGACATCGCACAGTACACGGGCCTCTAGAATTTCTCCTCCAAAGAAATTCTAGCCGCCGCGGCCGGGGTCGAACCCGCGTCTTTCGAGACAGCAGCCGAGCACCGTAACCGCTGAGCCACCTGAGCGGCGGCTGTTCGTGTTGTGCCGACGCACATCGGGTTATGCTCTTTTTCTACTAAAGCTGAGTGGCAACGTTAGAGAGATTCCAGGGCTTGATCATGGCAAACTGGATGTAATTTTAAACAGAGTCACCGAAATTAAGTTTTCACAAAGTGAATTACGAATGAGTCTACAGAATGTCCAAGTCAGGCTTACGGCAATAGAGACAAACATTGCTGCTCTTCAGTTCTATAATGGAAATGTGGCAACGTAACACTCAGCAGTAAAGTTAACGTAGTCATATATTCATACGGCTTCAAGCAACGAGACAACGAAAGTAGTGCAACATTAGTAAAACGGGTGAAGTATGACATCATTAAAGATATTCTTGAAGTTAGATTCATTGTAAGCAGCCACCTGATCGGCAAGAAAAGTACTACATGTTAACGCCCCGTAATGGGTTTCTTTTTCGGTTTCACTGAGAAAATCACTCTTCTAAAAGACTGCGCCAAGTTTAAAGGTGGAAACAAATCCATCTCAGTAGACTTGACACCAGCTGTACGTGAAACATAGCGGAAACTGCGGCAGTCATCGCAAGAAAGTCGGGGCAGGGGAGACAAGGTCACCCGAATAATTGATAAACTAAAGATAGAGAGCGATTTTTACCGAAGGAATAAAATTCAAATAAGATACTACTTCTCAAACGCGAAACGCGTGCAGTTGATCAAAATAGCGGTTACTGCATCTATTGACGGAACACTGCAGCTCCATTCACTTTAATATGCTTCGTATGCAATACGCATTGTCAGTAAAAGTGAAAAGTGAGAAGAAATGGTGGTGTCATATTGCATCGACATAACTGTCATTGCTAAAACCTTGCCATATTGTGAAATTCAGGATGCATAAGTGCTTCCGAATTCCTATCCTGTCGTTCGTTTTCACCACGACCGCTAGGGAGGGGTCTTTGCTATTTCTATTAAATGTTTCTCATTTAAAAAGAAAGTGGAAATATGAATCTCAAGATCGTATGGTTCAGAATAAATATTAGTGGAACGTCTGGGTTATCAGGGGTATACACTGACGGTCGAATGCATCAATCCAGTATCTTTCTGAGCTGCACGATTTTCTGTGTCGGAATGTCAACGAACCTATTAAACTTATCTTAGTCTGGGACTTGAACTTAGCGGGGATTTGTTTGGGAACTTAACAATTCGTGGGAATGAGCGCAATAGTTGAGTGGTAAAGTAGCAACGCCAGGTGAGTGGCAACATAACCTAAGCGGCGTCCCCTTTGGCGCTGTCTTATCACTCTATTTAACATCGTTATGTCAGGCCTCCAGCAAATGCTAACGTCTATACCAGGTCTTAATTTTGGCGTCTATGCGCACAGTATTACACTATCGAACAATTCGGGGTCCCTAGCGGAGCCATGAACAAGCCCTACAGGCAAGTCTCAATGCCGTCCACGGCTACATCAAGGAGTGTTGCATGAAAACCTCTCTGGAAAAATCGGAGTGCGTGGCTGTCATAAACGATCCACGGCTGCGAGCCGAGGTTCAACGGGGCCTTATCTCTCTTCATTTAGGGAACCCAGATATTTCCCGGAAACAAACAATCCGTATACTCAGCTTGTTTATTGACGACGATGGAGCCGAAAGCCAAAAGTTACCATCAGGTTTACACCTTATGCGCCGCGTCTAGGCGCGTAGGTGGATAATCAAAAAGGTGGGGCTCCATCATATAGCTCTGGCACTTGTAACATCAAAAACCCTGCACGAATATTCGTACATGCGCCTTAAAGCGACCCAGCGCCTTCGGACTGAGCGAATCTATTGCAATGCGATGCGCCTGACTACTGCTCTGCCGCAGTACTCCACAGTAGTGGACCAAAACGCATGCAGAAAAATCATTGCCCTGTAGGGTGTGGCAGAGCAGCAGTTGCAAGCCCAGCGTGTCCGTCTCTCCACAACGGCGGTTGGCTGACAGATCCTGCGGGTATTAGTCTAAAACGGTGACAATGCAGAGCCGTTGTCCTCACCTGCCCCACCTTGAGAACTAATCTATTTAGTAGATGACGTGCCATTAGCAAAGAACATGAGTTCATCTAATGCCCAAAGGCCCAAAGCTGCCGGCAATCCTCACGAGAAGTTGTCATACAAGCTGCCCAGGAAGGGGCCATCCAACTATACACAAGCGCCGCTCATTTTGAGCATGGCGCCGCTATAGCTTGTCACGACTGTGAGTCAGATACTGCTGTTCAGCGGCTCTTCGACGAACACACTGTCACTAATCTCAAACACATTACCTTATGTCTTGCCATTGCTCTAATAGTATTAAGACAGCGTCCGGCTCCTTGCACCTACCATGTTTACACTGAATCACCTGCAGCGTACAGGCGCGGCCATAAGTAAACGGAGCACGCTATTGCGTTCGAAGTACAATCACGCCTTCTCCATTGGTAATGAAGAAGCGTTGTTTGTCTACAAGAAAGCCCACCAACCTCCGCTACCAGCATGCGCGTACCACTGCTGGAAATTTCAATTGGGTGCCGCTTGAAAAATATTCGAAGACAGTTGCGTGCTCCGTTTACTTTTGTCCGCGCCTGTACATCGCCTGCCGTGTAGGGGGAGCAGACTATGCTGTTCTTAACACTATTCTTACGGAAGCCCGTCGCCTGCGAGAGGAGGGCTACACTATAGTTATCAAATGCATTCCTGCACACGAAGAAATCACTGGTAACGAAAAGGCACACCAGGCAGTGCGGGCTGCAGCTCCTTCCGCACCTTTGCCTGGATCCTCATCCTTTTCCGCTCCTTGGGCCTCTGGTGACGTAGCACATTCGTCGCCACCTCCTAGGGCCGAGACACGGCATCATGCAAAACGTTATCGACGCAGCGTTCTCCAGCATCTGGATAACCCTGAGCAACTATGAACCCGCCCACCTAGCACATTCTGCAGGGTAGAGGTGGTACTACTTCGTCGAATCCAGAGTGGTCAGCTTCTGTCAACATTAAAGCCGCACCGGATAAAACCAAACTCATAACCGACCCCTCGGTGTTTGGTATGCCCGGCCAGAGGCACACCCAGACAGTTTCTGTGGTCTTGCCCAGTATTTGACTCGGTGGGGGAGAGATGTTCATATCGTTCGAACCACAAGTGCGGCCATGTTTTTGGAGGTTATCAAGGGAATCTCTCTTGAGTAATCTTCGGTGTTCTCCTAATCTTTCACTGACGCATCACTCGGTTTGGACGATGTACAATGCACTATGAGATAACGGCAACTTACAAAACTACCCTGACACAAGGAACGAACGGGGCTGTGTGCTTGCTACTGCACTCAGTTTCACTTTCTTTCCTGCTGCCGCCTTCTTCCAGCTGTGCACCAGAGAACAGATTGATGCCAACTTTCTAGGGGTGGAAAACACTGCAGGAATGTCGTAACGCCATGCTACGTTCTTAAGTCCGTGTGCCAACGTATGGTATAACGGCTACCCTTCGGCGGTCTGTTTCCCGGCATTTTGGTGGTGAGCCGGCTTTGATTCACCTTGACAACCTCCTCAAAGCTTCCACAATTGCTCGCTGAACGGTATCCATTCTCTTTCAGCATTTCCAACTGGGACGCAACACTTGCATTGATAGCATGTGGGCACGACTTGACGAAGGCCGCTTTAAGACAGGAAATCCCTTTATTTATGACTTTGGAATGGCCGGATGAGTAATCAAGCAATGTTTTTTTGTCAGTAGGGTGGTATGCGCAACGTACATGTATCGGGTGAAAAGGCAACGACAGATCTAGGAACGGGAGCCTTCAGTCTCTTGGTATCTGCTGTAACGCTTACACCGGAGTCAGTCTTTAAAGAGGTAGAGCGCGTTGGCGACACTGTGTTGCTGGTTAGACTCAGAAGAAAACACTAAAAAGTCATCTACATACCTAAATGTTTTCAAAACTAGTCCGTCTATGGATCTATCTACCTTAACCAGAAAAATTTGGTAAGGTTGGGGGTTACGCGCAACCCGATACAAACACCACTTCATTGTTCAAAACAATTTCCCGTTCCGCCCTATGACCGTGGACTGAAAAATAAAACACGAGTATTTGTAACAACGGCCCAACAGATACATCAAATCTGGACACAAATGCAGCCTCGTCGTTTGGCTCCGAAGTGCATTCTTGGACCCTCTTCATTAGCTCATTATTTGGCATTCAGTAGTAGAAGTCCTCATGTGCACCCTGAAAGCGGTACACTGTCCTGGATTGATGCTGCTGAGAAGTCTGACCACTGCCTCAGAATTTGGAATGATGAATGGGTCCTCTACAGTCAGACTCGCCAGATGCTTCTCAGTAATTGCCAGGTATTCCGCTCGGAAAGTATTTCGCGAATTGGGATGCCTTCCTTGTGGGTTTTAGCCGTGAAAAAGCTGCTAGGTGAAATTCTTGAGCCTTCTTGATGCCACTCGCTACTTTGTCCAGGTTGTGGCGGAGCGGAAATGCTACGGCTTCTTCCTTTACCTTCTTCGCCTTGAAGCCAACCTCACTGAAATATTTCGCAATAACTTCCCGGCTTTCTTCGCGAACAAACCCTCAGAAATGAGCACAAACCCTCGTGCTTGTCCGCGAAAAGGATTCTCAACTCGGCAGATATCAAGAAGTCGTTATGGTGTGCAATGCCCCAACTTTTTCTTTCCTCTCATGGGTCTTTTCCACAACGCCGACGCGTTCCTTGACGCATCATGCCGGGGCTTCACTGCGCGAGAGCCACGAAACTGACCGGGCAGCTGCTACATGTTCAACAGGCTTAAGCACCGGTGGGAAACACAGCTTCGGACCGAACTTGAGGACGCCCAGGTGTTGGGCAGAAATTTCACCGTTTCCTAGTTTGACGACGTCCCTTGTTTGATCGCGAAGTCTTTCGTGGCCTTCGAAACATATAAAGAATAAAGTTCCACAGAAACTCAATCATGTATGACGAAGTGGCGCACCAATGACGAAAGCGACGTTGCCAAGGTCACAGAAGACTTCTAGATCGAATCAGGATGTTGTCACACTGAGAAACTGTGAAGCTCCGGCTCAATACCTGGTAGTCCTCAAGTTCGGTCCGAAGTTCCGTTTCCCGCTGGTGCTTAGTCCTGTTGAAACTGTATCAGCTGCCTGGTCAGTTTCGCGGCTCTCGCGCCGTGAAGTCCAGGCAAGTTTCCTCGAGGAATGCGCCGACGTTGTGGAAAGGACCCGTGAGGGGAAAAAAAGAAAGTGGGAGTACTGCACACCGTTTCGACTTCTTCATATCTTCCGAGATCAGGATCCTTTGCACGGACAAGAAAGATACTTTGTGCTCATTCCTGAGGGTTTTTTCATGGAGAAAGCCGAGGCAGCTATTGAGAAAAATTTCACAGAGGTTGGCTTTACGCGAAGAAAGTAAACGAAAAATTCATCGCATTGCTGCTCTTCCACACAACCTGGAGTAACTAGCGAGTGGCATCAAGAAGGCTCAAAAACTTCATTCAACCACGTTTTTTCACTTCGAAAGCCGACAAAGAAGGAACCCCGCTCCGAACAATAGCTTCCGAACGGAATACCTGGCAATTACTGATGGCCATGTACAACGTTCCTTGGTGTTTTCCGCCCCTAGAAAGTTTGCCTCAATCTGTTCACAAGTGCGCAGCCGGGAGGAAGAAGGCAGCAGCAGGAAAGAAAGAAAAAATAAGTGCAGTACAAAGCAGAAGGCCCCGTTCGTTCCCTGTGCCAAGGGAGGTGGTGGTGGTGTGACACTTTTTATTAACAGCTTTGTCCTGGGAAAGCTGACGAGGGAGCGTTGCTGGTTCAGGTCCCGGTAGGCGAGCCAGATGGGCCACGGGGGGGGGGGGGGGAGGATAGGCGGGGGACTGGAACTCTACGTGGCACTGTGTAAGGCAGTGTTCTATGTCTGCACATGTGTCATATTTGAATAGGTTTTAGGCGCAAAAAAAATTGCGTTTCCTGCTGTTACCTTCCCATGTGTCTCGTCTGTTTTTTTGCGCCTAAAACCTATTCAAATATGACCCACAACCAACTAGCCCAGCAGCAAGCGTTCTTAGACTGCATATGTGTGTGGACAGTTTGGGCACTGAGGTGTGGAAGTGTGCCGGTACAGGTAAAGTTTGGCTGATGCACGTAGGAGATTAAACTGTATTCGGTGAAGAATGCGAGTTTCACGGATCGGATGGATAAGGATGGGTGTGGTGGTGGTAAATCAGCTAAGCCCAATTTTTGCTGGGCGTAGTATTCGTCGACAGTGTGTCTGTAAGCCCTGACCGCCTGCTCCGTCGGTGGGCTCGTCCATGGGATCCCCGGCGCCCGGTGTATAGTTTCGCAGGCAAGCTGGTGAGCCAGCTCATTCCCCGGGATGCCCATGTGGCCAGGGATCCACCGAAGGGTCACCGGTCGTGGGCTTAATGCTAAGAGGGCGGCATATAAGGCTGATCGGGTAGGCAAAGGGAGGGCTCTTTCATGGAAGGCACGCAGAGCTGCCTGCAAGTCTGTATACATAACGTATTGGGGGGCGGGGGTTAGGGTGGCAAAGTGTGTGGTGGCATCGGCGATCCCGTGTATTTCTAGAGCGAGCGTGGAGGGTGGGTAGGTGTATAGACCGGTTATGTGAGTGCTGGTTGTAGAGAGGCAAGAGTGGAGGAAGAAGGCTGCTTTGGAGCCCGCGGTTTCCGTGTGGCAGGCGTCTGTGTAAGCCACCGCCGCAGCATCCAAGGGTGGCTTGTGGTTGTATGCGTATGCCTGGCGGCGGCCTGCGTTTGTGTCGGAGGACGTGTTGAGTGAAATGGGTGCGAGGCGGAAGTTAGGGGGTAGATCGGAGGCTGCGGTGGGTCTGGGAAAGAGATGGGTACGTAGGGAGTCTGTGATAGTATCCACCGCCCAGCTGATGAACTGGACAGGCGGATCATCTGTCTCTCTCGGTGCAGGTTAAGGAGGGCTGGAAGGGGATGGAAAAGGCCTGTTCTGTACAGGGTGTCTTTAAAGCCTGAGGGGGGAGCCCTAGTGTTGCTTTGTGTAGTGTATTGGGGGCGCGGATTAGTTTGTCTTGTTGTGTACTTGTAAGGGGGCAGTAAGGGATATAGTATAAAAATTTGTTCAGAGCCAGCGCTTGAGCAAGGCGGCTGGCATGTGTCTCGGAAAGGCCGGTATGTTTTAAGACTACGCGGCGGAGTAGTTGTGTGATTGAGTGGCATGTGCGTATGGACTGATTGATGGGAGAGGTGAAAGTGTTGGAGGGCAGTGGCATACCCAGGATGCGACAAGAGTCGATACGGGGGATGCGTTGTCTGGCTAGGGTGAGGGAGATGGACGGGTTCATCGTACGTTGACATTTACTGCGTATTATCCGTAGAAGTTCAGATTTCTCGGAAGCGGTTTGCAGGCCCGCTTGGGAGAGGTGTGAGGAAATGGTGTTAAGTGCCTGTTGGAGTGTAGTTTGGGCCTCTCCCGGTGAGCCAGTGGTGACCCACAAGGTGAGATAGTCTGCATAGAAGAGGAAATAAAGGCCGGGAATATCGGCTAGGGCCCGGGCGAGCGGAACCATGCCTAGGTTAAATAGAATAGGAGAGCGGACAGCACACTGTGGAGTGCCACGAGTGAGTGGAATGGGGTGAGACAGTTTGTCGAGACAGCGGATACGGGCGGAGCGGAAGGAGAGGAAAGCTCTTATGTAGATGTACATGTTGTGTCCGCATTGCGTGTCAGCTAGTATGGTGAGGATGTGGTCGTGTGATATGTAGTCGAAAGCCTTGCGTATGTCAACTGTTACTAAGGCTTTGACCTGCGCAGCGTCTGGAGCATTTGTGTTAAAGAAGGTGTGTTGAAGGAGAAGAAAAAGGTCTTGGGTGGATAGTGCTCGGCGAAAGCCAGTGAGGGTGGGGGGGGGGGAGATAGTCGGCCTTAAGATGGGAAGTGAGGCGGGCAAGCATCATGTGCTCCATGAGCTTGCCCGCGCAGGAGGTGAAGGAAATAGGACGGAGGTTCTTGATGGTGGAGGGCTTCTTGGGTTTCGGTTTGAATGAGACCAGGGACGATGTCCAATCCACTGGCAGGGTGCCAGAAGTCCAATCGTCATTGATGACAGTAAGAAGAAATGTTTGGGCTTCGGGAGGAAGGTTCTTGAGAGTTGTGTATGTGATTTTATCTGCACCGGGGGTAGAGTGTGTGTTACAACGTGCGAGTGCTGTGTCAAGTTCTGTGTGTGTGAAAGGGACGTCTAGTGCGGGAAGGGCTGGGCCATGATATGTTGAGTTTAAAGAAGATTGTGAGGGTGGGAAACAAAGTTGTTGGAGGTTAGTGAAAACCTCTGTTGAAGTATGGGAGGCGAGGAGGCGTTCGAGAGTGGGTGTGGGATCAGTTTCAGGTTTGAGAAGGGAGAGAGAAGGTACCATGATGATTTGTGATGTAAAGTTCCGTCTAAGCGGTCGCATGTTGGTGTCCAGTGTTCCGTGTCGAGTGTCTTGCAGTGGAAGATAATGTTGTTGTGGAGTGCTTGTATTCTTTCCCTGAGCTGTGTGTAGTGTGGTTGTGTAGCTAATGCGCGTTGGAGACGTTTTCTACGCTTCCACAGTCGCAGAAGGTGAGGATCAGGGTTGTCACGGGGGGTAGGTTTGGAAATTTCACGTGTGGCCCGCGACTGGGTGTTTCTTAGATCAGCGACCCATGAAGTGTAGTCGGAGGGGTGAAACGGGGGTGGGGGTAAGAACCGGCGAAAGACTGACCACGAAGTGTGTCGGACCTTCGCCCTGCGTCGGGGGTGTTTTATGGGTATGTTGATAACAAGGATGTAATGGTCACTATGTAGGTATGTGTCAGTATTCTGCCAAGTAACATGTGGAATGTGTACAGCGAAGGTCAGGTCGGGTGTGGTGTCTCTGTGACAGAAGGAACCCTGCATAGTGGGGCGTAAAAAGTCATTCAGGAAGGAGTAGTGTCGAGAGTATATGTGATTGTGAAGTAAGCGTCCTGCTTTGTGAGTGGTTCTGTAGCCCCACTGTGTGTATGGTGCGTTGAAGTCGCCTGCCCCAAGGAGCGGGGAAGTGATGGTTTGGAGGAAGCCGAAAAGGTGGGGTAGGAGGGAATGTTGTTTGGGGGGTTGTAGAAGTTAACGAGAATAGTGGGAGGGGACGTAGGTACGAGGAAGAGTTCGATAACAACTAGATGCTGTGTGAGTATATCAGGAATTTGGAGGACTGAGAATTTGAGGTCTCTTCGGATATATGTTGAGACCAGTGGTGTTCGATCCGTAGAACTCGCGTGAATCGCTCTGTTTCCCGGGAGGTTGCGTTCACCTCTGGTTTACTGGTGTAGGAGACCAGAGTGGGAGTGGGGAAGTGTGAGGAGATGTTACGTACGTGCTGTGCCGTGGGTGGAAGGGCAATAGAACTGTCTGTGCCCATACTGAAGGCAACGAAGGCAGCACAATTCCCGGGGGCGGTGCGGGTAGCAGCGGTACGTTATTTGTTCAAAACAGATTGTTCGTGGGACGGTGCGGCGCTCAAACGTAACCAGGACGGCGTTTGTGGATCCCATCATCCGTACCCCGATGATGGTGTGGGTCCGGGAAGAGATGCCAGCCAAGACTTGGGAGTGAGTGAGCCTAGTGCGGTCGATCCGGAATATTCCCCGGATTGAGTTTGCGGGGGTGAGCTCGTACGGGGCTAGATGGTGAAGAGTCGAGCTAGAGAGTGATGAAACGCCAGCTTCTGATGAGACGCCAGTATCCGATGAGACGCCGGAGCCCGATGAGCCGCCGAAGACCACTGAGACGCCGGAGACTGATGAAACGCCGAGAAGGCGTTTCGCAGTGTCGTTGGAGTTAGTCCGAAGAATTAGAAGCCTTTGGTCCAGACGGTTGTGGACAGTAATTTCCGCGCGCCCATGGTCAGTGAGGCGGGTGGCGGACGTGATAACGTGGAAGATATGACTCACCGGTGCAGTTATGAGTGAGGCAGGGAGGTGAAAGCCAACTGAGATGAGCGTGTGTCGTTGACGAGGTGGCTCGGGATGCTTGCGGGTTCGGCGGCCGTACACAACGGTGGTGAATGAGGTGGGGTCTTCGATGTTGGGTAGCGATGCGGGAGCAGGTAAGGTTTGTGGTGAGGCCAGAATGGAGTTGTGTATAAGTTGCCGTTATACTGAGGTGCATTGCACAAAGGCCGAACCGGGCGATGCGTCAATGAAAGACTAGAAGAACACCGGATATTAGTAAAGTGAGATTCCCTTGATGACCTCCCTAAACATCGTCCATTTGTACGAACGATAAGAAGATCCAATGTGAACCGCTCTTCGACAAAACAGTTCCAGTCATGCACAGAGATCCACCCGTGTGTGAGCCGATGGAAGCCTTTCACATGCGTATCAGTGGAGATAAAGGCGTCATTAAGGCTTCCGTCCGCTTCTCTCATAGGGATTCTCGGTATTTGGATAACTCACTCGAAGTGCAGGGGGTTACACGTGATGTTCATGATGATAACTTATCCTGGTCTTGTTTTGTTTTTACTATTTATATGTGCATGCTTTCCAAATAAAACTTCAGTTGTCAGCACCTCTCGTCCTTGTGTTTTTCTCGTCTTAGTCCTCGTGTTTCTGCGCAATTTTTCAGTATGGATGATCACCAGTTAGAGAACTAAGCTATGCATGATTGACTTCATAAATGTTCTTGGTTCTGCCGCACTCTGCAAATCAATTGAGCAGCTCTGTCTTATTGGAATAGAAAGGAGTTTCATGAATCTCGGCTTACCTCTCGGACCGTTCCCGGTGCATCGATTTCTAAAATTTAATCAATACCATTTGCTCTGGTGTCCCTCGGGAATCCGTGTTAGGGACTATATTTTTACGATCTATATCAATAACATTTTTTCCTGCGTCACTGTAATTGTTGTACTCAGACTCCCTGACAACTACGTTGCGCACACTACAGTTCGTTATGAAGATGACTATCTCAATCTAACTCATCATTCCATAACCTTGCCATCTGGACGGAAACTTGGGGTTTGAGAACGAATATCAATGAAACATCATCAGTCTCCATGACAAGGAAAAATGCGCCTATTTATTTTATACATCTGTTACTAGGATCTCCTCTGATGTGCAATACTGAAGTAAAATACTTGCGGGTAGCATTAATTGAAAAATTTAGTAGGGAATCACACGTAGGAAACATCTGTCCAAAAGCACACCGCAAAATTGGATTCATGCGAGGAATGTTGTCAACTGCAGTCTCGCATGTAAAACTTAACGCCTATAAGACCATAAGAACGCCAATTCTTGAGTACAGTGTCATAGTTTTGAACCCCTATCAGTCTATTTTGTATAAACCTAGAACGTTACTCACGTTATGATAATGTGACAATTCTGCGTAAAAGAGCGAACATCTCTGCATTGGAATTTCGACAACAGGCTGCATGCATGAAATTTCTTTTTCTGCTATGTGATTATTTTGCCATCACAGATAAAAAATACCTACCTAAACCCTCCTCATCACAGCTCTGAAAGCAGCAGTCACGACATATCCATAATGGTCGGTCGGTCGGTCGGTCGGTCGGTCGGTCGGTCGGTCGGTCGGTCGGTCGGTCGGTCGGTCGGTCGGTCGGTCGGTCGGTCGGTCGGTCGGTCGGTCGGTCGGTCGGTCGGTCGGTCGGTCGGTCGGTCGGTCGGTCGGTCGGTCGGTCGGTCGGTCGGTCGGTCGGTCGGTCGGTCGGTCGGTCGGTCGGTCGGTCGGTCGGTCGGTCGGTCGGTCGGTCGGTCGGTCGGTCGGTCGGTCGGTCGGTCGGTCGGTCGGTCGGTCGGTCGGTCGGTCGGTCGGTCGGTCGGTCGGTCGGTCGGTCGGTCGGTCGGTCGGTCGGTCGGTCGGTCGGTCGGTCGGTCGGTCGGTCGGTCGGTCGGTCGGTCGGTCGGTCGGTCGGTCGGTCGGTCGGTCGGTCGGTCGGTCGGTCGGTCGGTCGGTCGGTCGGTCGGTCGGTCGGTCGGTCGGTCGGTCGGTCGGTCGGTCGGTCGGTCGGTCGGTCGGTCGGTCGGTCGGTCGGTCGGTCGGTCGGTCGGTCGGTCGGTCGGTCGGTCGGTCGGTCGGTCGGTCGGTCGGTCGGTCGGTCGGTCGGTCGGTCGGTCGGTCGGTCGGTCGGTCGGTCGGTCGGTCGGTCGGTCGGTCGGTCGGTCGGTCGGTCGGTCGGTCGGTCGGTCGGTCGGTCGGTCGGTCGGTCGGTCGGTCGGTCGGTCGGTCGGTCGGTCGGTCGGTCGGTCGGTCGGTCGGTCGGTCGGTCGGTCGGTCGGTCGGTCGGTCGGTCGGTCGGTCGGTCGGTCGGTCGGTCGGTCGGTTGGTTGGTTGGTTGGTTGGTTGGTTGGTTGGTTGGTTGGTTGGTTGGTTGGTTGGTTGGTTGGTTGGTTGGTTGGTTGGTTTATAGGGTTTAACGTCCCAATGCGACTCAGGCTATGAGAGACGCCGTAGTGAAGGGCTCCGGAAATTTCCACCACCTGGGATTCTTTAACGTGCACTGACATCGCACAGTACACCTTAACCGTTGGCTCTAAGGTGTGAAGTATTCAAACTTCCATTTTTCCTCGTGCTATAGAATTGTAGAATAGGCAGCACCACAAAATTAGAAACGATTGTCATTTCATGCGTTTGTTAGGAATATTGAATCAAGTCACGTTTGTGAAAACTATACTAACCACTTCTCTCTTGTTTTTGATGAGTATCATAAGTTTACTGTTTGAGTTCACAACTGTTCACTCTACCTGCGATGATTTCTGTGTGCTATGTTTCATTCATTAGTGTTTTGGAACACCATGCCGGTTGTTGTTCATATTGCTCAAACATTCCACTACTGCCAGAGACTGAGATAGGTTCACAGTACTCCGATATAAAATAAGTAAATATAAATTAAATAAACTAAAACACGCGTTTTTGAGATAAAAGATCATTCAGACACCATGTTGTTTCTGCTAGACGCCAATAAAAAGATATTAAATGTACTCACGGTGCCTCGTAAAGTGTCCGGATTTCAAGATTTTTTTCTGCCCTGATTATGTCCGTGTTTTGTTAAAATGTTTGCCCTGGTAATACCGCCTCTAATGAACGGTAACGTATGGCTTCCAAAAATCAGTTCTCGCTGCAACACAGCAAATGTACGACGAAACAACAAGCCTGCTCACTCGCGTAAAAATCTTCACGCTCACCAAGACCTCATACACCAACAAAAAAGCGAGACGCAAACCGTTCCTCACAAACGCAAAAAGAAGTAATCTTTGTGTGCTCCTCTTTCGGCTCTTCAAGGGTCGCGTTAGATTCCAACACGTTAACGTCCCAACACGCCGCGATAGTAAATGATGGAGGCTTGAGTCCTGTAAATTTTCTCCGTTCTTAGTACTTACTTTCGGCGCCAATATTTGCGATCAATATAGAGACAAAATGCATTTGACCACATTTAGCTTATCCTGTCCAGTGCCAATTGTAACAACCCTAAGGGGACCTAAACTTTCTCCAATTACACTAATTCTTAACTTATAGGCAGACGGAAACAAGAGCAATTGTTCTGTGTTGCCCAGCAACCACGTTGAAGACACGCAAGCTCGCATAGGAGCTTTGTAGCAAATATGTTGCTTGGCAAATATGCAGCAGTCGGAAACAGTGAGCGTGTTCAGTATGTCTAGATCATCTCTCGCATTCTGAGGGGAAAATTTTGAAAATTAGAAAATTTTAAAACAATATTGTGAAAATATTGAAGGTAATGGTCCATTATTCAGATATGTAGCAAAAAGTTTCTTTCAAAGTGTTTCCATATATCGTACCAAACAGTTACGGCGCCCATAAAAAACCAATGGGGAATGCTTTGGCAATAGCAAAAACGTAAATAAAAAAATACAAGACTGTTGTCGAGTGATCTGCAGATATATTCATTGTTGCAGTGAAGTCTTCCATTATATAAAAAACCTGCGTTCATAAAAGGTTTCACGATCAAAAATGCTTTTGTGCATAACTTGTGGGTATATGGAGGCACTCAACCACTAAAAGACAGAGAATTACGCCAACTCAATGAAAAAACGAAAAACCAAGGCACATTTTATTTTGCAGCATAACAACGAATGGACAGCTGCTACGTTATTAGGCATAAATTTAAGACGAACGTACAGTTCTGAAAACACGTGTGTCGAACGCTGAAACGGTGCTCGAAACAACGCCTTATCAAGACAGAAACAAGATCTTAGGGGTGGAAACAAGACCTTATCGTGCATGCACATTGCCTTGGATCGTGTTTTAACTCCTGATGTACTGAAACAATGTGACGGGCCGGCAAAGCAGCGATGACTGCCATAAAATACACTAAAGAGCACGTCGCTCGAGCGTTCTAGACAAGTACGTGGACGAGTGAACACAGGTTTTTTTTTTGTATTTTTCGCGCGACCTTGCGAAAAGCCAGAAAAGCAGCTGACGCCTTCCTTACTTTATTGCATATCGTATTTTCCAGAACTGTTTGCTGCTTAAAACGCATAAACGAAATCGCTGCCAGGACGAGTGAAAACCGGACGCTCATATGTAAGCGCAGAGGTACGCTTGCTCGCTCCGCCCCGTTGCCGCACGGAATGTCTGCCAAGCCGCGCGAATGAAGAAAGATCACCATGCAGGACGCTTCCGACTCCGGGTGGCGGGACGGAAGGCGTATGCAGCTGAACGCACAGTGTACGGCTCGAAACAATTGCGTCGGCGGCAGCCGGATGTCTGCCAGTGCGCGGCGTTCGGCGAACGGCAGTCGCTCGAAGGACTTATGGGCGATGCGTGTACCCTCAACGTGCTTCGTCGAGCCGTCGTTGGAAATGATCCCATCTCCGAAATTTCCAGCCGGCTCCTGCAGCGATGAAAGAAACTGGGGGATAAAGACAGCAGGACGGCCGGAATTAGGACACGCCACTCTCTCTGTGCTTCCAGCAGCTTGCTATAGCAATGATCGACATTTGATTTCAGCATGAAATACGTTCAGCTGCCATAGCAGTCTCAGTTCAGCAAAATTCTTGAAATCGCGACGCAGTAGACATTGGAGCCCAAACTGTGCCCGAAGCAGACATTGCTGACCGGATCGCCATAGTCTCTAAAAGCTTTCCGAGTGCTCCGAGTGCCAGCACTAATCAAGCACGCCCGCAGTCGGGCACATAACACCAATCTGCCACCTCGGAAGCCATGCAGGTGGCACGCTGTAATGGGTATTTGTCACAGAGCCAGCGCTGGCAGCTAGTTACGAAAGTGGCTGGCATGCTACAGGTGGCACAACTTTCAATAGGTTGCTCTGCAACTATAGGAAGCTATTGAAAGTTGTGCCACCTGTTACATACGAGCCACTTTCGTAACCAGCTGCCAGCGCTGGTTGTGTGACAAATACCCATTACAGCGCGCCTGATGCAATTATACAGTGAAGAAGCGTATAGACTATATATATCATTACTGCCATAATCCTTGTCGTCTGCTACGTTAGCGCTACCACACATACTCCAAGACCAAAGCCATAAGCTATCATTATTATCATCATCATTATCGGGAATCACATTTCATGGGCAATTTTTTCCTTGTCTATTCTGAGCGTTAGGCAGTAGGGCTCGAGCTTGATGTGTTAGAGAAATAAGTATACACATAGAAATCGATTTCATGAAAGAGAACGCTTAGTGACTTTGACAACAAATAACAAAGGGACAAGGCTGCGGCGGCAGTCACAGCTTTTGCACTTCCTCACACTATGTAGAGAAAGCTGTCAAGGCGCCCGAAGCAGCCAGTGAGGCAGAAGGAATCCGGGCAAACGCTGAAGAAAGCCAAACACTGCTACAGTGAGGTGCTGAAAAAAATTGCAACAGTCTGGACGCAACGGCACTACAATAGTGATGAATAGTAGCGAGGCACTTAGAGCGATGCTGCCCAGAATAAAAGAGCAAGAATTCTGAAGGGCCGTGTTTCAAGCCTCTACTGCAAATATCCTATCTTGCTCATGACCTTCAAGCTCTAAACACGTCAGAAAATTTACGCGCATTGATGTTCCCACTTCTAAAACTCGGAGGCGAAAATTTTCATTTGAGTTCACCAATTTAAAACAAGCATTAATGTAGCAAAGTCGAAGTGACGCACGCTCCTCTTCGCAAATACATTGAAGCTTATGAAGGCGCAGCATAAGCGAATTGCCCGATGGCTCTGCTTCGAGTGAAAACGAATCCCGACGAAAATAAATCATGGTTTTTCTCCGGTAACTTCTTTCTCACCCATTTTCCCCAGCGATACACGCAGTACAGGCTGTTGTAGTCCAGCGTGTTTCTCTGTGCCCAGGAGTCCGCCCACACCCTTTGCTTGAAACCATACTTCCAGGGATCCTCGCCTTCTGCAACGCCGTGAGCGATTATCTGTGCAAAGAACGTGACAGAGAACATATTAGCGTGTTTCTATAACGTACACGTTTCTCAGTCAAACACCTTAACGGAGTGGAGTACGCAATTAATTTTAGCACACTCTAATCATCTACATTCGAATGTCGAACCAGCTGAGTGGGAACAAGCAATAAGACTACCAGGGGAAAGAAATCAGTTCTTTTCGCGATGGAAATAGAAATCACGCTACTTAGCGGCCACATTATTACCGAGCACCTCCAAAAGGACGCAGCGCAAAAGAGAAGCAGAGCAGAGACTGACGCTATCAATTAGAGAGCTTGCAAAATTTAAAAACCAAGCAGCAGTGACAAAAGCAACAAAAATTAAAATTTGCAAAAATGGTTAGTCGTGATTCTTCTGGAGAAAAACACTTCGCTAACATAATCACAGTGGCCAAACCATGGTAGTGGTGGACTTGAGGTGATTCTTAACTGCAGGGGAAACTTACAAAAGATATATTTACCTCGAAAGAAGCATATTTCTTTACTTATAATAACACTAGACGAGCCGCGATGGCTCAGTGGCTTTGGCGTTTGATGTCTGTCTGTCTCAGAATTGCCGAATCCCATTCCGGCACTGGCGGCAGCAAATTGATGTGGGCTAAATGAAAAAGCGCCGTTCTGCTTTTCCATGTGAGTTCACGTTAAGGAACGGAATGTGGCCGAAGTCAATCCGGACACGTTAGCTACTGAGTCCTTCTTTGCATACATGAAACAGTAACTCTGAAGGCACCCTGAGGAGATCATGAATTTTTTTTATAAATAAAAATCGATTGTAAGGAACTAATTGCTGACAACCTTGAATTTAAAATTTTCCTTCTTTGAATCCAAATGAATATTACCAAGATGGATAAAGATTTCGCGAACACCGAGGGAAAGTGAATACTGGTTTAGCCTAGCCTCAAGGATTCGATCCTTTCGAAAATTTTTTTACCTGTTTTATTCCAAATGACTATTACCAAGATGGATAAAGATTTCGCGCACACAGCGGGAAAGTGAATACTGGTTTAGCCTAGCCTCAAGGATTCGATCCTTTCGAAAATTTTTTTTCCCAGTTTGAATCCAAATGAATATTACCAAGATGGATAAAGACTTCGCGCACACTGCGGGAAAGTGAATACTGGTTTAGCCTAGCCTCAAGGATTCGATCCTTTCGAAAAAATTTTTCACAGTTTGAATCCAAATGATTATTACCAAGATGGATAAAGACTTCGCGCACACTGCAGGAAGGTGAATACTGGTTTAGCCTAGCCTCAAGGATTCGATCCTTTCGAAAAAATTTTTTTCCCAGTTTGAATCCAAATGAATATTACCAAGATGGATAAAGACTTCGCGCACACCGCGGGAAAGTGAATACTCGTTTAGCCTAGCCTCAAGGATTGTATCCTTAAAACAGTTCTGGCATCCCCACAGTTTCCCTGCGATAATAAGAGATGTTGGAAACACGTCTCGTTTCATTACAGGGCCTCTTCGAGTTGATAACGTTGTCAGTGGAAGTATTCTCGTCGTCATCACGGCGGTGTGGCGTGTTGATACTGAAAAATTAGGCATAGAAATCTGCTGGTTGTAAAACTAAAAAGAAAGGCAAGACGCTTTGGCAGGCTCTTTTAATGCCGGAATTATCAAGGCCTGGAAGAAAAAAATGATTATCTCTACTTTATTTTTCTTGGTGTACCCATATTCAAGAACCAATGTCAAAAATTTGTTATTCTCGCTAAAATAGAAAATTCAGTGTGTTGTCATTCAGCAACAATTACCATCTCGACCATTCTGCGTAGCTTGGACGAGTTCTGTAAATGACCAAATGGGAGGCCTCGAACGAACTCTAAGGGTAAAAGTTAAACAGTTTTTATTCTACAAATGTCTTTCTATTTTCGTCACAACATTTGCCAGCAAATGAAAGATCAGGCTTCTAGAAGGCCCAATAGAAGTTGCATATTCGCGGTTTCTTTTTCTGGACAAAACTTGCTCAGAATCTCAGCGCGTCTTTATAAGTTTTGTTCGCTCTTTTCATGAAGTTTTGTTTTTTGGAAATAAAATGTTCTGTTGCAACGAGCAATTTGTTATTAAAGTTTAAGCGCCGAAAAAGTACAGTTGTTAACCTTTGATTTCGTGCGTCGCATTACATTTTAAATGCTCTAACTTTCACATAAAAGAGGAGGCTACTAAAACTTCCAAAAAACTGTCATTTTCCCCAAGATATAGAGCCAAGAACGCGGAATCCAATGCCGACAGTGGCAATAGTTTATCGATGGAGTAGGATCGCGAAAGGTGCCTTGCCTTGTTCAATGTAAGCATCACAGATATTTGCTGGAGGTGAAATTCATCCAGGCTCCACTACAGGCTCGCCCATAGCCGATATCAAAATTGGGGTGTTAAAGGTAATGAAAGAGCCATGCATATGGCTACCATCATTCAAGGTCACCCGTGCCTCTTTTTTCACATAGTTTTTATGGACGGCATTCACGTACGGTCTCAATCTTGACGACATGAATTAAACAGCGTTAGGCTCTAAGGAGAAGTTCCTCTGCATCCAAATGTTGTGCGGGAAAGGATAAGTTTTTCTTTCCAAAGAAAGTTAGAAATTCGTATAAAAGCGTAAGGGCTACTCTGATTACGTAAGACTTTCGGAAAATACGGTCAACTCCTACTAAATGCGCGCAAAAGTTAACAAGAATGGCATTTAATTGTCTATACCAGACGCTCCGTGGGCATCAGTAAGATGAGGTACGTGCGAATTCGCAGTTCGTAAAAGCTCTGGTGAATATTCCGAGGGATTTTTTGTTTCTTTTCCTTCCTATAACTGTAAGCGGCATCCGCTTTCCTTAGCGCTGGGAAGTCAGCGCGTGCCAGCCTACTGCGACTCGTCATAAATTTCAAGTTTCCTGCCCTTAAAAGCACATTCAATACAGTGCACTAAAGAACACCACTCGCCTGCCCCAGGACGGCGTAGTTGTACGCCTCAAGTCCATCGTCGTAGTAGTAGGGCGGTGCAAAGTACTTCACCACGTCGCTTGGTGCGCCGACAACGTTAGCCATGCTGGTGAGGTGTCCCTTCAGCAAAAGCGGTATGGCGTGCCATGCACGCAATCTGCGCAGCCAGTCGGTGACGAAGCCGGCGGGCAGCGCGTCCACGCCTCCGAACAGCACCGACGCCCATGTGGTCGATGCCTTTATGGGCACGGGAAACGAGACGCTGGCGAACGACGAGTCTTCGTCAGTGGTGCGCAAGCGATGAGGGTAGAAGATGGCGACCGTAGTACGCTGTATGCGCGCCATGAGCTGCGTGACTCGCACCATCCGCGCCAAGGGAACGGCATCTGGCCCTGCACCGATGATATTACACACCATCCAGTACAGCGTGGGCACGTCAACGAAGTCATGGTCAGAGATACGTGCAGCGCTTACAGGACGGGTTCTATAACTTTTGGCCACAAAGAGAACGCGGTAACCATGACAAGCCCATGTGCTGCCTACGCGAACTCGTCAATTCGCAAAATGAACACATGGGAAGACTTTGTGTTCTCTTTAGTAGCCAAAGATACTGTACTGAAACGTCTCTCGAACTTGGGAGCCCAATGACCGTAGATATGCGATTGTAATCCGTCCGAAAGGAAAGATAGAATAAACACGAATTGAGGCACTTTAATGGAGAGGTCAGCGGCCATGGAATAATAACAAAACATTTTAAACTTGAGCACGACGTTTAGAAGCGCGCAGTTTCGTACCCAACTTCTGCTGATTTGTCACCCAGGTGTACTAACTTAGATGCTCATGGCTGTCAGGAGGCTCAAATCTGAGAGCATAAAATCTTCCATTTATTGAAGTAGAGGAGGTCGGTGATAATATTGCCTAATGAAATAAAACAGCGCAAAGGACGGGACGAAACACGAAGGAGCAAAACACAGACACGGGCGCTGACTAATAACTGGACGGATGCCGTCGGCGGTGCGACTCCAGATGATATCGCTGCTGGAGTGAAAAGTGGAGGAGGGAGAGAAATAGTTGTAAAGCTTCGTGAAAAAAACACCCGGGTGCCGCTGACGCGGTTCAATGACATCGTCGCAGGTGAACTGTTAAGTCTTAAACGGACACAATTTGGGTCACTTTTAATTTTTACCGGAACAAGAAAACTTTTGTGGGGCGGAACTCGAAGTACAGTTATTTGTACTTGCCATTTTTACATGGAACATAGGGTCCATTATTTCTTGTTTTGTTATTATTAAGCGGCCTGTATAATCCCAAGCGGAATTGACATGTCGTTTTGTTTCATTGGGGCAGCGCATAGCCGTCAAAGTCTTTTGTGCTGCGTTAATCTGCGCTCTGAGAGGAAGGTCAAGGTTCTTATGGTCCCTGCTGATGACTTTTATTTCTATTATGAGAAGTCGGCCAAAAGCCAGTGATCTTTTTTTTTTTTTGGGGGGGGGGGGGGGGAGGGACGCTGTAGCGCGAGCGGCGGCGTATGCATTCCACTTGAGCTCCACAGCTTATTTGGCATAACCCCTGACAGCGCGATTCTGTCGTACTATCATGGATGTTACTGGATTCCTAACGCCGGTAGAATTCTATAGAGATACTATTTCAAAGTAAGTACAACGAAATTAATCATTTAAGGTTTATTTTCCCCGCGACCACGCCGTATGCTCTACTAAGCCTACCGCATCGCGCCGTTGACCTTGGAGCTGCGCTGCCAGCTGCTTCGAACAGCGAACAAGCTCGCGCGCTGCTAACCGCCATGAAGGTCACCGTTGAGGGCGTACAGCTCACACCCGAGGAGGTTTCAACCTGTGGATCACTGAATAAGGTGGATAAGCTCCTGGAAGCTGGAATAGCGAGCGAAGGGGGAACCCGTACCCGAAGTTCCCTGTTATCAGGGTGGAACGCCAGTGCTCCAAACAACCCCCGAGGCTCCGTCCGATTGTGGAAAGGCCTGCGCATGCGCTCTTACGCCTCGCCAACGTGGGCGCCAACTCAATAGGAGCTCGGTAGCTCCAAAGCAGCCCCGCCTGCCTAGCAACACGCTCTAGCTCATCGTCCACCCCAGAGGGGGATTACTACTCTCCAAGACATGTACGTTTCAACGGTGTGCACCGCAGCCAAATTCACCCACGACTCCATGCGCCATGAAGACCTTATCCAAGCCAGCCACCTACAGGACACTTTCGCTAACCACACGCCAGCCATCGTACGCGCTGAGCGCGACCTACGTTTTAAAGAGCTCGTCATCGACAAACAGTCTTTCCAAACAGAGTACTGCGCACCAGACGACAGTTCAGGAAGAGGAGTAATCAGAGGGGTTGATCTCAGTATTAATCGAGCAATTATTCAAGCAGAACTCCAGGACAACCGAAATCCTCTCATCGAGGATTTCAGGAGAATCGGCAACACCAGTGCCATGCTGATCACCTTCGCCCAACTCCAGGTCTCTGAGTGGATCTAATTTAGCACTGCTGTAACCTCTTCACAAAAATAAGAAGTAATATACCACTACACCGAACTCGGCCACCGAACCGATGTATACACGAGCACAGTGTCCATATGCCGAGGCTGTGGGCTTCGCAACCCGCCCAACAATGCCTCCTGTGCGCCGTACTGCCGTCTCTGCGAGAAAGAACAACTCACAGGCCACAGGCGATGCAAAGAAGTATTTCGTACTCCCTGCGCCGTCATGCGCCGTCAGTGGGAAAATCTCAAATGAAGCTGCTATGCAACAAAAACGAGGACCCTCACGCCGAGTGACTTTACAACACGTCAGCCGCTGGGACCGTCAGCGTTCCGGCAGTAGTCAACGCAGTTGTAGGGACCGCTCGGATTTCTTCCCACCCCTCAGGTCCAAAACCCTCTCTGACGCTCTCCAGAACGCGGCGAGGCGCGCCTGCAATCGTCGCGCAGCGGCAGCCACCTGCTTCTCTAGGACAGCCCCAAGGCCCGGCACCGCAAAGAACTCCACCGTCTCAACCCCAGGCGGTGAGTATGCTAGGAGAGACTCCCCACTCTTACGCACTCGAACAAGCCATTACAGACCTCACGGTCCCGTATTTCGCCTTCACCGGTCCCGGGGTCGCAGCTACCTGTTGTAATACCCGGAAAGTATTCGGTAGCGAACACTACGTTCTGGATATTGTCATATAAAACCCTAAGTGACAACGTACGCGACAGGCCAAAGTGGTCACTGGGACCATTTCCTAGCCACGCGCAGAGCAAGGCTCTTCAGAAGCTGTCACAGACATGGCGACTTGGTTAGCCGACATCCTCCAACAAGTTGCCGATGTCGCTGCTGAAGTAGCTGCAGAGGCCTCCGTGCCAAACTGCGACAGATATTCTGCCAAACTATGGGATTGGAAGCGCAGGCTAGACGCCCTGATGCAATCTCGCAAGTGGGAACGGGGTCTTCGGTGATGGCTCGCCCAAGTCCAGACTAACGTCGAGAGGTATGGCATAGAGCTTACACGCCAGAACTTACACAATGTATGTGACCACATGAATAAGATGTGTGACAGCAAAATCACCTGGCAACTACTCCGTCACCTCCTCGACCCGGAAGGGGGCCAAGTGTGAATCTCACCAGCAGCTCCAGTGTATCTTCCACCAATTTTTCGGCTCCTCAGACTCCCTAGAACAAGGGCTAGTAGACACCTATATCCGCCCGGGACCAGTGGAATCACTCCCTTTTTATCAGGAGGAGGGAAATGTCCAATTAGATGCTCCTATCACCTTACCAAATGTACGAGCCGAACTCAATCGCCTCAAGTAAAACAGCTGCAGGGCCAACAGCTGCCTCCACGACGGCTGGGTTCGTGTACTCATAGACTTTCTGCAAGGATGCTGGGAGCGGGGAGTCGTCCCGCAAGGGTGCAACTGCGCCAGCCTCGTTCTTATCCCCGAGCTGGGCAAACCACCCGCTCTCCGTAGCCTCTGGCCCAGTCCTCTCACGTCTTGCATGGGTAAAATATTGGAGCCTGTAACACAGACCTGTCTTTTTGATGCCTAGAAAAACGTCACCTACTACCAGACAAGATATTTAGTTGTCGACTTACCTTCCGGCCCCGGCTATGCTCTTTCTCAAGCACCGGGTTCGGACACACAACACTGTCAACAATAAATTCATAGTAGGTATAGACGTCACCAAGGCCTTTGATAACGTACAGCACGAAGCCATTCTATAGAACCTCCAGACCCTAGAGATGGGACAACGAACGTATGCATACATGCGCGACTTTATCACGAAGCGCACGGCGTAACTATACACCGGTGGCGGAGACGCTTCCTCCATTCCTCCCGGAAGCCTGAGTATACCACAAGGCTCGGTGCTTTCACCACTGCTGTTCAGTATTGCGCTACTTCGCCTAACAAGCTCTTTGCAGATATCTCCAACCTCCACCACAGTCTCTAAGCCGATGACCTCCCTCTTTGGATGACACAAGGCACTGACGGTCAGATCGAGGAGACTCTGTAGACAGCCATCGATAATGCTGGTTCCTACCTGACCTCGATCGGCGTTTCCTGCTTGAGCATCAAGCCCGAATTCATCATTTCCCCGACAAGTGGGTCGACGCACCAAACCAGCTACGGCATCCTTCATTCAGCAAGTACAGGGTACCGCCATACCCCGTGCCGATCGAATCCGCATCCGGGGCCTTCATATACAAGATAATGGAGGAAAGACCTCTAGTCTCCACCCAAAAGATCAATCTGTAATCCAGATGAGCCGCACGGTGAAGAGAGTCAAAAGGGCATGCGCGAATCCAACCTTTTGCGCCTTGTACATGCTTTCGTTTGTACACGCACTACCTACGTCGCCCCTTACCTTCGCCTCAGGCCAGCAGATCCTGAGCAACCTGATGTATTACTACGCAAGGCATACAAGACGGCATCTTGTCTGCCCACGTCCACTTCCACCACCAAACTGATGGCTCTTGGGATTTTTAAAACACAGCCGACGAGCTCATTGAAGCGATGCTAACTTCCATGTATGAGCGCCTCTCGCTGACACATGCGGGCCTCGAAGTGCTTCACCAGGTCGGGATCCTACTTACATGAACCTCACTCCTGAATAGAGACTCAGTATTCGTGTACCTCCACTTCAAAAATGCATACATCCGGAGCATCATGCACAGTTGGTGTGGCGGACTGCTAGAAACGAGCAACTGCGTCACTGTCTTAAGCATGCTGTTTTAGGTATTACGGTTTGAAAGACACAGTGAAGAAAGCTGCACTTACCTTCGGTAAGATTAAATGCGATTCCTTTATGAAGCGCTGTGAACTCGAGTAACCTCGTGCATGCAGCATCAGAAGATTCCTGCGAGAAAAAGTACACTAGTACACACGCTGTCTCACACACCACTGCGGTGCACGCACGAAACGAAGCAGCTGTTCTAAAGGCCTCTATTTCCATTCCGGTCCGCGTGAGAAATAGTGTGGCCGAGTCGGTGCCGGTTTGGTCTGCTTTGTTGGGTTTAACGTCCGGAAGCGACTCAGGCTATGAGAGACGCCGTAGTGAAGGGCTCCGGAAATTTCTAACACCAGGGGTTGTTTAACGTGCACTGACATCGCAAATGCGAAAAAGCGCTGCTAGCAGAAAAGAATAGCGGACAGGAGGGGCTCAGTATGGTATTCAGGAAGCGATCGAGTACTGTTCGAATGAGAGGAGAAGAGGACATAGGAAAAGTGAAAAGAAAGACAAATAAACATTGAATTGGTCCTTGGGGAAAGGAAATGGCGTAGTAATGGTCCGACATCTCGGTGGACACCTGAACTGCGCCGGTAAGGGAAGGGAAGAAGGTGGTATTTAATGAAGAGAGAAAGTGCCGTAGCCGAGCGCTCCGGAATAAGTTCGACCACCAGGGGACTTTTAACATGCACTGTCATCTCACACCACACGGGGGCCTTTGTGTTTCGCCTGCACCGAAACGCGGCCGCCGGGGTCGCGTTGGAATCCGGGAACTGCGGGCTCAGTAGCCGGGCTCCCTAACCACTCAGCCACCGCGGCGGGTATTAGGAAAGCGTTGATTGTTGCTTTTGTTAACGTTACATATCTGTTATCTGTTACAGAAACGGTATCACTCCCGAGTTAACTTCAAAAAGAGAACTGAAATTACTGTTCACAGACAACAACCCGTTCATGTGATGGTGTATTTCTTGCATTCTGCATATGTACGCTGTACCCTTCCTTGAGCAACGCTTTTCTGTTAATTGCGAATTGTTTTTCTTCGTCTCTTTCCTTTACTTATGTAACGTTCTTGCTTTTTCGTGCTTTTTCCGGCATGTACTTTCGCCTATCACCGGTGTCTCATACAGTTCAATTAGAATTGTTTTGTTTATTTTCCTTGTACAAGCCGATCTGACTTTGTAAACAAAACATTTCTGTATTTTGATTTGTGCTGTTCATATGCCGCTCTGCCATTATTTTATTTTTTTTCTTCGCCTCTCTTCTTTTGTTTCTTGAATTTTTTGTACTCTGGGGAGCTGGGAAATAGTCAAGCTGAATTTTCAGCTTTTTTTCCCGCACTCCCTCACTTCATGAGTGAAATAAAGAATTTATTTTATTTATTATTTAAGAAATCAAATCGACCAATTGCTTAAGGCGCGAATTAAAATTCAAAAATACGTGGAAAAAAATTTGGCTCTTGTTAACTCTGCTGAACCTGTTAGTTGGACTGACAGGACGGTTTTAACAACTGTAACTTACACGTTCATCATTAAATTATTCATGAACGCCGCAGTAAGTAATCCGGAGATACATTTCTAAGACATCTGTGCATTCACTAGACGCGTGCCATGTGTTGGACCATCGCTGTACCTAGCGTGTTTGGTTTTCAATGGGTGCAGCATAACGGCTCTACGAATGCGCTTTGCTCGAAGGAAATTCATCGGAAACTTACTTCTCTACTGGCTTAATTGGTATATTCCTAATTTACAGGCTCATAATTAAATCATTCATTCACGCCTCAGTACATACCTCTATGACATGTTCTGTGCATTCACTAGACGCGCCTTCATTCACTTCTAAGGCTCGAACAGTGGTGGTGGAGCCAGCGCCGCAGCCTCAATTTGCACACGGTGCGCGACGATGGGTCTGTGATGTCGCGAAATAACAAAAAAAAACAGTTCACCAGCTGCGTTAAATAAAGGTGCCCTACTCCCAGGCCCCCATCTTTTACCCACCGGAATAGGTTCGTTCTGCTGCAACGTTCCCATTTGGAACCCCATAAGAAGATCGCAAAAATCTTTTGTAGCTCTGAATGTTCACCCGAGAGAAATTTCATGCCTGCCTTACATTACCAGAGCGCGCTGATAAAAAAAGGGCTGCAAACTGTAGCTCTGGCGGAATTGAGAGGCTTGTACCTTTCTATTTCTCAGCTCTGTTTCGTATGTCTTTAGTTTGCTCTTTCGAATACTGCTCGTTTTCGCGATAAGCATCGAACGGAAGCCCCATATACTTGCCCAGGGCCGCCGCCCACGGTGCATTAGCGAAATGGTCTCGGTGCGGATGGCCGCCATCGATGCCAGAGTAAAATACTCTTTGACCAGTTAACCCCTCTATAGGTGACTGCTGAAATATTGTACACAACTGACAACCTCGCTTATGATCCCCTGATTGAAAACTTTTATCCACAGAAGAGTTTTAGGGTCAGATTTTCGGTTACTACAAAAAGATATTTGGACATATTAGGTTGCTTTCTGCACGTTGTTCCAGTCGTTATTTTTACAAAACTAAACGAAAAAAGCTGCACCGTTATCTTTGTGATATTCTTTCCCCCGAGACCATGTTCAGGATATTGCACAGTGGAGTGCCGGGCAGGGATGTTTTAAAGAGGAGAAAGAAAATGCAGGTGCCACCAGCAGTAAAGACCTTATTATAAAAAATTACACACCGGGCGCTACCAGTCAAATAGTTTTTCGAGGAAAGGGATTTCTTTTCATTGCTGGGGAAGGAACTGCTTATTTTGTTAAACAGACAGAGACAATAGACGATGTTTTTTTGCATTGCTGGGAAGGGGTTGATTTTCGGGATGTACTACAAATGACAATAAAGAAAGAGCTAGCATTTCACGCGCAGGGAATTTGTAATTTAAGCACTGACAATGAGGATGCGATAGCGTTTGATTTCATAATGGTCTTGATCCTTCGCTGTATACAGCGCTCTGGAATGGCAGGATATCATGGTGACAAAGACGCCAGACCTCCTAGGATTTTTTTTCAAGAGTATGGATTTGTTTGTCGCTATGCAAAAATCGGGCGCGGAACCTCCTGAGTGGCTCTCAAAAGTAGAGCTGCTTGCGGCGTTGCGTGAATTTTCATTGCACGAAGCCAGTATTTGGCTGGTTGATTATGAAGGCACAGTGTGTACATTGCGTATTAAATGCATATCATGTGCTTGATCTTATTGTGGTCGCGGTTTTAGTGCAATTTTTGCCAAAGTCAGGCAATAAGAAAAAACAAAAAGAAACAGTCGTGGTGGAGTAGTAGCGTCCCCTCCTCGCATGCCCCGGGGGCATGGGATCGATTCCGACAGGTGGCAGGGCTTCGGACACTTGCTCCCGGATCACGTGCTGAAGTGTCGGAGTCAGGGTAGATGAACCCGAAACAGTAGGAAGAAGCGACAGCTGCCGCGCAACCTCCTCACGGACAAACTGCTTGATCTGGAGCAGTAGCGAGCTGTCCTCTGTCGTCATGCTGAGGCTAGTTACTGTGTCTGTCTGTGCAGAGGGCTGCCGAGTGAAAACGCGCTGTCGGCGGAGCTCATTGTAGCTTTGGCAGTGGTCGAAGATTTCGGTGACAGATGTAACGTTCTTGCCCACAAGCATATTGAAAGCGTCATCTTCGATTCCTTTCAGAATGTGTTTAACTTTATCGGCCTCCGCCATGGACGCATTGACGCGCTTGCAGAGATTGACGACATCTTCTATGTAGCTGGTGTATGATTCACCACTCTGCTGTGCGCGAACGCGAAGACGCTGCTCGGCGCGAAGTTTGCGTACTGCAGGACGGCCGAAGATGTCGGAGAAGCTGGTTTTAAATGCGGTCCAGGTGTTAAAGTCCGATTCGTGGTTCTGGTACCAAAGGTGGGCAACGCCGGTTAGGTAGAAGATTACATTGGTGAGTTTCATAGTGTCGTCCCATCGGTTATGTGTCGACGACAGTGGGTGAAGTAAAGGACAGATTCTCACTGGACATACACGTGCTTCTCGACGGTCACAGCATTAGAGCGTTGGTGGACACAGGAGCGGAGAATTCAATTATTCGTGGCAAATTGGCAGCGCTTCTAAAGAAAGTAACGGCTCCCTGCTCTGGCCTGCAGATCCGGACCGCGGGGGGGGGGGGGGGGGGGGGGGGCATATCATTACTCCGCTGGTGCTCCGCGACTGTTCTCGTGGCATGATTTTGGGCGTAGATTTTCTCTGTGAGAATGGTGCCATTATCGACCTGCGGAGAAGAACCGTTACGTTTTCCACAGAGAAAGCCGACGACACCTTCGACGTTCGTCAACGCAGCTCCACTCTTCGTATTTCCAATGAGTGTTTTGATCCCGCCGCGCGCCAGTGTTTTTTGCAAGCGTTGAATGCGATGATAGGCTACGTGATGGATCTGCAGTCGCCGAGGGCAACCTTACCTTGCTACTGACACACGGCATTTGCTCGGCCCGAAGCCTTGTCCACCTCCATAATGGTCGGTCGCCCAATACGACATGATGCTCGCCTCATGATGCTCGCCCCATACGACAGCAGCTGTACCGCATTTCTCCGAAGGAACGCGACGCCATCTAAACGCAGGTGAAGGAGATGCTTACAGACGGCATTATTCAGCCTTCTAAAAGCCCCTTGTCGTGGCCTGTTGTTCTGGTAAAGAAGAAGGATGGGTCATTGCGCTTTTGGGTAGATTACCGTAAGATGAACGCCATAACAAAAAAGGACGTCTACCCGCTGCCTCGCATCGACGACTCACTCGACATACTTCGCCGCGCCAAGTATTTTTAGTCGATTGACCTAAAGAGCGGAAATTGGCAGATTGAGGTTGATGAACGTGACCGCGAAAAAACTGCCTTCATCACAACCAACGGCCTATATGAGTTTAAGGTGTTGCCCTTCGGCCTTTGCTCAGCGCCGGTAACGTTACAGCGCATGATGGACACTGTCCTGGCTGGCCTCAAATGGCAAACCTGTTTATCTAGATGACGTGGTGGTGTTTTCAGAAACCTTCTACCAACACCTTGAACGCCTGCGGACTGTGCTGGATGCCTTGCGGTTGGCCGACTTGACACTTAAATCCATGAAGTGCAACTTTGGCTACAAAGAGCTCAAGTTTCTCGGCCATGTTGTGAGCGGCGACGTTGTAAGACCCGATCCCGAGAAAACTGCCGCCGTAGCCGTCCTACTACAAAGAAAGCGCTCAAGCGCTTCTTGGGTTTCTGCGCCTACTACCGCCGTTTCAACGCAGATTTCTCCAAGATCGCTGAACCCTTGACCCGTTTAACGCGTGAAGATACACCGTACGTCTGGACTACCGCGCAGCACGCTGCTTTCACAGAGCTGCTACGACGGCTGCACACTACCCCTGTGCTTGCTCACTTTGATGATCAGGCTGCTACCGAGATACATACCGAAGCTAGCAATATTCGGCTTGATGCCGTTCTTGTTCAACATCCAGAAGGTGTGGAACGAGTGATCGCGTATGCGAGTCGCACACTCTCGCGCCCCGAAATCAACTACTCCACTTGAGAAAAGGCATGCCTCGCTGTCATCTGGGCCACGATGAAATTTCGGCCTTATAACTACGGTCGCCATTTCAAAGTCGTCACAGACCATCATTCCTTGTGCTGGCTGACCAATCTCCGGGACCCATCAGGCCGCCTAGCACGCTGGAGCCTTCGCCTTCAGGAATTTGATTATACAATTGTCTTTAAATCCGGACGTAAACACGAAGATGCCGACACGCTCTGGCGCGCACCCGTCGAGCAAGCTGATGACAGCACAGAGGACGACAATCGTTTCCTAGGCGTGATCAGCAGTTCGGACTTGGTGGCAAGGCAGCGCGCTGACGCAGAGCTGCTGTCTCTCATGGACCATCTAGAGGTCCATGCTTCCAACGTACCTCAACGCTTTTCCCGCCACTTGTCCTCTTTTTGCATTCGCAATGGCGTACTCTACAAGAAAAACTCACGTAACGGTGACCGGACCTACCTCCTAGTCGTGCCATCAGACCTCCCCGACGACCTCCTTTCCGCGTGTCATGATGAGCCCACCTCTGGCCACTTCGGATTTGCACGCATGCTCGCTCGAGGGCGTCAGGCCTATTATTGGCCTAAACTTGCAGCGACCATCCATCGCTACATCAGCGGTTGCCGTGAGTGCCAGCGTTGTAAGTCGCCACCGCTAAAGCCTGCAGGTTTGCTCCATCCAATTGAACCACCTAGCACACCTTTTGACCAAGTCGGCATTGATCTTCTGGGCCGATTTCTTGTATCAGCATCTTGCAATAAGTGGATTATAGTTGCGACTGATTATTTGCGCCCTATGCGGAAACCAAGGCGGTGCCGCGCAGTACATCCTCGGAAATCGCGCATTTCTTCGTACACCACATCGTTTTACGACACGGCGCCCCGTCTTCCGTAATCACCGACAGAGGCACTGCGTTTACAGAACAGCTCATGCACGAGGTGTTCCAGCTGAGTCACACGACCCACCGCAAGACCTGGGACGAGATCCTCCCATACGTGACGTTTGCCTATAACACGGCGATTCAGTAAACGACTCATTTTGCACTGTTTCGCCTCCTCTACGGGCGTGACATACAAGCAATGCTCGACGCCATTCTTCCATGCGCCCCTGACAACTAGGCGCTCACGTCAGACGCCGAAGAGTTCACCCGGCACACAGAGGAAGCCCGGCAACTGGCCCGAATGCACATCCAACAGCAGCAGGCCACGGATGCACAACGCTACAACCCACGACATCGACACGTAGAGTACCACCCCGAAGACAAAGTGTGGGTATGGACCCCAGTACGTCGCCCAGGCCTGTCGTAGAAGCTCCTGAGTCGCTACTTTCGACCGTACACAGTGCTGCGCCGTATCACGGATGTGACGCATGAAGTCCTCCCCTATGGCACTCTACAGTGTTCGCGCCGTCGACCTCAGCATGAGGTCGTGCACGTACTGCGCATGAAGCCTTACTTTATGCATTAACGGGCGTCGCCTCTTCCGCGTTTTCTTTTTATCTGCACCTGCAGCCGTTGAGCGGCATGTGACCGTTTGTTCGATTGCTTACATCCTCCAGTTCGCTCAATGTGCGCCCACGTTTTTGCTTTCTTTTTTTGGGGGGATGAGGAATAATGCCACCAGGTGTCTCCGAGCGGCGCCTACAGAACGAAGAAGTGAGGGACTCGCGTGCTCTCTGAGCGGGGACTCTGCTTCTCTCCTTGCGGCCTGTGCCTAGCCCTTCTGTTTCCGGTTTTATTTGTGACAATAGGAATGAAACCATGCAGCCTGGTTACTTTTGGCAAGCACTGCACAATTACAGCGCACCTATGTGACTAATTTATTTCACCAACGTCGCCAAATAAACCTCCATTACGTTTGGTGGATGTTCGGTTTGCCGTCCCCGTACGCATTGGAACTGCGCAGCCCCACGCTACCGACCACCAGTATGCCCGCAGCAGCCATCCATCAAGGAGCGCAGGTTGGCCCGGCAGCCCTATCTTCTGGTTCCATCCGCTAGCGAGACGTCGCTCTTCAGCGGGACTGACAATCACGAAGCAGAAGACCAACTTACAACCTACGAGCGGGTGAGCACGTATAACAAGTGGGACGAAGCTACAAAATTGAACAACGTCATCTTCTGTTTAACCGGTGTTACGAACCTGTGGTATCGCAACCACGAAGGCGACCTCTCCACGTGGGCCACATTCAAGAAGACTGTCAGAAGTATTCCGTCGTCCTGCTGTCGGAAAGCTGCGTGCCGAGCAACGCTTGCGCGAAGATGGACATCAGCCCAGCCGCTTTGCGATCGCTCCGAGCGAGACCTTGCTCAGCCTTACCGACGGCGGAGCACCACTGCTTCACCGCTGCTTCCGTGAGAAGCACTACTTTTATTGGCGTTTCTTTTCTTAAAAGACAGCGAGTCCAACCAACGGGATCTCGTGCAGCGCGGCGACTATTCGTCCTTTTCAGTCATTTTACTACGCGGCATCAGGGGCTGCCGTCATAGTCCGCCAATTGCCAGCGGAACGAAGAGGAGCCATCCTGGCGACCTATGGCGAGGCCAAGAGGAGGGGGTCGTAGTAGGTTTTCAGACGGCTGACGTGGACAGTTTCTTTGGCGCGATGGCGCGAGCCTGACGAGGGGATAAGTGGCTCTACGATGTAATTGACAGGCGTCGCTTGCTGGACAACGCGATAAGGGCCGTGCTGGTCTGTGCGAAATTTTGATGGCAATCCCAGTGATGTGACTGGAACCGAAACCCAAATTAGTGATCCAGCCGGGAAAACCTGTTACCTCTGATTTTATCGTGTCGTGGTGATGCTTTTTGGTGGCCTGGGATTCCGAGGTACAAGAATGCGCCAACTGACGGCATTCCTCTGCATGTTTTCCAACGTCTGGTTGGGGCGTCCACTAGGAGGTGTCAGGAGTATAAGGTAAGACGCTGTCCATCGTGGACGACGGCTCCCATTCATACAACAGGAAGTAAGGGGTAAAGCCGGTGTTTGACGGCGTGGTGGTGCTGTACGCGTATGTCACAAAAGGAAGGACACCGCACCAGCTGAGTGATCTGCTGCGACGTACATCGTGAGCACGTCTCCGAGAGTACGATTGAAGCGCTCGGTCAGCCCGTTAGTCCGATGTACAATACGACATTCGGTAAGCGGAGCTTCTACGACGTGGTAATGGAAGACACGGCTTCTATCAGCAGCTCATGCGGCGCGTCGTGGCGACGAACAAAATGATTCAGCGAGAACACAGAAACTTCGCGGGCAGTAACGGAAGAAAGGACGGCTGTCTCGGCATATTGAGTGCGGTAGTCGACGCCAACGATAATCCAATAGTTCCCAGAGATTGTGCAGGGAAGCGGGCCGTAAAATTCAACGCCAACACGATCAAAAGGTCGTTCAGGGGAAAGGAGTGGTTTTAAGGCGCCGGTAACACGGGGAGCGGATCTCTCCGGAGGTGTCGGGCGATGGAAGATCGCATGTATTTTTGAACACAGGCGTACATGCCGCGGAAATATTAACGCTGAGAAATCCTTTGAATCTTTTCACCACATTGGTATGCGCACACTGAGGGTCGTCGTGGTAAGAGGCGCAAATTTCAGATCGTAAGTGGCCTGGAATCGCGAGAAGCCACCGGTGACCATCAGGAATGTAGTTGCGAATGTAGAAGAGGCCGTCCCGGAGGGCAAAGTGGGGTGCTTGACGGCGTAAAGTTCGAGAAGGCGCAACGTTATGAGATGTAGACACGGCGCGTATGAGAGACGCAAGCCACGGGTCTTTTCGCTGCTCCGCAGGTATATAAGCGATGGTAAGAGACGAGGGTACGGGATCTGCCAGGAAGGAGCTAACAGCTTCGCTGGGAAGGGGCGGTTTGGTGAGCATGGAACTCGCATACGTAATTACCTTGCTGACAGCTTCGCTCGGAAGGGGTGGTTTGGTGAGCATGGGACTCGCGTACGTAATTACGTATTCTTCAAAATCATCTTTTCGCTGAGCCAAGGCGTCTCCGAGACCAACGCCAGGCACATCTCTATGCACCTCGGTTGGGGATGTTGGATCACAGTGTCGGAGTATTGGCGGCGAAGTCAGGAAGTGGCGCAGGGTGGTGAACGCTTCATCGCACTTGGTCGACCAGCGAGACAGGTCACTGTTTCCTCCAAGTAGCTTCGTCAGGGGCACAAAGGTCGACGTGAAATTGCGTACGAAGCGCCGGAAATAGGAACACAGACCTATGAAGCTTTGAAGTTCCTTGAGCGATACCGGTTCAAGAAACTGCACCTCTTGCGGGCTCAGGGAGAACGTATTCCTTGGAGACGATGAGCACCAAGATGGTCACATTCCGGGCTCTGCAGTGGCACTTCTTGAGACTCAGCTGCAGGCCAGCGTCAGTCAGGCATGTATAAACCAGCTGTAAGCGTGCGAAGTGGGTAGCGAGATTGACGGAAAAGACAACAATGTCATCCAAGTATCCGAGACAGGTCTGCCACTTCAACTTCCGCAAGATGTTATCCATCATCCTTTCGAATGTGGTGGGCGCTTTGCTCCCACCGAAAGGCATCATGATGAACTTGTAGAGCCCGTAGGGCGTAAGAGATTCTGTCTTCTCTCTGTAGGGGGCAGCCATCGGTACTTGCGAGTAGTCGCAACGTATGTCAAGGGATTACAAGTACTTAGCGCCTTAGAGGCAATCAAGGGCTTCGTCGATGCGGGGAAGATGGTATTTGTCCTTGTGGGTAATTTTGTTTGTTGAGGCGGCGGGAATCGACACAAAATTGGAATAAACCGTCTTCTTTACAAGAACCACAGGCGAACACCAAGGGCTGTGAGACGGACGGATGACACCAGGTTGGAGCATATCCTTGACTTGTTCACTGATCGCGCAGCGCTCCGCCGCTGACATACGATATGGCCGCTGTAAAAAAGGCGGGTGCGCACCAGTCTCAATGCGATAAGCGACGGTGAATGTACGGCCTAGTGGAGTATGGGTGACGTCGAAAGCGGAGCGAAACGTGCGTAAAGGGCTGAGAGCTGCGCCCGATGGGCGAAAGGAAGAGCGTCTTCGATGGAGACCAGGAAGAAGGCGTCGGGCAGCGGATCAGGTGCCGAATCGAAATGAAATGTTTAGATGGAGGAACTGTCGGAGGCCTCGGGATCATCAAGATTAGGGGAGCAGGGTGAATTGAACCAGGAGACTGACCACGCAAGCAAGCACGGTTACGGATTGTAGATGAGCATCTTCGTGAGGGCTCAGTAAACATCGAGCACAGAGGATGGCTGGGGGAGGTGTTTGCGTGGACAAAGGAAGATGTCAAAAAGTCGAGCCCGCTTTGTACGTATTTTACTTTTGCAGCAGAGGTAGGCAAGGTGCCTGTGTTTTTCAGAAACATGTCGCAGTGCGGTGGCGACGATATCCCCTCCCGCGTGGACAGTTGACCACTCGCGACGCTGGAGGGTCAAGGCTTATCCGCTCCCTTCTAGGATTATCGCCGGGTGGCGAGCGCTTCCACGTTGTGGGAACGGGAGGTGTCGGTTGAATGCCCCGGCACCCTTTCCGACCTTCGCAAGTTAGCATCGCTCCTCGTTAGGACCGTGGCTTTCTCTCGGTTTCCTTCTCAGTTTCGTCGTGTTCCTTCCTCCTCCCCCTGTTTACAACCTGCAAATCGTTGGCGCGCTGTTCGTTGAGTTTTTGTTTGTCTGTTTGGCTGCCACGAGAACACGGCGGCGGGAAAACCACGAGCCGGGAAGTTAGCTTGGAGATTTCGGTGCATGAGGACGTGTGTGATGTCTTCCAGGGAAGTGGTCGGCAAGCGAGCCTAGGAAAGTGAGCCGACGGTCCCTGCGACCAGACCTTGCCACCTCGCATCTAAGCCACATTTTTGCCCATTCGCTAGACTTTTTTCTTTGTCATGTTGCTGCTTCTGGTCCTAACCTTTTGTACAGTATTCCTTTGTTCTTGTGTTGTTGTTGTATAGTCTCGTCCTGGTGTTTTCCTCTTCATGTTAATAGTTTGAGCCCTCATTTTGTGCTTGTTATTTGCGTTGCGCGTATATATTGACACTAATTTGCTTGGGTTTGTTTTGTAACCTATTGTCGTTCTTTGCCCAATTAAAGGGGTTTGTTAAAGAACTTGTCTACGCCTCATGCTTCAAGTCAACGGCGAATCAGGCGTGGCCCCTATCGCAGGTCAGCAGTGGAATCTCATCTGTCGCACGCGGGGTGGAGAGGTTTGTCGCACCTTTCCCTCTAAACTTACTGGGAGTGCAGTGCTGAGCAGGTTTGTGCGATCAATTATAATTTCGGCGCCAACCAACCATCAAGAAGCCCACAATATCATGACAGAAAAAGACGGCGGAAATAAAACGGTGATGGTGGGCGGGGTATGACACGAGAGGGGCTCAAGCGCTGTAGCCTCCGGTGCGACGTCGACGTCTTCATTGACATTGAGCTTCTGCCGATACACGAAATGAGGGTCGTCGGCCAGTTCGTTACAGAATGGAGAAAATCGACCTCAGCGTGCCGAGATGACAGCGGCGGGCCAGATGTCCGGGGAAACCACGCGAAAAGCATATAGTGCGATTGTACAGTGCGCCCAGGGTAGTAATGTGGTGAAGAGGAAGTATGAAGGGAATGTGCCGGTGGAATCGGTGCCGGGCGCACGACATCCTCACTGAGTAGAAGCGCCAGTGGCCGATGCCGTGCAGCCACTGCGGCGTACGTCAAGGGCGCCATCATAGGAGTGGATTGGTGATAATGTAGCGCGGCTCCGGCGTACGTCAAAGGAGGAACGGAAGGGTCTTCTGGGTGGGGAGGAAAAGCTTCGGAGACTTTCTCTCGAATGACGCGCTGCAGCGAACGCTGAAGACGAGAGGCAACTTCAGGACTGGGGAGGAGGAGAGAGAGCTGGCGTTCATCTTTCTCCCAAAAAACTGCTTGAACTGGGGCAGCAGTGGCGGCTGTTCGGTGTCGGAAGCCGCCAGAGGCTCCGGGTGTGAGAGTGTAGAGCGAGTGAAGACATGGCACTTGCGCAGTTCGTCGTAGCTCTGGCACTCAACAATGATGTCGAAAACAGCTGCTGGATTTTCGGCCAGAAGTATCTGGAACGCGCCGTCGTCAGTGCCATTCAGAATGGGGTCGATATTGACGCGCACGGGCATCGAAGCACCAACAAGCTTGCACAGGTCCACAACATCTTCGGTATAAATAGAGAAATTCTCTCCTGGCAGCTGTGCCCGAACACACAGGCGTTGTTCAGTGCGCAGCTTGCGCATCTCATGCCTGTCGATGTCAGCCTCGTGGTTCCGGAACCATAGATGGCAACGTCCGTAAAATAGAAGAAGATCTTGTTTAGTTTGAGAGCATCACCCCATTGGTTATGGGTATTGTCACGCTCGTATGAGGCCAAACAGTCGTCGACGTCATGGTCTACGGCAGAGCTGAATACAGCAAGATCTAGTTGGCGCAAAGCTCCCGCGCAGACGACGGTCGGCGGCGTGCGGCAGGACTAGGGCCAGACTCCTCAGGCATGGTGGCGATCGGGAGCGTACCGCTTCGAAGCTCCAGGGCGTCAGCAAATCCGCACCTCCACCAAGTGAAAGGAGGCCTGTGCACAAATAAAACCGGGGACTGAATTCACCGCGGGCGATGCAAAACACAGCCAGTCCATTCGAAGCGATCTCGTGCAGCGTGGCGGTGCTTCCCCCTCCATCTTCCTAAGCGGCATCAGGCGCAACTGCCTTGGTTCGCTACAAGACACACACACACGCACACACACACAAGATAAAGTCACCAGAAATTTAAAAACATAACAGGATTTCATTCACGACGTGTCGGCTGGCAGACCAGCGTTTCTCGAATGTTCTACAGCATTCCATAGACGCCGCGTTTAAAGCACGCGCGAGGTACAGGAATAGCGCAAAGCACTAGTGCACACAATACGGGGAAAGGGGGGGAAGGGGTGAAAAAGAAAGGAAAAAGAGAATCGTTTATAACTTGACAAGACGATCCCCTGAGACGGATGCGGGCGTTCGGAAGCAGCAACCGACAAAAAAAAAAAAGGAGGAAAGAGAACTCCTTTCCCCTCGGCTTTTTTGGAAATACAGGGGTGTGACCCTCGAGGTGCCGCTCAGTACCGAATTTTGCTGACAAGTAAGAAGCGCTTGACCGCTGCGCAACGAGGAGGCAACATTTCGTGAGTAACTTGTAGGGATGAGGGTGAGCAGAAATGGCAAGGAGACATATGAAAAAAAATAAAGAAAATGCACTGTTGCACAAGACCTTGCAAAACGCCTCTCAGCGAAAGCTGTTGGCAGCATGACATAATACCATATAGGACATCAGGAAAAATCACAGGAGCAATCCCTACACATATACAAGAGAATGAAATATAAAGAGGAAAAAAAAGAGACAAGGCTATCAACAAATTCAACACCAGAAAGAAACTGCAGAGAGTAACAACTGCAATGTACCTTAAAGAAATGGAACTGCAGGACTATTCAGGTTTAAACAAATGTAATGGACCACTGCTCGTGAGCACGCGGCAGAGCAGCGTGGCAGTTCATCAATGTATGGAGAGAAGAGGAACATAACAGCAGAAAACGAAAACGAATAGAGGGCAAAAAATTCGTGACAATACAATACAATGCACGACGATACAATATAATAAGGGGTAAAACAACACTAACAGTAAATGCGTGACAGTACGAGTGCATGAAAACAAGAAGTAACAGCCTCGGATGGAATGCTTACTATGCCTTCTCCCGCCCGTACTTTCAGGCTCTGCTCCCAACATGTCTGGGAATTATTTCCTATTCTATTAAGGGTAAAAGCAAGATAGCCGACCTCCTGTTTCGTTGATACAGCTTGATACTGGGGTAAATTTGTGAATCAGGCATGATTCGCAGCTCTCCCGGCCATGATATGTTTTGAACCCCGATGGGAGTACAATAGCTTTAAATTTTTCGAATGAATTCCCAAGGTTGTGTATGTGTTTTGAAAGTGAGAGATGCGAATTCTGAACGGTGCAACTGTTTGTCCCACCTACTGAGCTTTACAGGTGCAACATTCCAGGAGGTAGACAACATTATAGCTGTCGCATGAGGAGTTACCTTTTACCTGAAATGAGAGGGATGGCGCTATTCGTATGGCACTAGTAGTTATTTCCATCATCAGACAGAATTTACAACTAGGTTTATTGCATGGCGCATATCCTCTGAAGCTACAGTTGCCGATTGTAGATGATGTTATCATATCACGGATGGTCCTTGCACGCCTATAAAGAACGCGTGGGGAGCAGTGATGACTTCTTTCATCCTTTCCCCTTGTAAGAGGATGCTGTGGTGTATCTTAAGAATAGCATTAACATTGGGGATTATGCCGAATGTGTAAGGACGAGATTGACTTGAGTGTCCGGGCGTGGCTGCTTTTTGCGGTTTAAGAGTGAGTTTGCACCGATCATGCTTTGAAGCTTTGTTGACAATCATCGATGGCTGGCAAGGGGTGTTTCGGTCGTGTTAGGTGTGACCGGAGTTGCTCGCAGTTAAATTCGGTTAAATTCTTTAGAGCACTCCCTGCGCAAACGTAGGAATTATTGTAAGCGATGGCGTGACATTATTGATCACTGGAGGGCGCCACCGCATCGGTAAATAAAAAGGCACGTATGACTGGGCCAGTCAGTGCGTGGCATGCCCTCGACTGGCGTGTTGTTCTTCGCTCTTGGCCGGGAAATGTTCCCGGCCCGGCTTAGCACAACTGGCGATGAGCGATAAGCCACGGTCACGTCTGCGCTATCCGCCCCCCTGTATCGGCCTTGTCTGTTGTCGGGAAGGTGGAATCGTTCGACGCGGGTACGTCGGATTGGACCGAGGAGATGAGAACGGGTGGAATTGTACTTCAGAGCGAATGACATCGCTGAGACGAAGAAAACTGCTGTGTTTCTGACGTGCTGTGGATCAGAAACGTACTCGCTCCTACGAAGCCTGCCGACACCACCTTGACTGCAATTTTCGACGCTCTGAACAAGCACTACTTGCCAAAGGTATCGGAGGTTGTGGCCAGTTTCAAGTTTTTTTCTCGACACCGTCGGGACGGAGAGTCAGTTAGAGACTTCATCGCATCACTAAAGAAGCTCGCCGATGACTGCAAGTTCGCATCGTTTCGTGAGCGGATGCTGCGGGACCAAATCGTGAGCGGAATCAACGACGTTTCAATGCTGACTCGGCTGCTGGAAACGGCAGATTTGGAGTTTAAAACCGTGAAGAATATCCTCATTGCCATGGAGGCTGCACGGAAAGATTCCAGTGCATTACGTACTCAGCTACCCCACGCGACGCCAGTGCAATCCGAGGAGTCTGCGAATGTTGTGAAAACCAAGCAGCAGGCAAGTGGATCTTGTTTCCGCTGTGGGGGGAATCATCGGCCACCCCAATGCCGTCACGTGAGCAGCGTTTGCTTCAAGTGTGAGCAGAGAGGACATCTGGCCAGAGTATGCCGGTCAAGCACGTCACAGGCTGCAAAAACGTGATTTCGGAATGGACCGAAACCTGTCCACAATCTGGACGACGAGTTGGCAGCGACGGAATACAGGCCGGAGAACGAGGGAGCGTATGACCTATGGACGCTTCAAGCGGCCGGGACAGAGCCAATGCGTGTGGAAGTTTCCATCAATGGAGTGACTTTGGACATGGAGCTTGATACCGGCGCCACCGTGTCAACCATCAGCGAGAGGAAGTTTACGCAGCTGTTTCCCTCGGCAATACTGGAGACATCGGAGGTTCAGCTTCGAGGATTCTTCGGCGACACGAAGCCGGTGGTAGGCAAGTTTGTGGCAACCGTGAAGCTCGGCGAGGGCGAATGTGTGCCGCCTTTGTCCGTCGTGAACGGCCCGTGCCCAACGTTGTTCGGAAGAAGTTGGATTAAAGAATTTCAGCTCGGAATTGGCAGCCAGAAACAGTCAATGCGGTGACGTCCATGGAAGAAGTGGTGAGTCAATTCCATGAAGTATTCTCGGAGGGACTGGACACCCTTAACGGCTTGACCGCCCAGATTACCGTGCAAGAGGGTGCTAAGTCAAGATTTTTTAAGCCGCGGGTCGTCCCATTCGCGCTGCGAGAAAGAGTTGTCGAGTAGTTGCAGAGGATGGAGCGTGAGGGAGTCATCCGCCCTGTAAAGACGTCCGAATGGGCCGCGCCCATCGTTCCCGTGGTAAAGCGGGATGGCCGCGTTCGCCTGTGCGGCGACTTCAAGATGACAGTCAACCCCGTGACGGTGCTGGAGTTGTACCCAATCTCTCGCATCGAGGAGCTGTTTGCAAGGCTAACGGGGGGCGATAAGTTTACAAAGCTCGACCTGAGAGATGCGTACCAGCAGGTTATGCTGCACGAAGACTCTCAAAAATTGGTCACCATTAACACCCCGAAGGGCTTCTACCAATTCACCCGACTTCCGTTTGGTGTGTCGTAGGCCCCGGCTTTATTTCAACGCGAGATGGAGAACCTCCTGCACAATCTGGACCATGTCACGGTATACTTTGACGATATACTGGTGACCGGCGCCAACGAAAGCGACCATTGGGCTAATGTGTGCCGAGTCATGGAACGACTGAGGAAAGCTGGGCTGCGGATGAAGCTTTCTAAATGCGAGTTCCTGGTACCTAAGGTGGAATATCTGGGGAACGTCATCAGTGCAGCCGGTCTCCAACCGAACCCAACCAAGACTGAAACCGTGCTGGCAGCGCCAGTGCCTAGGAATGTGAAGGAGCTACAGAGCTACTTTGACCTGATCAACTTTTATAGACGGTTCATGCCAAACCTCTGTAGTGTGTTGCACCCCCTGAACCGCTTGTTAGGGGCAGGGGCCCGGTGGTGCTGGACGTCTGAGGAGGAGCAAGCTTTCCGGAAAAGCAAAGAGCTGCTTACGTCCGCTAGAGTTATAGCACATTTTGACCCTGCAAAGCCGACTGTGCTGATCACAGATGCCTCACCTTACGGGTAGGGGGCAGTCTTGGCACAGCGCGAGACGTCGGGGGAGGAGCTTCTCATTTCCTTTGCGTCTCGAAGTTTGGCGGCTGCAGAAAGAAACTACAGCCAGTTGGACAAGGAAGCGTTAGCGCTCGTGTTTGGGGTCACAAAGTTCAGACAGTACTTGTGGGGTCGACCGTTCGAAGCCTTCACTGACCACAAGCCACTGCTAGGTTTGCTCGCAGCAGACAGACCTGTCCAGAATCCTCCTCTCCCAGGGGGCTACGATGGTTCGTGCTGTTGTCTGGGTACCGCTATACACTAAGCTACAGGTCTGGTAGCCACATAGCACATGCGGACGGACTGAGGCGCCTGCCACTTCCCACAACAGTTTCCCATGGAGTGCCCTGCTGACGTCTTCATGCTGGCGGGAGTGTACCCGCGAACACAGTCATCAGCTGCTGTTGCTGACGCAACTGCCCGGGATCCAATGGTTTCGCGAGTGAGGGAAGCCTTGTGGACTGGCCGCCAGCTGGACATGGGACCTGAGGGGAAACCCTATGAAACACGTTTCTCTGATATGAGTGCGCATGGGAACTGCGTGCTCTGGGGCAACCGTGTGTTGGTACCTGCGTCACTCCAGGGCGACGTCTTGAGGCTGCTTCACGAGGGCCATTCAGGGATATCCAAGATGAAAGCTACAGCGCGGAGATACGTATGGTGGCCTGCAATGGATGACGATATCGTTGCTGCCGTCCAGGGGTGCCCCACGTGCCAGGAGCAGCAACGAGCGTCACGGCCAATACCCGTCATGCTCTGGCCGTTCCCGGACAGACCCTGGTCAAGGCTTCATGTGGACTATGCTGGACCATACCGGAACACTAATTTTGTTATTGCAGTGGATGCATTTTCTAAATAGATTGAGGTGTTCTCAGTTTCTTCGCTATCTGCAAAAGCCAACATTATGTGTTTGAGAGGCATGTTCGCGAACCAGAGGATGCCCGACATGGTGGTGTCCAACAATGGTCCAGCGTCGGGGCGGGAACATTTCCCGGCCAAGAGCGAAGAACAACACGCCAGTCGAGGGCATGCCACGCAATGACAGGCCCAGTCATGCGTGCCTTTTTATTTACCGATGCGGTGGCGCCCTCCAGTGATCAATAACGTCACATCCCTCCCATCCTAAGTTAAAAAAAAATCAAACAATTATAAGGTGGTTACGTGTTACAATAGTAGCACTTGAGTTATGGGCAGTAGCGCTGTACAGGACGAAGAACCCTGGTGCCCAGTCGGGGAGGCGTGGTGGCAGATGTTTGACGAGGGGACGCTGTACCTTCTGAAGCCCTTGGTTGCCTTGGTTCCTCAGTTGAGCCCCTGGAGAAGAGATTTCAGAACTCTGATCTGACAAGTCAGGTGCCCCAACCTGCCCGCCGGCTTGGATACGTCAGGACGGGGCCCAGGGACGTCAGGGTCCGTGGCTGTGCTGGACGGTTGGTTATGCTCAGCCTGGGGTAGCGGGTTTGCCTGCCGGAGATGATCATGATGCCGCGTACAATGTCGTCCGTGTGCCAGTTGAAGGTCCGATGAAAACGCTCCCTGAGCTGTGACTACAGCTGGCACCCAAGCAGGCCCTGGCCGAAAGTTTCTGGCAAATACCTGATCCCCAGACATTCCCTGAATCCGAGGTTTCGTTCTCTGGTGGCTTCTGATTTTCTGCTTGAGCTGTTTTTGCTGTACGGTGGTCATTAGATCCGGGCGGAGCAGGTCCATTGCAGAGTTCATTTTTTGTCCCAGCAGTAGCTCTGCGGGGCTGCACCCTGTGACTTCAAGTGGTGTCGATCGATAAGTCAGCAAGAAGCGATAAGTCAGAAGTCAGCAATTTGTGCCCGAAGGTCCCCAGGACCAGCCTTCTGCAGCTTGCGCTTTACGGTCTGAACGGCACGTTCTGCAGCGCCATTAGACGCTGGATGGTACGGCGGTACCAGCATCCGTTTCCCCCAATCTTCTTCAAGAATGTTGCATACTCGTCACTAATAAACGCTGGACCATTGTCGGACACCAAAGATGGATTTTTTATAATGTGGGGTGTGCCTTTTCTGGAAGTGTAAGTACTGGTGTCGGTCTGTGGGTTTTTTGTAAACTGTCCTCTCAACTTTGGTTTCCGTGATGGTAGCTTCGGCATCAAGAAAATTCATTCTCGAGGCTTAATGTGAAGAGGAAAATGAGATGTTACTGTGAGCGCTGGTGTGGTCGGACATAAATTTTGGTCAGTTTTTTCTCACCCTGTACCCAGACCATAAATTGTCATCGATAAATCTTCCGTAAAATATTGGTTTATATGGAGGTTCAAGTTTCATATCATAATGATCATGGCATAAAAGGCAAGAAGTGCTTTGCCTGCCATGTTACACAAATGTTTACCTAAACAGGCCCTACAGGCATGGTGGGGGAGTAACGCAGTTGATATCAGAATAAGTGCCATGTGTAGTTCTTCCCGACTTCACAGCTATAACTCTAGATTACGAGACACTGACACTCCTACGCAAACAATCAATACTTGCCGTTATATATCGGCCGCCTGATGAGTGCACTGATAAACTTTTGCCTATTTAACAAGCTCTTGAATTTTGTGTATTTGAATGAGCTGCACATTACCATCGGCGGCAACTGCAACATCAACATGCTTCAGACTACTTTACATTCGCAAAATGTGTGTTTACTTCTGGATAGATTTCCCTGTTCAAACGTGATAACAGAACCCACACGCATCAACTGTCACTATGAGAATCTTCTCGACATATTCATCACAAATAACCCTTGCGACTGCATCAAAGCTGGCGTTATAACAGCAGCTGTGGGTAATTATTTGCCTATTTTTATGCTTTTCAAGCCCCGTGAGCTATGTAAAGATTTTGGAAAGCCTTGTGAATCATATATAGTTCAAGATGTCAATAAAAAAACGATTGAACATTTTTGAACTTTAGTTGAGGATATCGTTTTTACATCTGTGTTTGAGTGCACTACTTCTGATAATGCCTATGACGTCTTGTTGAGTGGTTTAAACGTGCCTAAAAAGATTTTTTTAGGTGCAAACCTAACAAAAAGCGTCAAAAATATCGTAAACGTTGGCTCACTTGAGAACGCATCAGAATGATTAGTAAAAAAAAAAATACTATGTATTTTCTGAAAACAGAACACCCCAATTATTTCTTGGCATTTAAGAAATACAGAAACAATGTAACAAAGGTTTTACACAATTCTAAACACACTTATTTGAAAATATTTTTGGTCGCGTTTTTCTTCAACGAGTTTTTCTTCAACCAGTGGACGTCAGTAAACTATCACCCTTAGGTGACATCACATTAAGCAAACTGTTAGAATGGGGCAAAGTTTATTCATTGGAAATAAATACGAGAAAAACCAAGGCAACCTCGACCTGCGCAAAATATTCTGGATTACAGCATTAGTTTAAAAAGTAGGCAGTGAAAAAAATAGATACTGTGCCAGAGGGGAAAACATTAGGTGTAGTGCTTAACGAACATTTAAATTGGAATGCACATGTAGCACACGTGCTTCACAACTTGGTGAAGGCTTGTGGCATTCTGTGTAGACTTCATTATTCTGTTCCACCTAGGATTGAAGTAAAAATATAATGCTTTATTCACTCCACATACAAATTACTGTAGCCTTGTTTGGGCAACGACTTGAAAGGTGAACATACAGCGTCTGCATTTACTGAAACAAAGCAATCCGTCCCATTGGAGGCCTACATTATGGTGGCCGCACAGCAGACCTGTTTTCAAGGTCTGCTGTGCGCTTATTATACTCCCCGCCCTACATATATAGAGTTCAACGTAAGTATGAAGTATAAAAACTCGCTGACAAAATAAAATACGTGCTTTCTCTTGCTGTACCATCTCATGGAATCTCTGGAAGTTCCTTACAACATGAGACATAAAAATACTTGTCTAGTCCGCTTTTCGCGTAATAATAATGGTTTCAGTAGATTAAAACATCGCTTGCCAGTATTATTTAACTGATTGGAAGCCATTCACACAGTCATAAAAACAACATCAACAAACGCACTCGCTAAATACTTTTGAAAATTCACAGTGTGAATTATTAGCTTAGAGATGGGCATTCCATAATTTGAAAAAAATCTACAAGTGGATTTCTTTCTTTCTAGTTTTATTTGTGAAGTATGTGTATTTCTGTGTATTGTGTATACATTTTTTTATATGTATGTGTGCACTGAGTGCGTACAATGCTTTAGTGTGTATGTGTAGAAGTATGATTTGCCTATATTTTTAAACTGTAGTGGGGCAATTTAAGCAGAAAATAACGTGAATATTTATGATCTGTCAATAGGAGTTAATTCAGTTTAATCAGTCTTGATATTATGTAAAAGCATTGCTTGCCTTTACGTGTCACTCTATGATCTCTGACCTCTTTATGACTGTAGCCCTGCGCTGCCATCAAAGGGGGCAAGGGCCTCAGTCAAGCAGCTTACATAGCAGCTTGTATTCCTTGTCCGCGCATTTTTTTCTGTATTGGGAGGAAAGCGAAATAAAAAGAATGTGAATGTGAATTTGAAAAAAAAAAGCTATTGAAGAATTCCGTCTCAAGCACAACCATGAAAATATTAGCGTAATTTGATCCAATATTTGTTCCCATTGACGTTATACTTATTTGCACTCAAGTGAGCGAGTAAGGATTGATTAAGAACTTGTGATTTTTGCTGAGGTCCTATATTGCACAATGTTGTGCTGCCACCACCTTTCTCTGAGGGGCGTTTTGCAAGGCCTTGTGCAATAGTGTATTTGCTTTCTTTTTTTCTGAGAGGTCTCGTTGGCATTCCTGCTCACCCCCATCCCTTCTACTTAAGCAAAGCCGAAAGTTGGGCAAATTGGATAACGTTCATGATGTAAAAATAGCGCACAAGGAACACAAGGGACGGATAGGAAACGACGCAGACAAGCGCTATCTGCGCTATCTACTACTTACTCTTGAAATGTCGCCTCCTCGTTGCGCACGGGTCAAGCTCTTCACGCTTGTCACGAAAATGGGGTAATGAGTGGAACATCCAGGGTCATTCCCCTGTCTATCTAAGAAAGCCACAGGGTGGTGGGGAAAGGAGTTTTCCTTCCCCCTTTTAATTTCCTGCCGTTCGCTCCTTCTGAATACCTGCCTCCACGTTAGGAGATCGCCTTTTTGAACTTCTCACCGATTCTCTTTTTCCTTTCTCGTATTTTTCATTCCCCCCTCCCGCCCCCATTGTTGGCACTGGCGCTTTGCGCGTATGCCCGTTGCGATACGCGGCCTTCGGGCGCCTGTAGCTACTCGAAGTTGGTCTAAAATTTGGACCTAAACTCTTTTGGGCTTCCGTGCCATCTGCTTTAGAAAGTACCTTGCACTTACGCACACTTCACTGCGCTATTGGTGCTTATTTAGATTTCAAAATCAGAGGTAGTCGTCTAGAGGTTGTTATTATTTTGATATTTGTTGGCATTTGCCCCACTGCGCTTACGACGCGGCATGGCTTCAGTTTATTGGACACTCAAAGGGGCGTGATCGGTCCGCATCGTCACAACCTGTCGCGATCCCTTTCACATTGCTCCTTCCTGTACATGCTCTCTGGGCGCTTCTTTTTTATGCGTGTTCTTGGCGTCTTGCCTTTTTGTGTTTGAGGCGAGATAGCTGTACACTGCTTTTACCCCTCGATTACTCATTCGCGCTTTATATCGATACATAAATTACTTTAATTGCGGTACATAAAACGACGATTTTACAGACCATAATGTTGCTTACCTTGGGAGGACCATCCGAATTTTTTTGGTACAAATCTGGTGAAAAGCTGGTTTGTAAACTTCATATGCGAAGGAGGTAAGGGCTGCTGGAGCGGCCTTGCGCCACTTGGTCAGCGAACACGACAGATAAGAGCTTCAATGAAGCTTTCTGCCGACTTGTATTAAATAGTTATAGGTCACTTAGCAGTGTGTGCAGTTTCAAAAAATAGAGGAAGAAAATTCAGACTTGCCTTCTGATTGGCCGCTCCAGTTGGCGACCTCTTTAAGGTTCCATGTTGTGAAAAAACCTTTTTGGATATCGATTCCATAATCCCCTGTATCCCTCCCCGCTTCGTACGCTTCGTGAACTGAAAGAGCAAAATTAATTCGTGACCGCTCTGAGCAGGAAATGCGAACGGCACATAGCATAACTGTAAATATTTCCATTCAACAAACTTTATCTGTTACGAAAATAGGAAAGCTTTTGTTTTTACCATCCACAAGTAATTTTTTCTGCGTACCACAATGAAACGTGTGATCAAAAAATGACTGCTCAGTGTTCAAGAAGAGTACAAAATTACGCGCTTTCCCACAGGAATTAAGAAAGGTAAAAAACAACATCGTATAATCATTCGGTACATATGCATGAGAACATCGCAAGCGCGAACAGTTATGGTACGGTGCATAGGCAACAAAATTTGATAGATCGATCGGGAGGCCGCGTGTAGCGCTTTATTTTTGCTCCAATACAGGCACACTACCATCCCCCCCAACCCCAACCCCACCAGAGAGGACTGGGAGGCGGCCCTGCTCGGCTGTCAGGACCTAAAGACCCAAAAGGCCTTGGTTCACCGGACGCGGGCGGCGTTGCTTACCAATGGGGCCCCGGAATAGGGGCTCCACCTAGTATTGTTAGGGGAAAGCGCCAATAGGGCCTACCCCAATCACCTCTCTGTAAATATTTATTGCATTATAAATGTTTTTCACCACCACCACCGGAGGGCATACGGATATGCTGCACTGTAATCGCATTTTTTTTTATACCACACACTAGAAGATGCAAACGTCGGCTCGAAAAGGGAGCTAATACTGTTCGAAGCTCTTCTAGAGGGAGATCTATGTATGGGGCAGCTTCCGCAACTTACGACGCACAACCCCGTTCTAGTGAGGCTGGAAGAAATGAGGAAGGTTGAACTCGCTATGAAAGTGCGCAAGGGTCTCCTAGCAGGAAGCGGAGGAGTAGAAAGAGGACCAAAGCCAGCAAGGAGGGTCAGTTTGTGTACCCTTGATTTTAGCAAAGATGGGTTTCTCAAATGTTAAGCAAAGCGGCAAAAAGCTATGAAAGACGCATATGCACACAGCTCTCGCTGACTGTAGCGCATTGAAACGTAAACATTAACCTTTTCACGTCAGTTTACTTTTTTATAGCCGGACATGTTCGCCCCTTGTTAGAAAATAAAGAAAAAGCTGACCTAAAATCGCAGAGAAACCAATGTGTCGTTCTCGGCACGTTGGTTTCTCTGAACCAAGAAAAATTGATTTCATCACATATTTTTTGCAGCAGTTATTTGGATGTACGCCCAATGCTAAATTTAAAAAACGGGTGCTTTGACTTATAAATGTCCTTCTTTTGGAACAGTACTACCAATGTTCATGGGCCTCAGAAAACGAAAGTATCCTGTTAACTAGCAAGCTCTTTTAAGAATTCAGTTTTAGTGGTTATATTAGGGTTCGGTGCGCGGTTACGATTGGGTATTTCTAGCTGAGCTAAAATGAAAGCTATATCGGGTTATAAAATACGAAAAATGCAGTAACCCTTCATACTGCCGTTCATCAAAGTTCTGCCATCTCCCACACTGTGATCAGCCACGGTGGCTCAGTTACTTTGGCGCTCGGCTGCTGGTGACAACGCCAGCTGCCGCATCTGCATTTCAGCGAAGGCGGAACAAAAAATGCCCGTGTGCTGTGCTACGCAAGGGAGCGTTAAAGAATCCCAGCTGGTCTGAATTAATCCTGATGCCTCCACTACAGCCCCTTTTATAGCCAAAATTCTGCTTTGGGAAGTTAATTCATAATGCCATGATTCGAACATCGTGCGGCTTCGGTGCACGCAGAGCAACGTGTAGCAGTTCTGCTGCTTTGTGCCACACATGCTAGGAGGAGGAATAAGCTGTGTTAGGCTTTTCTGTCGCCATTAGCCCACTTTCATAAATTGTGTTCACAAACAATTTAACGTTGAACAGTGCTCGTGGCCGGAATTTCAGGGCGTGCATTAGTGGCCGCCTTCCATGAAACACCAGGCATATATGAGCCTCATATCAACGTGTAGGCGTCTGCACGTTCGACTGTCGACGCGAGCACGAGGCAACTCACTTTCTTTATCGGCCGCTATTAAGTCGTCCACGAGCTGACTTTGCTCCTGCGGCCCAAGAGTAGCAATGAAACCGCCAAGGCATGCTGTGTAGTACGGTTTCCACTTAGCTTCTTCTATACTCTCCCACTTCTCCAGGTATTCGAACACGATCCCATCGATGATTACCTGCAAACGAAAGCAAACACTTTCGTTACAAGCGGCGAGATGAGAGGGGTCATTTTTCTTCAAATTAATTTTGAAGTTACATTTTAGGACCGTTCTGAAAATTTTCGAATTGCTTGCCTGCCTCTGTCTCCTCTCCTTCTTCCCTTCTTACAAACAAGAAAATGCAGTAATCTAACATTTTCGCGTCAAATACAAAATGCCAGTGTAAATGTTCCCCTGAATCAAACACGTAAATCAGACAAGCAAAAATGTGTAGTGTCTCCTAAAACTAGAGGAAGCAGTAGCTGTACCGCGACTACCGTAGTGCCTGGCGGTAGAATATAGTGAAAAGAAATATACTGAACACACTGCTCATCGTTGTGTTCAACGTGGAGCAGGACGTACTGCATACGCCGCTGAGGTTGAGGGTGGCACTGGGTCCTCAACAAGGAGCTACGCAACGCAAAGCTTGCATACTTTACTAAAAAGTTTTCTAGATCGCCCAGCGAAAATTTTAAACCGTGGGATCATCTGAATAAAATTTTTAATTTTAATACAAAGACTGCAATTGATAGCATCATAAGGGATGGCAAACTTATTAAGGGCGAAGAGCTTTCAAATGAACTAAACAGTTTTTTTTGTTAATTTCACAAAGAACCGTTGCGGTCCTTTTTACTAGTGCCACAGGGTATGATTATCAAACGCCAAGTGTTCCTGAGTCGATGTTTTTTGAGCCTGTAACCGAGCACGAAATAATAACGGTATTCAAAAACCTAAAAACTAGTAAAGCAGAGGACAAATACGGCTTTCAAATCAGGCCTTTTAAGTATGTGATTAACTTTTTCGCACCGGTACTGGTAGGCATTTACAATCTTGCTCTTTCCACCGGAACTTTTCCAGACCAAATGAAAATCGCTAAGGTTGTGGCTATATATAAGGATGGTGCGAAAACAGAACTGTCCAATTATAGACCCATTTCAGTTCTTCCTGTACTGTCGAAGGGCTTAGAAAAAATTATTTATACCAGAATAGCCAAATTTTTACGAAAACACTCCGTGCTTTCTGACTGTCAATACGGATTCAGGCAAGGGAGGTCAACAGAAATCGAGCTTAATAAACAAAAGTAACTGATCATAGATTCTTTTGAGGACCGAAAAATCGTTCTTGGAATTTATATTAATTTTACAAAGGCGTTTGACTTAGTCCACCATCGTCTGCTACTGCATAAGCTACTCCATTATGGAATCAGAGGAATAGGTTTATCCTTAATAGAATCCTACCTAGAAAACCGCATGCAAATGGTTGTCAATGACCGCACATCGTCAACATTAAAACCTATTTTTTCTGGAGTCCCACAGGGCACCATTTTAGGCCCCATACTCTTCAATATCTATATTAATGATATATTTTACATGCCCTTACCTGTGACTTTAATAGCTTACGCCGATAATCTCACAATGCTTTTGCCCGGGGATAATGAAAGAAATCTATTACTGTATGGAAACCAATTTTTGGAATATTTGTGCGAATGGTCGAGAAAGAATTGGTTAAGAGTAAATGCTAAGAAAACTAATGCCATTATCTTCCGTCCAAAGAACAAGCCTATCTCCATGAGTTTTGATCTCATGCTGGGTGACACTAGAATTGAAGTTGTAGACACTATAAAATGCCTTGGTGTGGTGCTCACGGAAACCCTGAGTTGGGACAAACATATAAACACTATCCGCGAGAAAATGAACCGAGTCAGTGGTGTCCTGTGTCGACATAGATACACACTTCCAACAAAGGTAAAGATTCTTATATATAATGCATACTTACTTCCAATCATTACCTACTGTATAAGTGTCTGGGGTACCACTACGAAACATAACAAACACACGATCTTAGTTGCCCAGAAGCGTGCTGTCAGATTGATTGCAAATCTACAATGGCATTCCCATGCGTTTCCTTACTTTAAGCAATATGGTATTTTGTCTGTTGATGTGTTGCACCCGTTCATATTGTTATGTGCATACAAAAATGCAGTTAAAACAAACAATCAACTGTTCCTTGTAGCCTTTAATCTACATCAATACACACCAGTGTACAATATCCGATGTCTTTTACCTTGGCTTCTACCATTTTGCCGTACTTTATACCGTAAACAGTCCTTATCCTATAGCATAGGAAATTACCTCAACACATTGCCAGCAAATAATGTTTGTATAGAAGACATCTCGAAGAAACATTTATTATCTGTCATGTGCATTTTCAAATCTATTGTGGCATCAATGTAAATAGGTTTGGTGTATTATATTGTCTATTGTTCCTATTATTTATGTGCATCTCTGTTGTGTACGCGGTCAGGGTTACACTATTGTTGTCCTTTTTCTTTGTTTGTTTTGATGGGGATATTCAGCTCAACTTCAGCCTGATGTTCGCGAAACACACTGCTGTCGTTTTATTCATAGGGCACTGGGTGCTACTTCATGCTGCATTATGCAGCTTTTTGCCTAGTGTCCCCTTTTTCCACTGTAATGTCTGTGGACAAATAAATTTTCAATTGCAATTTCAATTATTCTCAAGTATAGCCTACAGTCTGCATAAATGGAGTCGAAAGTGGAAGGTTGGACAAACGGCGCCGTAGATCAGTTGGTAGAGAACCGTACGCGAAATGCGGAGGTCGGGGATTTGTGACTCATCGGTGGCATGTGGCTGGCTGTATTTCCCTGTACAGTAATCACATTCATTACGGGTGGAAAAAATGAGGACGTCTAATTTGCCCTTGACGAACTCCCCCGAAAAATATGTTCCCCTAAGAGTTTTTCGTTTTCATCAGTGACTTCTGACTTCCATCATTTGCAAATACTTTCCCATCATACAACGTACACGTCTCCCAGTCGGCGAGCTTCGTGTCTATACACTCCGCTTGGTATGAAAGTCAGAACCATGCAACCTAGGACATACCCTGGGAAGTGAGCAATCAACTTTCCGCATTTTATTTTCTTACTCGTGAGGAGTAGTTTCCGAAAGTAAAACAGAGTAGTCATACTAATGGCTTGCCCTGTTACCTAAAACGTAGATTCCCGAAAGTAGTGCCATATTTTAGAATAAACAAGGTGTACAAAACGTCCCCTAGTTAAACAAGGTGTGTCTAGCCTTGAAAGCATGTAGGTGGCGATCGCCGTACGAATGGGCTTCAGACTGTAGCGCCATCCTTTGATTGGCGTGCCCGCAGGAAAAAGAAAATAAAGACTCCGCTTGGCTGCTACACGTGAAGCCACGGCAAGCAGTGCTATTCTCGCCGAGATCCGAGTCAGCTGCTCGTGCCTTCGCTCCTTAGGCATAAGCCTACAAGACCAAGCCAAGCGTTCACTAAACACTTCGCTTCAGCTTAACCAAGGCTTCCAACCGTCTCCACTCTCTGTAATAACAACTGCTGTAGAAATTATTCTTTCGTGAACACTCAAGGGGCCAGGTTTTTTCCAAGGTGGCAGGAGGCATTCAACCACGGCCATCCAAAAAGAGCTGCGACGATGACGTAATTGCGATATCCGTAATCAAGGGTTGTGTTTGTTTACACACGCTGCCTTGAGACAGGTTTGCAGCAGCATTATTTGATATAGTGCGAAATAAAAAAAATGCTCGTGTGCTGGGCGATGTCTGCGCTCGTTGAAGAACCCCAGGTGGCCTAACTTAATCCGGAGCGATCAACTACAGTGTTCTTAAGAGCATATGTATTGCTTTTGCAATTTTTGCTTATAATTTCGAGCTATATTGTTATGTGATTTATATTTTTGACATGCTGTTTTTATTCTTTGCGGTTTTTGCTTATCAATTGACTAAACAGTAGTAAAAATTACGGAAAGTAAAGACTGCAAAAGATACCAATGCATGGCTGTCTAATTTCAGCAAAGGCTGGCCAATGTGCTGTTATTTGTAACACACTACTCGTCGCCATGTAAAAGAGAAAGCAAAACAACAAAACAGGCGAGTTTCTTGAAACTCACCGCCGGAGCGCCGCCCGTAGCCAAACAACATTGAGCCCGGTATCTATGGCAAAGGTGCAAGCTCTGCGACACATTGCACACCAATGTGACATTCATGCGATCCTAGTGGCGAACACGTTAATTCCGCGGTGGTTGTGTCAGGACAAGGTCGTGGCTTCAACACATACCGCAGCACCCGCATGTGTATTTCATCATCACCTATTAAATTTAAAGGGCACCTGTCGGGCATTATATAAAGAGAGGGCGCGTAAAAATTGGAACAAAATGAAAGTTAAATACCACAATATCAGGAAATTTTAAACAATAATTCTCATGCTTTACACAACGCTAATTTATTTATTTCTACTTCAGAGGCCCGCGAGGAGGAATTGCAAGAGGGGCAAGAATAACGAAAGCAGAATAAATATATAAAGCAGCTAAAAAATTGAAGGGGTCGCTTAAGCTCCGCTTAAGGGTATGATACATTGGCGTAATTAGTTAATTTATATATACCACTTATATATTCTCTACTTTGCATTCATAGATGCCTGGGAGTTCTCGCACTCCCCCTGGAGCAATGGTGGAGTGGTTATGTGATCCGTCACTGTCCTGCCAAGGCGGGTGCTCCCAGCGATGGGCCTTGTGCGGACCGATTGCTATTCCCATGTTAACTGCCACCCGCCGCTGCGAGCAGTTTTCTCTCTATCGGGTGAGCAGGTTATGACGTTGCTGCAAGGTCACGTCACCTAGGTGGACCACCGGCCCCCTATGTTGCCGCCAGAGTCATGCGCGTGATTTTCGCTCACAACGCCGGCAACGCCGACGCCGGATTTTCTCCGCTACGTGCATTCAACGCTATCGCGTTAAGAGATCTAAGTAGAGAAGATGGCTCATGAACATTAATTTAAGTGCTTCATGCTCATTAAGAGGTGCTTCGGGCAGCAAACTCCATTCTTGAATTGGAGGTCGAGAAGAGACCTTAAAAGCGTTAATGCAGCCATGAAGTCGCTGTTTTTGAAATCTTTGCTAGAAAAAAAGAGATAATGTGCCAATGGGAGGAGTTAGAAGTGAGCCACGTAGATAGGGGAAATAGACAGTTAGGATATGAAATAAAAAAACCCAACTTCGCGTCTGAAAGAAAACCTGTTGAGGCCAATTGATCATTTCAGTGTGTATATCGCACTGCAGTGTACATCGTAGGTTGATGATCGAAGGCGCGGGCGCGGTTGTCACCAGATTCAGTAATTAAGCACGTACAATGAGTACTTCAAATCGTGGAAGTGTATTGAAGCTTACTGCGAACAAATGCGAACATGTGCAATCTGCTTTCCGAAGTGCAGGCCCACATCCCAAAACATCAAAACTTGTCAGATCGCGATCCTTGTACTTCTGCGTACATGGTAATCAGTAACCCAATTTGATGCGTAAAAACAAAGTGAGCCCATCTTGACGAAGACGCGTAACTTAAATCGAGGCCAAAGGCTTCTGCACTCACCCAAAATCTCACACCGTCCGACGGCTCGGCTTTTACGAGGAACTCCTCCTCTATCCAGACGAGGGAGTTGAGGCCGAATTGGAGCGAGACATTCAGCATTCTGTCCAGTGGATCCTCTTCGGCGTCTTCTTTCATCGTGGCGAGGTCGAGGTTGAACTGTGCCATGAAATGGCGCACCGCGTCTACGCCTTCATCACGGTGCAGCGCATAACTGAGGCAGGCGGCGTGCAAGTCCGTGCCGCTTCGACCACGCTGCCCCTGAGCCACGTGGCGTTGGCCACCTCCGTTGCCGGTCATGACGAGGCTGCCTTTCTTCCCTCCCTGCATATTGTCACGGACGAATAAAAAAACACACTACATTTTTTGTCTATGGAAGATCGGTGCGAGGTTTCATTGAGAGTAGAGCACATATAAAAAAAAAGAGGCAGCTGAAACAACGGATAGATAGAACTATTCTGTGACAGGATTAGTTTTGTGCGCAGCTTCGCTCTATACATTACCGGCGGGACTAGAATGGCTCGAACCTTGATGTATGTGGGGCTCAAGGTCCAGTAGCGGCACCTCGCCTATAAAGAACGCTGTAGTAGACGGCTACAGATTACTTGATACAGCCTGCTTTACCGTACAGGAAGATCGCTCAGTACAAGCGAGCTTTTCTGCACTTTTCCTCATCGAAATGCAGTCACCGCCACCGCCGGGATTTGACCCCGCGACTTGAGCTCGGCTCAGTCTGGCTCAGCAGTCGAAAGCCATAACTATTAAGTCACTTCGCTGGGCAGAATTGCGTGGGGTTAGGCGGAATGCAAAAACTCAGTCGGGTTACTAGTATAAGCTCCCTGAAACGTAAACATAGCTTACCCGAGTTCTCTGCCTAAGTTTCTTAACCGAGGGCCGAGTCTTAAGCGAAACCAGCCTCAAGTTTTGTCACCTCTTGGAATCCTTCCGCCTTTAAATCTTCTCGTTCTTGAACGAAATGAAAGCGCCACGTAAGGAGGAATTCATGTAACATACGCTTATTGGCACCGTTCAGGCGTTGAAACAGGAAACCTTTGTGCCGTAGAAAACGCACCCTGAACAATCGCGAAGCCACTGGCTGGCACGTGCTTCCAAACCACCTTGTGCAGCGTGCTAACTGAATTAATTGCAGGGGGGGAGCGGGGAGGGGGTGGATTTTTCCAGCTTCTCAGAGCTTACCATTAGGAGCCGGGACTGATTCACTCTGGGCAACGGGGTGTGGTCGCAGGCAAACGTGTTTGTCTCCCAGCACGGGTCCACTTGCTTCTTCATCATGGAGAGCAGCCACCTGCCTTGCGCTTGGCACGTAGGCGTCTCGCATTTCGGTGTCCACCGGAACAGGTCCGGCTCCGGCCACTCGGACACCAATGGCTCCGTGGAGTGGAACACCTGCGTCCGCTTCCGCGTCTAGTTTCTGCCTTATGCGAGTCTGTTAAAGATTAATCAGGTCTACTTCACGTGAGCAAGGGTAGAAAGCAGCAGACTTTCACCTCAAGACTCTTTATTGAGGGTAGTTGAAAATTATTATCGTCTCTCATGTTTGGTAGCAAGGAAACATTTTCGAGGCATCTAGACCTGTCACTGAAGCAATTCGTCAATAATTTGCCTCCTTTTGGCACGTCTTGCTTTCAACATATATTTAGTTTGTTTTTTTGCGGCGGTAGCTGCCACTGTGTGATTTTAAAAAAGATTATCGGATGTCTACCTTTCTGGTCACGCGAGTTTCAGTAACACCTGGGAGCGCGAATTGCTGCCGTTAGCCGAAATAGTTTGTAACTCTGGGTATAGGAGTGAGTGTGGGTCCGCGTTTGGGTGTGCTGCGTTTATGTTCCATGGCGCCACGGGTACGGTGCAGTAATTTGTCTTTTGGAGAAAGCCCTGGAGCAGCCGGGTGCAACAGGTAGTCATCAGGTGCGGAGGTGGGGATAAGCAGGTATGGGTGAATTAGATTATGTGGCGTCGCGCACGGGTGAGGCGCTGCCACTCATCCATCCATACTAGGAGGGTGTCCAGAAAAGCGGGAAAAGCGAGGCAAAACGGGAGAAGGGCAGGTGCGAGGGGGATAAAAGGGGGATGGCTCAGGGAGGGAGAAGGGAAAGGGCAGACGTCTTGCCGCATACACGTGTCGCTGTGAAACGGCGGTGGGTCTGTTCCTGCACAAAAACGACTTCATTCAATCATATATCCATGTGACGTGGACGCATTCTAGCACCCTCACCCACTCACTTTGACTATCACCGGCGCTTGAGAATGTTAGCTTGTCCTCTGTCGCCGCCGCTTGCATATTTCGCCGAAAGAGAAGTCGCCGCTGGATTTAACGCGGCGGTTCCCGCGCACAAAGCGGAGCAGGAACATGCTCAAACGTGGCTTAATACAGCGAAAAAAAAAGCATTGCCTCTCTAAAGGCCAAGAATAAATTCATCGCTCGCCACTAGCTAATATTTCATGCTCACAGTAGCAGCGCTTCTTTTAATAAACTCCTTCATATAAAAGACTACCTTGTGACATCGTGCGTATATCGTACAGGATGAGAGCCACTTTAGGTTAGCGGCTGCGACAGTGACGTGCTGGCCAACTTTCGCGGTATCTCCAACCTATCTTGCCAATCAGGTGATAGCTTACCTCCAAGCTATAAAACTCGTTGTGCATTTGTTCCTGAATTGGTGTTCCCGTTCCGTATATATTCTTATAAAAATTAGCCTCCTCCTCTTGTGGTGTGCATAACTTCGGATTCGGAACCTAGTTTTGGGGTTGCTTTTTTTTCGTTTCTTATTCTACTGGTAATGTCCAATGTTACTCGTAGACGTTTGACATAGTGAAACAGTTTTGCAACCTAATTGTGACATTAAACTATAGAGAAACCTGACTTCCAGAACAAAAGCAGTGCAAGATAGCAATAGTGTTGGACTAAACTTGCTAGCAAATTAACAGCTTTCTCGCCTTCCAAACGGGGAAAAAATAACCCCGTAAACTATGTCAACCAAACAATGAAACTCGCATGCAGGACTGCGACAACCGGCCACTATTCTGGAATAGAAACCAATTATGCGCTTTCTGTGCATATTTCATCGCTCAATTCCAGCCTGTTCATATATGGTTTGAGCGCAATATTGCATGCAACGAATTTGCTCCTTCTGAAATAATGAGGACCAGTGTAACTGGCTGAAATGTCTATGTTACACAGAATGCTTTTTTCGCAGCCTCTAGGTCCTCCAAGAAAATTATTCGGGTATATTGAGTTCATGCGTACAATATTTTGCCGCTAATGCTCGGCTTTGAAGGTTTGTTGCACAGTAAAACTGGTGCAACCCATTTTCATTAATTAGGGAGCTTCGCGAGCTCCGCGATAGCGTTGTAAGACTGTTGTAAATGCCTACTCCAATATGTATTATCACTAATATTGACAAATGATATCGTTCAAGTGTTCTTTCTGAACACCAAACTTTATGTCAATGAAAATCACTGCTGCCATATAATTTCGCAGGGGCGGCCGGTATACGGCTCATATTCCTGTCTGGAATGAATGGATAAACAAACAATTTCAGCGTATTCTTGTAAGGAATATAGCGGAAATGCGAAACAAAAAACTATCTTGCAATTGGGTGCTTGCGCATGGCCGCAGTTTTAAGAAGTTACCGTGCAATCTTCTTTTTGGGACTTGCACAGACAACGTTATATTTTGCGCAAAAAAAATGCCCTCTTTTCTGCGCAGTTTTTCGCTATCTCGAGTAACGCGCTCACAAATGAAATATATCTTCTCTTATCTCTAATCTGTGAGGAACTGTAACGGAAAATGTGATGCTTCCTTATTTGCTGCCGAAGGTAAATTTTCTGCTTTTTCCTTTAAATTCCTTTTATAATACGCAATATGTTTCTTTTATACTTCTACTTCTATTAACATAGCTCTCTTTGCCATTTCTGAATGCAGAGATGTAGAATTGGCTCCGAACACACTTAACAATCTTGCTATGACCATAATTCTTTTTTTCAGAACTCTTTTTTGTTTACGCACTCAAAGACGACACAATAAGAGAAGGGAGACAGGACGGAGCGCAAACGTTCAACTGTTTTATTCCGGAAGAGTACATGACGTTTATAAAATATGGATAATCATAGAGACCACATGCAAGCCAAATACCCGGAAAAAGCGCAAAGGATGGGCACAGGTGGCTCAGCTCTTATCTAATTTATCTTATAAATTAGATAAGAGGTGAGTCACCTGTGCCCTTGCTTTGTGCTTTTTCAGGGTATTTGGCTTGCACGTGGCATCTATGATTATCTATCTTTTATATAAATGTCACGTAATTTTCCGGAAGAAAACAGTTGAAAGTTTTCGCTCCGTCCTGTCTCCCTTGTCTTATTGTGTCGTCTTTGTGTGCGCAAAAAAAGAATTCTGAGAATGAACAAAGTAGCCCCAAAACGTATATTACTGGAATCTTGCTATAGTCGTCAAGTTGGTTTATGTCACTGTGCCACACAGTGTTCGAAGCCCTCCAGCATACAGTGAAAGTCTCGGTGGAGTACTTTGTTATTAGTCGACACTTTAAGCTAATTTCCTATATCTAGGTCTCATTGGGGGAGAGCACAAACGAACTATTTCAGGCGCTTTTTAAAAAAACAAATGAAAATGTTCACCTTTGGTGCAGGCTGCCTTGGTATTGTCTCTGGAACGTCTGCTTCCGCCTCTGTCTCGGGGAAACCAGGCAGCTCTCGGTCGGTGACGATAGCCAGCGGCGGTTGTGATGAGACCTTGCAAAAGCAAAAGCTCACATATAACGGACATAGGCAGATAACGAAGCGACCTTTGAGCCGAGCTATCCTGTGCAGTGCAGCTGAAGACGCGATCGCAGGTTTACGTAAAGGGAAGGTTTCTTTGACACTCTTTAGTGTAGGTTTCTTCCTGCGTCACCTGTGTCAAAAGGTTTTAGTTAATCAGGATCATATTCCTCAACGGTTTTGTCCGGAAGGACATTAGTAGAGAAATTTGTCTGTTACCTCTCCCGAAAGCACACTGCCTGATTTAATATCTTAGAAATGTGTGCCTCAAATTAAGAACATATTACAGATCTTCACGAAGCCGGCTTCGCGAGCTCATTGTTCCTTTTCTGGTCATCTGCTGAGCGAAACCACGAGCAGATATGAATGATTCATGAGGCTCACTCCTATCATTTTCAGTTCCTAACTGTACTTTGAAACGCTGCTGACTGCATAAGGTGTGTAATGTAACCGCAATTGTTACATGTAATGTAATGTAATGTAACCGTGTGGAATGTAATGTAACCGTAAGAGTGCGCAATTTAGCACATTTACCTAGTCGAATTTTATCCTGGCGCATTACCACATGATGTCTACGCATGTAAGAAAAGCAGCCGTGCGGAGATGTCACCTTCTGCTGATCAGATAATACACTGAGCGCTTCCAGGCTTCGAGTACTACCACCCAGCTGTGTAAAATATTTACAGCCGAACTCACATTAAACCAAATGGTCGCGCGGATTGTGTTCGTTGTATTTGAAGACAGCAGCAAGTATACCTCCCATGTGACAACCGAAAATACTAAGTTTGACATTGTAAGTCCTTTGTGAGCGTCTGCGTATTCAAACTAAACCCTAAAATGGCGATGTCCAAGCTCTCTAGAGCAGTCACATGCTCCTCGCCGATCCCTTTACTAATCGCGGTGGGATTGTTCACGGCAGCAAGTAACACGTCGGCCTCCACGTAATCATCCTCATCAGATTAATGCAAGTGCTAGAGTTCTTCTGTTTTTCATACTGTTATTTTTGTAAGCGTACAGCCTTCTGACATCGGCGTCATCATCAGCACCAACGAAGTCATCCCAGGCAACGTAGAGTCGGGCCAGCTGCGCATCAGTGAAGCGTTGCCATAAATAAAAATCCCTCCGATAACGAAGGTGTTCGACAGCGTCACCCATAGTTCCCGTGCCCCTAAAAGCGGCCTTACGGAAGCAACTCTCGATGCACTCCGCAGTCAGTTTAATCGTTGGGACCCTACCATTCCACACTGAGGAGCAGAAAAGTTCAACACCTGGTGACCTAGCTAATGTCAGTATGCGCCCCTGAATGCCCGTGCCATGTGGCTGGTCTTGCTCACCGCTGTCGGGGGCAGAAAAACTTGGTAACCGCAGTGAGGGAAGCCAGCCCGTGGTGCGCCGCAAGAGTGCCGAGCATGAGAAGGATCTTGCCAATTTATTTTTCTTCATGGCATTGTCGAACTCAATTAGCCAATTCGCGAACAAGTCGCCTGTCATCCTTATGCACCCTGTAAACTTCGGCCAAGTGGCGCTCTCGTGGATGAAAAAACTAGTGTTGTCCATCCGGATCACGATGGTTATCAGGAAATGAGAGACGCGGTAATTGTCTGATTTCTCGATGGACACCTCAGCAGCAGTGGGGCAATGGAGGACAGTGGGACTGAAAGAATAGACAGAGAGAAAGGTGCCATAGTGGAGACTCCTTAATAATTTCAACCATATGGGGATATTTAAAGCGACTGGCAACGCACAGCCCATGATCGTCTTTGGCGCTTCGCCTCCATCATTCAGACCTTTGTGTCGTGGCTGGAGCGCATGAGAGCCTAGCTTCCAAAGCACTGCGTGTCTTCGCGATGACAAACGGCGGCTGCCGTTCGCTGCCTTTCATGCGCGTGCGCAGAAAGCCGGCAACGCCAAGACTAGCTGCAGTTTCCGCGAGCTCTTGGCGTCTACATTCAGGGCGTGCGTTTTAGACGGTCTCATCTGTTTAAAAATTTTGTCGGTATTCTATGCCATCGGAATTTCTTAGTTATTATTTGTTCCTACTCTTATTCGTGACCCGTCGCGGTGGCTCAGTGGTTACGGCGCTCGGCTGCTGGCCGGAAAGAAGCGGGTTCGATGCCGGCCGCGGCGGCCGAAATTCGAAGGAGGCGAAATTCTAGAGGCCCGTGTACTGTGCTATGTCAGTGTACGTTAAAGAACCCCAGGTGGTCGAAATTTCAGGAGCCCTTCACTACGGCGTCCCTCATAGCCTGAGTTGCTTTGGGACGTTAAACCCCAATAAACCAAAACCAATTCTTCTTCGTTTCTGCGTTTTTGGATGTAACAAGTGAAGGTGGGCTATTTGGTGGTTGACAATGGAGTGCATATTGCAACCGCGCAAAAAGACGCAGAACGAAGAGAGGAAAGCACAGGACAAGATGGGTTATTTCTGTTATGGCTGGGTTATGGCTGAGTTATTTCCATGGGAAGGCGAAGGAGGTGACAAGGAGTCTAGAGACGCTTGTCGCTCTCCAATCCTGCAAAATGCAGTGGCTTACAACTGCAGCCGCATTTGTTCGTTGTATCTGAGACGCAGTGCTATTGCCCTAATGCACATCTTGACGGTAGCACCACCCTCGTAAGTAATAAGCGCGCGTCCTTTATAACTGCGGCCGTTATAGGTGGGCTCGACTGTACCGGCAACGTTTCTAATAACGTTCTATAATTTCCTTGATGCCCGTATTCATGTTGTCTTCAGAGGCATATTTTAGCAACAGGACCAGCCCCGGCTAGATCGAGAAGGTGAAATTAGTTCCCCACTACCTCGTTCTATGGTAAACATTGGACAAAAGACATCTAGCGCGGCGATTGCTGCGCACTGAAAAACGCCACCTCTTAAACTCCACTGCGGAGTTCGGACTCCAGCGCGGTTCTGACACCATAAGTATAATTATCACGAGTTCCCGGTCTTCACACTGTAATGGTGTAACCTTCTCTCTGCACTAAAAAAATTTATATTTTATGCAACCGCTGCTTTTGTTATCTGCAACATTTCCTATCCAAACGTTGTCTCTTTAAAATCTAATCTGCTCTGTTATACTCCAAATCTATAAAAGACGGTAAATTTTGAGTGGACAGCTACAAGTTCACAACTGCTAGCCGCGAAAATACACTTTCACTCAAATCCAACACGAACACCATTGCTTCTTTGTTCGGTCAAATATAGGCACTTCTGGCTGCACTGATGCACTCCTTCCTCTTTATTGTAAACATATCAGATTGAAGAAGTTGAGAGCGTAAAGCATTGCTGGTAACGCCATGTTTTGTTTACTGACGCAGTTTGCGCGCCTTCACGCCAAATGGCCTCGTTACTCCGACGCAGGTGTCTCAAGAAAAACGTTCAAGAAAATCTGTAACCCTCTCTCCCAAGACCGCATTTTTGGGGCCATGATCAGTAGCTGTGTAGTGCGGTTTTTATTATTTACCCACTGTTGAAGGCTATGCATGACTCATACTGCTGTTCATGGTAGGAAAATACCCCTAACGTCACATATACACTCAATCCACTCCAAATACGAAACTTTTTTCACCTTTCGGCACATTTTTGACTCTTCTATAACATAGCAAGTAAGGCTTGGTCTTCCATTCATTCATAGGACACTCATGATAACCCGATCAATTTTTTTTTTTTGACGCGACAGTGTTAAGGTTCTTGATTCATGTGCAGCGAAGAAACACAAGCACACAGAAAAGGAACTCGCAAAAAACACGGACGAACGCTGCACTCACAACTGGTTTACTGCGAAAGATTTCGAGCTTAAAAAAGGCTCACACATCTGCGCACTACAGAAAGAAAAGACCATAACAACCACGTGCCAAGGAACACCAGTAAACATCTCATCATACTGCCGCAAAAAAGTTGATATCCGAAGCGTGAAAAAAACGGAAGCATCACTAATGCAGCAATCTGCCGTTTTCTTGATGTGAAAGACCTTCAGGAGTTCACATGCCGTTTGATAGTCGCCACTGCCTAGGATTCGAACACTAACGAAACGTGGCGTGGATGTCATGGATGTCTGGCAGGGCTTAACCAAATGCACATTCTCTTCGTTCTTTAAATTCCTTTGGTGCTCTCCTAGCCGGTCGTTAATACATCGCCCCGTTTCACCGATGTATACTTTTCCACATGATGGTTTGGTTTGGTTTGTGGGGTTTAACGTCCCAAAGCGACTAAGGCTATGAGAGACAAGTGGCAGCTCGTATACCACCCAGAAGCGCATTGCACATAGGGCGTGGCGTGCTTTTTACCACACCCGCTTCTTCGTGTTTCGTTTCCAGAAATACGATGGCATAGCTTTGAAAACGTCATCGGAGCCGAAAAAACGAGCGGCCCCCCTTCCCTGTTCGCAATCTTCTTCATGTTATGCGACACCTTGTGTAGGTAGGGGGCAACTTCCGGTCGCAGGTTCCTGTTCTTCTCCTCCGTCTTGGGGTTCGCTGTGCGTGCCTTCACTTTTTCAGGCAAGCTTCTGCAACACAAGTCACGACCGACAAGGGGTAGCACGCTGACAAAATTCTAGCCAGTTGGTCCTCAAAGCTGGACTGCATTTCATGGACGCCCCTACCTACACAAGGTGTCGCAGAACATGAAGAAGGCTGCGAACAGGTTGGGGCGCCGCACGTTTCTTCGGCTCCGGTGATGCTTTCAAAGCTGTGCCCTCGTATTCCCGGAAGAGAAACAAGAAGCGGGTGTGGTAAAAAGCACACCACGCCCTATGTGCAATGCGCTTATGGGGTGGCATACGAGCTGCCACTTTCGTGTGGAAAAGTGTGCATCGGTCAAACGGGGCGATGTATTAACGACCGGCTAGGGGAGCACCAAAGGAATTTAAACAAACAGAGAGAATGTGCATTTGGCTAAGCACTGCCAGTCATGCATGTCATGTTCGCCACGTTTCGATAGTGTCGAATCCTAGGCAGCAGCAAATATAAAACGGCATGTGAACTCCTAAAGGCCTTTCACATAAAGAATACAGCAGATTGCTCCATTAGTGATGCTTCCGTTTTTTTTTTTTTGTACGCTTCGGATATCAACCTTTTTGCGGCAGTATGATGAGATGTTTACTGGAGTTCCTTGGCACATGGTTGTTATGGTTTTTTGTTTCTGTAGTGCGCAGATGCGTGACCCTTTTTTAAGCTCGAAATCTTTACGCTGTAAACCAGTTGTGAGTGCAGCGTTCGTCCGTGTTTTTTGCGTGTTCTTTTTCTGTGTTTGTGCTTCTTCGCTGCAATATGAATCAAGAATGTTACCAACTTGCCCAAAACGTTTTACTCGGTGTTAAGGTTCCCGTTGTGCAGAAAATCCGGCGTCGTCCATGCTGTCGGTTTCGGCGTTGTAAGCGAATAATTCCCGGAGAAGCAGCCTGTGTCACGTGACCTTCTGGCGTCATCACAGCCTGCCCGCCGAATTGTGAGTGAACTGACCACCGTGGCATGTGGCAGTTAAATTTATGACAGGTTGCGAGAAGCTGCCCAGTAGGAGCCACCCGAGTCGCTCAAGCCCCCGATGGCAGCATCTGCCATCGCAGGGCCGTCGCTTAACCGCTTCACCACTGCGCCAGGAAAAAAGACTCCCTCGTATAGTCGAGAACTGCTTAATGGGTGTCAATCCACTAAAGCTTTCGCGTCATGCCCTTAATGCGGAGCTTAAAAGTCCTCTGCAATTCTTCTGCGTAAAGATCTATTGCATGATTCATTCTGACTCTGTCGCTTTTTAGGCCCTTAAAGCCGCTGTATTGGTGAAAAGATATTATTTAAAACTGGTAATCCTTTTCCTCGACATTGTTTCTAACTGGTGATGTGAAGGGCTAAGAATGACTCCTTGATCGCCGTTTAGAAATGTATAATGATGCACCCTAGCCTCAGCGACACGTTAGAAAAACTCACCCGCCATCAGAGGTTGTTTGAGAAAGGCCGGTACGGGAATTACTGTGTTTATTTTCTTTCCCTGAGCATCTAAGTGCTCTTTTTCCACAGAGAGTAGTCTATGTGTCATTGAAACGCGGCAACTTTTAAAAAAAAAAACAGGGCAGGCTCAGTTTGTCAACATCAACCCTTTCAGGAAGGAAAGGTTCTCCACAACATAAACACACAATGTCCGAAAAATTCAGGGGGCACTTTGACTGTCTAAAGTGGGTAGAGGCGAAAGCGTTTTCCGCACCACTTTCGCTCTTCTGTGGCACTGGTGGCGTCACATATAATTGAGTACTAATTACTAAGTGATGGAAAATCACTAATTAATGGTTCATTACTGATTAATGCCTGAATACACATTAACTGCTAATTAATGACGCTTAAGCTTCGCCTTTAGGAGTAGACGCGACAGCCTGTTGTAGCGCTGCCAGGGAGTCCACGGAACGCCACCACCCGATCGGCGCGATGCCTTGCCCTTTGAAGGCAACGCTTTTTGAGGAAAGGAAATGGCGCAGTAATTCTCTGTCATCTCGGTGGACACCTGAACCGCACCGTACAGGAACGGAGGAAAGTGGGAGTGAAAGAAGAACCAGAAAGAGGGTCCGTAATGAAGAAACTGTAAATTGTATTTGAGGAAAGGAAATTACGCAGTAACTGTCTCACATATCTCGGTGGACACCCGTCAAAATTCAGGGGGCACTTTTTTCACCTAAAGTGCGGTCACTAATGTGTGGTTAAGATGTTAAGCTACGCCTCTAAGAGTGGAACGCGACACCATCTTGCAACGCTGCCAGGGAATCCATAGAACGCCATCGCCCATTCGGTTGTACGCCTCGCTCGTCGGTAAATTGGTTTTTCAGGAAAGGAAATGTATCTGTCTCTCATATCTTGGTGGGCACCTAAACCTCGCCGGAAGGGAAGGGAGGAGGATGGGAGTGAGCGAAGACACCGTATTCACTAGACGCGCCTTTGTTCATACCAAGCCATTGAGCTGGCATGGCAGAGTGGATAGCATGCTCGTCTCGCACTCCGAAGACCGGGGTTCGATTCCTGAGCTCGACCAATTTCCTACTCGGTTTTGTTTATTTATATGGCCTGACTCGAAAAGTTAATTGGCCTAATTGGATAATTAACCAATTAACTAAACTCAGTCGCACTTACTTGGAGCATCAGTATACGATCCCTTGAATTGGTTGCATGGTTACTAACCAAAGTACAATTGGCCCGTTTGAAATTCGCGCACTGTGACGTCACGACCGTTTCGACCAATTGAAAAGCGTGACATTTCTGTCGAAAACTCCTGCTTACAACGATGAGACATTAAAGACTTCCGCCTTAATACTGTTATTTCGTCACGCACGTTCTCCTGTGCCCAGCACTACCGCGGAAATGCAAGACCTCCCTGCCTTTGCTTGTGAACTCTGGAAACATTTTATTTGGCATCACAGAGACTATTTAAAACGCACAGGAGCCTTGCAGCAGGACGTCTTTAATCAACGTAGCGCCCCGTACAATGATGCAAACAACACGTCTCGTTAGTACTACTGTATTGGAATCTGGAATGTGAAATTTACTTTTCAACTTGCCCATATATCAAGTGCTCAGCATAATAAAATAGCAAACGCTAAAAGACTAAGCTATTAGTTAACCAATAACGTTCCTCTCAAGTTACAATGACATATCAGCTAATTTTTGAGCGGTGTCCTTAGTTTTTCCTGGTAGGCTTGTTTTCGTGCAGAAGTGTGGTTTGACCCAGTTTTTGAGCCATCTGTTCTCGCTGCAAGGATGAGGCAAAATCGACATTTATTCGCGATCGAATGGCCCCATATATAATGTGTATAGAAAAAAATTGCGTACTCTTTGCGTGTTTTGGCTAAGTAGATTTCGCCTAAAACAGATCATTTGTTAAGTAAGAAAAGAGCGGCAGTCTCGTGATCAGTGGCCGTTCAGTTTGCTTTTCCACAATGCAACTAAAGGCAATTTTCAGATGATTTTGATTTCTGGTGGTTCGCATGTAGTAACAAGAACTCCACATTTAGGGCGATGAAACTGACCATTTTTTAGGGCTCGAAGGGGTGGTATAGTCCTGTGTGAAGAAGTACACAATGCATCACAGCGGCAAAAGGTCCAAATGATCCTTCACATGTTGTGACACGTTCGTGCAAAATCATGGCCCGCAGTTTTGTTGCGTCATCCTTGGTGGCACAAGCTCCAAGCGCTGAAGCGAAAAATGAAGCTTCTGGTCCAATTCCGATTTTTTAGTTTGAAGCGACAGCTTTCTGGGCTAACAGCTACGTCACGGAATCTCAACATGTGCACAGAACTTTCTTGCCGTTGTGTGAGCCACTGTGATTACAAGCAGGACAGCCAGGACATTAAATGCTGGAAGACGTCACAGAAGAGACCTAACTTGCCGGCAGAAGTAGAAAAGTTCTACACTGCTCGTTGATTGTATTGTCATGCAAAACAGACACGATGCTTCGTTCTGTGCAGCATATGGCTGGAATGTTGTGGCCCGGGGATGGCTGCAAATTGTACTCGCAACTTTTAGTGCTAAGCCGTGAGGCGTCATTTAAAGACGGGAATGCGAAGCTAACGCAGGAATAGTTTTAGTTGGCCTTAAAATGTGCTGATATAATTACAAAGCAAGTGAAAAGTTAAAATTGATTTTTTATTAAATAAAACTGGTGCTAAATCTCGAATAAATGGTCCTTCCACAGGGTATTATATAGACGGGCAAGAGGCTATGTAAACCGGGAGACCTGGCGGTGGACAAAATCAGGAGTTCGGAATTATCCTGCCGTTAATAGGTGCGCGCTACAATAGGACCCTTACCCTTTTCGTGTAGACTATGTAGTATGATGTTACGAGGCAACAAAGGACCGCCGACAGGAGGAACAGCGCAGCGCTCTTCAGGATCGGATTGTACGCGCAGGCCCCGCTGTGGGCACCGCTGCTGCCCTCTGTGCCTCCAAGGCCGTTGTTTGTTCCTGGACTGGCGAAGTGGGCTGCGTGGTCCTCGTCCCTGCGGGCTTCCCTAGTCTCGAGCCCGAGTGGTGGGGTCGCTGTGAGCCTGTCCGTCATTCCTCTGTAAGCGATCGCGGTACGGCGCTGGTGTATTTGTGGCGCAATAAATGACAAGTTGCAATGTATTTCTATGACTTTGTGCACTATGCTCTGAGGCAGCACCTTGGGACAATTTTTTTTTTCGTATTTCTCATAGGTCACCCTGCCTTTGATAACAAAGCAAGCGACTAACGTCACGTGCGGCAGGCAGCTGTAATAACTAGAAAAAATAAACTGGCTCATATATCATTATAAATACGCTCCTGTCGCCTTACCGACAATACGAACCTCCAAAATCAGGTGCTGAGCGAGAATGCCTAGAAAAACACGACCTCGGGGGTTCTTTTCTCCAGGCTTCTCATGCGACATTGGGGTGCATCTGCATTTGGTGTGGTATGGTATAGTATCATATGTTATGGTATGGTATGGCATGTTATGGTATGGTAGGATAAGGCACGCTGAGTGTGAGGTGGTGGGCGTACTGTTCGGCAGGGGGAAGCTGAGGGAATTCCTGGACAGCATGCGCAGTCGAGAGGATCTCCAGAGTAGTATGTAGTACTGTCTGTTTGTTGTGGTGTTAAATAAAGTTCCCCTACCTCTGGTTCCAAAAACTTAGGTGGCTGTCACCCAGGTTTTGTGCCCCGTTTTTATCGGCGCATAAAGAAGCTTTATTCTAGTACAGGAACGCTAGCAAGCGTTAAAAAAGCAAATATTTACGTGTGACCCTTGCAAAAACCTAACTGCTTCTCATAACATACATTGCGATTCTGGAAGCGTAAAATACGTTACTTTAACCAATATTCCTATTCTGTTTGCCATCATGGCTAAACAACGATATCTACACAGCACCGCCAGTGAAAAGGACACCCATTACAAGGAATTTGGGATGAGCCTACCTAGTTTATATCGTTGCCACCGCGTTGAGCATTGCCTGGAACGTTAGATAATAGCCCGTTGACATCATTAGTGACGGAGAAACTAGAATAGGCGAGTCACCGTAGAAAAGAATAGAATAGGCGGCTAGCCGTCGCGGCACTGATTGGGCACTGTCCCGAATTGCTGGTGATGGTTTAGAAATGTGAGGAAGGGAGACCACACGGTTCATTAACAAAATCCTGCATTATTTCTGCGTGTCAGGACTGACTGCGGTTTTGGAGACACGGGCAAGGGAAGCAGGAATGGCAACCATGCCGTATAAAGCGTCATGCGCACTTACTCGGGATCAAAGGCAGTTCTAGTAGAGAACATAGCTCGACTGCTGGCCATTGCGACTGCTCTTCTTCTTTCTCGAGGACACACCCTGGCTCTCGCGCCCGCAAGATACCTTTTACGTATCCCTCGCACCAAATGGACACTGCAACCCGTATTTTGGGCAACGTAACTTGCACAGTTCAGGTGATCAATTAACAATGCAAAAATGCTGCTGTTCACAAAGTCATATGAGAATACGATGAAATGCCAACGTCAAAGCGCCGCAGGGCCTTCGACCAGTGTCTTACAGGGGCGTATTAAGCCCGATGCGCATTACGGTCGGTGCGTAGGACCTGCTGGCGCAGTGAGAATTGACAAGCGACCTGAACGGAGAGAAAATATGATCACCTCTAAAGCATTGAATAAAAAAGAATAGGCAAGAGCATACTTGAACTACTCCTCTCTTAAACATATACTAATCATTGAAGTGTGCAAAAAATAGCAGACGGTTTAGTTTGCTAAGCACAGAATATCATGCATTTGCACTAGTTACGCTCAGCACTTAAGGCCGTTAAGTGATAAAGGCATTTGGCCTATATGCCTTACTCGGATGATATTTACCATGAAGGCCTTCACCCTTAAGGTATTTACCATAAGCCTTTATTCATAAATGCCTTTGATCTAGAGGCATTTCACCTAAAGGCATTTGCAATAAAAGCCTTTGCGCTAACAGTGTTTACATTGAAGGCCTTCACCTAGGTGTGCCCTTGTCCTTGCTACCGTTCGAAGCCCGCTACAAAACCGGATGCCAGCTTAGATTCTGGCACTCTCAGGACACACGCACTTGCAGTGTCCGCTCACTCCACAACATTCATCGCAGACTTATTCACCTGCGCCCATCATTACCGAAGTCATCAAGTCTAAGACCATCTCCTGTTTGATTATTCACGCCACCTTCATCCAAACTTGGATGGCGGGTAATAAGAGCGTGGACCTGCCTACCATGCAGTGTCCCTCCGCTCCTTCCTGTGGCGGCAATCTTATTCCCGAGTAATAAAAATAAATTGCGCAAACAACAAATACAGGCTCTTGTAATTTCCCTTCGGAGAACACGCGAACACGTACCCGCATTCTAACGGCATTTGCATGACGTGCTGAGTCACATAATTTCGCCCTTGTTTTGGTCACCGTTTCTCTCAAAAGCCCGGCCCTACAACGTGCCTTGACTGCTCCGGTTACCTCACTAACAAGCACTCGTACTGGTACCGTCTTGCCATCCAGACAATTCAACCATCCCTCCACAACGCTGTGACTTCCCTGCCCACTCCCTTCGTCCTTGCTCCTGATAAGAGGGACTTTCTCCGTATTCCTCGCCTTCAGTTATAACTGTTCTGGAGATTCTCTTGCGTCAGAACTACCAACTCCAGGTTGACCTGAAGTAACACCTGCTCCTTAAGTGCACTTCTATCTTGTTCCCTCAGGAGAGCCGTGATCTGAGGACCCAAAAATAACAAATGTTTTCCCCTTCCATCAGCACATATTTCTGGACTTTCGAATGAGCTTTGAAGTTGTAACTCATCATCTTTGGCTGTAGTTTTGTCAAGAGAGAGAGAGAGAGAGAGAGATAAACTTTTATTTGTAATTAAAATGTTTGACGGCTCAGATGGGTGGCTGCTAATTAGTTCAGAACGCGCGTCTCTTGTCTGGACTCTGGACCCGTCGGACGATCTGACATTGGTCCTCCAAACCAATGTTCGCTGGGCAGCCTTGTGCTCATCGCATTTCTGTGTTGTAAAAGGTGGGATGGTTTTCGCACTTAACTTCACGAAATGTGGAATAGCGTGGGTTTAACGCAGCACCAGTGCGAGAGGATGCAGCTGGTATCTTGAAGGGTTAATGAACCTATGTAAGAAATAGTTAGGCAAGACATAATTGAAACAGCGCGAGGCCCAAGGCCTAAGAAGAGAGCAGAGGAAAGGAGGAAACTGACAACACAGCGCCGAACTAACAAGTGCTATTTATTTGGCACGCTCTTCATGCTCTTCTTAGGCCGTGGGCCTCGGTCTGTTTCAGTTTTATTATGCATAATCAACTTTACCATAAGTTCGTGCTTTCAAGCTAGGCAAGGTGTTTGTCTGTATTCGCCTCCAGAATTTGGCTTCGTCTATGCTGAGTTTTATGTGGGCAGGGGTTTATCTCCTACAGTTCAGTTTTATACTTTCATGACGAGCAACGTAATTTGGTGGCATAGGTGTGAGGTACGGGTAAGGGTCCACTCTTCTTTTTTTAGCTCGCGGGCTGGATCGTTTGACACCTCATTGCTTTCAAGCCCTGCATGGTCCACGTAATGGTGTGGAAGTGGTGTGCAGTGGGTAAGGGGCTGGATTGTATGAGGAGCGCTGTTGTTGTTTGTGGTGCTCGCCGTGATCTATAATACTGACAGGTTCACTTCGAATCGGTTATTATAAGTAAAGTTATACATGATGCTAACATATATCGGACTTAAGGAGGCTCGATTGTTTGTTTTCATGCCGAACGCGTAATGTAAATGAGGACAACAGTTAGGTATCCACTATCATCCATCCTTTCCCACTCCCGCATGTGCCCTATGCCCAGAACCCTTCGCTTCTTCCCTCCACATCCTTTCCCTCTGCCCGGCGGACCCTCCCCCGCGGGACCTAGAGAACCTCAAGACCTGAGAGGACTGGGAGACCCTGCTGCGCTCGGAGGACCCGGCCGTGCAGACCATCGCCACCGGTCGTGCTGCCAGTGTTATGGACCGTAGAAACATAAACACTTCAGTGCAGTGGGGTCGTGCGGGGACCCTGGGGCGTGCCCCGAATTCCTGTGTAAATAAAGTTTTTTCTCTCTCTCTTAGGTATCCACATGCACTATTGCTGGTGGTGTTCCGTAATGCTCTTTCAAGTTGGTTAGTTTTCCTTCTTTGAAATATTGAACTCTGTGACCACGTTTTTTCAGTGATCGGACTACCTGCGGATGCTAGCCTGATTTCCCGCCAAGTAACCGATCCCACTGAGAGTTGTTTACTTCTGAATAGTCATAAGAACGTGCCGTCGTGGTGCAATGAACAGGTAATGAAACTCAGCACGAACAAGTTTAAAGCCATACCAATTATAAAAAAACGTGTGCACACACTTTATTGTTTTCTTAAAAGTGCGGTTTAGTGCAAGATAATAGTATAAAATGCCGGAATATTCTTGATGATCTTGCTTTGAAGTGACAATAGCTATAGCAGAACGCGCTGTTTTTGCAGGAATATATGGTTGTGTCCAGATAAGGACGGTAATCAAGGTCCTGTGACTCTTTTTTTAATTAAGTATTTATATGCGATTGGTAAATGTAACGGCACAAGGGAATTGTGTTTCGTTTTGCAAGAGGCAGTGTTGTATTATTTTTTAATTCATATATCACAAGGGGTAGAATATGTCCCTTTCGCGATTTCGCAAAATGGCTAGTATGGATCAACTTAGAAATTAAAGTAAGGGTTTGTGAAGCGTGAATACTTTTTCAGTGCTTGTATGTAAACGTTAATGTTGGAAGTAGTACAAAAATATTTTTGCCACCTATAATTTCGCAGCATAAAAATCGCTAAGTTAAAAAGGTAGGATATTTCAACAAGGGCAGTGTTTAAGACACTAATGGCACAAGAGGAGTAGGAACTAGGGGCTTAATTTTTTCTCGGTACTTTTCTGTTCATTTTACTGTCACCGGACGAAATTTGTACTTCTATAAGCACACATTATTTTCAATCAGGGGTTGAAATCATGTATAATTGGAGAAAATTGAACAAAGGACAGCTGTGGCACAGTTTTAAAAGAGAACCTCGGCGATTTTATTCAAAATTTCCCTGAAACACCTTTACATTGGTTGAAAGGACTAACGGTCACCAGATCAACATATAGTTTATTTATTTTTTTTTTCACATATCCTAAGGGCCCGGGTGGTCATTACAAAGGGGGGAGAAATAACAATGAAAATAATCAAGCAGTATAAAATTGCAATCAGTACAAATGTCATAGCGGCACACACAGTTGAGCACATGCGGTTATATTTTTGTTATCATATACCTCGCCAGCATTGTTTTTGTTGTTATCCCAGTTTTAATCACGTTCAATGTTAATATAATTCTTCTATTTTGCGCAATCTCTCCAGGTCCCGCTAATGCCAGCAAAGAGGAAGATTCCGCTCTTCACAACATGAATCTACTCTTATTTTATTGTTCAGCTATTGTAAGTACTGGGCCATTATTATATTTCGTTATTTATTGCGTTTTATTCAATTCTATATGACCGCTGACTCGTCATAGAAATTATTATTTATGTTTTATAAAACGCGCGACTTTTCCAAGCGTATATATCAGTACCTCGATGTGAAAAGGCTCTTTTGAGCGGCCAGTTAATTTAGGCTGAGGTACAAGCCGGAGCGGATTTATTCACTGCATGGACTTTCTTTTACACGGGACATGGCCGCGCCCATTTTCCCAGTTACGCTCTCGATACTCGCTTATATAGAGTTTGTGTTGCGGTGGTCATTGATTCCTAAGCCTCTCGACAAAATGCATCCTATTTTCAAGTAACCATTTTAATTTCAGTCTCATAGACTAAGCGCGAACTTTACCAAATAAAAGTTTTTGAGGCGCAAAGACTGCATTTTCGTAAACTCTTTTAGCAGATAAATAAGAACCATTCTTTTCGCTCTCCCCACAAAGAGTGGCCCTGCACAAGACCCTAAATTAGTACGGAACTGATCCCTCGCTGAAACAATGGTGTTGGCCACCTAAGCGTTGCCTAAATTGTATTCAAGAGGAGTTTTCTGGCGGGCTAGTTGGTGCTTTTCGTTCATGATTAAACTGCGCGAAGAAAACACGGACAGAGACAGAAAACACGTAGACACGCTGAACTTTCTCTGTTCTCTCCCATCCTGTCATAACAATCAGTAAGCTGACCATGCCGAAGGTCCTGAATGCTAATATCATTTAGCTTTTCTTTGAATGCGGCTAGGAAGCTATTGGGTCATTCTCCCTTATTTGCAATCGAGATCTAGGTGGGTAGCCATTGTTACGTAGCCAACCGTCGCTGTTGCACGCACTTTTTATTGCCGTATGTCCGGAAACATCATCTTTGTTACTCGATACTCCTTCTGTACTAGCTCATGAAGCTAATATGTGCTCATAGAGATGTGGGAGTCCTTTCACTGGCAAAAGCTGTCGTGGGATACAGATGAACACAATGTATTTATGAAGGCTCGTCACCAATCTGGAGGCTCGTCACACATTTCAACAGAACAAATGGGGAATATCCACGTCCATATTTTTTTACATGGGAACAGATGTGAAAAATGATAACTACTTTTTTTTTGGTTATGGCACGCTTTGACTGCATTTAGGAAACCAACTTTTTACTACTAGACAAATCGCCTTAAGCTGTTTAAAGCTTAATGCGGATCCGGCCCATTGCCTCTTTATTGGTTCCTACCGCCCACCTTCTTTATTCACCACCACCTGGCTCGACTGGCTTGGCGCTGAAGGGGAGCACGAACAGCGACTTCTGGTCGCCTAGGTGGTCGACAAGCTCGGCCTGTAAATAATGGCCGAATAAAGGCCTACTACTACTACTGCTACTGCTACTACTGCTGCTACTACTACTGCTACTAAAGCTGTTCTTTCCATCGTGCGCAAACCCTGTTGGAGTAATGTTGTGTATTTGTGTGGGAAGCACTTCCGTGGCCTTCCTTAAAATTTACTTTAAGGGCAATAAAGAAATCTCAGCTATTTAACCACCTCATTCGACTTCCAAGCTGCCGGTTGATTTTCCTGCTCACAACAAAATTTGAAAATTTTCTGGCAAAAGATAAATAATTTCGGCAATGCTTGCCAGTACTGAAGGCGCAGGAGGTTGAGAATGTTCTCGTTCCTGGGAGTAAAAGACTTTCCTGGCTCATTTTGTAGTACCAGGAGCACAAACTAAAACTATACTATTTCGCGCACCTTTCGTTTATGTGTAATTAAGGAAGGTGTCAATGATCTAAGCACTGCGAAAGTTACGGCTAAGCATTTTATAGGTTTACTTTCAGGCCAAAATGCCAAGGAATGCGTGAGAAATGTGGCAAAATTCTCACTCCCATTGACAGACGTCTAGGACTGACGCGAAGAAAGAAACGTATTCTTGTTTTGACTTGTCAAAAAATGCTTTCAACCAAAAACGTGCTTCCAGGGTGTTTTCAGACACTTTGTCATTGTGCTAACTGGAGCGCAACCACATGCGTTTAGTTCGGAGATGAATTCATGAACTTATTCTTGTTAAGAGAGAATACCCAGTGATGGCAACGAGTAAAGTACGGACATATTGTGCCAGCGGAAACAGAATGATCTTTGTGCGCGCGATGCACCGGTATAAATCGGTTTGGAGCTAAAATGGCGGCGGTGTACATCGCAAGAGGCACTTGCCTTGGGGCAATCAATGGACAAGGACGGAGCACGATTACGCCTTTGACTTGCCGCACGAGCTGTTCCGACGGCTGTTTCGACTCGGGGAGGAGAATGTACACTGCTTTGGCGACGAACTCGCCGATGAACTGAGAGACTTGCGGTAGGTGGTGTGCGCATTGCGCTTTTTGGCCACCGGAGGCTTGCAAGCCCGCAGTGGGAACGAGGTGACCGTCGGCATCGAAGAGCCGTGAGGTTTACTACGAGCTTTTTTTTTCTTGCCTGTGATTTTTATTCTCGTTCGTACGGAGTTATGATTTGAAAAAGACACAAGCCAGGGAGTAGGTAAAGTAACATCGATCGCATGCCAATCTCTTATTTCTTTTTTCCAACGTCGCTCTTCGTGCCGCAGGTAATCCCGCAAAGCGACATTGCGAGACTTTAATGTGTTTAGTTGCCGTGAGCTCCGTTTGCACATACGAAAATAACCTATACCTTAGAGTATGCTGATAATGAAGTTTTAATTTTAATCGCGAAAAAACAACAGCCCGATGAAGCAGCACCGTGGCTGATGCGTGCTGGACGAAGTGGGGTCACAAACAAACTTTCCGCATTATTTCATGCTAGAGAAACAGAGTCAAGGCGGGGGAAAGCCTGTGCCCATCGTTAAACTATGCACTCCACTGAGCGCATGGTGGGGCAGCTGGAGTTTGTTGAGTGTTGAGTAAAACTTACCACTTGAGCAATAAGTGCTATGAAGGGGGATCAAATTCTGCGCTCGCAGTTCGGTTGCACATTCCAAGCTCTTCGAGCTTTACCTAAATGTCTAGTCCTAGCACCGATTTTGTGGCACACAGAATGAGCTCGGCATTTCACGGACTGCAATCTAAAAATAAAACTACGCAGTATCGCTTATTATATCATGAAATACATGTAAAATGAATAAGGTTTTTGGTTTTCTCGTTGACGGCTCCATGTGTCTTATCTGCTCACAACGTCCGTTATCACAGCTGAAGGCATTTCGACCGCATTGTTTCCATAATATGCATGAATCTATTATGATCAGTTTTGTAAATCTTAGAAGAAATTACCAGAATATGATGCTATCCTCACAAATCGATATAGTAATTTTATGAACTTTTTTTGAGGTGGCAGCCGACACAACTTTTTATCGATATTTCAGGATTCATTCCGGGATTTATTTTCCTTACAATATCTCCTTGTCCTTCGCACACTAATTAGTGGTGCATGAAAGTGAAATTCTTATTTTCAATTAATAGCTTTACTTAATCACCCTAGTGTAATAGAAATCTGTTCTGCCGTACATTTGAATGAGATTTGCAAATAATGATAAGCAAGTGTTAATGGCTAATGAATGCGGTCACATTGTACTCTATTGATTAATGACAACGTTGTTTTCTGGAGATGAAAGGACGAGCACGAGGATAAGAGCACAACGACACACGGCAAAGTGAACAGAGGGAAGAGAAGACCAAGGAACCCAACTAACTGCTGTCGCTGTAGGTGCGATTGATACCTGGCTGCTTCTGTAAAAGTTGTCTCTATCGCTTGAACGTATGCATGTCAACACCAACCGTAATGTTCTTGTAAACTGTAGGCGATGTGATGGTAATCTTCAGCCTATATTGCCGCGCATTTGGTGAATTGGAAACTTTAGTTTTGTGCGTGGGGCAGCCAGGGTTATATGAAACAATAGGAATGAAAACGGCGATATATTTGATCGAGTTTTGGCGCAAGTATCTACTGCAAGTGTGCTATTCCGCGCAGCACACTTATTGTGCTGTTTCAAATGAATAAAAAATAGTTAATAAGGACACCTAAGGGCCTTAAGGGTATTGCGCGATAGGTAAATGGGTCAATGCCCGTATATGCAGAATTGACCCATCTTTACTTAACATTCATAGATCTACTGGAGCTTGCATGCCCCTCCTGGCACAGTGGTGCAACGGTTAAGCGATGCGCCACTGCCCTGCGCTGGCAGGGGCTGCCACCGGTGGGGCTTGTGCGACCCAGGGTGTTCTTGACGAGCAACCTCTAGCGACGAATCACTAATTAAACTGACAGCTGCCGCGGTGGACAGTTTGCTCACCACCCGGTCGGCCCGGTTGGGATGACGCCGCCAGGTCACGTGACCCCGCTGGCCCACGTTGCTCCTTGGTTGCTTCTCTGGGGATTTGTCGTCGATTTTTCGCTCACGCTCAATAACGATTTAGAAGAACGTTAATTTAGGCTAGATAGTGCATTATTTGAGACAGAAATTGTAATAGCGCTGCAATAAGACGTACACAAGAAAGCCTGACACAGGACATGCGCAGTGTCAGGACAGGACATGTCCTGTGTCAGTCTATCTTGTGTACGTCTTATTGCAGCGCTAATACCAAACGCCGACGACGCTGACGGTGACGACGGATTTTCTGTGCCATGAACTCTTTAAAGCTGTCCCCGCAGGGAGGCGTCTGCAGCATGCAGACGTTGGTGAGTGGCGACACCACGGGGTTAACCCGAGCATCCGCAGGGACATCCCCACAGGGGGATGATGGTGAACAATGCGTCACCACGGACCCGAGCATCCGCGCTTAGCCGTGCGTGGCATCGCCGTGTCCGGGGAAAAGGGGATCCTGGTGGTTGAGCCGATGCCGAGCGTTTGGACCCTTAAGGCCCCTCGGCGGAGGCAACACACCACTTTGGCCCCAGCTTCCTTTAGACGGCACCTCCGGCCTGACCCGACCGGGGGAAATCGGCAGTCGCCTTTTCCTATCCTCCCTCTATCCTTCACTTTACTATCTCTTTCTTACAACTCTCCTGTCTCCTCCTCTCTTCTTCGTTTTTTCCTCTTTTTCCTGGCGGCGAGGGTTAACCGTGTGTGACCAACTACCCTGAGTTGAGTCATATTAGGTTATAGTTAAGGTGTACAGCTGGCGTGGGCAGGACTTGCTTTCAAGTTCCTGTCGCGTCCTCCTGTTGGGCTCCATGGTGGGTGGCTGGCACCATGACCGAAAAACCTCAATTTTTTATGGCTCCCCCCCTTTCAAAACTTGATCGCTCTCTCAAGAGAGGGCGGACCGAAGCAGACGACTTTTTTCAAAAAAGAAAAGTATCATTTCCAAAATTTCACGTCATCCATAGCAAAGCAGAAGAAACTCAAGCAAGGATAATATCCCCATTCCAAGTCTCAAAACGCTTGACAGATGCCTTAGGCCTTGGCTACAAGGTGTCAAAAATGGCCAGTGGCGACTTACTTCTTGAACTGCGCGACAGCACGCAACACTCAAAAGTTGCAACAATTGTATCCATTGGGGACATCCCTGTCTCTGTGACCCCACATCGGTCTCTGAATACTGTACGAGGCGTCATTTCTGAAATAGATTTTGTCCACCTTTCTGAAAAGGAAATGCTCGAAGGACTTACTGACCAAGAAGTTATAGATGTCCACCGGATCAAAATCGGGAAGGATGGCAAAGAAGTGGACACCAAACACCTGATCTTGACATTCAACATGAGCACATTGCCCGAATCCATTGAAGTAGGCTACCTGAAAATAAATGTAAGATCGTATATTCCCAACCCACGCAGATGTTTCAACTGCCAGAGATTTGGCCACGGCTCACAGAGTTGTCGCGGCCGCAAAACTTGCGCAAAATGCTCTTCGAAGGACCATCAATCCGAAGAATGTGTTGCTAACCCACGGTGTGCAAATTGTGAAGGCGACCATGCTGCCTACTCCAGGGCTTGTCCGTCCTGGAAGAAAGAAAAAGAAATCATTACTCTCAAGACTACGCAAAACATTTCTTTCAAAGAAGCAAGAAGGCAATACTCTCAAACAAACAAATTTTCCTTCACTGCAAAAACAAACTTCGCCGATGTGGTGCGTGGGCGCGGCGCACCACACCAGGCTTCGGCACCTGTCCAGGTCACACGTAGTGAGCCTGGGGCGGGGCCAACCACGCCGTCTGGTGGAGTAGCTCACGCTACTCCGCCTACCCCAAAGGAGGGGACGCAGACCCCCGGGTCGGCGGGCCCAAAGACCTCTTCCCACAGGTCGAGGTCTAACTCAAAAATCAATGTGCCTCCTGCACGGTCGTCCAGTGCCTCTGCAGAGGCGATGGACACGACCCCGGGCAGCCCCTCACCGTCCACGTCGGATGGTCGGCGGAGCTCCCTGGATCGGTCAAAAAAAGACAGGCCCCGAGTCACGGGGCCATAAACAACTTGATCTAGCTTTTCAATCAGTACAAACACAAAACTAAGATGGCTTTCATAATACAGTGGGACTGTAGAGGAATGTTGAGGAACTACAGTGATATAACTCATATTCTAGGGTCAGTGATGCCTCTAGCCCTATGTCTCCAGGAGACCAATCTTGGTCCACAACATTCAAATATCTTAAAACATTATGCAACTTTTAGGCGTGATCGCGAACATGCAAATAGACTCTCGGGAGGCGTCGCAATCATCATCCAAAGCGGCGTCCCGGCTCAAGAAATCAAACTGAAAACAAAACTTGAGGCGGTTGCGGTTAGCGTCATCAGCTACAAAACCATAACAATATGTTCTGTATATCTTCCCCCACACATCACATTAACATGCCAAGATCTAGAAGGCCTGATCGATGAACTGCCAGAGCCATTTCTGGTAGTTGGCGATTTTAACGCTCACTCTCCGTTTTGGGGAAGCGAACGCTGTGACTCTAGAGGCCAAACAATCGAAGATTTTATACTTTCGAATAATGTCTGTCTTTTAAATACGGGAAAAGCCACATATTGCTGTCCAGGCTCAGCCAAAATGAGCTCTCTCGATTTAGCTTTCGCATCACCATTAATTTTTAACGATTTTAAATGGGATGTTTTAAATGACCCCATGGGCAGCGATCACTTACCTACCGTCATCAGGCTCTCATCGTCCACTCCAATCATCCCCACAAGGCCACGGCGCTGGAAAATTCAGCTCGCCGACTGGTCACTTATTACAAAAAAATGCCACTCTGGAAAAGGAATTTTGTGACGACCTTAGCACAGATGAAATTAATGAGAAGTTTACTGAATGCATAATATCGGCCGCAACACTCGCTATACCACAAACAACAGGACTTTCACAAAAGAAACACAAAGTGTGGTGGACAAAAGAATGCACATTAGCAAAAAAAGAACAAAACAAAGCCTGGAGCGCTCTGCGTCGATATCCCACTGCAGAGAACCTACTCACCTTTAAGAAGGCAAAAGCCAGAGCGCGGTATGTGCGAAGAAATGCAGAGAAAACCTCTTGACAGAAATATGTCTCCTCAATAAATAGTTCAATAACATCAAAGAAAATGTGGGAAAAAGTGCGTAAATTTACTGGTGACCATACCCCTTTCACACTTCCTCTCTTGACAGCACCCGGGACACAAACATCTTTAGAAGAACAGGCCAACATACTGGGCGAGCATTTTGCTGAGATCTCAAGCTCATCCAACTACACAAGCACATTTCAAAAACACAAAGCAATAGCTGAAAAACAAAAATTTCCATCTGGAGCAGGTGTTCATGAGGATTATAACCAGCCTCTCACACTAGAAGAATTAAACAAGGTACTATCTTCTGGCAAAAAGACAGCACCGGGATCAGACAACGTGCATTACGCTATGCTTGCACATCTCTCCGAGGCTGCTGTAGAGGCACTGTTAAAATTTTTTAATAAAATCTGGATAACTGGCAATATACCTGACGAGTGGAAAAAAGCAGTCATAATACCTTTTCTCAAACCCGGAAAACCACCAACAAGTCCTAGCAGTTACAGACCAATAGCCCTCACCAGCTGCATTGCTAAATCTTTCGAAAGTGTAATAAACATTAGATTGACCTTCATACTTGAATCTCGGCAACTATTAGATACACACCAATGTGGGTTCAAAAAAGCATGCTCGACCACAGATCACCTTGTCCGTCTAGAAAACACCATCCGGGAGGCGTTCATCCACAAGCAGCACTGTATTGGGGTCTTCTTCGACTTGGAGAAGGCCTACGATACTACGTGGAAGTTCGGCATCCTCCGTGACCTAGCAGAGCTAGGTATCCGCGGCAGGATGTTGAACTGCTTGAACGACTTCCTGGCTAACCGCACATTCCGAGTCCGCCTAGGAGCAACTCTCTCCATGACTTTCACCCAAGAGAACGGCGTACCCCAGGGGTGCATTCTAAGCACGACACTCTTCATAGTAAGAATGAATTCCTTAGCTAAAGTAATACCCAAGTCCATAATGTATTCAGTCTATGTAGATGACCTACAAATAGCATGCACGTCCTCCAGCATATCAACCTGTGAGAGACAAATACAAATCACACTAAATAAACTAGGTGCTTGGGCAGACATAAATGGGTTTAAATTTTCTCCTCAAAAAACAGTAGCTGTTCTTTTTTCATTGCGACGAGGCCTACAGGTCGATCCCAATCTATACTTGAATCACACTGCGCTACCAATTAAACTAGAACACAAATTTTTAGGCGTAACTTTCGACAAGAAACTAACATTTCTACCACATATTAACAACCTTAAAAAGAAAGCTTCTCAAGCCCTCAATATCTCAAAAGTTCTCTCACGGAAGCGGTGGGGGTCCGATAGAGCAAGCCTTTTACAAATATATCGCTCTCTGGTGCGCTCCAAGCTGGACTACGGGTGCATAGTATATGGTTCGGCAAGAGCATCCTACTTAAAAAGATTAGACCCCATTCATAATCTTGGTCTGCGCCTATCATCTGGAGCATACAGAACATCACCAGTAGTTAGCCTTTACGTTGAAACTAATGAAGCCGCTCTTGAGGATCGAAGAATCGCCCTTACATGCTCATACGTCTTAAAAATCCGTTCTCTTCCGAAACATCTCTCCCATCCAGTTGTCACCAAGTGCCCATCTAAAAGATTATTCATCAACAAACCACATTCTATCAGACCATTACTGCTGCGCTTTGAAGATAAATGTGAAGAGCTAACAATACTAGATGCCCTACCGAATATTGCACAAAGGAATGAATATTTACCACCATGGTACAGCCTGCCTTCAGTATGTGACCTCACAATGACACATTTAGATAAAAAGCAAACGCCAAATGAGTACATATTACAGGAATTCTTTGCACTACAAGAAAAGTATGACACTTACATTGAATTTTATACCGATGGCTCAAAAACAGAAAGTCACGTTGGAAGTGCAGTAATCCAAGGAAAAAACAAACAGATAATGCGACTACCAGAATTCGCATCGGTTTTAACTGCTGAGTGTTATGCCATCTTTGTAGCTGTGGAAAAAATAGTAAGAGAGAATATCAAAAATAGCATCATTTACACCGATTCCCTGAGCATGCTCAAAGCACTGCACTCCAGAAATGCTGCTGAACCCATAATAGGTAACATCATACATAACATTGTTAAAATCACAAAACAAAAACATAACATTAAATTCTGCTGGGTTCCTAGCCATGTTGGAATCGTAGGTAATGAGAAAGCAGATGTATGCGCTGCACAAGCCCGGAATGGCCAAATAAAGCAAGTGAGCATACCGCACAGGGATTGCTTAAAGTTTATCAACAGTAAACTCAGAAATAAGTGGCAGGCCGCATGGCAAGATCACGTAAACAACAAATTAAATTCTGTGAAATCAATTTTAGGGGAATGGCAATCATGTAGGCATCAAGAACGTTTTACCGAAGTTATTTTATGTCGGCTCCGCATTGGACACACCCACCTCACGCATAACTTTCTGCTAGCCAAACAAAACAAACCTCTCTGTGAAATGTGTGGTGCTGAACTCACAGTGAACCACATTTTAATTTCATGCATAAAACTAGAAGAACTAAGAAAGAAATATTTCACAACATTTTACAGGAAAAGCATCCCATTACACCCCATGCTACTCTTAGGTGATCGAGCACTGGTTGACATTTCATGTATTTTTAGGTTTCTCAAGGAAGCCAACGTTTTAAACAAACTCTAAGTATTTTTAAAAAGCTTCACCATTAACAAAAACTCTAACCTTGTGTTTGGCGCATCATAGCCTCAGTTGCTTTTGCGCCATAAAAATCAATATAACTAACTAACTATCTTTAAAGCTGCCGCATTAAGCTGACTCATCCTACGCCATGGTGTGTAAGTCAGTGATTTCATACAGGCTGCATGTGCACCCGAAGTGCTCCATGAACGGCTGCGTTTTGGAAGGGAGGGTTTTGTTGTGTGCGCCTGATGAGGAGACGGACGCATACAGTTATGAGGCCGCTGTCGAAGGCAGAGGTCGCAAAATATGGCTCAAGTTAGAAACAGAGTCTTCCTAACGTGGTAGCGTGCCAGACCTATCCGCCACCTTGGTGAGAAGACGGTCGTAGGCTTTCGCAAAGCAGCATGGCGTATCGATCACAGAACAAAACGAAAGATACCATCGTCCACCAGATGCTTGTGAGCCCCACATGTTTTTCGGTCGTTCCTTCACACCATCGAATGACCACAGTCTACTCAACTGTGCCCAGTCTGTGTAGATAGTTATACGCAATCTGGGAAAATATGTAAAGGCCGTAGAATGATACGGCCAAAAGAAATCAATTGATTAATATATGTCTTATTAAGAGTTCATAATAATGCTAATTTAGGAATTTAGCTTATAGCTGGGATTCGGAAAGACGTAATTTTTCGGCTAACTTTCTAGAACCGATTGGGAAGTTTTGTTTTTACACGTTTTGTCATGTACCGACTTACTCCATGCCATTATGTAAATACATACACGCCAACATGCATGCAAACACGGTTTTTTTCTCAATTCGCAGAAGTTACCGTGGCTGTATGATCACACACTGGTGAAATTAACCGTACCAGTAAACAGACAAATAATAGAATTGGCAAAGCTGCATCGGGAGCGAATGCTGCCACGTGCTCGTACAAAGTGATTCCTAAATACAGTGTGCGTTCTTCAACTACATGGCGCCTCGTTTTTGGGGTGCTATTAGTCTGCAACAAAGGCATACCTGCCACAAATGTCCCGTGGAGAACACAATTCCAAATTTCTAATTTCTCCTGCTCAGCCGCAACACTCGAGGGATGTTAAATGAGTAGTCTAAGTCAGTGTGTTCTATCAGTGTTAGAAAACTAAGGTCCTGAGCGGATTGACACACACCTGGACCTGCGATACAGGAAGCACCGCATATGCTGGCGCAAGGAACAAGCTTGCCAAATCAACGCACCGCCCCACTTCGGCTGTTAAAAAAAAAACCATTTTTACCCTTTGTGTAATAAATGAACCCACTTCTTGTGGCTTTCAGTGTGCTGATGATGATAGCGAATGCTATAAGGCTCCTTGTTTTGAACGCCGAAGCATCCGATCGCCATGGATGGAATGTAAAGACTAGTATACTTGATCTTAAGGGGCAAATAGCCAATAAGAATCTGCGCCAGGAAGTCCAGAACCAAAATAAATCACGCCTGGCTATAAATAGTTTATCGGTTCTATCAGCATGTTAATTATTATAGCCATTTGGTGCAGTAGGGCTTCCCGCTTTATGTTGTGAATTGCTATATTGCACAGCATTATGGCCCGTAGAAGAAGCTGCATGAGCGGGTTTATGATAAGAGCTGTAGGCTATGATCTTTTTCACATTAACCATCCTGAAAGGTGCGTTTTAATTCATTTAGAAAAAAGGTCGCACTGGATGACATATTTATTCGAACGTATTGTTAGCCGCCATGGTGGCACAATGGTTATGGCGCTCGGCTGCTGACCCCAAAGACGCGGGTTTGATCCCGGGCGCGGCGACCGAATTTTGATGGAGGCAAAATTCTAGAGGCCCGCGTACTGTGCGATATCAGTGCTCGTTAAAGAACCCCAGGAGGTCGAAATTTCCGGAGCCCTTGACTACGGCGTCCCGACGACGATATGTGCACTGCACAGAGCCGTAATCGCCTATGGAAAATTCCTTGTTTAAACCACTACACCTTGGCCAATCCCCCTGTGGGCATGTGCCATGTTTTAAGAGGAAGAAGAAGAAGAAGAAGCGCGAGCGTGTGTTGCAGTCTAACAGGAGGTGTGATCGGCTGCGGCATTAGATAGTGCCCCGTGCAGTGTTTAGCGAAGCTGATTTTTTCCGCGCTGCCGCAGGTTAGAAACTAAATCACGGCAATATTTTATTTCTGCGTCGGCTGTTGCTGTGCTAGGTTTTGCCAAGGTCGCCTCTAATGTCAAGCTTCACAGAAAATCGATGAGCTGGTTAGGCCTGGTGAAGTAGTGCTTTCACACTAAAACTTGGCGGGGGCATAGCTTTGGTTAAGCCTGGTAGGTTGCGAAAGCGCGCAGCGCGTCCAACTGAAGGAACGCAGTGCGTCGCGTCTACAGGTCACGCGTGGCTACCGGTCCGCGCTGCGCTACGACTGAAAGTAGGGCCATTTTTTTTACCTACACTGGCTACACTAGTGTAGCCAGTGTTTATTGATTTCATTATACGCTTGCTACACCAGTGTAGCCAGTGTAGGTAAAAAAAATGACCCTAGTGTCTTGGAACGCAGTGCGCTGCGCCTAAGGTCACGCGTGGCTACCGGCTTATTGAGGAAGGGAAATGGCGCAGTAATTATCTGTCATCTCGGCGGTCAATCTAACCGCACCGTAAAGGAAGGGAGGAACGCCACCACCCGTTCGGCGCGATGCCTTCTTGTTGCGACTGAAAGAAAGAGAACTTGTAGAACGCCGCTGGGCTCGCCATTCTGCGGCATAGGCCAACACCCTCTAAAGAAGTTTGAGAGGGTGTTGCATAGGTGCGTTGCTTGAGATCAGTCCAATTCCAAAAAACATGCATGCAGATATACATAAGGCGAATGAATGAATGAAAAACTTTATTGTACTACAAGTGTTCTTTCTCGAAGCGTAGGTGGAGCTCTCAGTCCAGGGCCCCAGTGGCATTTGCACTCTTGCAAGCCCTGTCGATCAGCTTGAGCTGCTCTTCAGGCTTCGAGCTGGACAGCGCCGCCTCCCACTGCTCCGGTGTTGGTGTGTTGTTTATCGGCGCTGCCTGCATTTTCTGACAGGCCCATGTAACGTGGTAAAACGTCGGGTGTTCACCGCATAGCGGGCATTTGTTGGCATATGTGGAAGGATAGATTTTGCTGAGTAAACTCAGATTGGGGTATGTATTAGTCTGCAGTTTTCTCCAGGCAACCGACTGCTCTCTACTAAGGTCTTTGTGGGGAGGAGGGTAGGCCCTACGGAGGGCTCGTTGGTGTTCTAAGATGGCTCCATACCGTCTAGTGACTGCGTCCAGTTCCCCTTCGGTGCGCGCCCCCCGGTTGGCGTATGCTCGGGCATTGGCGTCCGCACATTGGTTCCCTTTGACAGCCTCATGGCCTGGTGTACACGTGATGAAGCATCTCGTACAAGTGATTGTCCCCGCCTTGAGTATGTGAATGGCTGCAGTGGATATGCGTCCACTGCTGTATCTTCTGCACGCCTCTTGCGAGTCTGTAATGATGTGTGCATGGGGCTCGTCACTCTGCTGGGTGATGGCGAGTGCACGCTGGCTACCGAGCTGTATCGGCGTCTGTATGTTGTTGCGTCAACGTATAATACGTCTTTTGCCCCAGCGAACCTTCTTTCGTGGAATTCAGATCTTGCCTTTCTTCTCGCCTTATGTATATCGGGATGCATGTTTTTTGGAATCGGACTGATCTCAATGATCCTCCTGATTTCATTTGGAACGCTCGCTGTGCTGTTGATTTCTTTCAAAGCGTACCTCATGCCGAGCCACCGCAGCGTGTTTCGACCTGTTGCGGACAGCATCAGTCTTGTTTTCTGCGCGAGAAGGTGGGCCTCGATATGTTCTTGTACTGTGTTGTTTATGCCCAGTTTAAGGAATTTCTCCGTCGATGTGTTGACCGGCAGTCTCAGAGCGCATTTGTATGCTTTTCTAAGAATTGCCTCTAAAAGAAAGGCAAGATCCGAATTCCACGAAATAAGCTTCGCTGGGGCAAAAGACGTATTATACGTTGACGCAACAACATACAGACACCGACACGGCTCGGTAGCCAGCGTGGTGATCACCAGCTCAGGGAAATCAACTGCATTTCGATAAAAACCAACATCCTCGAGGCTGTGGAAGCAGCAGTTGCACAACCATCACCCAGCAGAGTGACGAGCCCCATGCACACATCATTACAGACTCGCAAGAGGCGTGCTGAAGGTACAGCAGTGGACGCATATCCACTGCAGCCATTCACATACTCAAGGCGAGGAAAATCACCTTTACGAGATGCTTCATCACGTGGACACCAGGCCATGAGGCTGTCAAAGGGAACCAATGTGCGGACGCCAACGCCCGAGCATACGCCAACCGGGAGGCGCGCACAGAAGGGGAACTGGACGCAGTCACTAGACGGTATGGAGCCATCTTATAACACCAACGAGCCCTCCGTAGGACCTACCCTCCTCCCCACAAAGACCTTAGTAGAGAGCAGTTGGTTGCCTGGAGACAACTGCAGACTAATACATACCCCAATCTCAGTTTACTCAGCAAAATCTATCCTACCACATATGACAACAAATGCCCGCTATGCGGTGAACACCCAACGCTTTACCACGTTACATGGGCCTGTCAGAAAATGCAGGCAGCGCCCATAAACAACACACCAACACCGGAGCAGTGGGAGGCTGCGCTGTCCAGCTCGAAGCCTGAAGAGCAGCTCAAGCTGATCGACAGGGCTCGCAAGACTGCAAAGGCCGCTGGGGCCCTGGACTGGGGGCTCCACCTACGCTTCGAGAAAGAGCCCTTGTAGTACAATAAAGTTTTTCATTCATTCATTCAGCGACGCCTTGTACAACTCCTCAGACATGACTAAGCGGAGCGCGCCTGCGGCGCCCCGTTTATCCTCTCCTAGCGAGCGCCCTCACGCGGCAGGCCGAGGAGGCCGTCACGTAGTAGCCGACGCACCGAGCGAAGGAACGACTACGGCCGAAGAGACGAGTTGGGGCCCCTGCTATCCTCTGGTCGTGACGTCACGCTGTCACGTGGTCGTGCGCCGCAGCTGCGCTGGAGCGAGCGGACGACCTCCACCGACGGCAGAAAAGTGCTGGCAATATTGCTTTCGCCATAAAATTGCCATGGTTAAGCTTGGTTCTTCAGAGTAATAATTATGCTAGAAGGACACAACAGTTCTCAGTTTAGCCGCGATGTCTATCAGGTGCGCGCTGCGGTCCTCACACTGTCCTGTCGCCGGTCACGCTCTTGCTGCCGATCAAGGGAAAACTCCAATAGCTTCGATGCAGTCTCGATGCATCTTTATGCAGTCTTTATGCAGCTTCGATGCAGTCTACTTCAGCACTCCTTCTGACTAAAAAAACTGGTGCTTAAAAACCAATAACTTCTTCACATTTAGCGCGATTAAAGTTGTCACAGGTTGTAAAGCAATTGTGCTTACAAGAATTGAGAAAAATACAGCCATTTTAGCAGACACACCTTATCCCCCACAGCAATTTGCTCTCCCTTTGAGAGACGAAGCCGAAGGTGACAACTAGTAAGCCAAGAAGGGCCAACGCCATTTTTGTAAATTACGCGTGCTTCCCCTAAAGAGAAGCGCTTTGTTGCGCTACTCGCGGATGTCCAGTACAGCACCAGTTATATAAGCCCTGGGTTTCGAATTCCGGTCAAGAATAAATACGCGAAAAGAGGTCTGCGGGGGTCATTAATGGTACAAAGCACCCAGCAATTCCATTTCCCTTCCCATCAAGACACGCATAAGAGAAGTTTATTAGGACTCACGATCAAAAATGAACATACATGAAAAAAATTACCGACGATTACGTTACTTCCTAATGCGAAATTTGAGCGCAGCAAATAAGCTGTTTCACCTTTTCGATAGATTGAGGCAAAGAAATCGAGCAACACATGTATGCGCTATCACAGATTTTTTTTTTATTTTTCACACGTATTCCGTTAACAAAGACTCCACTAACAGTTCTTGACAGTCATGAAGGAAGCTTTGTGGTCGGAGAAATAGACTGATATATGTTCGACTTGGTACACCAATGCTTGATTCTCAAAGACGAGATCTATACAAGTGCCTCGCGAGGTTGTCACAGCCGTGGGACGCGTTACGAGCGAGAGGAACGGGATGTTCTCCCGCATAAGTGTTAGGAAATTGCTGTTTGTCTTTATGTCAACATTAAAGTCCCCCACTACTAACATCGGTGTGGATCGATGGACGGTTAATGCGAGTTGCAGGAAGTGCACGACGTCTTTCGTGAGTGCGGTAGGGGCGAAGTAGGCAGCTACTACCAGCAAGCCGTTGGGCAACTTTGCGGCGCACAGTTCGGCAACTTCATGTGACGTGCCAAACATTTCGACTGGTATTGCAGAGAGACCTGTGCGCAAGTAGATAGCGACTCCCGCCGCTCTGTTGTGGTCTCTGCGAGCACCACAGCAGTATAGGAAATCTATGATTTCGAGAGGCTCTTCGGGATCCATCCAGGTTTCAGCAAAGCAAAGTACAGAGGAATGGCGCAGAATGTGATCGTGGTGTACGTCCTTGGCATGTGCGGCAAGGGAGCGTACGTTAAGAATGTGGTTGTGAATGATGAATGAAGTGCTGCCAGCGAATGACGCGTCCATTGGCTGTCTGCGTGTGTTACTGATGTGTGGTTAACATGTTAAGCTTCGCCTGTAAGAGTGGAACGCGACAGCGTCATGCAACGCTGCCAGGGAGTCCACAGAACGCCATCGCCAATTCGGCTGTACGCCTTGCTGGACGGTAAATTTATTTTTTGAGGAAAGGAAATGTATCTCTCTCGCATATCTGGGTGGACACCTGCACCTCGCCGTAAGGGAAAGGGGGAAGATGGGAGTGAACGAAGACGCCGTATTAGCTAGACGCGCCTTTGTTCATTCCAAACCATTCAGCTGGCATTACGGAGTGGCTAGCCTGCTCGTATCGCACTCCGGAGACCCTGGTTCGATTCCCCAACTCGACCAATTTCGTTCTCGGTTTTATTGATTTATGCGGTCTAACTAGAAAGGTTAATTAGGCTATTTCATATTTATATTCTTGTATTTCTATCCATCGTGTTCTGTCATTAACCTGTCAATTGTTGGAACTGTCTAGGATGTTCGACACAACGTATATGAAACGAGCAACGTCTTACTGAGTGGGGAAGTGCGTGGTGGTGGAGGGAACGCGGCTTCGTACTTATCTGTTTTTTTCAGCAGCGTCTCCTTCCGCGGACGCTGTTGTCGCTGCGGCGCGCGTCTTTCTTTTCTTTTCTTTTCTTCTGACCTCTTCATTCTCCTCTATATTAATTAGGCTAATTGATTAATTAAGCAATTAACTAAACTCAGTCCAACTTAGTTGCAGCATCACTATACGATCCCTTTGATTGGTTGCATGGCTACTAGCCAAAGTACAATTGGCCCCATTTGAAATTCGCGCACTGTGACGTCACGAGCATTTCGACCAATTGAAAAGCGTTACATTGGGGGCGGAGCTGGTTACGAGGCCGACGCCGACGCCGACGCCGACGACGACGCGAAACCCAGGAACGGACGCCAAAGAGCTGCGCTCTAAAAGGGACATCCGTCCCTCTACAAAAACAAAGATACATCGGCAACTGATGTCGCCCTATGCACACACACTCACAGGGGACGTAGGTGTCCAAAAACAAAAAGTGTCCAAGAACACACCTTTTATTCGAACCGTTTCTTTCCGTTACTTACGCGTAGCCGTTACAGAGGAGGTAGCGAAGCCCTTTGGGTTAGCTCGCAGAAAGCCGCTGGTTATGCGCGCTTTGTCATGGAAGCTCAAACCAGGCAATGCACGATCCGCAAATATATTCTTTACTAGTTTTTAGCGCTCCTGTTTTGCTCAGCAGTGCTTAGCCAGAAATAGTTTCAAACCAAATATGAAAACTCAGAGGTCATATGTAGGCGCAGAAATACTTTGGCAGTTCCGCGCCTTCCCCGCACGGAATATGCGCCAGTCCCCGCGAATGGAGGAAGGCCACCATGCAGAATCCTCCCGGCAAGAAAAAACCCGAATCGTTGCGCGTGCAGCTGAAGGCGCAGTGTATGACATAAAAGAGCTGCATGGGCGACAGTCCGATGTCCGGCAGCACGCGGCGTTCGGCGAACGGCAGACGCTTGAAGGTGTTCTGCGCTATGCGCGACGCTCTGGGGTGGAACAGGGAGCGCGTGTCAGCGGCGAGCTCATGCTGGGGATCATCGATGGATATCTGCTTGCTTCGTACGCCCTGGAAGGAAAGTAGAGTGGGACATTGCATTATTGGGTGTTACTCTCACACTTATCCTCAACTTCTCAGATTGAAAGAACTACGACACAGCCGCCGGGTCCTTCCACGCCTTTCTCCACATCTTACTTGCCGCGGATATACTTCCATTAGACAAGCGCAAGAAAATGCTGTTCCATGTCACCTGTACAAACACCATATGCTTAAGCGCTCTGACAGACCGCGCTGTCATGTACGTGGGTCCTACCCTGACAAGACAATGCAACAGACATACTGGACCTGCTCATGCTCCACACGGTCACTACACTGTACCTCCAACACACACAGCTACCCTATTCTTGGAGAGCGGGGCCAATCCTCCTGTTGCGCTGTGCCCTGGTCTCTGCTTGATGCCCGATTGTTGGGCGATTAGGCCTCCGACTATCCCGGCTTAATACGGCGACCCGGAACGCGGTCGAAAAATAAATGTTTTCTCTCTCTCTCTTTCTCTGTCCCCAGAATATCTGCCCTTCGGATGGTCCAATTCGCTTTCTACTTATTGACCATGCCTTTGAACAATGATGTAGCCGATATTTTGTTTCGTGTTGCGTTGCAAGCGCTGAATAAATCAAACATCGCTGCTGCGGTCTGCAGTGTGCTTGGCTACACATACCGCGAGTTTCAACGAAAATTTTGAAAAATTTTCAAAAATGGGCTTGGTAGGGTGAAATTATGGCTTTTTCGGCATGGTATTGCCAGGCCTGGCGGACACCAGAAAACTAGGGAATCATCTTAACTAGTAAGCTGATTAACTAACTTCTAATAATTAACTTTTTACCTATTAGACTTAGGCGCGTGGTTGCAATTAGAGATCTGTAGCCGGTCATTAGTAATAGCCATATCAGTTTTTAGAATTTCTAAAACGCAATTACACTTGGCGCTGTGGCTCGACAAAATTTGGCTTTTCGACTAGTTACGTGCACTGGAGCGGTTGCTTTTCCTGCAAGCTTTCAAAAGCGCATGTATTTTCGCACGATGCACCCAAACTTCTTCGAGCCGCAGCGGCGAGGGTAATTGCGTTTTCGAAATTCTAAAAACTGATAAGGCTGTTAATAACGACCGGATACAAATCTCTAATTACAACTAGGCACCTGACTCTACAAGTTAAAAAGTTAAGTTTTAAAAATTAGTTAACCAGCTTAATACCTAAGACGATTCGCCGGCTTTCTAGTCTCCGTCAACATTGGTAATACTGTGCAGCAAAAGGCATGTTTTTACCCCAGAAAGCCTATTTCTGAAAATTTTTGATAGTGTTCGTAGAAACACCCGATATATTAGCTTTTCTCGGGGGTCAGAGCAAGCCGTTTACCTTCGATTCTCGAGAATATCGCATACAGTCTCGCGTAACATATGCGGTCTCGCTCCACTGTGTCGGAATAAATATATGCAGGCGAGTACAAAGGAGCAGGGTGTTCAATACAATGCGCAAATTCCTAGCATTCCTTGTGACGACGAGAAGTCGGCCACTTACGGCACCGCCTTCAAGACCGGTTGGTTCTCTTCGGGTGCACAGTAAAATGAGCAGATAAATGAAGCGGATAAGTCACTGTAGCCTTATGCGATCACTCTAATCTCAACTTTGCACCTCTCCGGACTGTCGAGGTTACACAAGCATTCCACTATCGTGCTACACTCCAAGATGCAGGAAAAATAAATGCCCCTCGTCGGGCCAAATGTCGCCAAGGCCCAAGTCGGCCCTAACCCATAGATACTGTCAACTCGATACGGGGCAGTCTGCAATGGCTGGGCTCAGATAAGGATGGTAGTGGATGTCTCACTATCTGCTTCTTGCTTTGCAATGTTTTTAAGGCGAAAGCCTTTAATGCCTCATCGTTGTCGACAGAAGGCTGTCAGCACAGATGTCACACTTTTGGCGGGCGTCCACCGAGATATGTGAAACAGTTACTGCGTAGCTTCCTTTCGTCAAATACAATTTTCATCTTCATTACAGCCCCTCGTTCTCTTTTTTCGGTCTCTCCCACTTCCTCCCTTCTTCTACAAACGGATGACGGGTGTCCACCGAGATATGAGACAGTTAATGCGTAATTTCCTTTCCTCAAACACAATTTTCATTTTCATTACGGCCCTTCTTTCTCTTTATTCTTTCACTCCCCCTTCCTACCTTCCTGTCGGTGCGGTTGAGGTGTCCACCGAGATGACAGAAAATTAGTGCCCCGTTTCCTTCCCTCAAAAAGCGTTGCGTTCAAAAAGGCATCGCGCCGAACGGGAGGTGGGGTTCCCTGGACTCCCAGCAGCGCTACAACACGCTTTCGCGTGCCACTCCTAAAGGCTAAACTTAAGCGTCATTAATTAGTAGTTAATTAGCAGTTAGTCATTAATAAGTAATTAGGAATTAGTTAGTAATTCGTCATTACTTAGTAATTAGTCATTAATTATGCGCGCGACCCGCCGCGGTGGCTCAGTGGTAAGGCGCTCGTCTACCGAGCCGGAGTACCCAGGTTCGAACCCGACCGCGGCGGCCACGTTTCCATGGAGGCGAAACGCAAGAGGCGCCCGTGTGCTGTGCGATGTCAGTGCACGTTAAAGATCCCCAGGTGGTCGAATTATTCCGGAGACCTCCACTACGGCACCTCTTTCTCTCTTTCTTCTTTCACTCCCACCTTCCTCCCTTCCCTTACGGCGCGGTTCAGGTGTCCGCCAAGATATGTGAGACAGTTACTGCGCCATTTCCTTTCCTCAAAAACCAATTTACCAATTTACCAATTATGCGCGCCGTCATCCAGTGGTGACGTCACCAGTGCCACAGAGGCAGTCAAAGTAGTGCGGAAAACGCTTTGGCCTCAACACACTTTAGACAGTCAAAGTGCCCCCAGAATTTTTATACGTGATGGGCAAACATAACTGACAAGTTAACGGCCCTTAGTTTTGCATGAAACGCTGTAGTTGCTTGAAAAAATATTGTTTTTACAAGACCAGGCAAACATCGCTTTTGCTATTTTTTTTAGATTCCAAGTTTGGAATCCCACAGGAACAAAAATTAAAATTTGTGGATCATCAATATTTTGTCAAAAAATATATCCAAATTCTAGATGGAACCAGTGCAAAAGCCTTTAACAGCGCAGCTCTTAGGCGTCAGTTCCTGCTCTCCGCGTCGTAGTCATCGGCGTAAGAGGTGGCGGGTTGGCAAGTACTGCAAGAGCGAAACGCCCCGGCCACGGCGAGAGCGAAGGACAGCCGGAACATGACTGCCTCGGTAAGATTCCGGGGGGGTGGTGAAAACCTTCATTAAGAATAAACAGAAGGTATGTTTCGATCGGCCCGGGGCCGATCTTACAAACACTAGGTGGAGGTCCCTAGTATGGGACCCCAGTGGCGGTGGCCGCCGCCCGGGCGCGCCCGACTAAGGTTTGTTGGGCCTGTAAGTCGTGGCAGGCGAGCAGGGTCGCCTCCCAGTCCTCCCAGGTTGGGTTGGGAATGGGGGGAATAGCGGGGTTGGAGGAGCAGGCCCACACCATGCGATAGGTGTCAGAAGACACTGCACTACAGTGTGGGCAGCTGCCGCTAAAGGAGGGGTCAAAATGTTTTAGCGCTGCCGGGCACAGCAATGTATTGGTCAGAAGGCGGAGAAGGAGCCGCTCATCCGCGTTCTTCAGGCCTTTACATGGGCTAGGGTAAAGGCGATGACAATATTGATAGTATGTTGTAATATCTTTGAATGTATACACCGGATTAAAATCGGGTTCCTGAACGGGTGGGGTGGAGAAAACAGCCCGGTGAGAGAACGCGCGGGCTGCTGCGTCTGTTCCCTAGTTTCCTGCCAACCCCTGATGGGCAGGGGCCCATATAAGGTGGCGGTGTGCGGGGTCCGTATCCCGTATAGGATGGCTAGCAGCGTAACAAGCCACCTTCCAGCCGGGGCAGGTAGAGTGGAAATACGTTACGAGCTGCGCTCAAATTTTGCATTACCTGCTATCGTAATCGTCGGTCCATTTTTTTTGCTCTTTTCACTTGCCAGCAAAAACAAATCGCAAACAAGGTTCAAAATGCTATGCGGGCCAAGAAGGGTACTTTCATGAATATTGCCACGTATCGTTGTAGTGTCTTGGTTCGCGCAAGGCCCCACGAAAGGGGTGTTATTAGAAGCGAGAAGGGGTGTGTTAGAAGCGACCGGATTCATCTCGATTGATCACAGCCATGAAGAGCAGCATCTACGTGTTTCCAGATTAGTGTAGATGATCTTGACCTGTTATCTGGGAGTTTCCTTGCCGGCTTTAAATTGAACGATGCCGCGAGCAGCGGGCATTCTTAGTTCGACGATTGACGAGCACGTTTGTTGCTTACGCCGCCGCCGAGTGATTCAGTTCTTTTGCGGGCGCAAGTCAGCCCAAATAAAGAGCTTCGTTTTCAAGTCTTGTTCATGTATTCCTGACCGCTGGATTGCCGTCACTACAACGTGACCTCTGGTGGAGGTGCGGGGTAGCCTTCCAGGTACCGGACAGCTCCTGCAAGTCGTGACGCCAGCCCTTTGAGTTATTCACCGGAAGACCTGTCTCCAGTATACCACGCAGCCTCTGGAGCCTCCAGCCATGACTTACGCCGCAGCAGTGCGCCGTCCTGTACCTCGACGACGGGACCCAAGCCCCTATCGCCCTTAGCCAGCTGCGCTGGAGCGCTGCCCTCTCGCCCCTACTCGCCCGTTCCACGAGCGTCGCACACGGCCGAGGAAGGAAGGGAAAACTTTATTTACACTAATGGTTTTTCCTGCGGTTTGGGGCATCTTCAGAGACGTCTTGGTTCTACCCCCAGGAGCCTTCTCTGTCGAAGTCGTCCGCCTCTAATCAGTGGTCGGTTGCCCTCAGTCCAGGGCTCCGCTGGCCACTGCCGCCCGTTGAGCTCGCTGTACCAGACCTTGTTGGTCTTCGCAGCGGTCGCTGGACAGCAGAGTCTCCCACTGCTCCGCACTCGGGTTTTGTATTTTGGGGACCACGTCTATGTTTTGGCAGGCCCATGTGATGTGGTATAGAGTAGGTTTTTCGTCGCACCAGGGACATTTGTTCGTGTATATCGTAGGGTGCATTTTGTTTAGTATATGTAGGTTTGGGAAAGAGCCTGTTTGTAATTGTCTCCAAGTGACAGCTTCCTCTCTACTGAGAGATTTGTGCAGTGGGGGATATCGCATTCTTCTGCCTCTATAGTTTTGTAGTATGGCCGAGTATTCCCTGGGTGCTGGCGCGAGTCCCGCGGTCTCGTCGGAAGCTCGGAAAGTAATGTATCCTCGAGCTATCCTGTCGGCCTCTCGGTTCCCTGCCACCCCCGTGTGCCCCGGTACCCACACAATTTTGTGTCGGATCTTGTCGTTTTGTTCTTCCCGGTTTTTAATTCTGTCACTCGCTGCGAGGAGTATACGGAGCGCGTGACGACCTATCCTGCGACGAGTGGAGAACACCCGACCAGCGCCGCCAACTATGCTTCCACTGCGGAGAATCCTGTCACGTTCTCCTGTACTGCCCATACAGGAAAATGGGCATCCGAGGGTTCTCTTACGACGCCCCACGACCCCGACCCAGCCAGCGAACAGCCGAAATCGAGGATTTTTTGCTTCGGGAAGAACACTCATCACCGAACCGCCTATCACGTTCCCCGTCGCCATCGTCACCGCGCTTTATATCCTCTAGCCGAGGCTACGCACTGCGTGGCCGCTTCCCCAGCCCCCGAAGGTGAAACTGAATAAAGCAGCCTCTGGAGGTGAGGTTGCTTCTGAGCGCAAGAACTAAGATCCTCCAACGGCGAAAACAGAAGACCATGCCTGAACTACGATGACAACTACGACGACAAACGACGACACCGACGGCAACAACGACACGGCCAGACTTGAAGCTTTTACCATTGCCCTTAAACCTTATAATGAACGCTAATGGACTCGAATTTTGCATTCTCCGTGTTTATTTTCATTTTCAAGCATTGAGACGATGCTTCTTTGGGAGGGGGGTAATGCCACGTATCATTGTAGTGTCTTCGTTCGCGCAAGGCCGCAGGAAAGGGTGTTATTATCACGCCAAGCTATCCCCAAGCAAGTTGAGGAAATGCTTCGTGACGACGTCATTCAACCGTCGAGGGGCCCCTGGGCAGCACCAGTCGTCCTAGTGAAAAAGAAAGACGGCACCCTTCGCTTTTGCGTCGATTACCGCCGCCTGAACAGCATTACGAAGAAGGATGTCTGCCCCCTCCCCCGCATCGACAACACACTGGATCGGCTATGCAAAGGCTAAGTACTTCTCATCGATGGACCTGAAGAGCGGCTACTGGCAAACTGAAGTCGACGAAAGAGATCGCGAGAAGACTGCGTTCTTCACACCAGACGGACTATTCGAGTTTAAGGTGATGCCATTCGGCCTCTGCTCTGCCCCATCGACGTTCGAGCGAGTAATGGATACGGTGCTCGCAGGCTTGAAGTGGAAAATTTGCCTAGTCTACTTAGATGACGTTGTTGTCTTCTCCTCAAGCTTTGAAGACCACCTCAGAAGGCTTCGGATAGTGCTGGAAACAATCATGAATTCAGGACTAACACTGAAACCAGAGAAGTGCCACTTCGCCTACGAAGAGCTGCTGTTCCTTGGTCACGTCGTAAGCAAGGATGGAGTTCGCCCAGACCCTGAGAAGACGGCTGCGATCGCAGAGTTTCCACAGCCTAATGACAAGAACGCTATACGCAGATTCCTTGGATTGTGCGCTTATTACCGGCGATTCGTCAAGAACTTTTTGCACATCGCTGAACCTTTGACCCAACTTACCAAGGCTGACGTGCCCTTTAAATGGGAAAGGCTGCAAGAGGAAGCTTTCAAAGAGCTGAAGCGCCGCTTACAGTCCCCTCCTGTGCTCGGGCACTTTGATGAAAACGCCGAAACCGAAATCCATACCGATGCAAGCAGTGTGGGCTTAGGAGCGGTCCTCGTTCAGAAAAATGGAAGACAGGAGAAACTTATCGCGTACGCTAGCCGTTCACTGTCGAAAGCCGAGGTCAACTATCAGAGCACCGAGAAAGAATGTCTCGCCATTATTTGGGCCACGTCGAAATTTCGCCCCTACGTGTATGGACGACCATTCAAGGTTGTGAGCGATCACCATGCTCTGTGCTGGCTAGCCAATTTGAAAGATCCCTCCGGCCGCCTTGCTCGTTGGAGCCTGCGCCTTCAATAATTCGACATAACTGTAGTCTACAAATCTGGCCGCAAGCATTCCGATGCAGACTGCTTGTCACGAGCCCCTGTCGACGCAGCACCCGAAGCGGAAGACGACGACGCTTTCTTAGGACCGGTAAGCGCCAGCAGTTTCGCGCAGCAACAGCACTCGGATCCTGACTTGCAAAGCCTAGTTGATTATCTGAAAGGCAAGACCGCATCGCCTCCTAGAGGGTTGAAGCGGCAACTGTCGTCTTTCGTCTTTCACAATAATGTCCTCCTGAAGAAGAACTTCGCGCCGAACAGGACAGTGCATCTTCTTGTCGTGCCCAAAAATCTCAGGCAAGAAATTATGCAGGCATGTCATGATAAGCCGACTGCAGGGCATTTGGGGATTGCTCGCACGTTGCACCGCATCCAGGAGAAGTGCTATTGGCCGCGGCTAGCTACCGACGTTTCCCATTACGTGAAAACGTGCAGTGAGTGTCAGCGACGCAAAATGCCTCCCACTAGACCAGCCGGACTCCTAAACCCCATACCACCGCCAACTAAGCCCTTTCAGCAAATAGGGATGGACCTCCTCGGCCCCTTTCCGACCTCTTCATCAGGAAACAAGTCGATCATCGTGGCCACCGACTACATGACCCGCTACGCCGAAGCAAAAGCGTTGCCTAGTGGTACCGCAACAGAAGTCACAAAATTTTTTATCGAACAAATTCTCCTGCGACACGGCGCCCCGGAAGTGCTCATCACAGAGAGAGCAACGGCGTTTACAGCGGAGCTGACGCAAGCCATTTTAAACTACAGCCAGACAAGCCATCGGAGGGCGACTGCCTATCATCCGCAAACCAACGGACTCACAGAGCGTCTTAACAAGACCATCGCAGACATGCTTTCCATGTACATCGACGCCGAACACAATACGTGGGACTCCATTCTCCCCTACGTGACTTTCGCCTATAATACTGCCGTCCAGGAGACAACCAGGTTTGCCCCATTCCAGCTGGTATACGGCAGGAAGCCCACAACAACACTCGACGCAATGCTCCCGCACGTTTCCGACGATGACAACCTCGATGTCGCCGCCTACCTTCATCGCGCCGAGGAAGCCCGCAGACTTGCGCGGCTTCGCATTCAAGACCAGCAGCACACCGACGCCCGAGGCTACAATCTGCGCCGACGAGACACGCATTACCAGCCAGGTGATCGTGTTTGGATATGGACGCCAATTCGCCGCCGTGGATTGAGTGAAAAGTTACTGCGACGCTACTTTGGCCCGTACAGGGTTCTCCGTCGCATCGGTGACCTCGACTATGAAGTCATCCCCGACGGCACAACAGCATCTCAGCGACGCCGCACACGCCCGGAAGTCGTACATGTCGTACGCCTGAAGCCTTATTATCCACCAGATCTCACCTTGTGGTGACGGCAATCCAGCGGTCAGGAATACACGAACAAGTCTTGAAAACGAAGCTCTTTATTTGGGCTGACTTGCGCCGGCAAGAGAAGTAAATCACTCGGTGGCGGCGTAAGCAACAAACGTGCTCGTCAATCGTCGAACTAAGAATTCCCGGTGCTCGCGGCATCGTTCAATTTAAAGCCGGCAAGGAAACTTCGAGATAACAGGTCGAGATCATCTAGAGTAATCTGGAAACATGTAGCTGCAGCTCGGCATAGCTGTGATCAATCGAGATTAGTCCGGTCGCTTCTCGCGTCACGAACAAAAATGATAACACCGCTTTCCTGCGGCCTTGCGCGAACGAAGACACTACAATGATACGTGGCAATATAATGGGACAAGAAGCAGACACCACTTTATGCTTGAAATGTTTCCTCACACTTCACCGGTCCTTTACCACCCGGGGAAATCTGTACTTCTATGCTGGTACGATTTATTTTAGATGTTCAATTCTTCTGGTACTGAAAAATTTTGAGAAATGGCGAACTTTGACTCTGTCTATGAGTTAGGTAAAGATGAACGGTGGAAAAAGTGCACCCCAGGGGTGACAGAAATTTTCCAGTCTGAAATCCGAAGCTTTTCGATAAAGAGGGCGTTGCGCTGTGCTTTCAAAACTGCAGCTCCTCAATTCCGTGTGTGATGTCCAACATTCCCGGACAAAAATTTTGAATATTGAAAAATTGTGTTTACTGTTATGGGAACATTGAAAGTAATGGTCGATTCTTCTGGTGTGCAATATAATCTTTCTTTTAGCGTGTTTCCATCGCTCGCATAAAACAGTTAATACTGCCATAGAAAACCAATGGGGAACGCTTTTGACGACAGCAAAAAGACTAATAGAAAAAAAAAGATCAAGATTGCCGTCGAGTGGTCGGCGGATATATTCATTGTTATACAGAAATTTCACGTTATGTGAAAACAATTGCGTTCATAAACTGTTTCCCGCTCAAAAATGCTTTTGTCCATATTTGTTGACTTTGTATACACAGGAGAAGTATGGATTGCTTGGCCAGTTGGTTTATGTCTACTTGGAAAAGGAAACAGCGAAAAAAGACGCAGGACTAGAGGAAACGCATGCAAACACGCACAGTCACCAGACTTATAACTTATTTATTATTGGCAAAACCACGTACTTAAAACCACTTTCTTGCGCAAGCGAACAAGGAAGACCAGTGAGGTTATGATCCAAACACGCGATAAAAAACGGCACCCTTTCTCAATGATAACTATGGACGGGTTACTCATGCAAGCAAACTCATTCCTTTGAATTAGAAATGCCTGTAGAAGCGTTCCTGTCTAGCCTTTCCCCTGGCAATTATTGTGGTGCGGTGAAAAAAAAAACGTGAACAGTACTTCTTTTTTAGACGCAAGTCCAGGTTGCTCCCTGTACCTAATCGACCGGAGTTGCCGTGCTCTCTGAGCCGGTCGTTCAAACATTGATGGTTTGGTTTGGTTTATGGGGTTTAATGTCCCAAAGCGACTAAGGCTATGAGAGACGTCGTAGTGGAGGGCTCCGGAATAATTTCGACCTCCTGGGGTTCTTTAGCGTGCACTGACATCGCACAGTACACGGGCCTCTAGAATTTCGCCTCCGAAGAAATTCAAGCGCCGCGGCCGGGATCGAACCCGCGTCTTTCAGGTCAGCAGCCGAGTACCATAACCACTGAGCCACCGCGGCGTCCGTTGAAACATTGACCTTTTGCCCGATGTAAGCTTTTCCACTGGACGTGGGCATCGGATACACAACACCGAGAGGACACTTCGTGAATCTTTTGGGGCTTGGTGTTGAGGCTTGTAGTTTTTCACATCCAGAGATACGGGCGCAAAGGCCAGAAAGCATGTGGGGGGCTGAGAACACCATATTCACTCCGAATTTTTTAGACACTCTTTTCAGCAAGTGAGAAATTTTATGTAAGTAAGGGATCACCACGACACTCCTTGTTTCTACTGAGCATTTGGCCGACACCTTCTTCAGTTTTCTTGCCAAGCTTTCACCCACCGCTACTAGCAGAGAGGGCGGAAAGCCAGAAGATGTTGGTCGGTTCACCAGCTCGGAAAGGCTTTCGTGCATAACTTGCGGACAACTGTTTTTCAGAGCATTTGTGAAACAAAGGTTCGCAATGCAGTGCTTTACAAACTTAGAGTCACCAGAGTTTTATAGTAAAAGTGACTTTTGAGGCATGGGACCATGCTTCCCACGCACGTATCCATCACACAAGAACTTCAGTCCTAAATCAAGAAACCTAAAAGCCTTGCCAGATGGTAAATGCTTGGTGGAAACCATGTTCTTAGAACTGAACAGCTCATATGGGTCAGCTGGTAAACGGACCAGCTCACCCATGTGGCGGACCTGATTTGAAATATTTTACCACGCCATGAAAAGCACGCCGACAGAAGCCGTTGTCCCTTATCTCGGAGCCAAAAGCAACGCAAAGCAATCTCGAGCACAGCGCAGAAGGCATGAAGCTGGTAGCGCTTTACTGAGTCGCGGATAAAAGCTCTCTACTTGCGGAGCACTCTTGCGCACATAGCAGGCAGTCATGTGCTATCTTTAAATTTCGTATTATTTAATTTGTTGCAAGCATCCGGGTCTGGCTGTTTTCATGCCGTTCGACAACCTCCCAGTTCACACGGCCCAGTCATGCCTGTGTTTTGTTTGTGTGCATATTTGCTTTTTTTCTTTAATTTCGCTGTAAAAGGCGTGGTCGTGAAACAGACGACAGTTGCAGTAAGCGCCTTATACGTGTTCGTTCTTCCTTCGTCCTGTTCACTCTTGCGGCTTGTATCATCGAGCCATGCAGCAACTCGCCCAACAGTCGACTCTTCTGAACATCGCTTACAAAAAATTAGATAATGCATGTTCGAGGCTTGTTCGGTACTGTTTCTTGTTGCACTAACACAATGCACTGACACAAGCACTAGCGATCGTTCTCGAGGAAATGGTTGTGTATCTGTTCTCATTGTTTTCTTACCGTTCGTAAGCGGTAATCAACACAGTACACGCTGTTGTAGTCCAGCTCGCTCGCATGCTTTTGGAAGTACATCCACCAGCGATAACCGACACGGGACAATGGATCCTTACAAATGCTGTGAGCAATGATCTGTGAACAGAATGCAGAAAGGCACGTATTAGACATATTACCACAGCCCACCTGTCGCTCGCCATATAAATATTTTTCCGGAGTACGTCCCCCCTTTGAAAACATCGAAATAAAAAAATACCCGAGTGAAATAATTCCGTTGTTTTTAGCATTTAAGATGTTAATGGGTTGCATCACACACAATTTCTTCTTGAGAAAAGATAAGGTGTGGTAGGGAATGATCCGTTATGGTACGGCATTGTATGGCATGGCATACCATGGCACAAAGTGGAATGCACTGGCACATGTTATCTTACGTCCAGAAGTGACACATGAGCTCCAAGGAGCGCGATAGTGAAAGGCTCCCAATTCATTTAGACGACCTGTGGATCCTCAACGCGCATTGAAAACGCATAGCCCAAAAGATTTTTTTTTCATTTCCCCTTCATCGGAATGCGGCCACCAAGGCCAGAATTCGATCCCGCCACCGTAGGTTTCAGCACCATAAAATCAAATCCACTGCTCCACTGTAGCGAGTGAACTCGAGGAAAGGACGCAGTGTACAAAGTGCCCGTGTGCTGTGCGATGTCAGTGCACGTTAAGGTACCCCAGGTGGTCGAAATTTCCGGAGCCCTTCACTACGGCGTCTCTCATAGCCTGAGTTGCTTTAAACCAAACCAAAGTAAGAGTGGAGGCGACGCTACCTCTGACTGAGCATAAAAATTCCCTGATGCTAGTTACTTTAACAGTATCGACAACAAGAGCAAAAACAAAGAGCTAATCAAGATTCACCGTAAGAAATCACTTCTTGATCTACCAAACCCCCCCCCCCCCCCTAACCTCCGCCTCGCACCCATTCCACGCATAACGTCCGCACACACACACGCAGGCCGCCGCCAAGCATACGCATACAACCACAAGCCACCTCTGGACGCTGCGGCGGTGGCCTACACAAACGCCTGTCTCACGGAAACCGCGGGCTCCACAGCAGCCTTCTTCCTGCACCCTTCCCTCTCTACAACCAGCGCTCACACAACCGGTCCATACACCTCCACACCCTCCGCGCTCGCCCTAGAAATACACGGGATCGCCGATGCCATCACACACTTTGCCACCCTACCCCCCGCCTCCGAATACGTCGTATATACAGACTCGTAGGCAGCTCTGCGTGCCTTCCATGAAAGAGCCCTCCCTTTCCCTACCCGATCGGCCTTAGATGCCACCCTCTTAACATTAAGCCCACGACCGGTGACCTTTCGGTAGATCCCTGGTCACATTGGCATCCCCGCAATGAGCTGGCTCACCAGCTTGCCTGCGAAACTATAGACCGGGCGCCGGGGATCCCATGGACGAGCGCACCGACGGAGCAGGCGGTCAGGGCTTACAAACGCACTGTCGACGAATGCTAAGCGCAGCGAAAATTCGACTTAGTTGATTTACCACCACCACACCCATCCTTATTGATAAGTGAAGCTCGCATTCTTCGCCGAATACAGTTTAATCTCCTACATACACCAGCCAAACTTTATCTATACCGGTACACTTTTACACCTCGGTGCCCAAACTGTACACACACATATGCAGACATAGAACACTGCCTTACACAGTGCCACTCAGCCGTCCAGGCCCTCGCCTAACCTTTCCCCCCACCCCCACCGTGGCCTATCTGGCTCGCCTCCCTGGATCTGAGGCTGCAGCGTGCCCTCGTCGCCTTGGTCCAGGACGTACTGAACGCCTAATAGAAAGGATGTTCCAATAAAAGTGTCACGCCACCACCACCACTGACAAAGTAACAGTTAGCCGTCTGACGCGTAGGAGCGAAGTTTTCCCTCTTTCGAACTCATTAAGTCACTCGTGCTCCGTAGAACTGCAAGGAACCGGAATGTAGAGTTTCATTCACTTATTCGCTCACGGATGACCTGGGTTTTAAGCGGGAATTGAAAGAAAAATATAGAACAAATGGTAGGTGGTGTCCGATGGGTTTCAGTCTTTCAAAGCTGGACGACCCCGGGACGTACAGGTTTTGCCAAAAGCAACCTGGCAAAAGGGTTTGCTACCCGGCTGCTTGGCACAGCCTTACAGCACCCTTAAAAACCAACAGGTCTGCAAATGTGGGGGCAACAGTTCTACTTACCGAACAGAGATTTAGAGCTTCATCACCATCGCCATCAACCTGACTACGCCAACTGCAGGACAAAGACCTCACCTATGTCTCTACAATTAACACTGTTCTGTGCCAGCTGCGCCCACCCTATACCCACAAACTTCATGATCTCATCAACCTACCCAACTTTATGCCGCTCCCTGCTCCGCTTCCGATCATTTGAAAACCAGACTTTTGTCCTTAACGAACATCGGCTATCTTGCCTTCGCATTATATGCCCTGCCGAAGCCCATTTCTTCCTCTTGGTTTCGGCTAGGATGTCGTTACCCCTTATTTGATCCCCGGCCCACTCTGCCATCTTCCTGTCTCTTAACCTTACATCCATTTTTCTTTCCATAGGTCGCTGCGCTGTCCTCAACTTTAGTGCCCCATAGGTAAGTGCCATTAAGATATAGCTGTTATATACCTTTATCTTGAGGGATACTGGGAAACTGCAATTCATTATCTGACAGAACCTGGCAATACATTGCACTCCATTCTTATTCTTCTCGCTATTTCATTATCGTGATCCCAATCTGTGGTCACTACCTGCCTTTACCACTTCGGCCTGCCGCGATGGCTCAGTGGTTCTGGCACCCGGCTTCTGACCGGACAGACGCGGGTTCGATCCCGGCTGCGGCGGTCGCATTTCGATGGAGCGATTGAGTGGGAATTCTAGAGGTGCGATGTCAGTACACGTTAAAGATCCGCACCTGGTGAAAATTTTCGGAGACCATGACTACGGCGTCCATCATAGCCTGAATTGCTTTGGGACATTAAACTCTCATAAACCAAACCATCCTTTGCCACTTCCAGTGCGTTGCTACCAGTTGCGAACTGCTGTTGCCTGTTGCCTTGCTAGACTGTTGAACATTACTTTGGTTTTCCGCATGTAAATTTTGAGCCCAACCGTTCTGCTCTGCCTGTCTAACTCACTGATAATGTTTTGCAGTTCATGTCTTGAGTGACTTAGCAAGACAATGTCATCACACAGAGTGTAGATTATGAAGGCATTGTGCATTGACTCTCATCCCCAACTGTTCCCAATCCAGGCCTCGGAATACCTCCTGTAAAAAGGCGGTGAATGGCACTGGCGAGATCGTGTGTCCCTGCCTGACCGCCCTTGCTTATTGGAATTTTAATGCTGACTTTATAGACGACAATGATAGCGGCGCGCTCGTTATAGATATCTGCCAGCATTTTCCCATAAGACTTTTCCGCAGCCTGATTTTGCAATGCCTGCGTGATTGCTGAGGTTTCCACTGAGTCAAACGCTTTTTCGTAATCAATGAAGGTTATATGTAGGGGTTGATTATATTCTGGGCATTCCTCTATCATCTGATTGATAGTGTGCATATGGTCTATTGTGGAGTATGCTTTACGAAAGCCCACCTAATCATTCGGTTGAAAGAAGGTCTAGGGTTGTCCTGGTTCTAGTAGTGAATACTTTAGTAAATACTTTGTACGCAACGGACAGTAAGCTCGTATGCCCAGTTTCCTCTTCACTGCTTTTAGGCTGCCTTCTTCTTTAAAGCGCGCTCGATTCTGTCCAGATTAAACTTCCTTATGTCGGCTACCTTCAGCCTATATTTATCAATATAGATAGCTCTGCAAGTTCTATTATATATATGGCGTTACACGATTTCAAGCTTTTGTGTTTCTTTATCAGAGCTTTCGGCTCCTGAGATAGCTTCCTGGTATCCTGTGAAACCAATCTACGCCTTCTTCTACTGCACATTCCGTACTGATAGCTGCAACATTATCGTTCACTGCTTGAACGTTAAGCTCGTCGTCCTCAGTTAAAGCCGAATATCTATCATTCAACAATGTACAGAGTTGTTATACTTTCCCTCTGCCTATTAACCCTTTAATGAGCTTCCGCTTCACTAGTTTCTTCCGTTCTGTACGTTTGGGCTCATTCTAGATCTCACCATCCTTACAATGCACCTTCCCGAGGATCTCTACATCGTGTCCACTGCACTTCAGAGGAGGCATGCAGAATCTGCTTCAAGAAGCGCGGCTCACTGTAGTGTATCCTGAGCTCGAAGGGCGTTAAGAAGGTGTCGCTTAAGAGTTTGTTGTGGCAGCTATGGTGAAACAAATGTCTTTGAATAAACGTGATTTCTCGTCTCTAGTTTTCGTTTGAATGATATACCTATTAAAGACAGGAGCAACGTGCTCCCCTTCCAGGCCAAACGTTTTTCGTAAATAAGTCATCATCTTCCCAAATAATTTGCCTAAACAATTTTCCTTGAAGTGTATCCTGTTTTCGCAAAACACGAAAACGAGGTTCTCAGAAATGGTAAGTCAGGGTTTATGGGGTTTAACGTCCAAATGCGACTCATGTTATGAGGCACATTGTAGTGGACAGCTCCGTGTAGTTTCGAACGCGTAGACGTTTTGAACATGCATTTTCATCGCGCATTACACGAGCCTAAAGCATTTCGCCTCCATCGAAATGCGATCGCCACTGCCTGGATCAAACCTGCGTCTTTCGCGTCAGCAGCCGGGTGCCGTAATCACTGAGCCACCGCGGTGAGCCTGTAAGTAATATATGCATGCACAGACATCGCGCCGGAAAGTTTTTGCATTGAACCACACTCGCAATGCGGCCTCCGCGACCGGGATTTGAACCCACGAACCACATCCGTGTAGGGTGTCGCGTCTGTTTTGGTTTGGTTTGGTTTATGGGGTTTAACGTCCCAAAGCGACTAAGGCTATCAGAGACGCAGTAGTGGAGGGCTCCGGAAATTTCGACCACCTGGGGTTCTGCTGTGCCGACCGCCCTAATGCAGTGTTCGGGGCTTAGATTTTTCCTTGGGCGACATCTACGACACTCCAAGCGATACTTGATTTTTTTTCCATTCCCTGAAGTTAGCGTGGCAACCTATTGAAAGCATAGGAGAATTTTCGGGTATACGCGACAGTCATATTAAGCTGATACTACCTTCTGTTGTGTATGTTAAGGGAAAAAGCCCAGCGCTGCAGATAGAAGGAGCGCAAACCAGATGTCCGACAGAAGCAACAAGAGACCTATCTGCTAAGGTACCGCGGAGCATGTGCCTCAGGTCACCTCGCCCTCGTGTTCTGGCGCCAGCGTCAATGGTCGCACAATTCCACCGCCGGTTGCGAAAACTTGTTTCGGCTACGCGGCGTATCAGTTCATACTAGTCAGCCATTCATGCGGTGTTTGTTTTGCTTTCATGAAGAAGAGCATTTTCTTCAAATAAAGGCCCAAAAGACGCGGGTTCGATCCCGGCCGCGGCGGCTGAATTTCTTTGGAGGAGAAATTCGAGGCCCGTGTACTGTGCGATGTCAGTGCACGTTAAAGAACCCCAGGTGGTCGAAATTTCCGGAGCCCTCCACTACGGCGTCTCTCATAGCCTTAGTCGCTTTGGGACGTTAAACCCCATAAAACCAAACCAAACCAAACCAAATAAAGTTTGAAGCTGAACTCCCTATAAACAAGCACATAGGCTTAAACCTTCCACTCGGGAATATGCAGGCTTGTGCGGTTTTGCGCGGTAGCGTATAAAGCGCGTTCAGTCGAAAACCATGACCGCAGCATCGGTTGACAAGACCCCATAAACGTGACGGAAAAATTCTCAGAAGTTTCAATGAAAAAATAAGATAGAAAGTCAACGGCATTGGGGTTCCAACTCAGACCCTCCGCGTGCCAAGCGGGCGTCAGGGAGACGTGTTACAGGGGCGTCAGGGAGACGCGTTGTGGTGTGTACGACAGTAAAATGCGTTGTAGGTGTGTACTGATGTCATAGTGCACAAAAAATAAAATCAAATATGAATATGCTAATTAAGAGTCATAGATCTCGCGGAATGAAATGGTGGTGTTATGATGCTTCATTGCACTGAAACAAATGGTGTGTATGCGTATGCATATGTAGTGGCGAAGTATTTCGTTCAGTGTAAGCTAGATAGTGATCGATGATACTTAATAGATAATTTCCATTAGTGGCTGGTAATCGATAACGTGACCGGTAATTGTGATTGTAATCGATGATGAACGTGATCGGTAATGTCAACTTGAATTGGTAATGCGTTAGAATAGAGAAAGAAAAGAAATAACAAGAGAGAAAAAAGAAGAAAGAAGGCCCTATCGAGTCTACTCTCGAGGCGAAGCTAAAGCGCTGAGAGTTTTTTCTGCCTAGCTTCCTAGCAGTGCGAGTCTATCACGAAGTTCGAAACAAGGCGCATACAATTTCAACACCTGGCTTTTTTAAGAAAACGCTGAGTGCAGTGCCTCTGATTATCAACTTGCCTGCCCCAGGACGGCGTAGTTGTACGCCTCCAGTCCATCGTCGTAGTAGTAGGGCGGAGCAAAGTACTTGACCACTTCGCTCGCTGCACCGACCGTCTCAGACATGGCGACCAGGTGCCCCCGCAACAAAGGGGGCAGGCCTTGCCACGCACGCAGTCGACGCAGCCAGTCGGAGACGAAGCCGTCGGGCAGCGCGTCCAGGCCTCCGAACAGCACCGACGACCAGCTGGACGAGGCGTTTACAGGAACGTCGAACAAGACGTTGCCGAAAGGCGTGTACTCCTCAGTTGTGGACAATTCAATGCCTGCGTTCATAATGGCTGCTATCGTGCGCTGCATGCGCGCCATCAGTTCCATGACAGGTGCCATCCGAGCCAATGGGACGGCGTTGGGACCTGCAGGATGTATGTTGCGTCCGTCTTGAAGCGCTGTGTACGCTGGTATTCCCAATCGCTTTATATGTTAAATAAACCCAGCGATCGGCCCGCCGCTCAGCTAGTACCTTGAACTAACACTCGATTCGGTAAGCCATTGTCCCGACCGTACGGATTAAGTGCACTATCACCACACCCTTAAGTTGGGCATCCAATGGTCATTCTGACTGCCCCTGCGGTTTTAGATTGTTTCACATTCCAAAGGGCCGATGAAAAGAAACGCGAACAGAGCGGAGCCTATGCGGTCCGAAGTTGGCATTTATTTTTGTCATGCTTTTACTTTGGTGTTAGCAAAAGTACGCTAGAAATAAGCGTGGTGCATTCTAGGACGCCTCTAACGTCTTTTTGTTAACACCCAGGTAAAAGAAATCACGATCAAAAGAAATTCGAACAGCGTAGCGCCTAGGCGCCACGTTGTTCGCGTTTCTTTGCATCGCGATAGTACATTAACGAATTGCCTGTCTATTTACGACTTCCTTGAAAACTTGGTCGCGCTCTTGAAAGCAAAGCAGCGACTCGTGTTTAGGGCCTCCGCATGGCCAAGTATATGATAGTGGAGGGTTTAGTTTCGTTTTTCAGGAACATTAACATCTTACTAAAAACAAAAACTTGATTCCGCGACGGTATATTGCAGCGAAGTTGGAGCCACAAAGTAGCACGGGATAAAGTTATTTGTAGTGTATAAACGTTTCGGTGCACATATACAACCATTCTATAGACATTTCACAGATTCTCTTCCCACCCTTTAGAATATTTATTTTGTCTAGGACATAGGCTATAAACAAACAACCTATTCTTTTATAGACACGCTCTATAGACTATTGAAAAACGTCTAGCCTCAACTTCATTTTGCTTATGCAGTCTATAGACTGTTTTCGGAGCAAACTTTATAGCAAATTAAATTTGCTTTTGTCAACAATTTGCTTCTGTCTACAAGGATATCGGGCGATGTTCGCCCTTCTTAACTTATAATGCGCACAAAAAAAATGTAATGCTTAGAACGCCCTAATACTTGCAAAGAGATTTCGCTGCGCGCACTCAAGACAAGCTGGCATAAATTCTCCCGGGATAAATGCAGAAAAAACGGAGCAAGTGCGCCTCCTTGACCCACCCCTCATTACAGCACTGCGGTTCAGTAGTCACTGCTAGCTTCCTGAGCGGGAAATGCTGATATCGCTTGGCACTCCTGAGGCAGCATAACCTGCTGTCGACTCCTTTGAAACGGCACGAACACGTCTACAAGCTCTCCGCCGCTACCACAAGGAAATACCGAAGCGCAGCATTTGAAGCCACCGAATATAAGCGGCGGATGCATGAAACAAGGGTCTTGCCAGAATCGGCCCCGATCCCCTGTGATCTCTGGAATCGATGGCTTGCCTCTGGAATGTTCTATGCAGTTTTTTGCAGCGCGGGCACATTAGCATCACCAAGTAGCCCCAGCACACCTACCACGCCCTCTTTCAAACTGAAAATAAAAGTTCATGCGGTTGTTGCCCATTGATCTTGTGGCCACTCATGGCTCAGAACAGAGGGACGAAGATAGTCCTGGAAGGAGAACTTAACCAAAGCGAAGATTAGGGATGATTTAGTTCACTGCCGAACATTTCGACTATTGGCTTGGTCTAGGAAAATGTGGTCAAGCATGTCGAGGTCAGTATCTTCACGATACGCGGCCATCAAGAACTTGTGCTATCTACCAGAAAAGAAAACCAAAAGAGTAGTAGCTATGCCAAAAGGCTATTGCAGCAAAAGCTTTTCTTCGGCTTCTTTTGAGACCCATGCTTCGATCGAGTCAGCGGGATCAAAGTTGTACCGTTTCTGCTCTCTTAAGGAACTCTCGCAATACTAGGTGACAGCGAAAACATAATTTAAGGCGCAGTGTTCAGTACTCGCAAAGAAAGCTGATTAACGTCTGTTTCATAGAAGTTAAAGGATCTTTGAACAACTAATAACACTGGTTAGTCACAGAATAGGAGCTACAACACAAGCCCCATTGCAGCGAATAGGGAACTCTCAAATTTTCTGTGTGCTTCCGCACGATTTTTCCCGTATACGACCTCTACCAGGAAACGCCCAAAAGTTCAAAACGCATAAACAGATTTTCATTCATGCATAAGAACCTTCATTCACGATCATAACCTAAGCATTTGAACCACACTGGGAGCAAATTTCACAATCGGAATCTCGGGAGAATACACGAACCCTTGCCGAGGAGCACAAGTCGCAGAGGGATTAGGAGTACTGGAAAGTAGCCGAGAGGGAAGGGGGGTGCGCTGCGTGGTGCCTGGGATTTGATGAGCAATATTTACAGATCGCTACGTATGGCGTCACCAGAACGCTTTGAAAGAATCATGATCTCGCGTAGCCGCTCGCACGATGTTTGAGATGATGCTGCAAGGCGAATCTTACACCTGCTTTGATCGAACAGCTAACACCAAATCCTTTCGTCAGTTCGCTCCGCAGAACGGCTCTTCCAACGGTTTTTTAGTCTTTTTGAGTTTCTTCTCACGCCATATTCATTACAGTCCCCTCCCTCCGGCACTCAAAGCCATTTTTCAAAATATCGATTGCAGGAAATGGAGCGCACTGAACCGAAACACGGTTCATATATTACAGGCACGATGTTCCACTTGCCGCTGCGATGACATCGGAACCATTTATGAACAAATACTTCTTTACGCGTTGAGACACAAATAGCGACGGGGAACAATCACACTCCCCTTAAATTGCCTGACAAAACTCATACAGGCCTGAAAAGTTTCTTGGTCAAGTGCGGATCGCGCATTATTATGTGGGTGATATTATGTGGGCTCTGCATTGTACTGAACTCTATATTGTACTGATTGCCCACCTGCTAGGGTTTCTTACTGAGTCTGGCAGTATTGTAAATAAATAAATAAATAAATAAATAAATAAATAAATAAATAAATAAATAAATAAATAAATAAATAAATAATTATGTTTGATGCCGTCAGCGCAATGTTTCTAATATAAATCACATGAACTGAGGCCCCCAAGACGCAAACTTTAAAATTGATTTCCTCGCGAACTACGTTCACTTCGTCTGGAAAATCTGGGACTGACCGGAACGGGGAGGGCAACCTAGAGTTTATGTTTACACACTCGAACCTAGAATATTCTGTGGAGTTGCCTTAGTTAGAGTAAGCAGTTATAATGCGGAAGTGAGTTTTTCGAAATTTCAGTACGAAGTTGTATTCTTCAAAACGAAAAAAAACCAGCTTAGTCTCAACTGGATGTAACCAGGTTAAACCAGTTTAAAATTTTGAAGCACTGATATCTGAACAACAAACGTATATCTGAAAAAACATTTTTCTTAAGGTTTTTTTTGTATGTTTTTCTATTTCTCACGCTTCCCAGAGCAGAACGAAGAAAACCCCACTCACCTTCGGCTAGGTTGAATCCTATGCCCTCATGTCGTGTCGTAAATTCGAGTAACCTTTTGCATACGGTCTCAGGTGCCTGGGAAGAAAAGCGCAGAGGCATATGACTGTCGCATAGTGGCTGCAGTGAACTTCTAACGTAATATCACTGAGAGATGGAAGTGCCCAACTAAAACGTTGATGTTTGTTTCACATCAATGCCCGAGGGGATTGTCGCTTGTGCCATAGATTGCACGGCTTGAAGGAGTGCATTCTGACGAGACAGAAGGCGTCTGAAAGCGCTTTAAGCACACACCAATAGCTGATACAGGAATCTCGTAAGGTCACTTGCGGAAGAAGCGAATAGACCTTCAAATAGAGAACTGACAGCGCGCAAAGAGCAACACTAAGAAACACGCGCCATATGAGATAATGCCGTGTGTCGTCTCAGTGTGTTAGTTCCTTTTTCGTGCTTTTGCCGCTTCATGCCTATGTACCAACCGACCCAATTCAATAAACTTCTTTCTTTGAAGTTGTTACTAGCCTACCAAGACAGGCTTGCCTCGATACTATTGTTTTTGCTTTACTACAATCGACTTATTTTCGGAACTGTAGCGTTGTCGCAATATCAGAATACTATCACGAGTTCTGAATTTCGCGAAAAGATCTAATCGTCTCATTAGCGCTTGTTTTGTTCAAATTTTTCGCAGCCTCAATTTTTCGCGAGGAATATGCGATTGGCGAAAAACAGAAAAAATAAGTCATTTACAGTTTTTCAGTGAGAACTTACTTGAAATCACATAACAAACGTGGCCGACGATTACCAAGCCTGTGTAACGCGTAATTCTGTGGCAGCAGTGCGCGGTAACCTCCCAGTTGTTCCTCGGCTGTTGCATCACGGTAGCGAGATCTGCTCCACTTCAGCTATTTGCCGCAGAGTTTCGCGCTTGCTGTGCACAGAGCATACCACGAATCCTTGTTCGGCGCTCAAGTGATAGTTTGAGTCGCTGCGCTCAAAGGACGTGACGGATCCAAAAAAAGATTGAAACAGTGCAGCAGTGGTTTGTTTGATAACGCTGAGGTCAACGTAAGCAGCGGTGAAGCAGTGGTGGTCCGCCGTATGTCAGGCTCAGCAGGGTTTAGCTCGGAGCGATGACAGTGCGGCTGGGCTAATACGCATCTTTTTCTTCACAATGACCCCGGGAAGAATATGTGCCATCTTGGCGACTCACGGTTCCGACAACACAACCCGGTCGAGGTACGGCTTCAGGCCTTGAACACGCACAGTCGCACGGCCACGGGGGCGGTGATCAGCAGAAGGCGAGAATGGCTCAGTATTGTAGGTAACGGGGGATGTGCACTCCAGGACATGGTAGAGGCCATGATATTTCTATGCAAGTTTTTTGGAGAACCCGGGAGTACTGGAGGATATCCACAGGCACACGAGTGAACCGGGGGAGAAGGCCGTTTCAAGCTGATCTGCGTCATGGCGGTGTTTGAGGCATCCCTGCGCATCTGTCGTAAGCGGCCGTACGATCTGGCGACAGTCTTATGCGTGCTGGGTAGCTTCAGAAACAGTTGTAGACTAAGATGCAGCACGGCGGTAGTGAAGAATTGTCTCGATGAGAGCGGATGGATGCCGGCCGTAAAGCAGGAAAAACGGAGAGCAGCCTGTGGTGTATTGGTAACAGTGTTATAGGCGTATATTATATAGGGTAGAACAAGGTTCGAGTTCGTCTCTTTGGCAGCGACGTACATGGCCAATATGTCAACCAGAGTGCGATTAAAGCGGTCGGTTAGACCATTTGTTTGTGGATGGTAGGTGGTGGAAGTCCGGTGAATTATATTGCACTCGGTGAGTAGAGCTTTAACGACGTCAGACAAGAGGGCGCGTCCCCTGTCGCTGAGGAGTTCACGGAGAGAACTGTGGCGAAGAAAGAAACGCTGCACAATGAAAGGCGCCACATCACGAGCTGCAGCAGCCGGAAGCGCAGCGAGTTCAGCATACCTGGTCAAGTGATCAACGCAACAATTACCCAGTGCTTGAAAGCAGCGATGTACGGCAGAGGGCCGTATAAATCGATTCCAGCGCGGTCGAAAGGGCGAGCCGGGCAGGGTAGTGGCTGCAACACACCAGTGGCGCAACGAGGCTGTTGCTGACGACGTTGACAGCCGGGCACGAGCGGATATACCTGATGATGAAGTTGTACATGCAGCGCCAGCAATACCTCGGACACATGCGAATGTACGTCTTGAATACTCCGGCATGACCGCATTGCAGGTCAGCGCGGAAATAGGTGCAGATTTCGGAGAGTAGATGTCGTCCAATTACGACAAGCCATTTGCACCCATCAGGCTCATAGTTGCGCCGATAAAAGAGGTTAACGCGAATGGCAGAATGTGAAGCTTGGTTGCGAAGGGCGCAGGATGCTGGAACCGCAGATGGATCGGATAGAAAGTCGAGAAGAGAGGCAACCTATAGATCTTTACGGTGATCTGAAGCCATGCCGCTGATGATGAGCAAAGCCGCAGCGGCTTCGAGAGTGGACAGGCTGGCTACCTCGGCCGGTAGCAGGGAGCGGGACAAGGAATCGCCGTCTTTATGATTGCGGCCCGACCGGTAAACGACGTGGATGGTATATTCCAGTAGGCCGAGAGCCCATCTAGCCAGTCGGCCACAGTGACCTGTTGACGAAGAAAGCAAACAAAGAATGATGGCCCGTGACACTTCAAAAGGACAGCCATAGAGATAAGGGGGAAACTTGAAGTGGGCCCAAGCAATTCAGAGTTGTGCTGAGCGAGCATAGCACCGAAACCAATACCACTGGTCGGTTGGTTTGTGCTTGCGGGTCAAAGTGGAGCACGATGGGTGGTGCCGTGAGGAGATTGCGCAAGGTGTTGTAGGCGCCGTCGAATGCAAGCGACCAATCCGCGATGTCCGCGTTGCAGCCGAGGAGCTATGTTAAAAGGGCAGCAATTGCAACAAAGTTGTTAAGTGGTCAAAAACGGGAATAGAGACTTAAGAAGCTTAAGAAAGTAAGTTTTGTAAAAGCAGTCACAGCACTAAGTTTGCCGGACTCGTGCCGGAGTCCAGACGGACACCCTCCTTTGACACAACGTGCCCTAAAGTGGGCAGTGCGCAATCAGCAAAATGACTTTTTTTAAGTTGAGCTACAGGGCGGCGTCTGTAAGGCAGGTTAAGACATCCTTGAGGTAGGACAGATAAGTCTGGAAGTCGGGCGAAAAGACCACGATGTCTAGACAGCACAGGCACGACTTCCACTTCAGGCCGCACAAAATACTGCCGATCATGCGCGTAAAAGTTGCTTAAAAGTTGCCGGAGCATTACAGACCGGTGGGATTGACGTTAAACTCATACAGGCCATCATGGATCACAAATGCGGCTTTAGGGAGATCTTCGGCTGCCATGGGGACCTGCCCGAACCCAGAGAGCGTAAATCAAGAAAAGAGGAGCTCCGCTCCTTCTAGCCAGTCCACAGCATCATCAACACGTGGGAGAGAGTAAACATCTTTTCGCGCGATCTTATTCAGGCGGCGGTAATGAAAAGGTGTCTTTCTTCTTCACAAGTAGCACGGCCCATGGACTTTGAGAGGCCTGGATCACACCGCTCTGAAGCATGGAGTCAACCTGTTCTTGAATAACTGGGCGCTTAGTAGCGGAGACACGGTATGGGTGCTGACGCAGAGGGGCATGGCCACCGGTGTCAATGTGGTGGGCGAGAGTAGACGTCCGGGTCAAAGCGGGAGGGTGGGAATCGAAGGAGGAACGAAACTGATGAAGCAGCGCAAGAAGTTCAGTGCGTTGAGGGGAGGGTTGCGTGAGATGGAACGAAGGAAAACGTCTTTAAGGAAAGTGTCAAGCGAGGGTACCGGGGGGCTGAGGGCGTCTACAGCGAGGGACGTAAAGTTTTTATTCTCATCAGGATGAAGAATGGAATCGGTGAGCTAGGGCACTCACTACGACGCACAGCTGAAGGATCTGCAAACGGATTTTTCCCGAACAACGCGCTAAAGCGAGCTGCCAGGTTGAGTACTGCGTAAGGTAGAGGCAGTGACTTGCGGCGGAAAAATACGGGCAATGGTGAAAAAGTACGTTCCCGTCGCGAACAAAGTCACAGGGGATGGGCACAAGAACAGTAGAGGACGCAGGGAGGTCAACGTTTTCAGCAACGACGGCTATGGGAAAAACAGCAGAAGGAGCAGCGGCTGCCGAGGTATAGCTGCGTGCAAAAAATTGCAGCTCAGCACGAGCACAATCAATGACTGCGTTATGGCGCGATAGGAATTACCAACCAAAGATGATGTCATGAGAACAGACAAGATGAATTCAATTACGCAGAGAATCTCCTGAATAACGCCGCGAGCCGTGCACGTCTCTAACGGCGCAATAGCTTGCGAGGTTGCTCTTCGCAACGATAATCCATAAAGTCGGGTCGTCACTCTTCGCAAGGAATGGCAAAAGGTTGCGGCCATGGCAGAAACAGCAGCTCCGATATCGAAGAGCGCGAGGATAGAGGTACCCTCTACAGAAACTGCGATCAGATCTGAGGGAGATCATTCATACTTTGACATTTCGCTGGAGCGCAGTCCTCGCCTAAAAAACTGCGGCATCTAGTTTTGCTCTTGCGAAAGAGTGGGGCGCCGGCGCATGGGGAAGAGCGCGACGCGTAGATGGCGAGTGCTGGGTGGATCCGCCGTTACGATCAGGCGAAAGAGGGCGGTTCTGTTGAAACTCTGCTGGCGTTGAGGAGGCCACTTTGAGGAGGCCAGTAACCCGCATCTCGCTATGCTGGCACACGACGATGGCAAAGCCGGGTCACATGACCACGCAGTCCCCATATAGAGTAAGAAATAGGCCGATTGTCATCAGTACGCCAGGGATCGCCGGATTGTCGAAGCGGTCGGAAAAAAGGCGTCGCAGCGTGAGTAACTTGAGGCACTAGCGCTCGAGGTGAAGCGTCGGTAGTTAGGCGGCCTCGGGCGTGCGACGGCGGCAGCGTAGGTGAGAGGCGCAGCAGCAGATGCGGGCGGAGGGACCGGCTGAAGGGCCTCAGACGACGATGACATGGCGAAGGTCGGCCGCCAGGTACGGAGATGGCCCGGAGTGGGTTCGTAGAAGCGAGAATAGATGTGAAACTTCGTCAGGCACGAAGTCTTTAATGTGTGTCAATGGCGCCGAGTGGTCGAGCGTAGCCGAAAGATCGGCAAGCGACTCGACAGGCGCGGCGTGCTGGCGAGTGAGTAGCCTCTGCTTGCGCAGATCTTAGTAGCAACTTCGGCAACGGTGCAGAAATCTCATGACAGCAGCGTCTGCAAGACATCATTCTCAATGCCTTTTAGAATATAGTAGTTCTCTCTGCTTCGCACATCTGGGCGCAACCTGGGCGGGAGCACAGGTTGATCCCACATTTAATGTAACTTGCGAAGGTCTCACCCAACTGCTGGGAACGCTCACGCAAGAGATGTTCGGCGCGTAGCTTGCGCTCGCAGGATGTCCGAACATATCGGTGAGGTTCGCCTTGAACGCGGTCCCCGTGGAGAAGACTGTTTCGTTGTTTCGAAACCCAAGTTCGCAACGCTGGTGAAATCAGAGATAACGTTGTTTACCTTGGTGGCATCGTTTCACTTGCTATATTGTTACGAAGAGGGCAGTGGCGCGGGACGGAGCGCTCGTGCTAGGCCCACAGCCATTAAACCATATTATCATCTGTCATCATGTCGTGCTTTTCCTAGGCTTGCCACCTCGTAACATTTGGTGTGAGGTGCGGGTTCCTCCTCGTCATCTTGGTCCCTGGAGCATCGCCACCTTCTGCTCGCCTTCGTCGTTGGCCGAGGGGACCTGGACTCCGCCGCCAGCTCAACCCGAGCCCGACCTGACCACAACCGACCAGCCGCTTTCCCCCGCCCCGTCCCCAGCCCCGACCGCAAGACACGACGACCAGGACCAGACGCAGCATGACCCGACGACGACCCGAATCAAGACGGCACCCCCGCCCAAGCTGTCCGGCGACTCCTTAACCCCTGACCTTCGGCTGTGCGCGACCGACCGCTGGACCTGAAGCTCCAGGGACAACCATTCATCGGATCATCTCGTTCATCTTGGTGGCAAGCCTTTCATCTTCTTCTATCCTTTGTGTTCTTGGTCATCGCCACTCATCTTCGAGAATTTAAGCAATCGATCGGGACGATCGCTCGGAGGACACGGGTCGTGTTACGAAGAAGAAGAGGGCAGTGGCGCGGGACGGAGCGCTCGTGCTAGGCCCACAGCCATTAAACCATATTATCATCTGTCATCACGTCGTGTTTTTCCTAGGCTTGCCACCTCGTAACAATATGTGCTCACCCGCTCGTATGAAGTGAGCCAGTGTTCAGCATTTCGATGAAGAGGGCGGGGTCCCGGTTCCGAAGGGAGCTAGAATGGAGGACTACTGCACCGACCTGCACAGCTTGGTGGTTATTGTTGTCGGGCACATTAGCCGGCGGTCGGTAGCGCGCGGCTGCGGAGTGCAAGCGTGGTACGGGGATGGGAAAGCGAACCTCGACCAAATGTATCGGGGGCTTAGGTCAGCGCTTAGGGGGCGGCGAAACACAGTCCCTAGTCTGTCAGGGTCAACAGAATCTCGCTCTGAGCGACAGCAGTACGGCTAGGCTAATGCCCTGCTGCTACTTCACATTTACCATAGAATTTTAAGAACTATCGCTTCCGCGCCTCGCGGCGACCAGCGGTGCCGAGTTTTCGCGTCATGTAGCGCTCTGTAGCGTCATGTACCGTCAACAGGGGAACGCCATCATTGGTTCGCCGCGCCAGAGCCCTCGACGCCAAGCCAGTTTAGGAGGCGTTGGCTCCGCCCCCTGTGGAATTCCCGCGCACGTCCGCGGTCGGCGGAGGGGCCGTGTGCGTGGAGTCGGCGGACCGACATTTCAGCGTGTAATAAGTGACGAGAGGAGACGGAAAGGCGCAAAGACGCGGAAATTCAAATTTTGTCTATAAATAACTCAGCTTCCACAGAACGCATACTAAATGTTTGCTGGAGGATATTTATGGTGCACCGTCCTTTAGCATCCTAGGCATAGCGCATCTTTGTTGACACCACCTTTCACTAACTATATATATATATATATATATATATATATATATATATATATATATATATATATATATATATATATATATACTGTAGGCGCTACAGCATATTTAGAAATCATATAGCTGTCTCAGAAAGCGATGATATATAGTAGGCTGGCTACACATGCTGCGAAGAATGTGATGTTGGTTTGGACCTCTAAGCACTTTGCATTCAAACAAGAAATACTCTGAACTGACAACGTCTTTGCAAGAGATTACCTGCGTTCCGATATGTTTACTTGCATCGTCGAAGGCGACCGAGCAGTGCTGCTTGAACCCAATCAGTGTGTGGAGCAGGCACCAGGCGACGAGCTTGCGCATGGCGAATCGCTTGCTGGGGCGCAGTATGACGCCTGCCACCAGAATGGCTTGGTTGACGGTGACTATACCCATGTGTGTATCGTAGGCACCGCCGGTGTGTTTGCGGATAAGGGCTAGCCAGTAGTCTGCAAAACAATGACGGCTGTTTGTAGAAAACCTTCGCATTCGGCTTTACATTTTCACTACCTGTCGTAAATGCTTCAGAAGGCTCGGAAAGCTTGAGGTGCTTTTTTTGTATGGTAAACGCAGATAAAAGCGTGGCACTACTCTAGTACACTTACTGGTATCAACGTTTTAGCGCAGCGGTTTAATTTGGTCTCCCACACATTATTCATTGCCGACTGTCTAGACTAAGCATATGAGAGTGAGAATGATCGCATATAGGTAAGCTGTGGGCCTCCAGAAATGTTTCACCATACGAGCGGCTGAACCACGGGCGCTCATGCACCTCCGGGCAACCCATTTGGGCACAGAGAGAGACCTTCTGCGTCACCTGAAAGCGCGTTATCCAAGCCCAGTCCATATCCGGGACTACCTTGGTAATCAAGCCCACCCCAGCCTGCGCGCACTTTTCACAGAGGAGGCGATGACGCAGGCTTCTTTGGACCTAACGCCGAACATGGTACCGGTCCGTTGTCATGTGACGAACAAAGCATGCGAAACCTAGAGTCCGCAACCTACAGTTCGTTACCAACCATGTCGATCAAGTGTGGGACACGGGACACCTGCCAGACCGAAAGCATGTCAACATCCTGCTGATCCCATAGATTGGCAGGGACCACACCCCTTCTATTGACAAGTTACGACAGTTTTAATTAAGGTCGCACGTCGGCAGTCTCAATGAGAAGGAAGGCTTCGGTCTCGCTCAGCGTTGCCTGGAAGAAATAACCGTTTTGCCTCCCATCATGGGCAGCTTTTGCCCCCAACTGTCGCCAGAGGACGCCTTCCTACAGCTTGAAGAAAAGCTTCTGCCCACACCGTTTCCCCGTGCCCCATAAGTGGACTTTGGCCTCGAAGATACCCGCCGTGGTGGCTCAGTGGTAAGGCGCCCGTCTTCCGAGCCGGAGTACCCGGCTTCGAAACCGACCGCAGCGGCCGCGTTTCGATGGAGGCGAAACGCAAGAGGCGCCCGTGTGCTGCGTGATGTCAGTGCACGTTAAAGATCCCCAGGTGGTGGAAATTATTCCGGAGACCTCCACTACGGCACCTCTTTCTCTATTTCTTCTTTCACTACCACATTCCTCCCTTCCCTTACGGCACGGTTCAGGTGTCCGCCGAGATATGTGAGACAGATACTGCGCCATAACTTATGTCACTTAACGATCCTCGACATTTTAGCGTGTACCAAAATTTACCGCCGAGTGTGCACCTATATTCGCTGCTTGCTACAAAACCTAATGGCCACCATTGGCCACTACACCCTGCGCTCTCCTGAATTCGATCTTTCAAACACAAGCACCCTTTAGTGCGCGGAACTGTGTCTGATGCGATTCAATCTGACCCTATGCAAACTCTCTCTCTCCTCTCAGCCATTCCGACTTCCTGCACTGTGTATATACCGATGAACTCACAATAAGGACACCTGGCTACCTGAGCAACAAACAAGGCGCACTGCAAGTACCCATTGGTGTTACCTAGCGCAATCTAACACGGGGCAACCTCCGACGCTCAGCCACCAGAACTCAACTTCTCGCTCTGTACCCTGCAGCTGAACCTCTTCCTAAAATCAGCTTCTTTTTGGATGAGAAAACCATTCCGCTAATACATTTGTTCAGCGTGCTGTGCTTTACCCTTCAAACGATCACTCGGACCCCCCCCCCTCGCCCCCTTTTCTGTGTAGGAGTTCATCGACACCTCCAACCACGTCCTACGCATAGCTACCGAGATCACCTGCAGGAGACATTGGCTCACTGAATGTACTATCGGGGACAAAAGTGGTGTACTCCACGCGGTGGGAGCCAGGGCAACGGAAAACTGCGGCATTTTGGCGAACAAAAGCACCAAACATTGAAACGAGACCAGCGACATGCCTGCTGATAATAAAGGCCACGAATTGCCTGTCTCGGTCCCAGATGGCGCCTGTAGATGGCGTCGCAACACAGATTTCCGTTGCTCCAGGTCCCGCCGTGTGGTGTATACCACTTTCGTCCCCTATAGTACATCAAACCCATTTCACGGCCCTGTGTGCTCCCTTAATCCAGAGACAATCACTTGGACTGTTCTCTGAAAAACGTATAAGCCAGCCCTCGGTCTACCATAGCAAGCACCCACGCATTGGTTTCTGGCTATGGGGGTCCGCAACACCTTTCCAGAGCTGTCGGAAGCACACTTGATCAAGGAAACGAGAATGGCTTGGTCCCACTCCAGCCGGATGAGTCCTGCTCACTTTCCTCGGCCTGTCTCTTCCAGTGGGTCCCCAGGCCCTGGACAGCCCCCATCAGCTTTACCACAACCAAATTAAAATTCCCCTCTTCCCCGCATCACGCAACCCTCTCTCCATTCTGCACATGGGCCAGCTCCCATTTGCGACATAATGAAATATTATCCAAACAACCATTCTGTCCACTATTGCAGGGGATGCTACTCCCCTTCGAAATCACTCAGCAACTTAAGTGGCCGTTGCAGACCCCACACACTCCATTGTTATTACTGACTCTCAGCCCACCCTTGACATCACTGATGCTAAGCAGAGCGACTTAGCCTTGCCATTTCCTTTCACATTGAATACACGTCATCTTTAAGGACTCTCAAGTGGGCCTTGGCCGCTCCAAAGCGGGTTGCGGCTCTGCCCGCAAACTCCACATCCTTCATCATCTCCTGTGCCCCAGTACCCGAGTGGAACTCCTTTGGGTAGCGGACCACGACCTGGTGACCGGCAAACAGCAGGCACATCTACCTGCACGTGTATGAATTAAGCGGGCAGCCTGTCGGTTGACTCCTGTGTAAGCCCGGACCCCCATCCGCATCCCCGTCCCCGCCTCCCGGAGTAACTAACTCTCCTAACCTTCACTTCAGTTGTGCTGAGGCTGTGGCATGAGATCAGCAACAAGCTGATGCCCACTCCAACTTCTCGCAATCGCACCGCCTCTACACTTCTCCATTCTGTCCTACTTGGTCCCACTGGGAAGCCCACCCTTATTCTACCACATCGTGCAGGCCTTCCCCTCAATCCTCTCCCGAGACCTCTCCCAGAGCCTGGTCCAGCTCCAATGACACACCTATGCAAGAGCCCCGTCCAATAAACATGTTTTAACCACCACTAAATGTAGGCCGAAATGGCTTCATCGTAAGTTCGGGCGGGGCCGGTCTTGCCGACGGCCAACTGAGGTGCAATCCTATCCATGGCGTCCGCAAACGTTAAAGCTAGTTGAATCCATTTTGGATAGATATCGTGTGAAGGAGACTATTCCGTGATTGCGCGCGGTAATAGAGCTGATAGTCCGAACAGAAGCGCTTAAATATAAACAGAATCTTCTGTGGACTTTTTTCCGTGTCAAAACTGTGTTATCAGCATTGGGACACATGGATTCCTGCAAATTGTGCCTTCTCTTGCCTAAAGTTCAATTCGGCAAAGTATCTTCGACACGCCATAGCTGCAGTTTTAACGGGGTTTCTAATCACACCTGCAGTAATTCTACGTGCACACTTTATTCTTCGCCTTTTGTTATGAGAAAAATAGATTATTGCAGCCAGAGGCCGCCACCCGTACGTTTGTTATTTGTGCCACTGCGTGAGCTTTTGACATCAGGCAAAACATCATAAACAAAAAAACGTGGTATACTACGTAAACCGGCGCACGTGCATAAATATATAAAAGCTTTCTATCTGTCTGCATGGAAATTCGCGAATATTTCCTGTTGGCGCAAGCGAGTATTGCACTGAAACCACTTTTTCAATTTTCTCGCATCTCGGCTTTCAAGGTCTACATAAAGGGTGTTCCACCTAAGATTTCACAGAATATTTAAAAATAGGCTTTATATGTTAGAAGAGCGCGCTTTTTCGGATTAAAGTTGTCAGCGGTGTAGTACATCAGAACACCACTAGGACATGCTAACTTCATGTCTTGTGAACTATTATTCATTAATTAACATTTCAACTATTACCGTTAGGCTCCTTAATTTAGAGGCGTGTAGCCCACGCTATGTCAGTTCTTAGAATTTCGAAGACGCGATTACCCTCAGTGCGGTGGCCCGATAAATTTTAGCTATTTCGACGAGTTATGTGCACTGGAGAGGTTGCTTTCGTTGTAGCCTTCGCGAAAGCACATGTATTTTGGCCGAGTGCAGCGAAAATTTGTTGGGCCACAGCGCCAAGGGTAGCTGCTTGTTCGATATTCAAAAAACTGATGAAAATGCTACTTAGGGCGGCCTACACGCCTCCAAATAATTAAGGAGCCTAACCGCAACGGTTAAAAAGTTAACTCCTCGACATTAGTTAACTGACCTGCTAGTTAGCATCTTTTAGCCGTATACTGATGTACTACCCCGCTGACAATGCTATGCCGAAAAAGCGCTCTAGCTCGAAAAGCCTATTTTTAAATATTGTGCAAAATCTCAGGTGAAACACCCTGTGTACCGCAGTCTATCCTCCAACTTGTAACAAGAAATACTTTAATATCAAAGCACTGAGTCGCTTAAAGTAGACATGAGAAAATAATAAATGGATGTACCTTACAGGAAGGCGGAAAAAATTAAGAATTTCAGATAGACAAGTATGTATAATTATTTTTCAACGTTTTCATTCGCTTATTTCTCACTAGATGCAAGCATACTTTTGCTCAAAATTATGGCTAGAGTCATGTATTCCCCAGTAGTGTGATATTACTAATGCGCTTAAAGCAGAATTTTGCGCCAAAGGAGCACACGGCATTTCAAGCCCACCTGCTGGTTGACCGGCCACTTGTGCGACTTTCTCAAAGCTCCATGCTGTGAAATCAGTTTTTTCTTCAGCCCTGTATGCTTGGTGAACTGAAAACAAAAAATTTCTTAAAAACAATATCTTTGACATAACTCTGTCCGCTTTGCTATGCAAATCTAAAAAAGGAAAACGGGCACAGCCAAGTTTTTTGTGACATAACACGACGTTTCAAAGCGTACTTAGGTTTATTCCTAATTTTATTTTACTTAGTTCATTGTTAGGTGATATGCGCCGCTGGCGTTTGCTTGAGCCGTAAGGGCAGCTATTGTGCAGAATTCTGGGGAAGCGATTTACATTTTCCCGCGTGTGGTGAGTTTGCTCAATTAGTAGCCTTCAATTTGTAACTTCATCAAGAACAACAAAACGGCATTTCTAGCTGTCACGCAGACTAATGATATTTTATTCATGTTCGCGATCAAACGTGCACTGTGCATTTTTCATATGTGTATTGCTTCGGCTATCAGAAGGACAACGCAAAACAAGCACCTGTCTTTGACTATTTCTTGCCCGGCGACCAAGCACAATAGCTCAGCAAGCATACCATAGCTCACAATAAATAGTAGAAACAGTGTGTTCATCTTGTAAGCTTGTTCCAAGACCTATAAAATAATATATGCAGCTGACTCAAGACGAATATATAGCTTTTGAATGGCAAGCTATTCCTAGCTCTTTCATTTTTCAGATAGAAGCATATTTGTGCTACTTTCAAGGAGAATATCCGGATGTGCGTTGCATGGCTAATCCGCACATGCCTACTTGCAATGTGCGCACGTGCAGCGAAGGGTTAAGAAACGACGCGCATCTCCTTCTCGCGGCCCTTTTCGTCTACCACGAACACATAATTACGCGAAGATTATTACTTCAACAGCGGCTATTTTTTTGTCTTTTGCAGCACATGGAAACAATTAGAGGACATCTGCATCTGCCGCCTTCTTACGGCAGTGATTGGAGAGCCAGTACATGGCACACATCGGGCTGCTAATTGTGTCTGGAACTCCCATAACTGCCATCAGTTTATTTCGAAATGAAATGTTTCACGATTCTTGAGCACCAAAACCAAGCCCTCGTAAATTCGCAGAAAAGAAACCTTTCGTATAGATTGCATATCTGTGCCAGCGGTAATTCCTTTAATTTCGCGCCCTGTGTGTGTGTATACAAGCGTTACAGAGGTAGAGCTGCACCAGCTACTTCCACCGACGTTCCTTTTGCTTCCTTCAAGACCCGCCATTGGCACATCACACAGAAGGTGTGGAATCAACAACAAAAAAAGAAAAGCAATGTGACATGTGTGTCAGATCCACAGCGACAGGTATATTTTCGGTCTATGATGACGACCAAGAGTTGCCAAAAATATAGTAATGAAGGACGCTGCAGTCGTTAGCGCCGTGTGGAAAGGAGGTGGCTTAAACCACTGGCTGAAACGCAACTAACTGGGCGAGTGGGCGGAATAATTCACTTTCTTCAAACAACAACGTAATTGAATCTGTGGCTTCATTTAAATATCTTGGGGTTATATTCGACAACAACCTAAACCGGAAAGATCAAGTTACAAATGTTTGCAGCGAAGCTGCGTTTGCCTGCTACGCCCTTATTAAGGCTAGACAGTACTTCCCTCCACATGTATTAAGCGGTTTGTATTTTTCATTTATTCATTGTAATCTGAGCTATTGCAGTGAATCATGGGGGCATACGTATTCGACATACCTCATGCCCCTACAACGCTTACAAAAGCGAGCACTAAGGATAATAACTTTTTCTGCACTAAACCATCCGAGCAACATCCTGCTTGAAGAACTTCGCGTACTAAAATTTTCAGCTCTGCGTGGCTATAAAATCTCCGTTCCAGTAAATAGTATCATAACAACTAACTGTCCACTTCTGTTGAGCTTGTTCACTTTTCCAGCACGCAACACAAGACATGCGGCCAACGGTAACTTTAACCTACCAATCCATAAAAAAACATACAGTCAGAGATTATTCGAATCTATTGGGACGAAGCTTGCCAGAAATTTTAAACATTCTTCGAAGTTGTTTTTTTTTGCACAATCACGTAATGATGTGATTTCGCTACTTTCATTGATTGTATTTTGTTGAATGCTTTGTGTGTATTTTGTTGAAATATCAGTTTGCATTTTCCTCATGCGTTTCTCCGAATGCTTTGTTTTTTTATTTTTTGATATAAGACCAGACAATTTCCTTATTTTTGTTCACTGTTTTGCTTTCATAAATTACATATTTTCTATGAGGTTGCCCAAATATGCTGTTTGTACTGGACCGGACACTACCCATGTAGGCTATCGGTCCAACTTCTTTTTTGCATATATTATGTATTCGCCCCTCCTGCTTGGGCCTACTGTAGGCCTGCAGTATGTTCTAAATAAATAAAAATAAATAAAAAAATAGTTTGTACAAAAGTTTCCATGGATGAGCAAATAAAGAGTATTTGATTGATTGATTGATTGATTGATTGATTGATTGATTGATTGATTGATTGATTGATTGATTGATTGATTGATTGATTGATTGATTGATTGATTGATTGATTGATTGATTGATTGATTGATTGATTGATTGATTGATTGATTGATTGATTGATTGATTGATTGATTGATTGATTGATTGATTCCAGTGGCCATTACAGTACTACACCGGAGAAGAAGCAACAACATATAGGTAACAATAACAGATCTAATAATTCACTTTACTTATCTACAAATGCTGCTGTCTCATACGAGCAACCTCGCCCCGCCGTGGTGGCTCAGTGGTTACGGCGCATGGCTGCTGACACGAAAGACGCGGGTTCGATCCAGGGCGCGGCGGTCGAATATCGATGGAGGCGAAATTCTAGAGGCCCGTGTGCTGTGCGATGTGAGTGCACGTTAAAGAACCCCAGGTGGTCGAATTTTCCGAAGCCCTTCACTACGGCGTCTCTCATAGCCTGAGTAGCTTTGGGACGTTAAACATCAATAAACCAATCATACGAGCAAAATAGCGGAAGTGGGTACAGCGTTTGGTAAGAACTAAAATACATATAAATAAGTACAACAGAAAGGGTGAAACGCTAATGTCAAATTAACATAAATGGAAGAATCTTGCACTGCGCCTTGGGACTGCCTCGGCTTCGTTAATTAGATTACCGTAACACAGATTTTAGGATGCGAATTTTACATTGATCAAACACAACGAGCAGCAAGCAGTTTATACAAGATGAAGCGGAGGCGAAGACGCCGAAATGCCAATGTCTTGTTAGCTGATGATAACGCGTTAGCAACACACGCATTCCAAGTTGGTCGCTAGATGATGTGATGGCTAAGTATTTGAAAAATGACATGGACTCTAAGGTTTCGCTTGTTATTTTCGATATCAATAGGCATGAGTTTCTTCACAGGTTAAGAAGGCAACCTTCTACTTGCGCCGGTTACAGTGCAACTAAAGAGGCTTTAGAATTCGAACAATTGAGAGAGATAGAATGTGTCACATTTTGAGAGGATCATGCGAAATCGATTGTAATTGCATTTTAATTGGTGGAGTAATCCCAATTAATGTCACAGTGGCGTTCAGGCTTCTCTGCAGTGCACAGCGCCAAGTAGTGTGCGCATAATGACGTCATCTTGAAGATACCGCACTTTTCCAAGAGAAGAACGCTTACTCGAAAAAATATAACAAACACCATCGCAGGTAAAGATTGCGGAGAACTGCACGGTGGCATTCAATGCTACATGGTCAAGACAGGCAGTCAAACCTCACTCATAAAGAAGTCATCGCCGAGCTTCTCCTCAGCTAAGAGAAGGAAGAAGCCTGCACATCATCAAGGCTTTTATCGGCCATTACGTCACTATTACAAAGGCTAAGGCAAAAAAAAAACTTTAAAAGTTTTTCTTAAAAGCTGTATGGCTGAGAAATCTAGAATGCCCTCTGATTCTCAAGAAAGAGCTCAGCTTCCATTTTAGGGCCAGGGGCCACATTTGAGAGTTTCTTGGCCAGTTGTTTAATACTGCTTAGAAGATTACGCAGTCTCCTGCAAATATACGAAATCGTACTATAAGCGACAAATAAAGCGCGAAGAAGACCCGCACAGAAAAATAAGAACCTCATAGCTCTTCAAGGTCACCCTGTAATAAAATCAAAATAGAGAATATGGCGCAAAAACGTACAAACCCTGTTTCGTGTCCTGCACCGTCCGACAAGGTTATTAGTGACCTGCGTAATGGCGCTAACATCAATCGCACGAAGTGGTTTTGGCATTTAACGTAGCTTTATGGGTGACAGAGCCTCACCTCGAGTGTCCGCGACCGTGTGACAAGTTAATTCGAGTGCTCAGCACTACCTCTTCTTGTATGGCACTCTCTCAACCGCGATCCCACGCCCGCCCTCTCCACGCATACAAAGCCTAGTGTGTCGCGCATCCTTTGCCGTCAACGGATGGGACATACGGCCAAAGGACGCCACCAAAAGATTACAAACGTTTGGCGGACTAAACACGAAGCAGGTAGGTGAGAAACTGCAAACATGTGGCAGGCTGAACTCTGCGCGTACGAGCTAGAGACGCTGGCTGCAAACGCGCAGTTTGAAAACATCGACAAGTTGACACATTTTACAGAGAACAACTGACGTTTGTGCCTTGCTGTGTAAAGCGGGAGACACAGGGGCACTAGAGTCACCTGTCCACGCTGGTGACGCTTCACACTTGATTCGTAGCACAGTTCGAGTCTCTACCATCTGCGATGTGCTGAATTCACAGCTAGTACATTTTATGTGGTGGTTATTAAGTATTGATAACGAACGACAAAATACTGTCGTCACGCTCATGCGTGGCAGCAGTATATAAAGTAGATACCACTACGTGGAAACCACAAGGAGGACGATGTGGCGCCGATAATCTGCACAATCACGGGCGCAATCATCATTAGGTTTTTTTTTTCACCCCGCTTCTTAACGTGTGAAAGATAGAGCAACCCAAGAATGCGGCTACGCACCTTCCTTTTCTGCATCAATCAAGTCCTTTACCAGCTGGCTCTTCTTATGTATGTCAAATCCCGGTACGAACCCTTCGAGACATGTCGTGTAATACGATGTCCAATTGGCATCTGGTATGGGGGCCCATCGGTGGAGCATGTATTCCTCCATGCTTTCTGTAACGCCCACCTGCGAATGTGCAAGACGGTTTTTCGCTCTGTGGGGTCAAATTATAGGCATTATGCTTTCAATGGCATTCAGGGAGCCCAAAATTCACCGCAATCATATTCAGTAGCCAAGGTCTTTTATCCAAGCAGAGGGCTGAGTCGAGCTGGTTGGTTCATGTTGAATGGTACGGCAAAACAGCGCTGAGGGACGCGACGGAAGAATAAGAGACAGACACATGTGCTGATATGTCCCATGGTCTTTTATGGTCATTTATGGCCCATTTTGAATCATGTGGCACAACGTGATTACCATGTAGCTTTCGTACTGCCTCAGCCGACAACTTTCAATGTCAAAATTCAATGGCAAAGTTCAAAGACAAATGTCAAGGTCAAACTTCTAGGCCAAAGTTCAAGGACAAAGGTAGTATAGTAAGTGGACCACACATGGTTAAGTATATGTGCATAGAAACATTAGCCATGACTTATCTGGATGTAGTTTCAAGGTCATTGGGATGCTCACGGCGAAATGCGTCCCAGCTATAGTAGTGTACCTTTCGCTACGAAAAATGGCAGAATTCTCCTAAGACGCGTGCTTTCCGAGATATTGACCTCCTAGTGTTCATGCTTGACTTGCGTAAATGTGCACGCAACTCAATGAGAGTCGTCGCGAACATCTCGGCGGGACGGGGCGTTTCTTATCGCGTTTTCTCTGCCAACGGTATACACCCGACGGCTGAACAAAACTATTTCCTTTCACTTGCGACCATCGACACATCACGCGCCCTCTGTACATTCCGCACTTCGTGCCACCGATATGCAAGAAATGCTCGACGCAGCAGCAACGTCAGCCAGGGAGGAGTTTTGCGTCGATTGCCAGTGACTTTTTTGTAACACGCGTGTGCTTTGGAAGCATTCTGCAAAGTGTGCCGTTTTATAAGGGTGAGACCCCCTCTGCGATTCTAAAATAAAGATTTATGCTTGTGCCGTAGCTAAAATATTAATTAATTGATGTTAGTTCTTACAAGGCTAAAGGGACAACTATCCTCTTACTTTATGCCATAACCGCCGCATAACCAGCGTGTGAAAGCTACTTTTGAGCTGATCGTACATGTTTTCAAAATACCGACAGTATAATCTTGAACACACTGTATAATGCACTCAAAGGGTTCTTTTGCGGGGTTTCTGAGGTTTAAGGTCCTGAAACAGGGCATAAGCTATTATCGTTAAGGAAGGTTCCGGTATATAATGTAACAAAATGCAGATACAATTAAGCAAACTACCGGTTAAATGCACTGTACGGATCACACACCACAACTCGTAAGGCCTGAAATCAAAAACCTAGTAAATGACTCGCTACAGAAACTAAATAACGGTCAATGCCTTTTACAGTATGACTACGGCTATTCCAGCATGACTGGCTATTGTAGTATGACTACGGCTTGGGTTCTCCGGCTTAAACCGAAACATACCGATGAAAGCACATGACTACTTGAATTCTAACCGAAAGAGGCCGGTGTCAGTTATATGTACGATGCAGGTAGCAGGCTATACTGAGTACGAGTTATGGTCGATCCGTATGTGGATCGACCATGTGGATCATGGTCGACCATGTGTGTGTGTGTGTGTGTGCGTGCGCGTGTGCGCGTGTGCGCGTGTGCGTGCGTGTGCGTGTGCGTGCGTGTGCGTGTGCGTGTGCGTGTGCGTGCGTGTGTGTGCGTGCGTGTGCGTGTGCGTGTGCGTGTGCGTGTGCGTGTGTGCGTGTGTGCGTGTGTGCGTGTGTGCGTGTGTGCGTGTGTGCGTGTGTGCGTGTGTGTGCGTGTGTGTGCGTGTGTGTGCGTGTGTGTGCGTGTGTGTGCGTGTGTGTGCGTGTGTGCGTGTGTGCGTGTGTGTGTGTGTGTGTGTGTGTGTGTGTGTGTGTGTGTGTGTGTGTGTGTGTGTGTGTGTGTGTGTGTGTGTGTGTGTGTGTGTGTGTGTGTGTGTGTGTGTGTGTGTGTGTGTGTGTGTGTGTGTGTGTGTGTGTGTGTGTGTGTGTGTTTTACCTGCCGAGGAGTGGAAAAAGCGGTAAGATCAGCTATCTAGCCGAGTCAAAGCTTCGCGCGGAAATAACGGAATGCGTGCGCTTGCGAGACAGCTCAGAGGGGGGATCAGGTCTGCTTGCCGGTGTCGGAACAAGGCGGTCAGGTCCAATCGGAGAGTTCAGTGCAGTTAGATGAGGCTGAACGCTGGCCGACAGAGTGCCAGTGCGCACCCTGGCAATAGCTGCGCTGTAGTGTGTTTGTATTTTAACTACTTCTGCTGCCCCTAACTGCGTGTAGATCGTATGTGTCCTGAAATTAATGGGTAAATTTCGAAGACGGGCTCATTCATCCCTACGCAACGTGTCGGCGGGTCAGTGAGTCCCGCAGTACCGACACCCCCCGTCACCAGCGAGGGCGAATTTAGAAACACGGAACTCACACCATGATTTCTGCGACTGTTCAGCAGCAGCTCCATCCCTGCCGTCACCACATGATCCGAGGAGGCCGGGTTTCTACAGTCGCCTTTTCTTTATTTGTACTCCGCACTGTCACCCCAATGCAGCCTTTTGTGGCCCTCATAACCACTTTGTTGAGCGTACCGCAACCAAGGATTACACATTAAGCCTGGTAAAAAATTTGAAGCCCAGGAGGTTTGAGCCTAAGCGGCGTAATGCGGCTCTTGAAACATCCCTCCCCCTCCCCCACTTAAGAAAGTGGGGGAGGGGGAGGGGACCAGACGTCCGATTACCTTTTTAGAGTCCGCATGCTATGTATGCGCAACAATCCACTCGCCATGGTCCAGCAGCAAACTCTCCTGGGCTCCGAACTTTCGAAATTTGGTGTACATAATTACAACCACAGAAAATGATTCTGACGTAGACTAGCAAGCACACAGATAGGGTTTTTCTTGTTTGAGCATATCAAGCTGGCCTGTTGCTTTCGTGTGGTCAGGTTTCGCTGATGTGCTTTTCTGAAACCGTTCACTGGGAGACAAACTTCCACCTACGTTTTTTTTTTAACACGGCCCCAGTACTTAGCTCCCACAAAGTCTCCCTTTCGGCACAGAGAGCCATCAATACGACCGTGTCTGCGTTAATTGCAGGTACAGTTTGCCGGTCTTAGCACCAGGAGTGAATCGTTATGTGGCGCCTCAAGGCAGTGCGGCACGGTTTGGGGCATGTGCAAAATGTTCGTTGACTGAAAGCCTGCGCCCGTCGATTTTTTGCCGTTGATATGCCGTGAGGCACACGGAAAAAAATCTTGAGGGTATGGTCTGGATTGCATTGCATTGCATAATTGCGTGAGGAAATTGTGAAACGAAGCCTATTTCCCTCGCAAGGCCGTCACCAAATCGACATACATGTCAAGTAAAATGGGTTTATCTCTAAGGCCTTCAGGAGGCGCCTGTGGCAATGCGTCTTTTATTTGTACCAGCGATGCCTGATGGGCTCGATCTCCGTAGTGAGCGGCGACGGTTTGTTTTGCGGTTTTCGGGAGGAGAAAACCATGCCTGCGCGTACCTGATCCGTGAGTACTCTGGTATCGTTCACCAAAGTAGGCTCGATAAGGCACAGAAACAAAGGCAAAATAAAAGTGCCCACTTTTATGAAGGTACACCTCAGTACTATTACATAAGCGCGCTTGTTCAGTCAAGTTCTGCTGTTGTTTATAGCAACTGCGCCAATCGACCCGCCCCTTCCAACACTATATGGCGGTCAAACGTGGCGGGTGACGTCACGTTCACCGCGGCGGGTTTGTAGCCATTTACCTTAGAAAATGAGCAATATTTTGCGGCTTCGATATACGCCATCAAAGCAGCATTTAAATGCAGGGTAAAGGATAAGGGCGCTTGAGCTGAGATATACACCTGCGTTGAAGGGCCGCATAAGTCGAAATGAATCAGATCAGAAACCCTATACTGGGATGTGCTTCAGAGCCCTCAGCGTTTTAGCGTCTAAAGAAGTGCCTGAAGACGACCATGGTGGAGTATGTCAGCTCTGGAGGCTCTGGTACTCACCCGAAGAATTGAAGGCCGGGACGGGTCATCAGCTAAGTCGAAATAGCGTTGCACCCTGAGGATGCAGTGGACACCGAAGTGGAGTGAAAGATTCAGCATTATATCCAGAGGATCTTCGTTGGAGTCGTCTTTCATCGAACTGAAGTCGAGATTGAACTGGTCCGCGAACTGGCGGACCGTGTCCACGCCCTCCTCACGGCGCGACACGTATCTCTGGCAGGCAGCGTGCAGGTCAACGTCGCTTCGGCGACGCTGCCTCTGATCTCGCTGATCTCGATCCACGCTGTGATTGACCACGCTGTGATTGACCACGCTGTGGTCAGACGCTCCGCGGTCGCCGTCTTTGTCCCGGACCTGGGCATAAGCGGAGGGAAGTCCCTTGATTGCCCAAGAGTTAAGCCATTGGACGCGTAGCTGTAATGATTCCCTCCTTTGGCCCTGAGAGAGGAAATTATGTGTTAGGCGTTCGGGAACAGTTAGACTGCTGTTGTGTCTGCCCCAGTGCCACGCTCAGAAATTATACAACAGCTGTAAAACAATGCATCCACATAAAGAAAACTCTACACAAGAATGTCTCCCCTGATAGCATGTATAAACTTGGAACGGCTTGGCGCTGTTAAATCGAAGGAGAGCTGGTAACGTGAAAGGCAGCAAAAAATTCACTGCTAAAGATGCGAAGTGCAAATGAGGAAGTGAGGACTTTAATAAGGAGGACAAAAAGCATCAATTTGAAGGCACGGAAGAGACCAGCTCTTCGGGGACTTTTTTCACCATAATATTCATTTATGTTAATAATGGTTCCACTTTACGCAAGAAAATGTATAGCAAATATACAATGCTATTTGAACAAGTTTTTACAAGTCTAGAGTGAAAACAATAAATCCATAAAATGTGTGAGGTAAACCTGCAAAGTCTTTCGCATTACTGCATAGCACACATGTCAAGGAAGGAAATAATAAAAAATAATGCGTTCAACTTTACTTTGGGCACACGCAACACACCTGCGATGGCTGGCTTTGGGCAAAAAGTTTAATTACATGATATCACGCAAGAAAAAGAGAACTGCAACAATGTATAGCCTAACGACCGCCTCAATGTCTGATTGCTCTCTGCTCTTACTATAGCGAGGATCTCGAATCTCGCTGCATTGATGCCCTAAGTAACACAACGAACTTTTCGCGGTAGGGTTTCATTCCAAATTGGACCAGGTTTCAAATGGAACCTGCGATAAAAACGGCGCAGCCGTGTACCGTATGGCTGAGATGTACAGGTGGTGAACGATGTCGCAGTTAGTGGAAATTAGAGCGGTTAGCTTCGAAATCATACAGGCTGAAATCACCTGTGAAACCGCGGTGCATGATTACGCCTTAGCGCAGTCGGGTAAAACACCATAAAGTACACACAATGATATTGGTGCGGTCGCAAAGAAAAGTATGTTGCCTTCTATTCAGTTCTATTCCAATTAATTTCCGACCGAATTTACTGCCGGAACAATTCCTCTAAAATAAACACTAAACAACAACGAAGGTACTCTTACTTTTTGCTTGCGCTAGTTTCAACATAGGTTTGCCTCTTCCTGTCCTTCCAACTCACATTGTTTCTTCTCTCCAGTGTCCTGTCCCCTGCTCAGTTTTATGTTCTGCAATGACGTCGTACAAACTAGCCCCTCATCTCTCGCTGTTGCCTCTTTAGATACGACCTCTCCTGAAAGAGTCTTGATCATTTTTATGCCTGCGTAAAAAGCTGCGCTGCAAAGCTGGTTATGCGTCCACTAAATTCGGGTGATAAAAAACCGCAACGTTGGTTATTATTTTTCAATGTCTTGAATGAAGCAATGTTGTGCCTGTCACACCGAAGAGCAACAAAAGCACATTAAGCAACGAAGCACTAATTGGAGGCAGCGAACGCATATGCGAACCACCAGAGTGAAAGATCTGCGAGCATGAATATGGGATGGAGAGAATTTTGCAGGTACAGTCAAATCACTGATAGCTGCTTAGTAGTATCCCTCACGCGGAAAGCTTATAAAAACTTGTATTTTGCCAGTACTCTCATATTGAAAGAAACTTGCAGGACGAAGTAAAGGGTCAAAATTAAAAACCGCACAGCCAGGTCTCGCAAGAAAATGATCGGCGTAACGTTAAGGAAAAGAAGGAGACCACAACAGTTCTGGTCCTAGCGGAAACCAAGAGGAAACGGGCATGGGCAATGCAAAGGGAAGACAACCGACCATTGTTTAGAGTAACAGAATGGATTCCGAGAGAAGGCAAAAGGTGCAAAGGTTGGCAGAGATCACGCGGTTAAACGAAGTTTGGAAGCTTCCAGGAGTCCATGCAGTGCTCGCAGCTGGCGCCGGACTTGGTTAATTGGAGGGACATAAAAAAGGGCACGGTCCTGAAGTGAACGCATACATGCCGCTGCTGATATTGAAGAACGCTCAGCTGCCCATTACTTGTGCAAAAACTGCCAGTTGCACGCCAAAACGCGCTGCAAAAGAGATTCGCCACTGCGAAGCATTTTACGTCTACACGCACATAGTCCGATAAAATTTTTTGGCTTCAAAATTATCATTACATGCTATGCGTCTAATTTCTAAGCTTATGCAAGCTTGCTGCGGAAGTCGATGGCAAACATCCACGTTTTTCGTTGAAATGCAATGCATTTGATAAAAGGCGGTGGTCTACACGAACCATTTGCACACCTCATATAATGCCGGAGTGTTCTGCCAACCGCATTAGATGCAAGGGTGGTTGGTAGAGCAGGCAAAGAGTGCGTATTGTTCTTTGGTACCAGGTCTTCCTGTTTGACACCAGACGAACGGCTCTATCGACGGAGGGAGTTGCCTGTAAACACTATGCTTATGCGCGGGGCTTGACTCGAAAATGGCTCTCGTAAAAAAACAAAATCCGTAGCTGCAGCGGCTACTGATTTGCTAGAACTACAGCTATGTGCTAATAGAAAGCAAAAACTACTAAAACAGCATGACGCGAACACCTCGGCACTGCAGAAGTACAGAAGACCAAACCTGAAAATGAAGCCCATGCTATGCTGGTGTTATCGCGGCAATTTGTTGGGCAGAGTGTACCCTTGCCTAATCTCGCGGCTGCTGTTCGCTTTTGAGAAATGTTTTCGATATTGGTCAGCGAAAACATGTAAAAGAGGTACGTTTCTGCTTTAATTTGAGCGATAAATACGAATTTAGAGTCGTTATTGCGTCTGTACCCAAAAAACGTGTCCCAACACTGCTTTTTCTTTTTTGGAGTTAACCACAAAAAATGTCATAACAGTCACCTTCTTTACCTTTTCCTTCTTTTTTTTTTGTCCGTTTTGTCCGTTGTCCGTTGAAAGAAGACAACCAAGCCACGCGTCTATGAAAGAAAATAAAGTCTGATTCGATTTGATCTTTTGCCGCGTTTATCGCGGCACGACGTCATTTCAACGAAATACTACTGCGCGTTATCAAACTGAAAAATAAAACGAAACTTGGCACGCATATTCAAGCATGCAAATCGTCACCGCTGCCGCGAAACGGCAGTTGCGCTTGCAAAAAGGGTGCGGAAAATTCGAAGTGAAGAGGAAGAGTGGGCCTCTTGTAAACATCAGTCAGCAGATTAAGAAGACTGGAATAGGCGCAATTTAATGGCAACCACAGACTTGCAATTCAGACACGGGTACCAACTGCAGCTTTAGTTTAGGTAGGTCCAGCATACCGCCCGCGTCACACGTGCAGTGTTTCCCGGCCTCAAACTGGCGTCGCATGACGAAACACGGCTGTCATTACCAGCGAAGGCGAACCCGCGTGTGAGAGCAAGACTAACCACGAAAGTTGAGTGGTTCAGCATCTCAGCGCTAGAAATGTGATGAAAAACGCGAGCGTGACAAACAATTTGCGAAAACGAAGGTGATCTTGTTTGGTGCCATGGATGTCGTCGCGCCGGCTAGGGGTGTGACTGTGGTCAAAGCAAGGTGAAGGCTGAGCTACAGCGCATGGAATAGGAAGGCGCGACAACAGAGCTTCTGCATGTACTCAGTGTTCTAGTCAAATGCATCAGTTGTAATAAAAGGCCAAATCGCAATTTCTCCTCCCTCCAAGAAAGCTTAACAAAACGCCATTAACTTCTAAATTCCGTTGGACACACTGCAACACATGATTATTTGCTTTTAGGAGCCAATGTTTTGTGCACTCGATGCCACATGGAGATTTTAGCATGTAGAGCTCGCACAGCTGAGTGCCAAGCTTTGTACACCAAGCGCAAGGCACCACTTCTATCGGTTTCTTCGCGCGGCGTGAATAATCCTGTGTTCTAGACATTTTCTAAGGAGTGATACACCACTTGTTATAGGACGGACAGTTCGTTGCACGGCAATTTCCTCGCTGGCGTCCCAGAACCCTCCTCGCAGCGCCGCCCGTCCTCCTCCGCTCCCCTCCTCCTTTTCTCCCTTCTCTTTTTTTCTTTCACGGCTGTTGGGCTCTTCGGTCTATAACTCCCGCGAGTCTGCTTCTGCGCCCCGCCGCCGCGGTTTCTTGCGGTTCTGTCGTGCAAAACCGCGATTCTGCGCGTCTTCTGGATCACGCAGTCTGTGTTCTTTGATATTTTTCGTGTTTTATAGTTTAATTTCTTTATTATTTTGTTTCTTTTCATATTTCCATTTTTTTTTATTTCTTTTATTTCACTCACGAAACCCGTGCGTTCACTAGATGTGCCTTTTCTCTAATATTTTTCGTGTTTTATGATCTAATTTCCTTATATTTTTGTTTCTTTTCATACTCGCATTTTTTTCTTTTGTTTTATTTGACTCACAAAACCCGTGCGTTCACTAGATCTGCCTTAATTGATGCTCAAACCGTGTTCGTGGCGGAATGGCAGCGACTACCCTTGAAGTGCCAAACGCCCTGGTTCGATTCCCAGTCTCAATAAAGTTTTTCTACGCCGGAACTCAAACACACTTGCTAGCATTCCCTGCTCAGGACAGTATGAGGCATTAAAGGCTTTCGCCTTAATAAACCGATTCTGCTCGTATTCTCTTTCATAGCTGTTGTGCTCCTGGCGAGGTTCTAGGGCGGCCGGCTCGCGATTTTCGCGTTGCCCTTCGAGCCATTTGTGTGGCCGGCGCGTTCCTCGCGCAAAGAAGGCGACTGCGCACGTACTTAAAATGGCGTTAAAGGCCGATTCACACGACGATCCGTTCGCCCGCGTCCCGCGCACTACGTGTTCATGCGTCACCACATTAAGAGGCGCGCTGTCGGCCCGCGGCCTGGTCAGCGCGCCTCTCAATGTGCTGACGCATGAACACGTAGGTGGTGGTGAAAACGTTTATTGCCAATGATGTAAATCGTGGGGGCGAAGCCCCCTACATGGCACTTGGGTGCCTCCTTAATGTGAGGAAAAGGCACCCTTACAACGCGAAGGATAGCCCCTGGAGCGTAATCCTTCGGTGAGCGCCGGCGCTCTGGTCAGAAGAGACTCCCAGTAAGACTCCGCCGCGGTTGGTGATGGGGGATGAGGGAAGGTGGGGCATGTGAGGAGGGTGTGTAAGAAGTTTCCTGGTTTGCCGCAAAGTTTGCATGATGACGAGAATTGGTCTGGCTATCGGGCATGCAGCAGTATTGGGTATTGAGCAGTCCGGGTTTGTAGTTGTCGCCAATGTGCAGCCTGAGCTATGGGGAGGGACGGAGCGGGGGGTGCGTATTCCCTTCGTTTGTCTCGGTAATACGAGAGAATATCACGGAATGAGAGCAGGTAGTGCGCGGGCCGCGGGCGAACGGACCGTCGTGTGGATCGCCCTTTAACGTCATTTTAAGTACGTGCGCAGTCGCCTTCTTTGCGCGAGGAACGTGCCGGCCACACAAATGGCTCGAAGGGCAACGCGAAAATCGCGAGCCGGCCGCCCTAGAAGCTCGCCAGGAGCAGAACAGCTGTGAAAGAAAATACGAGCAGAATCGCTTTATTAAGGCGAAAGCCTTTAATGCCTCATACTGTCGTGAGCAGGGAATGCTAGCAAGTGTGTTCGAGTTCCGGCAAAGAAAAAAAAAACTTTAGAGACTGGGAATCGAATCAGGGCGTTTGGCACTTAGTCGCTGCCATTCCGCCACGAACACGGTTTGAGCATGAATAAAGGCAGATCTAGTGAACGCACGGGTTTTGTGAGTCAAATAAAACAAAAGAAAAAATTGCGAGTATGAAAAGAAACAAAAATATAAGGAAATTAGATCATAAAACACGAAAAATATTAGAGAAAAGGCACATCTAGTGAACGCACGGGTTTCGTGAGTGAAATAAAAGAAATAAAAAATGCAAATATGAAAAGAAACAAAATAATAAAGAAATTAAACTATAAAACACGAAAAATATTAAAGAACACAGACCGCGTGGTCCAGAAGACGCGCAAAATCGCGGTTTTGCACGACAGAACCGCAAGAAACCGCGGCGGCGGGGCGCAGAGGCAGACCCGCCGGAGGAATAGACCGAAGAGCCCAACAGCCGTGAAAGAAAAAAAGAGGAGAAGGGAGAAAAAAGAGGAGGAGGAAGGGAGCGGAGGAGGAGAGGCGGCGCTGCAAGGAGGGTTCTGGGACGCCAGCGCAGGAATTGCCCGTTGCGCTACCACTAAATGGCATACTGATCTCAGAAAAAGCATGAGATGGTCACGACTAAAGTGTTTAAGAGTGTACGTAATGAGCATGAATAAGAAGTTTTTGAATGAATAATATGGACAGCAGTCTTCGAATGAACATCGAGTGCTCAGTGTTTCCCGAGCCCCAGGCTTCTAACATGGGCTTTATTCTCTAACTTTTATCAATTTGTGCATAACATGTGCATATACTGGGACCCACAGAAAGAATGTAAAGAGCTCAGTATGCTTGTAACCGGGTATCAGCAAAAATGAATCGGCAAATACCCCTCAGGGCAGGGCCTCAAGCCAATCGCGTCGACCGGTTCTAATGACGTCGTGTTTAATCCCTTTGGACCTCCTATTGTGAAATTGCAGTGGGTGGCAGATCAAAAAGGGTTAACATCGGCTCAATCGGATCAACTGTATGCTCATAAAACTCGGTAGACTGCGTTGTCTGGAGGGTCTTTTTTGAGGAGCGTTGATTCTCCACTCTTCATTTGTGTCCGACCAAGGCAACATTATTTTTTTTTTGTACCTTCCGTTCTAAGCGGGTTCAGTGGCATGACGCTGATTCGAATCTCGCTGCGAACTCATAGCATTGCATTAGACTGAAAGGCTGCTTCAAATTTTGTACAAATTCCGTTAGTCCTCTATTTAAGCGCCGTGCCATAGAGTGAGAATGAACTTCATTCATATCTAGGCTGCGCTACTAAGGCACCCGTAATCGCCCTCTCTACTAGCGGCAGCTTCCACTCATCTGTCCTTTCTCCTTGGCTTCACTGAATTGTGTACAAAACGAAAAAGGTTTCTGCACATAAACTGTCACAGGTTCAATCATTGTCTGCGTACATGCGCTTAAACACGAAATTTTGGGCCGCAGTAAAAGCGCTCAGAACTTTCGTGCTGCCACTGGATACATGCTTACTGGCAAGTACTCCTAAAGGTCTAAACGCATAGAGCGATCAACTTCCAGGTGCTATACGAGAGAAGCGAATGGCTGTAGGATGCCTGACCACGCACACCTACCTGCATGACCCGGGCATGCTGCGCGCTAGGCAACGAGGTACCGTCGCAGACAAAGGCGTTGGTCTCCCAGCACGGGTCCACCTGTTTCTTCATCATGGAGAGCAGCCACCTGCCTTGAGCTTGGCATGTCGAGGTCTCACATGTTGGGGACCACCGGAACAGATCCGGCTCCGGCCACTCGAGCACCTCCGAATCCGTGGACTGGAGCACCTGCGGGTTCTTATACGTCTGCATTCGTCCTCATGTCAGCCTTCCGAGTCTGAACGACGAATAAAGACAAAAATAAGCGCTTCCTTAAATGTAGAAAATTCAATACAATATTTTTACCCAGCCATGTATTTGCTGTGTCTAGAGGTTAGGAGGAATGTCAATTTTTTTTTTGGGGGGACCTCGGCCTGGTTCTCAACTTTCGGCGATAACTTGAATTGTCGTTGCTTCTCTTAGTTGAAACACATCAGGGCCTTGATTTTACATGGCACTGACAGCAATTTCTTACGAATAGCGGCCTCCGGACCGTTTAAAATGAAAAATGGGGTCTTCAGGTATCATTCTCAGGTGGCGTGAATGGGCTCTCATGCCTTTCTCATTCGCTTTCTCCTCCGAACCATCTCTGAATGCGCAAGTGCATGCTCTTTGTCACCGCCACTTGCATAACCTAGCGATCGGCCTCTGTGAAGAAATACAGCATCTTGCTCCCCTTCACTGCGGCCGCCGCATTGGCAGCCTACAGTCTCTGACGCGCGGCGAATTCCTAATTCTTCCTTATCCTTATTGGCAATGGGGATCTTTTCGGGGAATTTAGGTTTTTTCAAAGAGTTTTCGGAGTAAAATTAGGTTCGCAAGGGTAGAGGTGGAAACCGCGCATGTCCCCTTTTGTCAAAACACCCGTAATCGACGCTGTTTTGTTGTTTAAAATTAGGTGCAAAGGAAAAAAAGAATCTTCAGGAGCCTTCAGGAAATTTTCAAGTTCACCTTTCAAGAAAAACGTTTCAAGAAAGGTTTTTCACCAAAAAATAAATATCACTGCCAAGGCAGCGCGCTAAGCCGACTATGCCCGTATGAAAGAAAAGGAGAAAACTGCGCAATCGCTGCGAATCCGGAAAGCATTGCTTTACGGTTCCTTTCAGCCGTCTGAAAGCACCACAGCTGCTATCATTGCTGCCCCGGTAGACCCTCACGTGTACCTTATTAGCGTTAGTCTACCACATTGGTGACGTTGGGGATGTAGGGTATTCAACCGAACATTAGGGCACAGGGTAGACCCAAAAATTTCCATGTAATTTGAGGCCCACTTAAGACCCGTTGGCTCAACAGCTAAGCCACCTGACATCTTGGTGTTTATTTCATTTATTTATTTATTTAGTAAAGAACCCACAGCGCCGTGGCATTACAGTGGGGGGGGGGGGGGGGGGGGCAATGTACAACAAAGAAGCACACATGACACCTCCGCTCGCAGGCAGAGTTACAAGAAAAGCAACAGGAAAAACGTGAGCGGCAGTGCTTCAGCCATGCCGGTTCCACGCCCATCCCCATTTCATTTCAATTCCCATCCCCTCCTGTTTTAAATCAACAAAAATTTGTGATTCGCACCGAATTGTGGAAGTTTGTTGATATTTTTCGGAAATCATACATTAAGGCGGTGTTTTTGTGGAATAAAACACTCTCAAGAAAAGATTTATGGCGTAGATGTCTACTTTTTTCGATCGTTTAATTTTGTTTACGCTCAGTCGCTTTAGAATCATTACAGAGGGCGATGGTGGGAGAAAATACATACAAACTACAAACAGCAATATGAAGGCAACCAGACAAGGGTACGTCATATAGGTGATAAAGTGAATTGTGGAAAAGGGTAGCATCTGTAATAACGGCATGGACAAGAAGCGATGAATAGTATGCGAGTTGGCGAATAATATTGAGGAAGGTTTCACCACTCAATTTTGGTAGGGAAGGAAAAGTTCTCTTTTTTCCCTTTTATCCGAACTTAGTTGGGTCCTCATTAGGCACCCTGCGCTGAAGTTTGCCGTGTAGATCACAGCACCGTAACATAAGGGCAGCAAAAGTTACAACGTTTTAACGTGATAGCGTTTAATGTGCCGTTGAGTGCGAAAGCCGGCTTTGCAGTTGTTATTTTGGTGTTGTGTAAAAAACCCCAGATTGAGCAAGAGGGTCGCGACATAACCACATGACCTCGCGTTGGTGATTTAAACATAGCACAACGATGCGTATATGTATTTGTAAATACCAATAAATTATAATAATATCAAATACAAGCTTAAATTATAAATGAGGTTAAAAATTATAATTTATATAGGCCCAGTTGCAGGTACAGCAGCGAAAAGTTTATTAATTAGTCCATTCGAATTTAATGACTCCCTGTAAAGAAGTTTATTTATGTGTTCGCATTGTGTAAATTCTGCAGGAGTAACTAGAGAAGAAATTGCTCTGTGTTGCTACGTAGTAAGAGAATTATCTTTGCAAAATGGACACTTCCACGCGCTTGAACTAATTATGGTAAACAAGCACGTAATTTTCTTATACCTAATGTTCTAAACAGCTACGAATCTAACCAGCTTGGCATGTATATCCTCCGACCACATGATTTAGAAGTGTACTTTGTAAATAATATTCATAACTTATCATATATTGTAGTTTGTGTATGTATCGGTGTCCTTTTCCCATTTGTCATCAACCCAGCAGTGTGTATAACTTTCAAATGCATTTGTTTCAGTTTTAATTCTTTTTCTAGTTTCAAACTACATCTCTGTTTAGCAGTCCGTTCAATTGTAAATATTATAAATTATTTCTATCGTGTGCTCGTATGCGACCTGCCACCGTTGTATGTATGTGTTTATCTTATTTATTATTTTGTAATGGCTCTTAGATGAGCCACAGGCATTTTCAAGCTATTTTCTTTAGCTTTTGGCCTGTGGCTCATTCTAAATAATGTGCACATTTGTGAAATAAAGTTTGGATTCAATTCAATTCAAATTCAATTCAATTCATAATTGGACAAACAGCTAAGCTTTGTTTGCGAGCGTTATTATCAATGAGTTAGACAGGCAGAGCAGAACGATGGGTCTAAAGTTAACATGCAGAAAACCAATGTAATGTTCAACAGCCCAGCAAGAGAACAGCGATTCGCAATTGGTAGCGAGGGGATGGAAATAGTAAGGGAATATGGCTACTGAGGGCATGTAGTGACCGCTCATCCGGATCACGAGAGGAAAATATCGAAAAGGATAAGAATGGGGTGGAGCGCATATGGCAGGTTTCCTCAGATCATGAAAGGTAGTTTACCAATATATCCCTCAAGAGAAAAGTATTCAGCAGCTCTACCTTACCGGTACTCACCAATGGGGCAGAAACGTGCGAGGCTAACGAAGAGGGTTCAGCTTAAGTTAAGGAAAACGCAGCCAGCTATGAAAAGAAAAACGACAGGTATAACGTTGAGAGATTGGAAGCGGACGGAGGGGGTGAGTATACAAACGCGGGTTAATAACATCGTAGTTGAAATCAAGAAGAAGAAATGGCCTGTAATTCGAATGCAAGTTTACCGCTGGTCCTTATGAGTAACGGAGTGGATTCGCAGAGGCGGCAAGTGTTGCAGGTGGCGTCACAATGTTAGTTAGGCGGATCAGATTAAGAAGTTTGCGGGGATACGGGGCTGCAACTGGTAAAGGACAGGGCTAATTGGAGAGACATGCGAGAGGCCTTTGCCCTCCAGTGGGCGTAGTCAGGCTGATGATGATAAGCTCCGCAAGTTTTCGGGGATACGGGGTCGCAACTGGCAATGTACAGGGTTAATTGGAGAGACATGGGAGAGGCATTTTCCCTGCAGAGGATACAGTGAAGCTGATGATGATGATGATACTGCATTGGATTCAAGGCCCCGTCGAGACTTTTGCTATGAACGTTACTTGCAAAATGTGAGCGTCTGCTCGGCCGGTGATTATACCGTTTGAAAAACAATTACCCAAATCGTGTACTAAACAAAAACTGTCGTGATAGCCAACGTGTTTAGTTTAGTCGTTCAGTTGATTGACGCTGGTTTGCTAGGTCGAGAGAGACTGCTTACTGCGGTGCAACACGTTGGTGACATTTCTTAGAGCTGTTCTTTTCGAAGTCTGGATGGTTTAGCGCAGCGTTCTGTGTCGCACCTGTGAAAGTGTGACACAATTGCACAAATGTTAATCTGAGCATTCAGCACTTCGTGCAGAGAGGGGCAAATCTGCAGCGGGTGACCGAAACTATCGCTAGAGCCCTCTAACACCATCGCAATTTCATGCATTAAAACAAAATATTTTTGTCTGGTCCTCCAGTGTATTCTTTTTAGGAAGCCTCGAAAGGTTACATTTAGTTATTGCACGACGTATATATTGAACGCACAAATAAAGGATATTTAAGGCTGACAGTTAAAGCAAGGAAAGGTATTCATGTGTGAACTCAGGGTGCACGCAAACTGTACGGCATAAAACGGATGTTTGGTCTTAAAACGAATTGCAAGAGACAATTGCATTACATCTTTGAATCGTTACTGCACAACGCGCTTAAATTAGAAACGCTTCAACGACGATTGGAGCTCTCAGGAATCAGGAACGTACCAATTTCTTCCAATCACCGTTAGAATAAGTATAAAAGAGCTTTGTTTTGTGCACAACGGACATCTATATACTTACCTTTGGCGCTTGTTTGCACGTGTAAAGGTGCTGTGACTTACCAGTAAGATAGCCGATTTTTTTTTCGTTTCTTCATTTATAACTGATGCCATCCCTTCCAGTTTTTTTTAAAGGCAAACAAGGAAAAAAGTCTATGCTGTACTCTATGCCATGATCGTCAGTATAGAGCAGACGCGGCGCGTATGGGTGATGTAGCAAGGCTTTGGTTTGTGTTACGTGTTATGTTATGTTATGTTATGTTATGTTATGTTATGTTATGTTATGTTATGTTATGTTATGTTATGTTATGTTATGTTATTTTGTGTTATGCAAGAAAATATATGTTCAACACACGGTTCGGTGTCTGAATGTGAGGCTCAAACAACACGATAACAATGTGAAGCAAAAGAACCGCCACTTTCGCATTCACTGTCGTGGCTGTAATGTTTTGGAATGCGGTTGCTTGCCTGACTTCATAAGAACCACAGTGATAGGGAAATACGGCCACGTGAGGTAATAGAAGCTGCCAACATACTCCGTCCGAATGATCAGTGTGTAAGCCAGCCTTCAATTTCTTTCTTAGAAAAAGAGTTAGCCTTTCTAATACGACATTTTAGATTTTAACAACACTGTTAATGTTCCTTGCTTTACCACATCAAGGTTTTTAACTTTTTTTGCGGTGTTAAATGTTGGCACCTCCATTGCCCATAGTGTTTTCCTGCATGGTCACCGTGATGTTTATGTTTCGTTAGTTTCTGGATATTTCATTGTTTTCAGTGATATTAATTCCCGTTCCTTTCTTTCTAGGTTTTGATGGGTTAGTTGTTGGCTTCTCATTGTTTGGAAAATATTTTCACCGTGTGTACTGTCATGTTTGTAGCGAATCTTTTTCCTTCCTGGTGGTTTTAGGTTTGTTTTCGGTGCTTTGGTTGATCATCTTGCTGTGTACGTTGAGGTTTCACAAAAAAAATTACCATAGTTTGTTCCAGGCGCATCAGGATATCATTTTTTTGCCTTGTTCCGAGTCTGTGCTTCCTTTCCGTAGACAAGCGAGTTCTTGCCCTCGCTTCACCGTATCTGATTTTTTTTTGTCAGCTTTCGTTTCGTTCTTGATTCCAGTTTATGCTTTTCGTAGTGACGTGGATTGACAGGACACCTCTAAAATACTGGACCACCTCGTTTTCAAAATAAAAGTTGTGCGCTCCGTCTTGTCGTCCTTCGTGTTCTTGGGCTTCGTTTTTGTGCGCTGAGACCTGTAAGCCTGAGTCCTGCAAACTTATTCCAATATAATTTCTGCGACCGCGAGTGTAGGAGTTTTTGATCTCTGATTGCTACGTTATGGAGAAGATAAAGAGTGACCCAGCGCTGAGTGGCGCAAACGAATACAACTGCTTAAGCCGCGTTATGGCAGCGCCTGTGGTTGAAATTGTGCACTCTTTCATTAGAATAGTTCCTATTTCCAGATACTTCGTTGCTTTCTTTGACATTTCTAAGAGCCCTTGGTAAGGTTTGATTATGATGAAAGGAAATGGAACGCCGGCCAAAGGTTGTTGTTGCAAGGCTAGATATTTAGGCCATTTAGGCTTCCGCACTGAAGCCTTAATCACTAAATTGAAAGCATGAAGCATGAATCTTAAGTGTGTCGCAGTTATTGGCCAGGGCATCTTACCTACATAGGCATAAAATGACTGTCGTGATTCAGGGTGTTTTCTGTTCTTTGGATTATCAAGGACTGCAGATATCTGAGTGATAGCAAATCCTTCTTTCTACGGATAACTCATACTTGTTCCCAGGCGATCTTGTGTGTCAGTGCTCGCAAGTGTTCGACAAGTGCGTTAGATGCAATCTTCTTATTTGTGACGTCATTGTGGTGCTCCCTGAATCGTGTTTCGAAGTTCCCATTGTTGCCTATGAGGTTTATTCAATACCAACGCCCTGTGGCCGAGCCTACGTCAGCCAAACGGGCAGATGTCTTAACAAGAGGCTGATGGAACATAATAACAGTGTCATCGGGACATCTCGCCATCTCGGCATACACTGCTGTGACTGCGATGAGTGTAACGTGATTCCTTCTTCAAAACAACCACAATAATTCACAAATACGTGAACACAGTGGCGAGGAAGATAGCGCAGGCTTACGAGATTGCTGGGAGAGCGGACGATTGTGTCGGCACGCCATCGATTTTTTTGAATAAAAAAGAGCACCAAAAAGCGCGAAAAAGTGAAATGGTTAAAACGTCGTTCATCATAAATAAGTTAACCAGCTTTCTAGTTAACATTATTCACCTGTTTTCTGATTTCCTCCAACACTTTTTTTTTCGCCGCTGAAAGCCGTCTTCATATCATAAAAAGCCTATATTCAAAATTATTTGCAGGCTTCCCTGAAACACTAGGTAGAACGCTTATTCATTTTACTGGCAAAAGTCTACATGCACACTATAGAGTGTTTAAAGAAATTTGTCGAAGGGTACAGAGTGGTCTCTAGTACAGGCACTTTCGCGAATTCGGGAGGAGGGGGGGCGGGGGGGCGGGGTTACTTTCGATAAGGAGAAAGGATGCGAAAGTTTTTATGCGGTGTACAACTTTATCCCTTCCGCTTTTCAGGCTACATGATTTTGTTACCTATTTTCCATAAGAAAGTGAGAATGAACACGCATTTCACCTGTATTTTTCCCCCGTTCCTTCCTACTGGAAGCAACACGTGTAGGAAGTTGCTGGCGCTTCTTTCAGTCTGACAACATTAGAGGCTCACCTGCGGAGCAGCTTGCCTTGCGATGGGCTCTGCAGCATCTGCTGCCATCTCCGACGAAGTACTTGCAGGCGGTGTTTGGTTGGTGCCGGTGGATAGCGATGCATCTGACGATGCCTTGAAAAAAAAAAAGGACACTAACATGAGTGATGAGTGGAATTCGCGTAAGGGAGTGATTACTCATTGGCATCAAGTTAGCGCAGCTCTTGGAAAATCTGCTACACCTTGCGGGATTCCCTAAATCAACACTTGACCAACGCTGCTCCCACTTCGAGTTATTGGCCGATTCGCTCTCACCAAACCATATGCCAGCTGAGCCGATTAGTTTAGTTAGTAGAGTGACTGCTCCGGTGAAGTGGTGGCCCCGGGTTAGAACCCCGGACCAGGACGAATTTTTCTTAAACTGCGATGTTTCTGTGTAAGCTGTGTAGATTTCCTTTGTAGTCACAGTATGGCTGCGCTTAAGGGGAAGCCAATGAGCAATTACTCCCTTATTACAAATCTACTCCACTTTGGGAGATTCCAGTAAACATTTGGCCATCAGTGGAATTCATGCGGCACAGCATGTTTTAGATGGCGAACGCGGTGTCTCCGAGTTTTGCTCGCGCCTTGCATCATTAGTGGAACACAGACACCCGACGGTCGGTTGGGTCACTGTCCTCTTCTCCACTTACTCCACTACACTTGCCGGCGTCCCCACTTTACTCTACAGTTACCACCTTCTTCACTCTTCTGCCACATTATGCTCTGAACGCCCTTTTCCTTCTCCACTATACCTCCTCCTCTCAACTCCTCCGAATGGCCGCTGCGCCTTCTCCTCTCCACATCTCTCAGGGCGGCGTCCACAACAGCAGATCGAGCTATTTTGCAATGAAGACACTAGTAGTGATAATAGCAGTAATGGGCAAGTGAAGATATTTTAGAATTCAACGAGTTCAAACGGGTCGAGTGTGTGGAACTTGCAGGTAAAGCGTGTGAAGTATTTTTGTCCTGTGATTTGAAATTTACGTAATCGCAGAATAAAGCTATATCGGCGTTCAGGCTCCTCTGCAGAGCGCCGCGACGGGCACAACCCGTACTGATGTCGTCACGTACGGCGGTTCTGCGTTTCCAGCTTAGAAACTGTTCTTTCAAGGTAAGGAATCAAGGTGGCGGAAGCCCACGAAGTATTGTTTGGCCGTGTTCGAAAACGCATGTCAGCTCGTGGGCGAAGGCAGTGGACGTCGGGAACTGGGCACAAATGACGTCATTTCCATTTTCTGCGCACTCCTCCAGCGCAGTGAGAGGAAGCCTGGCCGTAGCTGCGGTTTTAATCGGCGATTACGTCCCTATTTTAAATGCTAGCGCAAAACTAAATGGCATCATTTGCCTATAAACTTCACAAACTCGATTTCTTGAAGAACCTCAACTTTTCAGAAAACCATTTCACTTTCTGTGTTAAAAAAGAATTAGTGCTGCAGACTGATAAGCTTTCAATTTCCAACGGAGCACAAGCACCTTTGCTACTCGGGGCAGCGCCAGAGAGGATGTGCATGTCAATCGAGAAGCTCATCGTAGACTTGAGTAAGTAGGAAGCTGTTCTCAATGGATGTGAGTTGAAGTCTTGTTCGTTCTATTTTTTACAGTAATCAGGGGCGATATTTATCAGGAGAAGCCCTTAGTTTAATCGTCTGTGCATTTACTGCACGTGCGGAGAGTCCCAGCGAATTTTATATTGCGAAAACGTTTCAGAAGCGTGAGGAAAAAAAAAACATTTCCGAGATCAGTGGGAGGCGACCATAAGGCAAGGGGTGGAAGCTCGACTCCTCGAGTGGACAGAAGGAATAAACATTTAGTAGGTGAGTGCAGAGCTCCTCTAAAAGTGTTCACGGTCAGCGCAGCTCGTACCTCATGCAAGTAAAGGGAGCGGTATGTGACGAGAGCACTCGTGGCTGCCGACACCAGGCACATCATCAAAGCGGTCTGTAGCGTCAAACTGGATGCGAGGCCACAGCTGCGGACAGCACGGCCGCCACCTGTGATTTGGCTGTATCCGGGATCGATGGCCGTTCCACGTTTCGGCAAAGACGCAGGCTGGTACCTGTCCTGGCAATCCCTCGCCTTGGTACTCGGCGATATAGTCGATGCGTGACTACTCGCCTCTCCTCTGCATGGGATTGCGACGGGGCGATGACATACTTGTGCCGGAATCAGCCGTATGGTTCGGAATGGTGCTTGCATGTCTTCGTACACGATCGATTTGAGCAGAAAGTTGGTCGAGTTGGCTAATACGCAAGGTGCAAAAAAGCGATTGAAGACAACAGGACGAAGACTGTAAACAATCATCTGAAGCCGCGCTATGTAAAGATTCTTTGCCCTTTTCATTTTTTTTTTCCTCTGGCTCGGACATTTCCGTTCTTCCTGAAAACCTGACACTCCAATGGCAACATTTCACCCTTCGTTACTTTACGAACATTGAAAACGGTGTCTAAGATTAGTATGGAGGCAGTCTGCGAAGTGCATCACTTTTGATCTGAATGCCCTGGCGGCCTATTAGCCATATATGAGCTAGTCGAATCGTATTTTCTTGTCTGGCGTACCCCTTTATCTAACTACACCTGATTATTGTACTGAACGCCATTTTGCGGATATGGTTTCTGTTCAAGAGCGAAATTTCATGCAATACCGTTGGTCGCTGCGCAAACTGTATTAGAAAATTCGCAAATACGCGGAGCTAGATTCCTCGCTTAATGTAGTGCAAATTAATATTAAGATGTGATGTCCATCTGCCCGCTCGCTTCAAACTTAATGAATTATTTTCACCGCATTCCTCGACGCGCACCCAGGGGAGCTTTTTTTAACCATACGACAAGAGGTAAGAGGAAAAGTGTCCCTGTTCCTGTGGTAATTTCGCCACTTTCACACTGTCAGAAACCTACGCTTTCTCGCACTCTTGGTCGATATCATGTCGCATTGAGTTTTTTTCTATATATCTGATTAATAACTTTTTCGTATTCTGTATATTCCCTGAAATTGGTTATTGCAAGTTTAGTTTAGCCCAAAATTGGAGGGGACACTAGCTGCGCCTTAAGGTAAGACGCGATGGCGTAATGGGTTAATTCCCATGTGCGCAGATGGTCATTTTTTACATTGATAGTTGTTGCCTGGGGGTCCTCATTCCCTCTTGTCGCAGCGGTCTAGCGGTAAAGCGATGCGCCGCTACACTGCGATGGCAGGTGCTCCCAGCGATGGGCCTTGTGCGGCCAAGGTTGCTCTTCCCGAGCGACCAATCATTAATATATCTCCCATCTGCCACCGCGCGCAGTTTGCTCACTATCCGATGGTCAGATTGTGAGGAAGCCGCAAGCTCCCTTTATGTTGTTTCCCACCTGCCTCCTAGGCTGCTCTTTGGAGACCACCTACCACAGCCATGCTCGTGACTTTTAGCTTACAACGCCGTCGACTCCGACACGCAGATTTAGTGAAGACCGGGGTCTTTAAAGTTGTTACGTTAAAAGTGGGTATGTTTTCTGAAATCGCCAACAGCCTAGAGGTTCTCTCGCGCATTGGTACGGAACGTCGAGAATATTGCTTCAATATTTCCTAGTTAATACTTTTTAGTTTATTTCAACTGCTTAGTTCTGCACTTCAACATATTTGTGTTATATAATGTCCTTCTCACAACGTAAGAGGCCTATTTGCCATTAGCCTCTCCCTCATCACCTTTTGACGCCAGAGGCCACGCCTGAGATTGCGTGCAAGCTACCAGCTGTGACGTGACAGCCGGCTGCTACCAATGATGATGAACCAGGGGAAAGAACTAAATCGCTGCAAGACCAGTGACCTGATACGGAACATAGCAGGAATATTCCGTGCACAATTTGGTGAGTTCGAGCATTATTTCGTTGCTAATTGTTTCCAACAAATTATTTTATACCTCTACGATTGCCAGCTACTACATATACAATATCAGGGCTGATAACTGCAGCAAGCAATCTACAGAGATAAGCAATGTATTCACTCATTGAAGACTCTGCCGTCCAGATGGAAGGAGGGAAATGTATAAAGGTGCAAAGAAGAGTTGAAGAAAAAATAGACGCCGTTCGAAATACCTCGGCGCCCTTTTCCCGGCCGGTTAGAGTACACGATGAAATAATTGAGCGGTGCATCCTAATTTGTCCATGAGCTTATCAATGACGACAACCGCCTTAAGCAATAGCAAAGGCTGCTGTGGCTCGCTAACATTCTGAGGTCAACCTTGTGTATCCGACATTTGTGTCAGATTAGAAACCATGCGTATATTCAGAGAGATGCTCCTACGTCTCCGTGGCTAAATTTGTTTGGCGACTTCTGCACCTCAATAACACTTCTGTTGGGCGTATTTGGTGCAATATAATACTACAGATGATCGATATGCGCAAAACAATAGCCAATCCACGTATACGAGGGAAACGCAAGGACAGGCGCAACTCCTTCTACCACTTTCTGCAGCACTGGTTGTATACGCCAAGAAAATAAGACGATGTTTTCAAGAGCTCTGGGTGATTTTCATACGAGAATGACCGGCCAAAACCGTCCGGGTCAGTGACTAAGTGCGTTGGGGAAAAGATCTGGAGGCCGAATTGCGGTCTTACTTAAATTCTTGCTGCCTGTAGTGCACCATTTTTTCGACTCAACAAATAAACACCTCAAAGACAACAGAAAGAGAAATAGTGGCATAAATTATTTTCCCGCCAACATGTCTGTTATTTCGTAAAACCCCGGCAACACTCTCCACCTTTCAGCGCTGTGTTTTGTCCTTTCCTTGTTTGGCTTCGAGCCGTTGCGCCGGTTTACAAGAACCAAGCTGCACCTCTGTTTTAGAAGCCTAAGTGTCTTTTGCACGTAATGCGGGTTGCAGTGTGCCGTTGCAGAGGCACTGCTGAAATGATAATATATTAGTGGGCATCAAAAAATGGAGGTAGTCACCATTTAATCGCAACATCAAACTACCATGTGCCACACTACCGACAGCCTTACACTGGACTTTAATATTCTCACAACGTATTGTGTGAGTTTACATTACACGAAGCTTTGTTTATCTGCCAGAACGAACACGTATGACGAAGTTTTAAATCAGCGCATGTATTGTTAATGCAGCTGATGGTTCTTATGTTTAGTGGCGTACTGCCCGAGATAACAGCAGGGGCGTACTATGAATGCGAGAAAGACAGTGCTGCGTATGGCCCATTATTTATACGTCCATGGTGGTATTTTGGGCAGCACGCCAAAAAACGTGAATGAAACAGTCGCCCAATAGTCTGCTTTCGCAACCGTAATCGAGTGCCTCGCGGCCCTAGAGCATTTTCTACGTGTCAGACCACACCATGTTTAACTGACACTCTAGCGAGGGCAACCAAAGATGTCGACCCGTCCGATCAAGAAAATAAGATACACTTACACAGGACTGAAGGCAGGAATTCTCCCGTACGTATTCTTGCAGGTCGTCATTGCGAAAGCTCCTCTTCTTCTTCCTCTTAAAACGTGGCACATACCCACGTGAGGTGATCAGCCAAGGTGTAGTGGCATAAACAAGGAAATTTCCATAGGTGATTACGACTAAATATTAGCGCCAAGCGTGAATTTTGAAAAAGGTATCGATGAAAAAGGACAGAAAAATATTTACTAAGTTGAGCAGAGGCTTGTAAACAGGCAAAGACAGCTTCATTTTTCCTGCCTCTGATCGTGGTACCATTGTTGTTTACCTGAGTAAGCAACATTATTTTCTGAAACTGTCATGTTGAGCCCGCACTGACAAACTGGCCTTGGAGGTAACAATTTTGTTCAATCTTTTCTTATATGGAAAGTGGAAAATGTGGTACAAATTACAATGCGATACAAAAAAACCGATTAGACATATAAACACAATAAAAGTAATATAGACTGCGAAGTCAAGTTATTGCTTGCAAGTAAATTATCGCATTGCACATGTCCCTACAATGGGTTTAACAAAACACAAATTTTGGGTAGAGTGTGTACAACGGCATGTCCGAAGACGGCATGAAGGCTCGTATTTTAGGCGACTTATTGATGGAATGAAACAAAACTGCTGCGCTTCTCCTCTCAGAATGAGACGAAGAAAACAGAAATCCCAACAGCGCATCCAGTCTGAACTGTATCACTCACACTTGGGGACCGCTTACCTTTGTCATGCCTATACGATGCAAAGGTATGCTGGGCCTTCAAGCGGTCTTTGTAAATACTCTTTTTATTGCCCTTGTGTTCTTGCTTCCTCGCTTATAGATGGCGATGGTGTTTGTCAAGGTGGCGGGTGCGGGGCTCCAGCAGGGTACATGTTTCTGTGTGTAGCTGTCCTGTCGTGGCCCAATCGCTTCATCTGCCGCAGGCATACCCGAGTGATGGGTCACTCGTAGGGGCAAAAGTGTTAACATGCCAAGAAAAGTCAGAGAATCAGCTTTTGCTCGAAACACTAATTGAATGGAGTTGCCCTTAGTGTCCGAATTATTGCATTCCAACAGCCGCCGACATTTCTTTTTCATTTAAGCCCCTTCGTAGTTTCTTTTCTTTTTTTGTACAGACGTCCATACCTCTTTCAATTTCTTCCCAAAACCAAACTTAGAGTAACAGAGCTTCGTAAAATTGCGGAGGGCACTGAAAACTGCTTACATTGTTAGAACGCGAAAGGAATAATTTTTTATTTATATTTTTGCCTTCCTTTCTAATGGCACACCTACACCTTAGCATACAGACGTAAGGCGACTCATACACTGGGTTAACCTTTATTCGTCTAGAGGCAACGCAGTTTTGTCCCCTATGTGTTGCGTAACCACCTAGCACTGAATGTGGTTTTCAAGCGAAAGCTTCCCTACGGGACCTCGTGCTTCGATCACCGGGTGCCTAGTTTTGACCTTCAGCTGAGTTAGAGGTCAAACCATGAAAAAGGGAAGGAAAAATTCAATCAATATCGATGACTGGGAGTCGAACCCGCGGCGGTGGGAACAGATCTCCTTTAAGGGCCGCTCAGAGGGGCCACTTGGCCATCGCCGCAGCCAGCACGCACCCTGTTAATCGTTAATCGCACCCTGTTAACGTCGTCTTCATCAAATTCCATCTGCTCCGTCCCGCGGTACTGCCTGCTCACCGTAGTGTTCTGCGTAGCACCAATCCGTGCTTTCGTTCTTGTTCTAATGCAGTAAACATTCTATGTTGTTTTAATTCCATGTATCCTTAGAAGAATCATTTTTTTTTCGGGACGCCGAGAACGACGCCACGTTTTGTTGCTAATAGGCTGGGTATAAGGCTTTCGCCAAATATACACACATACGAAATACTACCGCAGCGCTCAGGGCATAGTTTTTCTCTTCCCCGTAACATGAATATAGGCACGCTTGGCACTTACAGCAACGCATGTTGTCTAAATTCAGTCTAAATCCAGGGAAAGCCGCCCCGTTCGGTCAGTGGTTATGGTGCTCGGCTGCTGAACCCAAAGATGCGTGTTCGATCCTGGCCGCGGCGGTCGCATTTCGATGGAGGCGAAATGCTTAAGGTTCGCGTCCTGTGCGATGTCAGCGCGCGTTGAAGAACCCCAGGAGGTCGGAATTATCCGGAGCCCTCTGCGGCCGCGTCCCTGATAGCCTGGGACGCTTTGGGATGGTAAACCTTATCAACGATACACAACACTAAATTTCAGTGCCTTCACGGCTATAATTGCTGCTCATACATGGTATTTCGAGTGGCACAGGGATTGACGCTCTTTTCATTGGAGAAGCGGATCTGCCATTGCTCGAGATTCTACAGCGAATACTGAGAAGAATGCGGCTCCGAAAGTATCTTAAATTACATTAAAGATGGACACTATACCAAGCTAAATAAATCCGATAGCATCGTGTGATAGCGGATATGTCATTTTGCATTTAAAGCAGTGATTTGGAAAGTCAGAAATTTGTGCAAAAGCGAAGTACATGCGGAGCACCCATCTCCACTGAGCGGGATTGGTCCACTGCTTCCTCGTGCAACGTTCCTTCACCGTCAATGGGCAAGCAATTTAAACGGAAGAGGGGTGGGGGGGGGGCGGGGAGGGGGGTAGAACAACTCGGCGAGAGTGGCTACAAATGCGGAAGGTATCGTAATTAAATCTGCTCAAACCACACAACGAATACAACCACGAGATACGAAGCAGAAGCGCTCAGTCTATCGCTTCACATTCTGTGCACCCAGCTTGCGCGTAAACGGCTAAGCGCCGACTCCTGGTGGCGGTGACTACCCTTTGTTGCGGGAAGGAAGCGATGCTCGAGGACCTTCAGCAAGTAATTTCGGCACGGCGCCTAGAATATGACAGCACGGCGTCAGCTGGGCGGCGCCGGCGGAAAACAGAGGCCCCGGGTCGTTGGGGATAGAAGACGAAGCTTTTTTTGGAGGCAGTTACGTTTGTAGGACTAATGTTTCAATTTCACTCCAGTCAACACCGGGCACAGTTGGAGTCTGCTTTACCTAGTTCGCAATCTCAGTCACAGCCAGAAGCGCTGCGTACCTGTGACGGGTGGATGGATGGTCCTCCATTAGACGTGGTCGTTACAGTTGCAACCATGCTCGGCTTTTTCAACTTTTTTTAACGCGATAGCGACAAAGCTCCTGTTGTGCAGAAAATCCTGCGTCCTCAATGTCATAGGCGTTGTGAGCGAAGAATTCCCGAAGAAGCAACCAGTTGGGCCACATAAGTCACGTGGCCTTTTGTGGCCTCACAACCTGACCACCAGATTGCAAGCGAACTGGCCACAGTGGTAGGTGGCAGCTAAATTCATCAATGGTCACTTGGGAAGAGCAACCTTGATCGCACGCGCCCCACTGGCGACAACACCTACCATCGCGGAGCAGTGGCGCATCGCTAACTGCTGCATCACTGCGCCAGTAGTGGTGTGATGACTTCCACTTATTTATGAATGGGAATTCTAGAGTGCTGAATTCCGCGTATATGGGCATTAAAAAACTCATTATCACTATCACGTCATGCCCATCAGGTTTATTCTTTATATTTCGTCAGCGGCGTAATAAATGGTTCATAAATTATTCATTTTTATTAAATACATTTTTAATGTTACACGTCTAACCTTATGTCATCTCTCCGCTTTTGAGCAGACGTTAATCTTCCGATCGGTTCTGTGCTAACTTCAAACGTAGATTCATTCACATGACCATCGTCATATAAACCCCATGACATCAGGGATAGTGACTGCGCCTGTTTTACTGCTGTATACTATGAACTAAATTGTGCTTTTGTAAAATTTAGTAAGAAATCATGTTCCGTTACCATTATGCCACATTATGTAATTTGTATAATGTTTTTTTTTTTTAAATGTACCTGTGTTCTACTCGGTATCTCTTGCTAACTCTTTTGTATAACATTTATCTGCAATCGGTGCTTTTGCTTTCATGTTTTATAAATTCAGGTGTACGGCACCATCACACAATACCCTTATGTAAAAGGTGCCTGAGAGTAACTTGAATAAAAGAATAAAACATCCACATACCTACCACTACATTTGATTAGGGATGTTCGGTTGTTTCTACAGATTTACCACACGATGCACATGTGTCATCGCCTTGGTTGAATTTCTTTTTGTAGCTTCTCGTTTCAAGGTACCCTGATCTAGCCTGAAAAAGTAGGGCACGGCCTCTTAAGTTAACATAGAAGGATCCCTTCCTCACTTCCATTTTCCTATTTCGATATAGTTCTATACTTTGCTTCTTTTTCGTTGGATTTATCTAGGAGTTACCTTTTGAGTTTTTTACCTGCCGTTTAAACCCCTTTGTTTCTCTATCCTTGTGTCCTGCAAACTTACTGGTTAGTTTCGTGTCTTTTTCTGCTGTTGTGAGGCCCCTTCCTTTTTGTATGTGTTTAAATACCTCAGCTCCCCACCTTTTCTCGTATAATTTCCTCAAGCATACTTCACATAATTCACTCTGAGCTTCCCGTGCTCCAAACGATGCACTGCCCGCATCGCCTATCCTCCCTGGTTTGTGGTTTTGCCGTGGGCGCGCAGTGCTAATCTTCAAACAGCTCTCTGATTTATTTCTAGTCTCGACTGAGCTTCCATTAGCCCCATTATTTCTTTCCAAAAACCTCTGAGTACTTCATACTTCTTGTACCCTCAAAATGCCCTATTTTTCATTACCGCGGCATTTCGTCGCTCTTTCGCCTTATCACTCTCTTCGTGCTTTTCCATATATATCTGTCCTTCATTGACCCATACTCAGATATATTTTTTCTGTCACCCTCAGTATTTCATTGGCTTGTATTGTGAGAACCAGATTAGTTGAATAGCTGAAAAACATCACAGTCTGGAAATCGTTGTCGTTATCTGCTAACAGTGTAATATTGTTCGCATACATTAAGCCAAGGAGCCGCTGATCTACGACTTTTTCGCCTAATTTGTACGACAGATTATAACCTACATTTTTTTCTTGTAGACATCCTTTTATACTTATTATATGAAGCAGGAAATGAAGCGGTGATAGAGGACAACCTTGACTTAATCCTTTACTTACCTCGACAGTTATACAACTCATGGGCAACTGCCACCATCTAGTGTTGAAACTTGCCACTAACTCAGTTCCCGACCGTAACTCGTCTTCGGCAATGACAGCAACGCAGCATCGGCTGGAGGAGCGTGACTCGTCATTGGTGACATTTGCACAATCTCCCATGACGAGTACAGCTCGCGCTTGGCAATTAAAGGCTTAGGAACGCCTCGGCTCCAACCGTTAACACAGGAGAAGTGCAGCATGAGGCCTCGTCGAGCGAGGATTCACCAGCAGGCACGCGGAAAAATCGCGCTCTCATCCTATAAACAGCGTGCGCCGCCATTAAGAATCTCAACCTCAAGAGCAAGCGGATCGCTTACCTAGGCTAAATTAACACCGAAATCCACCGCAAGACCAGCACTCCGTGGATTATGCTGTGGATGGGGAGGAAGCTCACGTCAGGCCACAGCGTGCGCGCTGCCTTCACATTCCATTCTTCAGATGGCGCCACAACACTATCCGCTGGATTTCGTTGAAGCGGTCTCCGACTTCGAGCGTGCAAACGAAAAACAAAGGCAGTCGTTCGCCGCCTCTGCCATTTGTTGCCTTGCGCCCTATTTAGCTCGGGATCCATGCTTCGCTTAGGTTGGTCTGGCATCTAGTATCACTGCAAGTCACTGCTTTCTAACTCTCGTTTTCTTCTTCACTTTTCTGACGCCCTTGAGATTGTTGCTTTGCCAGTGTGGCAAGCATGTACTTGGCACGCGAAATTTCAGCAGCAGAAACGTCCTTTGAGCTCCAAGTTTCCTCTGTCTACACGACGATCTGGATGCGATGACCTTTCCGAGAAACGGTGGAAAGTAGCTCAAGATTGTCATCGTTTTAATGCTGTTTTTACAGGACCCGGAATGTTCACGGCGGTGAAACGTCTATTCAATCTATCTGAATCGGCCGCTAAACATTCCAAGCACACCAGTCGCTCTAAGAGGACAGTGAATAGTCTTGATGGCAAGGCCTAACAAAGCTGCACGAGAGGTCTGATTATTTTAGCTGCCATTTTTTTTTCTTGAGCTGTTCTAAAACCTGTTAGGCGTTGTGGGAGGCTGTCGGCGAAGATAAACCCTTTATTAGGAAAAAAAAAGCACAATGAATTGGTCTCAGCCAAAGAATCTTGTATTGCAAGAAACTTCAACCCTGCACGGCCCGAAAAGTTTTTTCATCTTACAAAATCAATGTCCGAGAGAAATGCATAAGAATCCAAGCCATGATTACGCTTTGTTCCAGTCTTGCAACCAGAATCTTGTAATTAAGCACCCTGAGCCCATACCACAGAAATCAAAAGCAAGCGGGAAAATGCTGATCAAAAAGCAGACCGATTTCCGAACCGTCACCAAGAATGCTATTTTTCGTCACACAACCTTGTCTGACACAGCGGCCAAAAAAAGAAACCATTCGTTGGAACGTACAGAGCGAACAGGCATCAAACTGTCATTATTCTACAATCGTACGGAAAATGAGGAAGATGTTGATGGGAAACCGAGCGCAGTCTGCACGAACAATGCACGTGAAGAATGCACGCACTCCTTACGAATCGCTCCAAGCACGTTCATGGCAATTTGTTTTGTCTCTTTCGAGTAGCAAAGCGCCGTAGTTCTGTAAGTCGCACATGATATAGAGGACTTCGTATTTGCAAACGAATGAGAACATTTTTTTTATTGCCCCGCAGACCGCTGCGGTCCGGCTATGTACGGTTAAATTTTACCGAAACACGCGTACAAACTTGTCAGAATAATACAAAATGTTAGTCTGATTTATATATTACGCACTCTTTGTTTATGGATTTCCTTTCTGAGAAATATGGCTGGAGCCAGATAATTATTGAAGAAGCAATATATCAAACAACTTAGGTCAAACTGCATAACATAGCCGCATAGCTTATAGTTACCACTAACAACTCCAATTATGCATATCGCGATTCTGCACTGTTTTCTGCAGCGCAAGAACATGACCTCTGCACGCATCGTAGCCTTGGCAGTGCTGCAAGTTAGAGAGATAAAGTATAGCCAATGGGAAGGTGAGCTTCAGGGTGACCTTCTCCCACCTGCAGAAAGAAAATAAATATTGCCGCGACTGAGTTTTGAACCCGCGGTGGCACCGACAGGTAAGCATCGCTTTCCGCTGCACTAGAGCACGATGCCATCACCGAAGCCGATCATGCCCCGTGTTAAATTGAAACGAGCACGTATTCGTCAACTTCCATCTGTGGGGCAAACATATCAGATAAATATAGCATCGATCGGAGCTTAAGCTTAACCTCACTCTAACGTCGTCATATCAGTCCAGTATAATAGCGCCATGAATGGAAGAGAAAAAGAGGTCGGTCGGAAAGAGGAATTTCTGGCTTGCTACTCTGCGCTGGGAACGGTGCAAAACAAATGTGTTTCACTATCAAGGTTAAAACGCAGATATCAGGAAGGGGGAAGATGTAGTCTTTGGCGACGGGAAAATATACCAGCATCAAGGGAATACGAAGTTTGCTGGCGGAAGACTGTCGCGGGGGGCGCAGGGAGGCTTAAGCACTAGCGGATAGCTTTGTCTTGCTGTGATCCTATCCCGGATCGTGATATCGCTGCTTACTTACTTTCACAGTAGTAAGAAAGTCTTTTATGAAGGAGCGCACACTAAAGCTCGCGAGGTTTTCGCACAGTTTTGTGAAGTTTTAGCGCAGATTGTATCCCGTCCAGAACAGGCTGCCTTTTCCCTGTGGTCTCTCCTCTCTTGCCCTCTATATTTTACCGGAAATTATCTTCCTTGTGAAACCTCGAGTGCACCGCATATGGAGAACGTGTGTGTATAAATACTTCGATATCTTCCCTAGACGCGCACGAATCATGCTGCATGGAAATTTTTTTTGTTCTCGCTTTTTTAGCATAGGGACCATTCACACCCGTAAGCATCGCTTCCTGAAGGGATTATATCATCCCACAAGTCATTAGGCTCTGGGGATACAAACTCTCGCTATCGGAGGTACGTGGCACCGGCATCGTTAATTTTTGACTGGAAGGGGTAGGGGGACAGGACTGCCATGACTGCCAAGCGTGAAGTAGAGTGGGTGATAACGTATAGAAAACGTGACCTTCAATAGTCCAAGGTAACGCCGCCTAAAACAAGCGTGCACATTTACGGAAGGCATTTAACACTACATACGTGTTTTGAATGCGAACGAACTGCCTCATCGTGAGCCCTATTGAGGGATTCAGTAAAGATTCCGTACTCTCTAAAGAGACACCAACTCATTAACATACAGTCGTAATGCATGAGCACACAGCTTTGTTTTATTGGCTACTAAGCAATAGGGTTTTATGGCTTATGGGTTGCATGTTCACCTTGCAATGAGAAGATCTTTCGTTCGATTGCACGCACCTTTGATGAAGTCACATTTACGGTCTACTGGTGACATCATGCAAGACGATGGTGACGTCACTACCACCGATAGTGGTCAACGCCGCCAGGTTGAGTCGCCGTGTGAGCCATACAATGCTTTCCTATTGAAATATTGCCATTACTCTCGCATGAGAAGCGTCAACCATCGCGCCACTTATCCCGAAGCAGCGGGATTTTCAGGCGATTTTCAGACACTCTAATTCTGGGTGACAGCTCTTAAGGGCGTATATCTGAGATCAACAGCTTTTTTTCCTCGCAATACTGCAAAGGCTATAGGTATTGAAGCGTCCATGGCGCCAGGTTATGTGCCGGCAGCGGACTCGTGACAACGGGTGCTGTGGGTGGTTACAGTGCGTTGTCCACTGCATATGCAAACAATATGCACTGAACACCAGTAATCTTGGCCTTGAAAAATGGACGCACAGCATATCCCCGTAGGCTCACCGCTGCTTGCCACTGAACGCCAAAATCTATCAGCAAACCGTGAGGTTAACGGAAGGTGGCGGAGGCTCTTCGTCCACATAGTGCAACGAAGAGCAGCGCAGTTCTTGTAAAAGCAGTTCTTGTAATACATCGACACAGAACGCTCCGTCCTCCTACACAACTCAATGCACGAGTCTCGAACCAGAGCAGCGAAGTCATCAGTTTATCAGTGGAAGCTTCATCTCGGCATGTCTTCATCCATGAAATATTGAATTCATGCCATGCCAAAACAGTGTACACTGTCAGCGTTGAATGTTAAGTGCAGAATAATTTTTTTTTTCGGCTTTAAACACTGGCCGTGTAAAGTTCCCAAAAATCCACAACAGTAAACGAAGACAGCGTCTTAAGTAATTGATAGCGTAAATAACCAAAAATCATGCAACCTAGGCTAAGGTTCTTCCTAGGACGAGCTCCAGAAAAAGGCAACACCAGACCAGGAAAGTATGCTGGGCACGATGGAACCTGGCACAAGCAGCTATGCTGGGTAAAAAGCACGAACCAGTCAGGCGATGAAGCCATAAAGGGACGAACACCAGCTAAGGGATACGATGTGACCACGATGAAATGGCTGATGTTGGGCACAAAAAGGGTTTCCTGAAGAAAAGGCGCACAGTTATCAGTCACATCTCAGCATTGTAAGAGGAACTGTCATAGGGCGTAATATCTTTCAAATGAAAAAGCAGGATAAAACACAAGAATAATCTGACATAACCGTATATCTGAATGCCCCCCGCCTCCCCACCCCTATAATCCAAACTGGCGAAGGAATGTGCAGTATCTATATACGTCGGAACAATGTATCTGCACCGTGCAGAGGAGATAAAGTGAAAACGCGACACTCTATAGATACCACTTAAAAATTAGAATTCTACAGTTTTTCTAGAAAGGAAACGATATGCACACACTAACACTCATCTGATATGCGGCGACGCCACATCGCAGTATTCGATGGAGTATTCCGATGTGTGGTAGGGGCAGTCGAAAGCGTTTGAAAATTCCTTCATGTTGAGCAAGGGAAGGAAACAGAGCACCCTGGAGGCAAGGTGTTCATGCTCGCTGCTCAAGCCGCACGATAGAAGGCAGAAGCGCCGGAAGAATGTCTTCTGAGCCAAAACCCAATAACTGTCGTAGTTGGTGGCAGTCCGGCTCGGTTCGTATGCTGCTTTGAGAGCGTTCAAAGCACTGCGAACGCTCTGGGTCCAGATGTAGACATCACGAGGCTCCCACCCGTTGAGACGGCCGATGCTAACATTGAGGGCCGTGCGGGCAAGTTCATCGAGGCACTCGTAAAAAGAGAAGAGGGCAAACCTTTCTTCCGGTGCCCATAGGCTTGACTCATTGCTCGGAATCACAGCGCGCAGGAGGGCTTTCGCGAGCAAAACGCCAACGCTGCCCATGACGTACTCCGGCGGAACGCCCTCCGCATACAGGACGGGCTCCTGGAGCATTGACGCTGGGACGACGATGTTGTTGGACTGGTCGTCATAGAGCACATCGCTGCTCAACAGGAAAGCGTCGTCGAATTCGCGGTCTTGCGGCGCCGGAGGATCTTCCAAAAGGCGTAGCTGCTCGCGCTTCTTCATTTGGAGGAAGAAGGCCGGAAAGCTGCTGGTATTGGGTACCGCATTGAAATCGGCCTCGTCAAACGGAGTCTGCGAATAGACGTTAAACGGGTGCAGGAAGACATTCTGGAGAGTTTTGTCTGCTTTATGCCTCATGAAAACTGTCATCCATGAAAACGCGCTTGGAATTGAGACGGACTCGAGCACCTTGGAGAATAATGGAACGATGGCAACGTCCATGCTCGATTCTGGAAAGATCTGGGACGCGATGGCACCCCTGGTATTCCGCATGACAGACTGAGTTGCGCGTAAACATGAGGACACTACGCGTTCGGGGTCGTTGGAGCTGACTCGACGCAGGTAGTCGAACCGAAATCCGTCGAGCAGGATATGGACGTACAAGTATCCGACTCCGTCTTTGCCTAGGACTCTGAAAAAGTTGAGCAGCCGTTGAATAAGGTCCACGCTGTCAATGGATATCACGGTCTGGGCATTCAGTTTGTGCTCTTTCGGCAGATGAGCATTTATAACGTCGAGCCATTCATTGAGACGCATATCCGCAGTCAGGTTCTCCAGGATGGCAATGCTATGGCGTTGCTCTCGACTCTCCCATGCCATGTATTCCCACAACGTGTGCTCTATTCCTAAGATGGTGGTGACGTTAAAGCGACGGCCGAGCATGCCGGAGACCTCACCCATCAGCTGTTTTAAGTAGTTCTTCAGGGACAACGCGGGCTTCGCATCCATCTTACGCGACAACGTCTGGCCACGCAAAAGTCGCAGGGATACAGCCTCGGGAAACCTGTTCAGACGGATGTCCAGCACGGTGTGAATCCCTCGCCCCAGCGACAACTGCACGAGGTACCGGAGAACTTCGGGAAAAGTGCTCACATTGAGCAGCATTTCGCCGTATTCGCGGAAGGGGAGCAGTTGCTGTCCTCACGAAGCTCTGACAGGATTCGTAGAACATGGCCACCTTGTAGAGGGAGAATGAGGCTGGCTTGGCTCCCATCATGCCGCTCAGCGTGTAGTTGATACGCCGCATGAGTTCTCTGGTGCTGTAGCGAAGAAAGCTGGCTGGGCTTCCGCTGGATCCTGCAGCCAACTGCTGCCAGCGGTGGCAGACGTGGCCGTAGAAGTCCTGGCACGGGTCCGCGTCCGGGTCTATCAGCCGGTCCAAGTCTCGAAAAGCCCGCTTGCAGGACGCGCTGGTGCAGTCGCCGAGACGAGGGCCTTGCCGTGCTTGGCCGCCGGTCAAGAGTAGCAAGGCTACGATGCCGAGAAAGCTGGCCCATACGGTCACGATGATCAGGCATACGGTGTAATCGTCGCGGTTGAGCACGGTCTCGGTAAAGATGGAAATTTCTCGGATCATGTTGGCTCCAACTGCGAAACACAAGCGGGAAGCGGTAGCGCATAAGCATCATTGGCAGCCCGGTGAGGAGCAAGGACAACACGCCTGGATTTTCAATGCCTGCAAAATTCTGTTTCGTTTTAATGGGTGCAGGGCAGTAATAATTTCTGTAGAATATCAACTTATAGCTACAATATCCTGTTAGAGCGTAGTCAAGGTAACTTAAACGAGGGGCTTGATATGACGTACAGTCGGGGAAAAAAAGTCTCCGGACCACGTGTTTCTCTAACGAAGCCGTTAGCTCTGCTATTTGTCAGCGGCTGGATACCACACTTGTGAAGGTAAAAGTGAAATTTTTGTTGTTTCATCTCCACAAGTGTGGTCTCTAGCCGCTGTCTCATTGTAGAGTTATAAGCTTCGTTAGAGGAACACGTGGTCCGGAGACTTTTCTCCGCGACTGTAAATATCAACGAAGCAAAGAGCCACCGAAACCAAGAGCATGCATAGAGGGAAGATTATATTTTTTTTAATTTGTGGCGTTCATCAACGAAGGATTAGTAGTGTAATTATTCTTTGGCTTAAAAATAATCGATTTCAAAGCAGAACAACCATATCCACATGGCGCCAGCGAGATCCGGACCCACAACTAAAGAATTCCGCATCCGTTACTCTATCGCTAGTGCGTGATTTGAGCAAACGTGAGGGAGATTCTGAAATTGTTTTTCAGCTGTTACGAACCTTCAGAAGAAAAACAATAAGTCCCCAAAAAGAACACACAAGATGCAGCTCTCATTTCCAGCACTAGGGATTAATATACATAAAATATTATTAATGCCTATACTGAAAGGTCTCAGGCAGGGAGAAACGCTCTCGCCAATGCTCTTCACTGCCTGCTTACAGGAGGTATTCTGGGGACTAGAATTGGGAACAGTTGGGGATAAGAGTTAATGAAGAAAACCTGAGTAATTTGCGATTCGCTGATGGCATTGCCTTGTTAAGCCACTCAGGACAAGAACTACAAAGCATGATCAATTACTTAGACAGGCAGAGCAGAACGGTGGGGCTAAGAATTAACATGCAGAAAACCAAAGCAATGTTCAACAGCCTAGTAAGGGAACAGCAGTTCGCAATTAATAGCGAGGTGCTGGAAGTAGTAAGAGAATATGTCTACTTAGGGCAGGTAGTGACCGCAGATCCGGATCATGAGAGGGAAATAATTAGAAGAATAAGAATCGGGTGGAGCGCATATGGCAGTTTCTCTCAGATCATAAATGGTAGCTTACCAATATCCCTGAAGAGAAAAGTATACAACAGCTGTATTCTACCGGTACTCACCAATGGGGCACAAACGTGGAGGCTAACAAAGAGGGTTCAGCTTAAGTTAAGAACAACGCAGCGAACTATGGAAAGGAAAATGATTGGTGTAACGTTAAGAGATCGGAAGAGGGCGGAGTGGGTGAGGGAACAAACGCGGGTTAATGACATTTTAGTTAAAATCAAGAGGAAAATGGGCTTGGGCAGGGCATGTAATGCGAAGGCAAGATAACCGCTGCTCCTTAAAGGGACACTGAGGAGAAATTGAAGTTGGCTTGTATCGACAGAATACCAGCTCCTGATTACAAAAACGTCACTCATACTGACAACAAAGCTCTTGTAACGTAGAAAAGAGCAAGAAACAAAATACAGGTATCGCCGCCGCAGGCCAAACTCGCAAGTACAAGCGTGATGACGTCATAGGACAAAACAGTGTTGCTAGAACCAATGGTTCTAGTAACACTGGGACACGAGGAGCTACGAATCACTGAGGCGCAGCCAATGCATGTGTAAATCTCCTTGACGTCCCCAGATGGCGCCACGTACCCGGCCGCTACGCACGCGCCTGCAGCATCGGGACCAATCAGCGCCTGCTCACCGGCTATAGGCGGGCTCCCGGTATTCCGCTAACGGTAACATGGTATGCTAAAGGCGTCTATTTGCGAGAACTTCGTTGACGACTTCGAGAACCGGATCCACCGTAACGCTGGCAAAACGCCGGTGCAAACGTACGCGAAGCGACGGTAGCGACGGCCGCAATAGCCGAAAAATGCCTTCGACGTGCGGCCGGCGGTAGCTTTCATTTCGGCTGCTGCTAGGCCGCTGTGCTGGCTGTCAGAAATCACGGAGTCTGCGTTACGTCATGTGCACGTCATGTTTCACGTCACTTAGTCCTGTGTCGTCATAGGAGAATCCCAAGTTTGAATCTGAGCGGCGGGAAAAACTTTTTAAACTTCGAATCCAAATTTCTCAGAAATAAATGCATCTTTCGCTGCCGGCCAAGTGGCAAGAAAGCCATGAAATGCCGAACTATCGGATTTTGCTATAAAGAAAATATTAATAGAGCTCAAAGAAAATATTAATAGAGCTCTCCTCACTGTCCCTTTAAGGGTAACGGAGTGGATTACAAGACAAAGCAAACGTAGCAGCGGACGGCAGAAAATTAGGTGGGCGGATGAGTATAAGAAGTTTGCGGGGATACGGTGGCCACAATTGGCAGACGACAGGGTTAATTGGAGAGACATCGGAGAGGCCTTTGCCCTGCAGTGGGTGTAGTCAGGCTGATGATGATGATGATCATGATACTTATGGCGTCAGTTATACCTTACGGAAAATTTTCTTTAGGGCGTGCCATGAGGTAGGGGGGTTGCAGAGTTCATATTATGCAGAACGCTATCCTTCACACAGTGAATGTTATATTTGAGGCTGGATTTCTCACTTCTAAATTTGTTTTGTGAATTCGGCAGAGTTTTTTCGCTATTTCAGTGTACAGATTTTTTTCTGAGTCTAGGCTCCCGTTTTTTCCCGGCGATTAATATTTCCTACGGATGAATTAGCGTTTTTTATTTCTACTATAGTATGTTGCTCACATGAGTTGTCGAAAGTCCCTTAGGGTATACCTTTTTGTTTTTTTATTCAGGCCCCGCAGCGGTGGTTCACTGATTACGGCGCTCGGCTACTGACTCGAAAGACGAGGGATTCGATCCCGGACGCGACAGTCGAATTTCGATGGCGGCGAAATTCTGAAGCCCCGTGTACTGTGCGATGTCAGTGCGCGGTAAAGAGCCCGAAGTGGCCAAAATTATCTGGAACCCTCCACTACGGCGTCCCCATAGCCCGAGTCGCTTTGGGACGTTAAACCACATATACCATAAACCGTAAACCTTTCTTTTCTGACAGCCTAAGCGTTTTAGTTGTCAGTATATAAAACACAAATGGGCGTTAACTACTGATAAAAGCATTCATAGAATTACCGGCGTGTAATAAATATTCGAAAAGAGCAGTCATTGGCCGCAAATTTCACGCCGAACAGTCGACTGCTTAGCAGTAGCAAGAAACGGCTGTCGAAGGGCCGCCCCTTCGGTGAAGGCAGCGTGGTCTCTGTGCGTGCGTTCGCGCCTACGCGTGTGTATGTGTACGTGTAAATGAAGCCTTTGCCCGCCGCTGTAAAAAAAAAAACATCTTGACGCATTAAATTTCTTAAAATAAGAGTCAAGAAAACGTGCATATAAATACGGATGTACAGCACTATTGATACTGAAAGTTATGAAAAATTCTAACCGCTTTTTTGAACATATATTCTTGTAATGCGCTTCCACCTACAATAACTTATAATGGTGCACTCAATAACAACCCAGTCGCAATTGCTATGACATTTAGTGAGTTTTGCCATACTACCAATATTCCCCAAGAGAAAAGTATACACCAGCTGTATCTTACCGGTACTCACCTATGGGGCAGAAACGTGGAGGCTAACAAAGAGGGTTCGACTTAAGTTAAGGACAACGCAGCGAGCTATGGAAAGAAAAATGATTGGTGTGACGTTAAGAGATCGGAAGGGGTCGTTGTGGCTGAGTGAACAAACGCGGGTTAATGACATCCTAGTCGAAATCAAGGGGAAGAAGTTGGTTTGGGCAGGGCAAGTAATGCGAAGGCAAGATAACCGCTGGTCCTTAAGGGCAATGGAGTGGATTCCAGGAGAAGCCAAGCATAGCAGGGGGCGGCAGAGAGTTAGGTGGGCGGGAATATGCGGGAATACGGTGGCCGCAACTGGAGAAGGACAGGGTTAGTTCGAAAGATATGGGAGAGGCCTTTGCCCGCAGTGGGCGTAGCCAGGCTGATACGATGATGATGATGACTCCCAATTACTTTTCTCTGGCCTCTCATTCCAGCCCACGTTGTTTATATCGTCACGGACTAGAAGACGACACAGCGCGCCGTGGAGCGACACGCAGCGCTCGCGCTAGGCCCGCCGCCATTAAAACATTCCATCGCCATCTATCACTTAGTCCTGTCTTCATCGCCTTGCCGTCACGTAATAATATCATTAGTTTTGTTTTATACAGGATGACCATATCGTAACCACCGTCAGCGTTCAGTGTAGTATGGAAATATAATTACAAAGGTAGCATAAGACGGTTTTCGCGCAGCTCCTGCCCTCACCGTTCCATCACTTTCCTACGTGGCACTTGCAGTAATACTGCACGCACTACGTTCACCCCTATGCACGAGGTTGGTGCTGATGAACACCCACAATTTTCAGTTACACTACATATAAAATGCCCGGTAAGCAGAAGATTAAACAGCAGACGCCGTAGCTCGGTTGTTACAGCGCCGGGCGCGAAATTCTGAGGTGTGGGTTCGGATCACATAACCGGCATGTCTTTGCTTTTCTTCTGGTTTCTAATCAATTACCTTTAACTTACTTTATTATTCTCCCATTGGTGACCACCACAAATCTTATATATGTATAAAATTAACATCGGCTGTGCTCCTTGGTTTCGGGTGACTGTTGGCTTCCGTCGTGTAATTTTCTAGAAGCTTATTCAGTATGTTTTCCAGTGACAGTCTTACACAGGTAGTCCGAGAAGCAGAACTTTTAGAGCAGAGCTTGTGGACTTTGGTATTGGATAGGAAACTGGGTCAGTACATATTCATCCCTCGCACTTCTTCACGTCCAAGCTGGTGCATGATGTTTCATTTCCTGCGTGTGTGCCTCTTGAATCCAGTTGAGTAAAATAATTGTTAAAAATGGGTGGGAATTTGTATTCGGGAGAATTGTTGCGAATCCATTCGAAACAAAAAGCGTCGTAAAACCCAGATAATGAACCCAAATAGATTTCATGGAGGCTTTTAAGGATACTTTCTTTCTTAGCACTCGTTGATTTGTTACAGACGCACGAGGCTAATAAGTGTCTGAGTTTTCCGGTACCTTTCTGACAGTGCACATTACACCTGGAATACAGCTGACGGCCTCAGCCATGTGAAGGTCCTTTCTCTTGCTGCTTTATGACTATTCGTGAAAGGAAGACATACTGAGGAAGTCCAGTTCAACATTGTGACAGTTGAATCTCGTGCACCACTCACATCGAACGGACGACCTTTCCTTGGTCGTTTGGATGCTCGCCGCCGCGTCACACGAAGGTTGACCCTGTGTGTTGACCGAGACCTGCGAAGTATACAAGGTAGTGCGTGAAGTGGCGAGGACGCTCCGCGTGTGCTGCTCTTAGACGATGTGCTACTGAGCGCCCCAGGTCGGCTGGCTGTGCCGTATGCGGCGGGCGATTCATTAGTGACAGAACACTGTGCGGTTGTTCCTTCGTATAGTATACAGTATTTGTACGTATACGACGCCGTCGTTCAAGTAGGGCTTATTCCAATACCTATTCCACACGGGCAAATGTAATGCCATGATGTGCTTACTACCTTAAGACTGAATGGAATTCGCGCTGTGCCATACGCACAAATTAAATCGCATTAGCCTTCCTGCCGTTCGAGACCTAGTGACTTTGGCACATTTCATTGAACCGAGTAGTGCGTACTTTCGTACCCAATCTACTCGCAGAAAGCACTCAACTTTGTTAGTAACAAATTCCTGACCAGGAAGATACGGTTTATTCATGACTTTCAGTCCGATGAGGCTTTTCTCCAGCATTTTTAATGCAAAGGGTGCAGTTTTTATCAGCAACTGAGAGGCACTTGCTGCTTGTGTGCTGACACGCGAGTTTATGGCTACTTTTGCGATATGTCAAGAAAGAAGAGCCGTATTTTCTCCAAAAAAATGCATACCATTTCAAAAACATTCCGAGATATTGTGCCCTTTAGCGCTATGTATACTACGGTGGAATTTCTGACAGCCTTGCAGGTGTTATTCTCATTGTCCCTTTCGTATAAGGGCATTAAATGTGGACGTGTAGCACTAACTCCGAAAATAATGAAAGTAACAAACTTATATTTTTAAGAATTTACTGCCATTCGCGCGCGTCTGGCGCGTGGCATAAATGTACGTGAACACTGGCACGTCACCGGCGCAAACATACGATTTTTTTGTATTTGGGCAAAGTGTAAATTCCCAATAACGGTCCTTTCTCGCTATCGCTCTCTTTGGCACCTCATCTCGCTATCCACTCCCTGTCCCTTTTATTTCTGCCGATCACAGCTCAGGTGTCTATGGTACATAATAGCAGTTGTTTGTGTAATAAGTCATTAAGAAGAAGACTTCGCAGCAAGTCTCCAGTACCTGTTTCGTACAGTGACCTTACCCCCAGAGCCATGTCGTATGCGATCAGATACACGAATAGAATAAAATTTGCAGCTTTTATATTAGCATTCCGTTCTAGCCTGGTCTGAACAGGCTTTCCTTTGTCGTTATCAAAAAGCTGGGTCAGTAATATGCACTATTACTTCTTAAGTTCGTGCAGTACTCAATCTTATACCCGAAGCTATGACCTCAAGCAAAGTGAGAAGGTAAGAAATGTATGTCGGGATGTCGTATGTTAAAGGAGTGGAAACAAAAGTCTACAAAACGCGCGAAAAGTGATCTAGGCGCTTTGGTTTCAGGTCTGCCAACGGGCACCTCATTTCACCGGCACACACTACAGAACGTGTGCGCTCTTTTAACCTTCCAAAGAGGGCACATCTTCCGACATCCGTTATTAACACACATGTCCGCTTCGGTTTCCACTGACGCACCCTAGAGACATTTGTTCCGGGTAGTACACCGGCTGCTCACAAGCTCCTATGACCGGAGAAAATGACTTCGACATTCACACTGTGCTTTCATTAGCACAGAACGTCGCGACAAGTCGTAGTATTAAAAACAAAGAAAAAGTTCTGAGCACACCAGCGAAGCCAAGGGACCCGAGTACGCCACATTTCAACGTTTCTCGTGTGGAGCACAATTATGCGTAAATGAGATTTCCCTGGTGCTATGAAGCGGACAGTACCCTGTTGACCAGAGCGTACGATGCATCAATGTTCAGTTGAAGCAGATAAGCGCTCAGTCACTGCAACGTCAAACGTTCATGTGAACAAACGCATACTGTCTCGGATGCCGATGTAGCCTCTGCATGGAGGAAGGAAGGGTAAGGAGAGGCCGTGACGTCACTCTTCGCGAATCTCGTCCTCTCGCCGCGCGGGATTAGCCCGGAAATTGCGGTCCTGTGCCCCTTTTTTGCATGAGGAGCCAACCTTCCTTGCGTGCCGCCCGCCACGTTTCCTCTGAGCAACTAAGACACCGTAGATATTTGCACCATAACTAAACTTAGATATGACACGTGATTTCTGGCACTTTCTTCGCAGTGCACCTGGGATACATGGGGACTCTCGTTTCCTTTTTCCATGAGCCCCCTCCTTTTCCAATCACGCCTTCAATGTGATGCAAATCGCTGCAGGCATATTATCTTTACCCTTGTGGTATTGAGTTTCAGCGACAACTGGGGTGTAGAAAAGTGCCGACGCCAGATACTGGTCAGTAACTCTGGGTAGAAAGCAAGCGTGGTCAAGCACTGTCGCTTATACATACATATCGACATGAATGCGTACATCGACATGAGCACTAGGACGTCACTAATGTCACCATTGTACACAGCCGACTAAGTGAATGGCATTCTGGCCAATTAGCGTGGTGTGACGCCATGACAGACGTCACTTCCCTCTCTGCTCACATAACGGTGTGGCGCGTTGTACCTGGTGTGTTACGCCGACCGCACCGACGCTGCACAAAAGAGGAAACGTGGCCTCAACAGCTCTCGCTGTAAAAAGGTCGACCATGGCCCAGGCGAGTTAACCGCCAGTTCCGTCTTCTTTCCTGCCGTTCCGCCCTCGTGTGTTTGAGCTTCAACTTCAAGATGTGGCCTTGCCAACTGTACCGTCTTTCTTTGCAGTCACTGCACTGAAACCCTTGACATAGGCAAGAACTAGTGCGGTAACTTCCTGCTCCGAAGTTGTCTGCTTTGTATGAGACCTACTAAAGGTGCGAACAGGACCAGAGACGCCGAGAGGTGGAAGCTGAGATCTATGCGGCAGTGCGCTCAGCGCATCCAGCCGAAATATTGAAGATGTAGCCGAGTGCTAAAACCTAGGCCTCTCCGAGCAGCCTATGGTGTCCATGAAGCGGATGAGCAAAGACACCAGACTACTTCACCCGAAGCGGAAATTTTCCAGTGCCAGACAGCAATGATGAGTGATCAAAGCTGTCGCCACAGCCTGTCACTTCTTGATGATGCAGTCGGTTGAACATGTATTTAGAAGGTCTCTGGATGCCTTCAATGGGGCCCTGCACCATTTTTTGAGCAAGCTACCTGATTTTGAAGCGAAAAGCTTCACTAGGCTAGTCAATACCACGCTTCGCGTAAGCCGGAGGCCAGATTTCTCACTTCTGCGCATGCGCGAAACCGAGCGACGTTACGCACGGCGCAGGTGGCTGCTGTCGCCGCGGCCGTCGCTGACTCCGTCGCCTGACCTTTAGCCGCCGCCGCGCGCTATTGCGCATGTGCGAAGCCGTTTATCCTCCTCGCCACCGTTTGACCTTTCGCCGCAGCCGTGCGCAGTGTGCATTTGAAAGGAGGAGTATATAAGGCACGCTTTTCCATAGAACAGCCGCAGTATCTGTTCTCGCTTCGGCGAGCGCGGCTTCGGCCGCTTATCTGTTTTTTGAGCAGCGTCCGCTCCGGCGGACGCAGTTGTTGCTGCGACGCGCGTCTTTCCTTTCCTTTCTCTCCTTCCTCTGATCTATTAACTCTCCTCTATCTGCACGTGGCAGCGGTGGTGGCTTGGCTCGAGCCAGTAGCAGGCCCGTGCAATTTCCTTTTCATCCTTCTCTCAGTCACAACAACAACAACATAGAACAGCCGCAGACACTTGCCATGGAAGGAGAAGAAGAAGGAAGAGTCGGACGGCGCAGAAACATCGATCCAGAAGTGGTAGCCTGGGAGTTGGCTGAAAAGCAGCGAGAGCTCTTCGCTTCAAGACATGCAGGCTTAACATTAGCTAAGCCATAGCCAATTTTTTTCAAGACTTTGTTGTCATAAAGACCTGTGGCAAGAAATATCTGTCTCCCCCGCAACCGAGAGTAGAGTAAGCATGAAATGCAGGACGATTCAGAAGCGTACGCGGACACGACGAGACGCAGGCCTGACAAGAATGTATATGCAGCGCGTTCGAAACTGTCTAAAGTGCGTAGAGGCTTTAGCGTTTTCCGCACCACTTTGCCGATGTGACACTGGATTACGTCACACATAATTTATGACGAAGTAATGACAAATTACTAATTAATGACTAATTACTGATTAATGACTAAACACTAACTGCTAATTAGTGACGCTTAAGCTTCGCCTTTAGGAGTGGAACGCGGCAGCGTGTTGAAGCGCTGCCAGGCAGTCCACGGAACGCCACCACCCGTTCGGCGCGATGCCTTGCCCTTCGAACGCGACGCTTTTTGAGGAAAGGAAATTACGCAGTAATTCTCTGTCATCACGGTGGACACCCGAACCGCACCGCACAGGAAGTGAGGAAAGCCACCACCAGTTCGGCGCGATGCCTTGCCCTTTGAACGCAACGCTTTTTGAGGAAAGGAAATGGCGCAGCAATTCTCTATCTCGGTGGACACCCGAACCGCACCGTACCGGATGGGAGGAACGCCACCACCCGTTCGGCGCGAAGCTACCGGCGCTTGTATGCCGGTCCTGTAGGAGGGCTTAGAGAGTCTCGTTAAATCTCGATAAATCGCGTACGGTCCCGGATGTTCTCGTTTCAGTGCCCGGATGAGTGGAATTCAGTACCCGGATGTTGGCTATCGGTCTCGGCGTGACGTCACCACATTGCCGACAACGGGCGCTAAAAGCATTTGATGCTTAATAACCAGCTTCTACCTGCAGCACTAAACCCGCCATCGCGCTCGGAAGTTGACTACCTCACGCTACTTTTGAAACTCGCACCCTTCTTTGTACATGAATACGAGTTTGTTGGTTCAGAAATGCCTATTGGTCATATTCATTCAGACGTCACGCTGCTACCGTCAGCCAGCGGCTGGCGGCCCGTCAGGAAGGGCGTCCATCTGGGGGATTTCCAGGCGCGCCGGCAGATGGCAATGTGGCCTGGTCGGGTGTTAAGGGGCACTTAGTCGCGTGGTGCAGCAGAAAAGCGTAGGCCTTTCAGAGTGCAAGAAATGAGCATATGTGCGGCTTTGTTAACGAAAATGTCAGCTTTACTTAATATTCACAGATAGAGTTTAAACTTTAAGCGCTCTTTCTTGCCCGATTCCTCCTCACCTGGACATCACCGCAAGGCTGACTCGTGGAAACATGCCAAGAGGAATCAAAGTGATGGCCTACGATAAATTCATGAGGCGTCTGCTGACTGCTTGCGAAAATTTTTCTCGTGAGCCTAAAGAAGTTCGTGCAACGTACACCACCTTGTGCCGCACGTGGCCTCTTGTAAAACTCTAAGAAGGCTGCCTTGACACACTCAGGAAAAACCTGCGAATCGCAGGACTCACGCCAAGTGCCATCTCATGCAAGTTCAGAAAGCGCGTTTTCATTTTGACAGTCAACAATCACAGTTTTCACAGTCAACCATCATCGCGGTAACACAATGCGCACAGATAGCTTGAAATAGAAAACTAAGTTATTGCGGGCATTAAGAAGGATTGATTGTTTCCTGTTCATTAAGGCGAATTAGCGTCGACCAATAAACATTCGGTGGCGTTTGGAGCCGGTCTTGAAATTTGTACTTTTGTCCTCCTCATTTTTACATTGTTTGCCTCTTACCAAGAAAGATTGATTACCTAAGACGAAGCTCCTGCAGATGCTGCGCACCACAGCGTAAACCACTCGCGACGCACTCCATCTGCGCACCACTTCGTTTCACACTGCGTCAGTGCCCAAAAGATTGCATCACTTACAGCTGAGCGCACTATTTCCGATGTCCTGGTAGACGGGACGATGCTGCCGGTCTCCTTGTGTTCTTCCAGAGCGCCGCCAGACACAGGGGACGAAGAAGACGGTGCTGACAGGGAATGGGTGACTTGTGACAGCGGCGTAAGCGGGGAGGACGATTCTTTGAATTCCACGAGCGAACATACCAATGTCGCCGTGGCCTGACTGGTGGTTTGACATGGGTCCTGGTGCCCGCTGTCACCGACGGTATCCGTGGCTCTGCGCGGCTGTTTTCCGGCTGAGGTAACATGGAAAAAACAAGCGTCATCGTAATTATTGCGATGACCGCTTTTTGAGGGCTATGTGAACTGCCCGGTCAACTATTCCGACTGCGGTAAAGTAGCACGCGTACAATTGCAAGGAACTCTATTGAGGTGTAACCGCGCTTGGCTTTTATATCGATTTCCCTGGCACATGCAGTGCGTTGTAGCGCAGTGTTCCTCGCCTATCGCTTCCGGGCTAACTGCGAATGCACCAGGATCTTAAAGTAGGCTAGAAGCCTTTAATTCACGCTCAGGAGCCCAGCCCAAACATAACTAGTCACTTCAGCGAATGTCCTTGGAATTTTCGGTCATGTAGCCCCATGAAGGATGAGACGCGTTGGTCACCCATAATTAGTAACAATATCTGACGTGGCTTGGCAAGCTTAGAGGGCATCGTGAAAGAGCTTTTCAAACACGTTCATCTTGCCCTTTTTGAGAGGCTTGAAGACATTCAACACGAAGATGTCTCCCTGGCCTCGTTCCCCTGGCAGAAGCTCGAGCAAGAAGTGTGACGTGTGACGTTGTGTCATTGAACAGTCCATCGCGGTCACACCCTTGGTTACTACAGCGGTTGCGTGTGGTGTTTAGTAGCCATCCGATGTTTGCTGCGCGAATGTTGAGTATCCCATGAGCGTTTGTGCCCAGTTTATATCTTGGGGAGCGTTGAGGTCAGGTTTACGTCCGCGACTGTTTAAAAATTGCTGCAGGTCACCCCTCGTTTGTCGGAAGCCTCTAATTCCACTGCCACGCCAACATGGTAGTAGCCGGCAGTGTGCATTCTGTGTATTTTGTGGCTCCGGTTTCCCTCCAAAATTAGTTCGGGCTCGAACACGGGTTACTTTCTCCTTTAAAACAGGGCATGTTCCGTGGCCGGCCGGATGATTCGAAATTCGTGCGGCTTGACGACATGCGGCTCAAGAAACGGCGTAGTCCCGCACGCGAACGCTACAGGTTGTGACGCGATGGAGTCCAGCACAGCGCGTGCGGACTGCTTTTCAGGCGTCGTCCGCGTGTCGCCAGCGGATCACTGCTTCTCCTTACCTAAAGCAGTGCGTACAGAGGGTAATCTGCACGTCTTCAAGGACTGCAATTGAGGTCCAGCCCGCAATCACACATCTGACTGCCATCAGGCGGCGAAACGCATCAAGGTCTACTTCAAAAACGTGCTCACAGTTGCCGCCTCTACATTTCTTCCCAAACCAGGCAAGCGAACCTCACTTGAAAATGCGCCCCACATCACTCACCAATTCCGTGAGCAAAAGAATGAAGCGCATGGTAATCGATCATCTCCACACTCACCTCCGACTTTTCGACCTTTTCTCGCCACAAAAGATCAGTTTCTGCAAAGGAATGCCGACACCAGACCTCTTCCTACTTTTGAACGATACTTTCCCATTTTAAAACACGCCAGATCCAAGAGTTAGTAACGATCGGCATACGACAATCATTTATTAACCTTGCGCACGACCCATTACTTGAAACTGTTAACTCCGAAGACTGCGGCCCTAACATATACAGTTAGGACCTTAGCAATCGCAAAGCGCGCTTCCGCCTCTCCGACTCCATGTCGGCTCGCCTAAACCTTACGCGAGGCAGTACTCAGAGGTCAATCGTACTCCCACCCTGTTTAACACGAGAATGGCCCCACTTTCTCGCCAACTCTCAAACATACCTCTCCTGCAGCATACCTTCTATGCTGATGTCATTAGTATTGTGGTACACTCTTGGGACGCCGGGGGAAGTGTAGGAAATACCACAACCTTTCATTTACCTGCCACCTGCCGCGGTGTATAGTTTGCTCCCAATTCGGTGGGCAGGTCGTGATGGCACCACAATTTTGTCTGACCCAGGTAGCCCGCCTGCTTCCTAGGTTGCTTCTCTGGGGATTTTGCGACGACTTTTAGCTTACGGCGAACGACACCGGCGCTGGATTTTTTGTGGCCCGAATTCTTAATGCTATCTTGTTAAATTAAGTTGAAAATCAGCGCTGGTCCTGTGTCCGCCTTCGCTGCGATGGGGTCGGGGTTGACCAATTGCATGACAAGCTGCCATATGGCACGACCTGGTAGAGCGCTCAGCTAGGTAAGGTTAGGCCAGAATCGAACCTACAACCTTGTTATGAGTAGCTGAAGGAAACAGCCACTGAGATCAACAATGGTCTTGAGGAGTATATGTAACGGCAGCAATATCCTAATATTTAAGCAGGGTCAGCAGCGTCGCAATCACCGCCAGTGGTCAGTGCAGTACGTCAGCACCGCATGAATGCTATACAGAATGACCACGGCCGCTCAATGGAGAGCGCACTGGGTGCGGCCCGTCGCGTCGCCCGAAAGAGCCGTATTGCGCCTAGTTCTCGTCGCCACCGCTGCGGCGCCACCGCTCCGGGACGAGTCCGGGCGGAGAGCTGTGCGCAGCGGCCGAGGCAGTGCTTTCGTTTAGGCGTCTGCACGGTAGGCGCTTTATAATTTTAGCCTTTCTGAGCTGCGTTTCACACATTATGGTGATACCACGTACAAGTTTGCTATTGATAGCGTGATAGTGGCATGTCACGATCACTGCGCTTTTCCAAATCGCACGAGGACTTGCGTTTACACCGAGAATCTAGGAAGAAGTGCGCTTCGCCGAGCGGTCACTCATTCAGTTACGGGCGTTTCAACCACTGTAATAACTCATTACTTATTACAGTCTTGAACTCGGGACAAGGTTTCGGGCCACTTATTGAACGTGAACTTTCTGTAAACTTACGCTTGTGGTCGTAACGTTCTGTATTATAGTTCAGCCTGTTGCTCCGTTTTCGCTGCAAATAGTTCCAAGTACGAGGGTGATCCCAAAATTAAGGTTTGCAGTTCTTTTATAAATCGAAAGATATGTTTATTTTAAGCAAATTACAAATCGCTTAAAAGGGACACCATTCTTCTACTTTTGCACATAATCGCCGTTGCGGTCTATGCATTTTTAAAGACGCTGGGGCAGTTTTTGTATGCCCATGTCACACCAGCTCGCCGCTATGCCTTTGAGGAATCGTTTGACCGCATCTTTCATTTCGTCATCATCAGTGAAGCGCCTTCCAGCGTGGTGTTCTTTTAGCTTTGGAAATAAGTGGTAGTCACTTGTGCCAAGTCCGGACTGTAGGGTGAGTGGCTGATGACGTCCCGTACAAACTGTTCTAGGAGAGCGATGGTTTGACAGGCAACGTGGCGGCGAGCGTTGTTCCTCTTCTGCGATTTTGAATCGCCCGTCTGAGTTTCGAAAGGGTTTCACAATATCTGTCCGCGTTTACTGTGGAGCCAGGAGTCATGAAGTCTAACAACGATACCCATTTTCGATCCCAAAACGCAGATGCCTTTGCCGGCAGACTGCGCTTGCTTGAATTTTCGCGGCTTGGGCAAAGATGAGTGCCGCAATTCACGTGATTTTTGTTTAGTCTCAGGCGTGAAGTGGAATGTCTAGGCTTCATCACCCGTAACAAATACAAAAATGTCTCCGTTTCATCTCCAGAACGCGGATGGAATTCGCGGGAGAGGTCAACGCATTGTTGTTGATGGTCGTCTGTGAGCATTCGCGCAACCCGTTTTGGGCACACCTTCCGATATTTCAACTTTGCGGTCAAACTCCTGTGAATAGTGTTTCTAGAAACGCCAGGAACCAATATGCAGGGTTCGTCGAGTGTGATCCTCCGATATTGCCGCATCATTTCTTCGACCTTGGCGACTGTCTCATCAGAAATTGACGGTCTACCGCTTCTTCGTCGTGAATTCCAGTGCTACCAGCTGCGAACTCCCTACACCACTTGCGGAAGTTTTTAACATCCATGCAAGACTCTCCGTACAGTTCCATCAACTGGCGATAATTTTCGATTGGTTGAACGCCATTTGCGTGAACTTCGCTCCTGGCGGTAGCGACAAACGGGAGCTCCATTTCAAATGGTTGTCGGGCCGAGACTGACAATCCCTTTCGCGCTGAGTCATGGCTTGTTTGGAAGACGGGGAACAATGAACACAGCAGTATAGCGAGCAGCCACGCATATAGGTTCCCTGCGGTCGCAGCCCTTTGGAGACCTTACTTTTGGGATTACCCTCGTAAATATACTACTGACACAAACAGTTGCAAAACAAACAACACAAGACAGCCAGTTCAACCAGACTCCAGCAGGCTCGGCCAATGTTTTGCGTTTTATTTTGAAGCCACGTGATGCACCGAAGGAATTCAAGCCTATTTTACAAGCGAATAACTTTCCTCGAAAGCGGTTTATGAGCAAGTATGATTTTTTTCCTGCGTAAGATTGATGTTTTCTGCCCAATTGGCCAGCAGTGGTCGCATTAGTTTGGTTAGAAAGGCTTTGCAGATGTCCTCGGTGTGACTGCGGTCTTCTCTCTCGCAAATCAACTCCGGACATTGCTCAAAATAGGGAAGAAGGGCTGAAACCACCATGTTGCATAGCTTGCTGCTTCTGCGGGAACTCATGGTAACCGATCTTCGGATCTTAGCGTTTGTGGTGCACAGCGGCACGCAGCAGTTGCGTGGCATGGTGTCGCATGCGCTTAGGACGCTGTCGACACAGGCACCGATGACAAGCACGCAGAACTAGCTGAACCACGCGGTCATGCAGAGCAGTTAGAGCGAAAACACGTGCTAACACAGCCAGCGCACTCCTTCCGCGTCGTCTGGCCGTCCGTGCCTGCCGGCCGCGGCTTGTCACGGAGAGGTGGCGCCCCCGCGGAGAATAACGGCGGAAACTAGAACTTCTCCCAATACGCGCTCCCCCACCCATTGAGGCGCGACGCGGCGGGCCGCACCAAGTGCGCCTCCATTGAGCGGCCGTGGAATGACAATGCTACCAAGGTTGTGGACGGGCAGAACTTTCGAAGCAGAGCATGCGGGCGCTGGCGTGGGTTCATTCTGGGGGTCTGTGCATTCACCTTTTCGGCAGTTGCATCTGGTTAAGGAAACCAATGTTGAAATGCGAAATGTAGTGCGTTATTTCGGTGGTAATTTTTATTTGAAATAATACTTTTTGGACAGCATTCATTCGAAACGAAAATACCGTAAAAACAAGAATATGAACTCGAAATGTTCTATGAAGACTTTCAAGGGTAATTACTTCATTCTTTGCACTAGTTTCTTTGTGATAGGTGCACTGCTTTGGAAAAACGATCTACTTAACACTCAACTTACCTAACCCTCAACTTTCTTGTCATACAACGAAGCTAATGAGTGACTGGCTTTCCCGGTACCGTCCATATAATGCACGGGACCCGTTAGAACGAAACTGCTGGCAACAGCCCTGTCACACTCTTTTGTCTCTCTGCGTTGTGACTATTCATGTCAGGTGGACATAGCGTGGAAGCACGCCGAAGTGGAACCTCGTACACCACTCACATGGAACGGATGGCCTTCGTCGACTCTTGTCGGTGTCCGGCGCCGCGTCAGACGAAGGATGACCCTCCGGATTGAGCGAGACCTGCAAAACACACCAAACAGCTCCATGTGAACTGCTCATGGACGATATGCATCCTGGCGCCCCACCCCGGATGCGTGAGCAGGGTGCCATGCGCAATTCAGTAGTAACAGGACAACCACGCGTGCGCTTGGCTTTTTATGCAGCATTTTCTTTTTGGAGATGTGTGCCCATCATTTTTTTTTGCAGATGTGTGTCCAAAGTTCTAATTTTAACTGTGCGTGAACGCTGCCTCGCGACCGCCGTTAATGTGATTACTTTTTACATGCTTGTGAACAGTGTAAACAAGTCTTCCTTGTCTTTTTTCGCTATCGCTCTCCTCTGTATTTCACCTCAATATCGTCTCACTGCCCCTTTTATTTCCGCGGTGCTTAAAACATTACATAGCAATTTCTGCGGATCGCAAAGCATTTTTCTTCCGTTTTATATTTTTTTCTCTTTTGGTAACATGCCACAGACAAGAAGAAGAAATCGAAGAAAACCTCTAGTTCCTCGTTCCTCCAGCGACATTCCTACTAAGCCTTGTCTTCTGCGACAGGAGGCAGATATAGAAACCTTGCACTTCTTACACTTGGGTTCTGTATTGGTCGCGATCGTGAAAAATGCGTTTTGAACGCACTTTCTTTATTGTTGCTAATCTAAGGCGTAATCACTAATATACACTGTTGACTCTGAACTTAGCACATCTCAAAATCTTATACCCGAAGCTGAACTCTGAATCAGCGATGGGGGAAGGTACGTTCGGACGATAATAAAATGACATTGTGTTGTTGACTTTTACTGTCATGTAAATTAACATATATTGTCGGGTATGCGGATGCAGCCTCGGTTTTTCGCACCTCTCAGAAAGCCCTCCTCTACAGCAAAAAAATCGGTGCATAAATTTGCGTACGGATAACTGACTAGACCTTCATCCATCTGGTAACGCAAAGTTCAGCGATAGACATGGTGGCGCTTCGGAATGCTTAGAAACTCTTGGTACTAAGCATGCATGGTCAAGCACTTTCGCTTATCTACCCATATGAACATGTATGTATTCATCCATGTGGAACACAAGGACATCACGTGTGACGAAGTTGTGTACGGCCTACTCACTGATTGGCGTTCTGCCCAATAAGCTTGATGCTGCGCCATGCGTGACGTCACTCCCTTCAGACAACTCGACATGACCCATTGAACCTGGTGCGTTAAGCCGACGACACCGACGCCGTACATTCAGGAAACATGGCATTAACGCCTCTTTTTGGGCTAGTTGGTGCATACTTTAATTAGAGGAAAAAATAACGCCAAACCACGGATACCAGAAGAAAGGAACGAGCACCACACAGAAGCGCTAGATCCTGTGTCTGGTCCTCGTCCAAGGAAACATGGCCTTGACACCTGTCGCTGTACAGAGCTTGTCCAGGGCCCCGGCCAGTTAACCGCTTGCGCAGTCTTTCTGTCTGCAGATTCCTTCGCATTTATTCGAGCTGCCAGTTTAAGATGTCGCCTCGCCAACTCGGCCACCCCTCTTGGCAACTATTGCGCTGAAACCCTTGCTATGGGCAGGGCAGAGTGCGATGACTTCTGGCTCTGATGTCATCTACTTTACTTTGTGCGAAACACAAACACGTGACGTAGACTAAAGAGAGAGTCAGCTCGAATCTCCGATGATAGCGCAGTATGATGAGAGAAAATAATAGAAATATGGATGATGTAGATGTTGGAGTGGCCGATGCCTTCGATCAAGCCGACGAACCAAGTCGACCATTGTGAAGGTATGACAGCGTGCTGGTCGTGAAGCCTAATTAGTCCTCGCATAAACGTTAGGTGGCGCTTGGCGCAAGTCTTACAACTTGCGTTTGCATACAGGTTAACCTACTTTTTCTCTCCCCAAAGAAGAATGACAACCATGAAGAAGCTTCTGTAGATGCGCCGCCCTACAATTCGATGCATTTGAGAGGCTCCAACTGCGGAAGGGTGGAAATTTGGAAGAGTTGGCACGGATTCATACATAGTCTTGTGACACAATGACAACGGAGACGCAGATGAAGAAAAGTCAGAAAGGACTATCTGAAAATATATTGAAAATGTGACTGCTTTTCAACTCGTGATGCTGTTTCACGTGTACGTTTGACTGTTCGTTCTCCTCCATGACTTGGACTGCGTATATAACGCTTTTTGTATATATTGCGTACTTTAATAAAATTTTCTCAGTTGATAGTGAGCACTTCAGTGCTTTCTTCGCCTGCGTCTCTGTTCTCGTTGTGCCACTCCAACTGCCCCTTTCGCCGTCTTGCACATCGTCGGTGCCCGAACGATGGCAGCACTCACAGGTGACCAAGGAATTTCCGATCTCCTGGTAGTCGAAGGATCGTCGCCGGGCTCCGCCTCGTGTTCTCCCAGAGCGCCGCCAGCCACATGGAACAAAGCAGACCGTGCTGACAGGACAGAGGTGACGTGTGACGGCCGCTTTGGCGCGGAGAGCGAGCCCCTTGATTTGTCGAGGTCCACTTGAGAACCTGCTAAGGTCGTCGTGGCCTCACCCAAGCCGGAACTTGGGTCTGGGGGCTTCGGTTCACCGACGGCATCCGTGACGCTACGTGCATGCTTTCCGCCTGTGCACGATATGCTGTCGGCTGCAGAATCACGATACACACAGCGTTGTTGTAATTACTGCGATGGGCGTATTTTTATCTCACATTTGAACACTTTTGCTTGTGGTAAAATAGAATGCGTGCAATTACAAGCCGCTACTATACGGTGCCACCCCACTAGGCTTTTATATCAGTTTGACTGGTGCATACAACATATTTTGCGCGAAATGTTCCTCGCCTATTGCTTCCGGGTTAACTGCGAAGTCATGTGGATCTTGAAGCACGACTCCAAGCTTTGAAGTAATAATCAGGAGCTCAACGTTGAAGCCATTCACCCGCAGCAGCGAGCGCTTCGTTTTCTAATGGGCGTAAGTGGGAATAAATCTACAATCTCCCACTCAGCGCGATAGACATACCAAAGTGCTAATTTCCTCGCCAGGATAAGTTACACTACAATTTAAATGACCGAGAAAGCGTCGCGCCGCTATACTTATCTCCGCTGAAAACACTGACCTTAAACGTCCAACCCAGACCCTTATAGCTTGCGAATAAAGGTGCAGGTAAATGACACATCTGCCGACGCTGTTTGTTACCAGAGTATACGAAGGAGGGAAGCGTAAAATCATCGATGATGATAGAGCGGGAACGGCGCTTAGACTCCGCGTTGTCGGGGAGACTGTGAAGCGGCTAAGTTCAAAGGCTAAATGGCGTGAATCTGACCCCTGTCAGCATAGAAAAAGAAGCCCAATATAGTTTTCTCAAGCACCCACCAGCAAGCTGGCCAGCACGTGCATAACTTCCGGTAAAAATCAATGCATAAAAAGGTGAAACACCTCGAAGGATAACTAGAACTATGTTCCCTGAAAGTATATGGAGAAACCTACGGTACTCAATTACTAAAAATGCTAAAGTCGCTTTAAGACCAATTTCCGAGCACTCCAAAGCCATCCCTTCGCTCACCCTGCTCAGCTAGTTTGAGGAAGCATTCATTGTCAGCCGTGATTGTCAGCCGTGGTCGCAGTGCCGACGCTTTGCGCACGCTTGCGGCGGCGGTCCTTGGAGAGGTGCTTCTTTCGGGAAGCCGCCTTCTGCTTCCTCTTTGTCTGGGCCTTCACCGGACCTCTTCCGCCTTGAGCCTGCCGAGAACCCTGCGGGACCATCTGCTGGTCCTTCGGGCCCGCGACGCCCGAGCGAGCTTGGGAGGTGTCTTCCATGCGGGCTGGGAGCGTCGCCGACCTGCGATTCTAAAAATCCTTCTTCTGTCCAGCCACGTGGAGAGCGTTCGAGATGCGCGGCGCGTGTCCCGTGCGTTTTGCTCTTCTTGGCTAGCCGAAGGTGATGGCACGTAGCTGCGCGCATCGCCCAGCCTTCTCCATGAGTCAGCAGAGCGTAGTGCCCACACTGAGCACCGGATGGCTGCGAAGTGAATTTAGGGCTGGTCTTGCGAGCCACGTCCCTCATGGCCATCCTATCGTTCTGATCAACATTGATGTCAATCGAAGTCAAGAAGGTCACTTTTAATATTTAAGAGGAGCGAACAGCCAGGAAAATGACCCGTGAAAGCTGCTCGATGGGTCGCATGCCCCTTTCCAGTCAGCAGGAAGCTTTTTGTACGAAAGATGAGTTTCACAATCAAAAGGTACCGCGTCTTCAACTTATGCAGAAAAATAAAACCTGTTTACAGGCAACTGAGCAGCATATGAGCAGGTACACACTGAGAAACTATAAATTATAAGCTATTGGAAATAAATGAACGAAGAAAAAAAGCCCATGCACAGAAACAACAGCGCTCTGTCTTCTGTCATAATTACGACAGATTCATTATTCCTGTGTTCCTCTTTAACCTCCGCTTACTCAAATGTTTTGCACCACCTCACGTGTGTCCATTACGGTTGGTTTGGGCGCCTGAGCAGACAGGATTTTATTTAAATGAATTTTCTGATATCCCGGCGAAGTAATCGCTTCAAGGGCCAATCATGTCTGTTATTTCGTCCTGCCTATATATTACAGCAACCAGGTTTCGCAGGTATCTGCTACTTAAAAAATATTCAGCGCTTGGATTTACCGCCTCTCCCTACTTCCAGCATCTTCTCCACCCGTGGTACAGTAACGAAAGGCGATCGTGCAAGCTGGAGGTTTTTCCATGCGTCTATGTTGTAGCGTGCCTCAGTTAAACTTCTTCCTACGTAAGTCTAGTTTGGCGGTCTCCCCACTGTGCCCGCCATGCTCTGAACCAGAAACAACTGATCACTTCTCGCTGAGCTGCCGCCGCTTCTCCTCTTTACGGAGGCATCTGATAGAACACCCATTACGACAGCTTGGTGTAAGTCTGCCTGCTGAAGTTGTTCTGTATCTTGCTGCTTCTACCCTTCAGCACAGCAACAGGTATGTGCTCTCTGCCATTTAAAGTTTGCATTTAGACACGAAATGGCTTCCATCCTAAACTCTGCTTGGGTTCTATCTTCTGGCTACTCATGTTCAAAATTCATTTGTAAACAAAACTTCCTGAACACTGCACGCTTAGCCCCATTACCATTTTCAGTCAACAGTCTCAAAATGTTTGATATGTTAATTTAAACCACCAAATCTGCCTTCGTGTTTTTTTTCAAAAGTGATCTAAGCACCTGTCAGTCGTCGCCTGCCTTGGCCAATCGCGCGTTGCAGGTACGGACCATGATCTTCTTGAGGACATGAACAACATGATTGTGAGGCTGTGGTCGTGTCCATCGCTTAATGGGCTAATTCGTATGTATGCAGATGGTCATTCTTTACATTGATAGTTGCCTGGGAGTCCACATTACGTCCTGCCGCGGTGGTGCAGCGGTAAAGCGATGCGCCGCTACACTACGGTGGCAGGTGCTCCCCGCGATGGGCCTTGCGCGGCCCAGGTTGCTCCTCCCGAGCGACCAATAAATTATTTACTTGACCAATAAATTATTTACTTGCCATCTGCCACGCTGCGCAATTTTCTCACTATCCGGTGGTCATGTTGTGATGACGCTGCAAGCTCCCGTTATTTCATTTCATTTCATTTTAATACCTTAAAGACCCACTGGGGGTATTACATAAGCGGTGGGTACAAACAGTCAAATGAACAAGTGTTACGTTGAAAAATGGTTGGTAACAGCTTCGGCGAATGTAGATGGGCATGAGATGGTAGCGATGTCATTGGAGAGGTCGTTCCAGTCTACAGAAACACGGTGAAAAAAAGAAGCGGCACAGGTAACAGTACGAGCACGGGGGCGAAACACTTGGAAAGGATGACGAATGTGGTGGGATATGCCGGCTGGTGGGGCAATGTAGGGAGCGCAGCGCAGCGAACTATGAAAAAATTTATGGTATAGGCAGAGGCTAGAAATACGACGACGAAGTGAAAGGGGCGCTAAACTGGATTCCGCTTTTAAAGATGTTACACTGATATCGTACGAATAGGAGGAATGAATGAATCTGGCTGCTCTGTTTTGAAGTGACTCGAGCGCATTGATTAGGTAAACTTGATGAGGGTTCCAAACTGGCGATGCGTAATCTAACTTTGACCTGACAAGAGATTTATATGCTAGTAATTTTACCTGTTGTGGGGCGTGGCAAAGATGACGTCGTAAGAATCCGAGAGTTTTATTAGACGAGGAAATGATGTTAGTAACGTGTGTAGCCCATGTTAAGTTGTTACAGAGCGTGACGCCTAGGTATTTGTATGAAGAAACGGACTGCAGGTGAGCGTTAGCGACTACATATGGGAAATCAAGCGGGTTACGTCGGCGGTGGAAGGACAAACATTTACATTTATGAGGGTTCAGTTCCATTAGCCATGTAGGTGGCCCCCCTGCCTCTTAGGCTGCTCTTTGGAGTCCACCTACCACAGCCATGCTCGTGATTTTGAGCTCAAAACGTCAACAACGCCGACACCAGATTTTCTGAAGAATGCGGTCTTTAACATTGTCGCGTTAAAAGTGGGTATGTTTTCTGAAATCGCCAACAGCCTATGGAGGTGCTCTCGGGCATTGGTACGACACGTCGAGAATATTGCTGCAATATTTCCTAATCAATTCCTTTCATTATATTTCAACTCCTTAGCTCTGCACTTATGCACTACACTTCTGCAAAATTCCTTGACATAACTTAGGGGGCCTACTTGCAATTAGCCTCTCCCTCATCATCTTTTGATGCCAGAGGCCACGCATGATATTGCGTGCAAGCTACCAGCTGTGACGTGACAGCCGGCTGCTACCAGTGATGATGAACCAGGTGAAGGAACTAAATCGCTGCAAGACCAGTGACCTGATACGGAACATAGCAGGAATATTCCGTGCACAATTGGGCTCTTGGAGCATTATTTCGTTGCTAATTGTGTCCAATCAATTATTATTATTTTTTTTGCCGACATTTGACGGGAATTTTGCGGCGCAGGCTGTCCTTCCCACGCGGTGCCCCCCTGAAGAGCCGAGCGCTAGGCCGGGGGACCGCCTGTTCCCATTGGATTGACCGGCTGGGTGGACCGGCGGCCGGGGGAATCGAACCCCCGACCTAAGTTATGTAGGACAGACAGAACGCTGCTTAAACGACCGCCTGAGGGAACATGTTAATTCGTTGGACAAAGCAGGCGGATCAAATTTAGCTCTGCATTGCAGACAATGTGAACACGCCTGCTACCCTTTGCTTCAAGACACGTCTGCAGTATTGAAACACAAAGATCACACGGTAAGAGAATTTAGTAGAGGCCTGTCACATTGATAAGGAAGTTCTGCGTGTGTCGCTGAGCCGTCATTGTCATTGATTAGCCATCAATTTGGCCTTCATGAGAAGTCGTTGCCGGAAGTTTAAGATCGGATAAGTAGGTTTTTTGTGGGGTTTTTTAGCGGGATTATGTATAAATGTCTTTTGTGATAAAAAATTTTCAGTTGAAAGACAGCGCTCGTGTTGTGTGTGTAAACTTTGTCGTCTTTTCGCGCTGTTAAAAAATGGATAACCACCAACTCGCCCAGCTTGCTGTTTTTAACGGCCATTCACACGCGGAAGCATCGTTTCCTGAAGGCACCTTTCCATCCCACCACTCATTAGGCTCTGGGGATACAAACTCTCGCTAACGGAGGTACGTAGCATCGGCATCGCCCATTTTTTGACTGAAAGGGGGAGTGCGGCAATAGGACTGCCACGACTGCCAAGCGTGAAGTAGAGTAGGTGATAACGCTTAGAAAACGTGACATTCAATAGTGAAAGTGAACGCCGCCTAAAGCAAGCGTGCAAAATGTTGGAACGCATTTAACACTGCATACGTGTTTTGAATGCGAAAGCAGTGCCTGAACATGAGCCCTATTGAGGTATTCAGTAAAGATTCCCCACTCTCTAAAGAGACACCAACTCATTAACATACAGTCGTAAGGAAGCGCACACAAAGCTTTTAGTGTTATTCGCCACTAATCAACGCGCTTTTGTGGCTTATAGGTTGCACGATCCCCTCGCAATCAGAAGATATTTCGTTCAATTGCACGCACCTTTGAAGAAGTCACATCTACGGTCTTGTGGTGATATCATGCGCGACGATGGTGACGTCACTACCGACAATACTGGTGAACGCCGCCAGGTTCCATCGCCATGTGTGCCATGCAATGCTTTCCTATTGAAATATTGCCATTACTCACGCTTGAGAAGCGTCAACCATCGCGCCACTTATCCCGAAGCAGTGGGGGCAGCGGGATTTTCAGGAGTGAAACCACAACACGCACAAAACGTACAGCCTTTGTCAAAAGTTTGGAGCCCAGGGGGTTTTCTTTTGAGTCAGACTGTGTCGTTCTTAATGGATCTCTAGCGCTACAAATTTCCTGGACATGACAAGATTCCTGGTACTGCCTCCTCCAATAGGTAGGACTTCTGAGAATGCTCCTGGAGTCCCGATATAAAGCTTGGAAGTGAACCCCCTGGGCTCTAAACTTTTGACAAAGACTGTACCTGCAAAAGTACTCTCACGCTAGCGTGTGTGATAGCTCTAAGAGCGTATATTTGAGACAAACACTTTTTTCCTCCCAATACTGAAAAGGCTAGAGGTATTCAAGCGTCCATAGCGCCAAGTTAAGTGTCTGAAGCAGACTTGTGACAACGGGTCGTGTGGGTGGTTACAGTGCGTTGTCCACCGCATATGCAAACACAAAATGCACTGAACATCAGTAGTCTTGGCCTTGAAAATGGGCACACAGCATATCCCAGTAGGCTCACCGCTGCTTGCCAGTCAACGCCAAAATCAATTAGCAAACCGCGAGGTTAACGGAAGGTCGCGGAGGCTGTTCGTCCACAGAGCGCAATGAACAGTAGCGTGCGATAGTTCAACTGGCCACTTTTTTCGAGCCAACGCTGCTTTGAAGAGAACATGTAATTCTTGTAACACAGTCACAGAACGCTCCGTCCTCCTACACAAGACTCAATGCACGAGTCTCCAACCGGAACAGAGGAGTGGAAGCTCCATCTCGGCATGTCTTTATCCTTGAAATATTGGGTTCATACCGTGCCAAAAGTGTGTCCACTGTCAGCGTTGAAGGTTCAGCGCAGAAAATTTTTTCGGCTACAAACACAGGGCGTGTAATGTGCCCGAAAATTCACAGCAGTAAACGGAGAATGCGTCTTAAGAGCTTGATAGCAAGCAACCAAAAATCATGCAACTTAGGCTAAGTGTCTTTCAAGGACGAGCTCCAGAAAAAGACAATAGGCGATGAAAGTATGGCGGGCAAGATTGAACCTGCCCCAAGCAGCAACGCTCGGTAAAAAGCACGAAGAAGTTACGCGAAGACGCGATAATGTCACGGACACCTGCTAAGGGACTCCATGTGACGACGACATTATGGCTAATGTTGAACACAGAAGGGTGTTCTGAAGAAAAGGCGCAAAGTTATCACTCATCTCAGCATTGTAACAGGAACTGTCATAGGGCGTGTCATCTTTCAAATGAAGAACCAGGAGAAAACTCCAAACTGGCGATGGGATATGCAGTATATATATTTGTCGGAACAAAGTATATGTACCGTGTAGCGGACATAAGGTGAAAACGCGGCATTCTATACATAGCACTTACAAATTAGACATTATACAGTTTTTCTAGAAAGGAAACGGTATGCAGACATTAACGTTCATCTTACAAGCGGCGGCACCACATCGTAGTATTCAACAGAGTATTCCGCTGTGTGGTAGGGGCAGTCGAAAGCTTTTGAAAATTCCTTCATGCTGAGCAAGGGGAGGAAACTGAGCACCCTGGAGGCAAGGTGTTCATGCTCGCTGCTCACGCTGCACGACAGAAGGCAGAAGCGCCGGAAGAATGTCTTCTGAGCCAGAACCCAATAACTGTCGTCGTTGATGGCAATCCGGCTCGGTTCGTATGCTGCTTTGAGAGCGTTGAAAGCACCGCGAACGCTCTGGGTCCAGATGTAGACGTCACGAGGTTCCCACTCGTCAAGACGATCGATGCTAACATTTAGGACCGTGAGCGCAAGGTCATCGAGGCACTCGTAAAAAGAGGAGAGAGTAAACCTTTCTTCCGGTGCCCATAGGCTTGAGGCATTGCTTGGAATCACTGCGCGCAGGAGGGCTTTTGCGAGCAGAACGCCAACGCTGCCCATGACGTACTCTGGCGGAACGCCCTCCGCATACAGGACGGGCTCCTGGCGCATTGACGCTGGGACGACGATGTTGTTGGACTGGTCGTCATAGAGCACATCGCTCCTCAAGAGGAAAGCGTCGTCGAATTCGCGGTCTTGCGGCGCCAGAGGTTCTTCCAAAAGTCTTAGCTGCTGCCGCTTCTTCATTTGGAAGAAGAAGCCCGGAAAACTGCTAGTGTTGGGTACCGCTTTGAGATCGGCCTCATCAAACGGAGTCTGCGAATAGGCGTTAAACGGCTGAAGGAAGGCATTCTGGAGAATTTTGTCTGTATTATGTCTTATGAATGCTGTCATCCATGAAAACGCGCTTGGAATTGAGACGGACTCGAGCACCTTGGAGAATAATGGAACGATTGCATCGTCGCGGCTTGATTCTGGAAAGAGCTGGGAAGCGATGGCACCCCTGGTATTCCGTATGACCGACTGAGTGGCCCGTAAGCATGAGGACACTACGCGTTCGGAGTCGTTGGAGCTGACTCGGCGCAGGTAGTCGAACTGAAATCTGTCGAGCAGGATATGGACGTACAAGTATACGACTCCGTCGTTGCCTAGGACTCTGAAAAACTTGAGCAGCCGTCGAATAAGGTCCACGCTGTCAATGGATATCACGGACTGGGCATTCAGTTTGTGCTGTCTCGGCAGATGGGCATTTATAACGTAGAGCCATTCATTGAGACGCATATCCGCAATCAGGTTCTCCAGGATGGCAATGCTTTGGCGTTGCTCTCGACTTTTCCATGCCATGTATTCTCGCAACGTGTGCTCTATTTCTAAGATGATGGTGGCATTAAAGCGACGGCCGAGCATGGCGGAGACCTCACCCATCAGCTGTTTCAAGTAGTTCTTCAGGGACAGAGCGGGCTTCGCATCCATCTTACGCGACAACGTCTGGCCCCGCAAAAGTCGCAAGGATACAGCATCGGGAAACCTGTTCAGACGGATGTCCAGCACGGTGTGAATTCCTCGCGTCAGCGACAACTGCACGAGGTACCGGACAACTTCGGGAAAAGTGCTCACATTGAGCAGCTTTTCGCCATATTCGCGGAAGGGGAGCAGTGCCTCGCTCACGGAAGCAGTTGCTGTCCTCACGGAGCTTTGACAGGACTCGTAGAACATGGCCACCTTGTAGAGGGCGAATGAGGCTGGCTTGGCTCCCATCATGCCGCTCAGCGTGTAGTTGATACGCCGCATGAGTTCTCTGGTGCTGTAGAGAAGAAAGCTGGCTGGGCTTCCGCTGGATCCTGCAGCCATCTGCTGCCAGCGGTGGGAGACGTGGCCGTAGAAGTCCCGGCCTGGGTCCGCGTCCGGGTCTATCAGCCGGTCCAAGTCTCGAAAGGCCCGCTTGCAGGACGCGCTGGTGCAGTCGCCGAGACGAGGGCCTTGCCGGGCTTGGCCGCCGGTCAAGAGCAGCAAGGCTACGATGCCGAGAAAGCTCGCCGATACGGTCACGATGATCAGGCACAGGGTGTAATCGTCGCGGTTGAGCGCGGTCTCGGTAAAGACCGAAATTTCTCGGATCATGTTGGCTCCAACTGCGAAACAGAAGCGGTAAGCGGTAACGCATGCGCATCATTGTCAGCCCGTTGAGGAGCAACGACAACACGGCTGGATTTTCAATGCCTGCAAAATTCTGTTTCGTTTTAATGGGTACCGGGCAGTAATAATTTTTGTTGTGCATCAACTTATAGCTAGAGTATTCTGTTAGAGCATAGTCAAGGTGAGCGAAACGAGGAGCTCGTTATGACCTACATATCAGCGAAGCAAAGAGCCACCGAAACCTGAAGGATTCATAGAGGAAAGTTTATATTTTTTAAATTTGTGGCGTTCAGCAACGGAGGATTAATAGTGTAATTATTTTATCGCTTAAAGATAACTGATTTCAAAGCAGAAAAACAATATCCACATGGTGCCAGTGGGATTCGAACCAATTACCTACGAATTTCGCGTCTGTTACTCTACCGCTAGAGCGTGATTTCAGGAAACGTGAGGGAGATTACTGAAATTGTTTTTTAGGTGTTACGAACGTTCAGCAGAACAAAAATAGCTTTTATTTAGCTCTACGGTTAATTGCGCATAAAATATTAGTAATGCCTATGGTCATGACGTCAGTTATACCTTACGGGAAATTTCCTTTAGGGCGTGCGATGAGGTAGGGGGGTTGCCGAGCTCATATTATGCAGGAAGCTATCCTTCACACGATTGTTATATTTGAGGCTGGATTTCTCACTTTTAAATTGGTTTTGTGAATTCGGCAAAATTTTTTTGTTATTTCAGTGTACAGATTTTTTTTTTTCTGAGTGTAGGCTCCCGTGTTTTCCTGGCAGTTGATATTTCGTATGGATGAATTAGCGTTTTTTTTTTATTTCTATTATATAATGGTGATCTCATGAGTGGTCGGAAGCCACTTAGGGTATACCTTTTTTTTTATTCAGGCCACACTGCGGTGGTTTTTTGATTATGGCGCTCGGCTGCTTACCCGAAAGAGGCGTGTTTGATCCCGGCCGCGGCGGTCGAAGTTCGATGGAGGCGAAATTCTAAAGGCCCGTGTACTGTGCGATGTCAGTGCACGTTAAAGAACCCCAGGTGGTCAAAACTACCGGGGCCCTTCACTGCGGTATCTCTCATAGCCTGAGTTGCTTTGGGACGTTACACCTTCATAAACCACAAACCTTTTTTTTTTAGCCAGAGCGTTCTAATTGTCGGTATTTAGAACGCAAATGGACGTTAACTACTGACAAAGCATTTACAGGATTACCACCTTGTAAGAAAGATTCGAAAAGAGCTGTCATTGGCCGCAAATTTCAGGCCGAAGAGTCGACTGCTTAACAGTAGCACGAACTCGTCCGAGGCGGCTGTTGAAGGGCCGCCCCTTCGGTGAAGACAGCGTGGTGGCTGTGCGTGCGTTCGCGCCTACGCGTGTGTATGTGTGCGTGTAAATGAAGCCTTTGCCTGCCGCTGTAAACAAAACACCGAGGAGTATTAAAACGTGGTTACAAATACGAGTGTACAGCACTACTGATACTAAAAAGTTGCGAAAAATTCTTACCGCTTTTTTGAACATATATTGATGTAATGCGCTTCCACTTAAAATCAGCTATAATGGTGTACTTTATAACAACCCAGTCTCAATTGCTGATGCATTTAGTGAGTTTTCTTGCCATACTGGAAAATAGCTTTTCTGGGGCCTCTTATTCCAGCCCAGGTCCTTTATATCGTCATGGATTAGAAGACGAGAACGTGGGCAGTGGCGCGACACGGAGCGCTCGCGCTAGGCCCGCCGTCATTAAAATCATTCCACCGCCATCTATGACGTACTCTTGTCTTCATCGCCTTGCCGTCACGTAATAATATCATTCTTTTTTCTTTTATACAAGATGAATGCGCGTAATCACTGTCAGCGTTCAGTCTAGAATGGAAATATAATTACAAAGGTAGAATAAGACGGTTCTCGAGCAGCTCCTGCCCTCACCGTTCGATAACTGTCCTACACGGCAGTCGCGGTGATACAGGACGTACTACGTTCGCCCTTACGGACAAGGTTGGCCCTGATGAACACTCATAAGGTTATGTTACACTACACATAAAATGCCCCCGTAAGCAGAAGATTCAACAGCCGTCGCCGTAGCTCGGTTGTTAGAGCCCCGAACGCGAAATTCAGAAATGTGGGTTCGGATCCCACCACCAACATGTCGATGTTTTTCTTCTGGTTTCTAATCAATTACTTTTAAATTATTTTACTATTCTTCCATTGGTGAGCACCACAAATCAAATATGTAAAAAAGTAACATCGCCTGTGCTCCTTGGTTTCGGGTTGATGTTGGCTTCCGTCGTGCAATTTTCTAGAAGCTTATTCAGTAATATTATCCAGCGACAGTCTTACACAGGCAGTCCGAGAAGCAGAACTTTGTGAGCAGAGCTTCTGGGCTTTGGTATTGGGCGGGAAATGGGGTCCAGTACCTATTCATCCCTCGCAATTCTTCACGTCCAAGCTGATGCATGATGTTTCATTTCCTGCGTTCGTGCCTCTTGCATCCAGTTGAGTAAAAAAAAATTTATAAATGGGTGGGAATTCTTAGGCGGGAAAATTTTTGTTACAAATACATTCCAAACAAAAAGTGCCGTAAAAACGAGATAATGAACCCAAATAGATAACATGGAGGCTTTTAAGGATACTCTCTTACCACTCGTTGATTTGTTGCAGACGCACGAGGCTAATTAGTGTCCGACTTTCCCGGTACCTTTCTGATAATGCACATTACACTCGGAATACAGCTGACGGCTTCAGCCGTGTGAAGCTCCTTTCTCTTGCTCCTTTATGACTATTCGTGAAAGGAAGACATACTGCGGAAGTCCAATTCAACATTGTGACAGTTGAACCTCGTGCACCACTCACATCGAACGGACGATCTTTCCTTGGTCGTTTGGATGCTCCCCGCCGCGTCACACGAAGGTTGACCCTCTGGATTGACAGAGACCTGCGAAGTATGCCAGATAGTGCGTGCAGTGGCGAGGACAGTCCGCTTTTGCTGCTCTTGGACGATATGCTACTGAGCGCCCCACGTCGGTTGCTGTGTGCGGCGGGCGATTCATTAGGAACAGAACACAATGCAGTCGTTCCTTCGTATAGTACACAGTGTTTGTGCGTATACGCAGCGGTCATTCGAGTAGGGCTTGTTAGAATACCTATGCCATAGGGCAAATGCAATGCCATGAAGTGCTTATTGCCTTAAGACTGGATATAATTTGCGCAGTGCCCTACTGACAAATTTCATCGCATCAGCCTTACTGCCATTCGAGACATAGTTACTTTGCCACATTTCACTGGACCGAGCAGTGCGGGCATGCGTCCCCGATTCACTCTCAGAAAAGCACGCAACATTGTTAGTAACTTCCTGACCAGTACGATATGGTTTATTCATAACTTTCTGTCCGATGAGGCATTTGTACTGCATTTTCGATGAGAAGGGCGCAATTTTTATCACAACCAGTGAGGTACTTTCGGATTGTGTGCTGACACGGAGTTCATGGCTACTTTTGCGATATGTTAAGAAAGAAGAGCTGTATTTTCTGCAAAAAAGTAAAGTATACCATTTGAACAATATTAATTCGAGATATTGTGCCCATTCGTACTATTTATATTAATGTGGAATTTCTGACGACCTTGCAGGTGTTATTATCGTCGTGACTTTTCTATAAGGACCTTAAATATGGACGTGTAACACTTAATCCGAAAACAAACAGAGTATTAAACTTATGTTATTAAGAATTTACTGTCATTTGCACGCGTATGGCACACGTCATAAATGTACGTGAACACGGGAACGTCAGTAATGCAAACATGCATTTTTGTATTAGTGAAAAGCGTAAATAGCGAATCAGGGTCCTTTCTCGCTATCCCTCTCCTGGGCAGCTCACCTCGCTATGCACTCCGCGTCCCTTTTAGTTCGGCCGGCCAATGCTCGGGTGCTTAAGGTAAATAATAGCAGTTGTTTATGTAATAAACCATTAACAAGACGAAGACTTTGCAGCAAGTCTCCAGTACCTGGATCGTACAGCGACACTCCCACCAGAGCCATGTCGTATGCGATCAGATACCCGGATATAAAAAAAAACTTTGCAGCTTTTATCATAGCATTTTGTTCTAGACGTCTGAACAAGCTTTCCTTTTGCCGTTATCAAAAGGAGTGGTCAGTAATACGCAGTATTACTTCTTACCTTCGCGCAATACTCAATCTTACACTCGAAGCTACATCCTCCAGCAAAGTGAGAAGGTGAGAAATGTATGTCGGTATGTCGTGTGTTACAGTAGCGGAAACAAAAGCCTGCAAAACGTGCGAAACGTGATCTAGCCACTTTGGTTTCAGGTCTGCTAACGGGCACCTCATTTCACCAGCACACAGAACAGAACATGTGCATTCTTTTAACCTCCCAAAAAGGGCAGATCTCGAGTCACTAGTTATTAACACACATGTCGGCTTCGGTTCCACTCATGCACCCTGCATGGAGACATTTGTTCCGGGTAGTACACCGGCTGTCCACACGCCCCTATGACCGGAGAAAATCACTTCGACATTCACATTGTGGTTTCATCAGCACAGAACCTCGCGATAAGTCCTAATATTAAAAGCAAGAACAAAAGTTTTGAGCACACGAGCGAAGGGAAGGAACCCGAGTACGCCACATTTCAACGTTTCTAGAGTGGCGCACAATTAGTTGTAAATGAGATTGCCCTGCTCTGAAGCGGACAGTGCCCTGCTGACCAGAGTGAACGATGCATCGATAAGCGCTCAGTCACCGCAACGTCAAACTTTCATGTCACTAAACGCATTCTGTCTCGCATGCCGACGCATCCCTGCATGGAGGAACGAAGTGTAAGGAGAAGCCTTGACGTCACTTCGCGAAGCTCGCTCTCCTGCACCGCGGAATTAGCCCGGAAATTGCGGTCGCGCGCCATCTGCACGGGTACCTAGCTCCATACTTTCCAGTGCCCCTTTGCTGCATGATGCGCCAACGCTCCTTGCGCGCCGCCCACCACGTTGCCCGTTAGCAACACCGTAGCTATTTCCCCCATAACTAGGCTTAGATATGACGTGTTCCTTCTGGTACTTTTTTTTTTCGCAATGCACCTGGGATACATGTGGCCTCTACCTTTTTCTATGAGCCCCTCCTTTTCCAATCACACCTTCCCTATGATGCAAATAGGTGCAGGCATATTATCTTTACCCTTGAGGTAATGAGAGATGCAGCGACAACTGGAGTGCAGAGAAATGCCGACTCCATATAGAACGTTTAGTAACCCTGGGCAGTATGCAAGCGTGGCCAAGCACTGTCGTTTATCCATCCATATCGACATGGATGCATACATTAACATGAACACTAGGACGTCACTAATGGCACTCAGTGATTGGCATTCTGGCCAATTAGCGTGGTGTGACGCCATGATAGACGTCACTTCACTATCTTCTGACCAAACGGTGTGACGCGTTGTACATGGTGTTTTACGCCGACCGCACCGACTAACAGGAAACGTGGCCTCAACAGCTGTCCCTGTAAAAAGGCCGGCCAGGGCCCAGGCGAGTTAACCGCCGGTCCCGTCTTTTTTCCTGCAGTTCCGCCCACATGTGTTTGAGCTGCCACTTCAAGATGTCGCCTTACCAACTGTACCGTCTCTGCATGCAGTTACTGCACTGAAACTCTTGCCATAGGCAAAATCTAGTGCGGTAACTTCTTGCTCCGAAGTTGTCTGCTTTGTAGGAGACATAAAGGTGCGAACAGGACCAGAGAGGGCGAGAGATAAAAGCTGAGACCGATGCTGCTGCGCACTATGCGCATCCAGCAGAAATATTGAAAATGTAGCCGAGTACTGAAACCTAGGCCTGTCCGAGCGACTGTGGTGTCGATGAAGCAGATGAGCAAAGGCAGCAGTCTACTTCAACCGAAACGGAAGTCTTCCAATACCAGACAGCTATAACGAGTGATCAAAGCTAACGTCGCAGCCTACCACATCTTGATGGTACAGTCACTTGAACATGTATTTAGAGGGTCTCTAGATACCTTCAAGGGGGCCCAGCTACATGTTTTTATCATTGTCTCTAAACTACCTGATTTGTTGTCATCAACACCTGTGCCAAATAAACTTCTGCTGGCAGCACAAAACCCACCATCACGCTCGGAAGTTGCCTACCTCGCGCTCCTTTTGAAACTCGCACCCTACTTTGTACATGCATAGGAGTTTATCCGTTTAGAAACGCCTATTGGTCATATTCACTCAGACGTCTGCTCCCGTCAGCCAGCGTCTGTCGGCCAGTCAGGAAGGGCGTAAATTTGGGGGATTTCCAGGCGCGCCGGCAGATGGCATTGTAGCCGGGCGGGTGTAAAGGGGCTTTAGTCGGGTGGTGCCAGAAGAAAAGCGCAGGCCTTTCAGAGTGCAAAAAATGACCAGAAGAGCGGCTGTGTTTAAGAAAACAGCTACTTTACTTAAAGGTGCACTGAAGAGGAATCTGAACTCGTCTTTTGGCCGCGGGAACTCGATCTACACGTTCCTAGCATTCTTAGAAACTGCAACTTATTGCCCTGTATGGCCGATTTCCCTAATTAAATCGAATTAACGTCCGGCTCCCGCCCTTTTTTTTGAATTTTGCCTCGTACGATGGGCGGAGTCGACCAACGCGTGAAGTTCCTTTCAGCCAGCTCCGTGGAGGCTTTGCTTTCGCTTTATTTTGTTTTTTAGGTTTCCATGAATAAATATTTCCATTCGCAGATAATATAGCCGCAAAATAAGCCCGCAGATATAAAAATACGCGCGGACTATTTGCTACTACGGACTACTACGTATTACTCCGCCGATGGCAGAGCGGCAAGCCGCCACGGGACTGGGTGAAAGGCACTCCACGCGTTGGTCGCTCCGCCCATCGTACGAGGCAGAATTCAAAAAAAAGGGCGGGAGCCGGACGTTAATTCGATTTAATTTGGGAAATCGGCCATACAGGGCAATAAGTCGCAGTTTCTAAGAATGCTAGGAACATGTAGATCGAGTTCCCGCGGCAAAAAGACAAGTTCAGATTCCTCTTCAGTGCACCTTTAATATTCACCAAGAGAGTTTAAAATTTAATGGCTCTTTCTTGCCTCATTCCTCCTCACCTGGACATGGTCGCTAGTCTGACTCGTGGAAACATGCCAAGAGGAAGGAAAGTGACGGCCTACGAGAAATTCAGGAGGAGTCTGCTGACGCGTTGCGAAAATTTTTCTCGTGAACCTCATGGAGTTCGTGCAACGTGCAACACCTTGTCCCGCACGTGGCCTTGTTAACACTCTAAGAAGGCTTCCTCGACACTCCCAGGAAAATACCGCGAATCACAGGACTCACGCAAAGTGCCATCTCACGCTTGGCCCGAAAGCGCGTTTTCGTTTTGAGCACAACCAACCATCATCACGGTACAACAATGCCCACAGATAGCTTGAAAAAGAAAGTTAAGTTATTGCGGGCATTATGAAGGACTGATAGTTTGCTGTTCTTTAAGACGAATTAGCGTCTATCATTAAACGTTCGGTGGTGTTTGGAGTCGGTCTTGAAGTTTCTGTTTGGTCCTGCTCATTTTTCCATTGTTTGCCTCTCACCATGAAAGAATGATTACCTAAGACGAAGCTCCTGCAGATGCTGCGCACAACAGCGTAAACCACTCGCGACGCACTCCATCTGCGCTCCACTTCTTTTCACACTGCGTCAGTGCCCAAAAGATGTCACCACTTACAGCTGAGCAGAGTATTTCCGATGTCGTGGTATACGGTACGGTGCTACCGGGCTCCTTGGGTTCTTCCAGGGCGCCACCAGACACAGGGGACGAAGACGGTGCTGAGAGGGAATGGTTGACTTGTGACAGCGGCGTTAGCGGGAAGGACGGGCTCCTTGATTCGTTGAGTTCCACTACCGAACATACCAAGGTCGTCGTGGCCTGACTGGTGGATTGACTTGGGTCCTGGTGCCCGCTGTCACCGACGGTATCCGTGCCGCTGCGCGCCTGTTTTTCGGCTGAGGTAACATGAAACAAACAAGCGTCGTCATAAATATTGCGTTGACAGTTTTTTGAGGGCTATTTTAACTGCGCGGTCAGCTATTCCAACTGCGGTAAATTGGCGCGCCTATAATTGCAAGGAACTCTAACGCGGTGTAACCGCGCTGGGCTTTTATATCGATTTGCCTGGCACATGTAGTGCGTTGTAGCGCAAAGTGTTCCTCGCCTATCTCTTCCGGGTTAACTGCGAACGCAGGGGGATCTTAACGTAGGCTGGAAGCCTTGAATTCATGCTCAGGAGCCCAGCCCAAACATAACTAGCCCCTTCAGCGAATGCATTTGGGATTTTTGGTCATCTAGCCCCACGAGGGATGAGACACGTTGAAGTCACCCTTAATAAGGAAGAAGTTCTGACGTGGCTTGGCAAGCTTAGAGGGTACCGTGAAAGAGCTCTTCAAACACGTCCATCTGGCCCTTTTTGGGCGGCCTCTAGACATTCAGCACGAAGATGCTTCCCTGGCTTCGTTCCTCATGCAGGATATCGAGCAGGACGTGTGAGGTGTGCAAGTCTTGTGTCATTGAACGGTCGATCGCGGTCACACCCTTGGTTACTACAGCGGATGCTTGTGGTGTTTCGTAGGCATCCGATGTATGTTGCGCGATGTTAGTATCTAATGAGCGTTGGTGTGCAGTTTATTTTTTGGAGAGCGTTGAAGTCAGGTCTACGTCCGCGAGTGTTTACGAATTGCTGCAGACCGCCCCTCTTTTGTCAGAAGCGTCTACAATTCCGCGGCCATACCAACATGGCAGTAGCCGGTAATGTATATTTGTAATGTCTTTTGCGGCTAATGTTTCCCGCCATAAATAGTTCGGGCTCGAATACGGGTTACTTTTTCCTTTAAAACAGGGCAGGTTCAGTGGCCGGCTGGATGATTCGAAATTCGAGCGGCTTGACGGCATGCGGCGCAACAAACAGCAGAGTCCCGCGCGCGAACGATACTGGTTGTGACGTGATGGGGTGCAGTACAACGCGTGCGGACTGCGTTTCTGGGGTCGTCCGCGTGTCGGCAGCGGCTCACCGCTTGTCCTTACCTAAAGCAGTGCGTAAATGGGGAACGTGCGAGTCCTCAAGGACTGCAATTGAGGTCGAGCCCGCAATCACACATCTGGCTGCTATCAGGCGGCGAAAAGCATCAAGGTCTACTTCAAAAACGTGCGCATAGGTGGCGCCTCTGCACTTCTTTCCAAACCAGGCAAGCGAACCTCACTTGAAAATGCGCCCCATATCGCTTACCTCTTGCGTGAGCAAAAGATTGAAGTGCATGGTAATTGCTCATTTCCACACTCACCTCCGACTTTTTCGACTTCTCCTCGCTACAAAAGATCAGTTTCCGCAAAGGAATGCCGACACTGGACCTCTTCCTACTCTTGAACAATACTTTCCCATTTGAAAACCGGCCAGATCCAAGAGTTAGTAACGATCGGCATACGACCATCATTTTATAGCCTTGCGCACGACCCATTACTTGAAGCGGTTAACTCCACAGACTGTTGCCCTAAGGTATACAACCTTAGCAATCTCACTGCGTGCTTCCGCCTCCCCGACTCCATGTCGGCTCCCATTATTCTTACGCTAGGCATGACACAGAGGTAAATTGTTTACCCACTCTGTTTAACACGGTAATGGCCCCACTTTCTCTCCAACTCTCATAAATACCCCTCCTGCAGCATACCCTCTGTGCTGATGACATTATTATTGTTGTACACTCTTGGGACGCCTGGAGAAGTAGAGGGAATACTTCAGTCAGACATAAAGTTCGTACACGAATATCTTGAACGAGCAGCTCCTCCACGTGCACCGGAAAAATCAGAACTTTTGCCACCAAATACCAGAAGGATCACAGTCACCTAATCTACCTTCACATCACGGGTAGTCCGATTCCTTGGGCCCTTTCATGTAGGGTACTTGGCCTGCACCTACATGAATATTCTGCACATGCTAATGTCTCCACAATCCACACGTGCCAAAAACTATACATACAGATCCGCCGCATCATCAAATGCGATGCAAGCCTTTGAGAAATCCGAACGAGACAAACCAGACACGCCTTAGCTCTCAGCAAAATACTCTACACTGCACCCTATACAACTCTCAAACGTAAACAAGCTCCGAATAGAAACGGTGCTTCACACACTATACAAGATGACCCTAAACCTTCCAGTTTATACATATAACGCCAGACTAGGCCACCCGCCTCCTCCGCAGCCTGCCGGGCCTCCTCCAGCGGCATTGTCATCGCCAGGTGGCTCAGCTATCTGGCACAAGACATGGACCGTGGCTCTTCAATCAGGCAAGGTTCACGCGGATCGATGTCCCCACGTTCTCGGAGAACCTACCCCGCGCTCCGAACTTACCCTTTGCCCACTCCCCCGGAATGTAGACGCGACCCGCATTGGAAACCGCCATCATGCTCTATCAATCACCGCAACCCTCCCTCGCCACAGAGGCCGCCTGCTCCACCACAGTACCAGCAGCATAAACAATATTCTCTCCCAATAATACAGACACTGCCATTACAAAAACTCTTTTACATTTCTTGTCTCCTTCCTACATCGACTCTCGAACTGCTTGCCACTGTGGCGAGTATACAAGACCTCACAGCCATCGTACAAAACCCTCTCGTTATACTCTACACAGACTCCATGGCGGCCATAAGGGAGCTCCAGAATGAACAAATACCCTCTACCCTGTGGGCGATTCCTCTGCGCGGGGACGCACAGGCAGTGACTCGAGGCAGGTCTTTGTATGAAAAGGTTTAATCTCACATCAGGGGGGCCGGTCGTCGTCGTGGCAGCTGGGTCAGGTGGTCCTTTGGCAGGGCTGGTCCAAGAGCGAGAGAGCGCGGGCCTTCCCGGTCGCGCCTTATAAAGGCTTTCTCCTAGCCTCGCTCCCCCCGCCCCACCACTCGGGAAGAAGGGGTCCGAGGCTACCCGCGGTGAGCGGCGCGAGATTTGACCTGCCCGCGAGCAGACCCTACATCTCCCCCCCCCCCCTCAAACGTCCGTCCCGGGGTCCGCCAGTAGGCGTTCGATGACCTCCGGGTCCGGGTCCATAGAGTCGTCGCCGGGGGGAGGGGTGCTCGCCGGGGGGCCGCTCACCGCTAGCTGGATGGGCTCCTCACGAGCCGCCTTGGGGAGCGAGGCGCCTGGCTCCACTGGGGGCCCTGTCGGTAGCGCCCTCCAAAGCTCCTCGGCCGCCGGGGACAGCAGGTCTGGGCGGCTGGACTGGAGGATGCGGAGGGCCGCCTCCTCCGGGCTGCCCCTCTGCAGTGGCGCAGCGGGGGAAAGTGCTGCAGCCGCCAAGCGCTTTTCCGCCGCCTCCCTGCGCGCTGTATGCAGCGCACCGGCCTCGTGGCGGGGCCGGTGCACAACAAGTGTGCCGCAGAGGGAACACAGGCCGGCCCGCTCCTAGTCTTTGTACAAGCGGCCGATGGCTCCTGGACCGCCTGGGTTGCGGCTGCTCGGCGGCCGAAGCGCCGGCTGGGTGCGAGGGGTGCCCTGCGCTTGATGATCCCTGGCGCCCTTGCGTTGGCCTGCACCACTGGGAGGTGCTCTCCAGTGGTTAGGCACGTGGTTTGGCTGGCGGTGGGGGCCACCGCGGCCGTGGAACCTGCGCCACTCGCGCGGCTCCTGCCGCCAGCCGGGTGGCGCGCCTTGATGGCGGCCACCGTTCGACGGTGGTCTGCCTTGCCTTCTGGAGTCCGAGCCACGGGCGTCGGTCCGCTGGAGCTTCCTAGAAGACATACTGAGAGGGCGAGAGCACTGCGAGTGATAATTGATCGAGAGACACGGGTGCTACCTGGTCCTCAGGTTGTAGCGTCGGTTGCGAACCGCACCGCTACCTGCTCGTCCTCCCGGGGGTGAGATCGCCGCATCGCGCTGATTTTCCACCACTTCGCAGTCATCGTCCTTGCGAAGGTGGAAAGCCTTCAAATCAGCGACATGCACCGGACCGGCGGTTTCGCCGTTCGTCAACAACCGCAGCTGGTAGGTGAGCGGCGTAGTCCGTGCCGTAACTTCGTACGGCCCAGCCCACTTGTGCGCTAGCGACGCGGCGAAACCGCGCGCTGCGTTACTAAGTGGGTGCGTTCTCTTGAGTACTAAGTCGCCCGTGTTGAAAACGACGTGACGGCGACCTTTGTTGTACTGATCCGCCTGCTCCATGCGCGCGACATCGAGGTTTTCGCGGGCTGCGCGCTGCGCTGCCTCCAGGCGCTCCCGGAGCCTTGCCGCGTACTGCGAAAGCGGAGGGGGCGCAGGCCCCGCCGCGTCGAGTAGGGCATTCTCTAGCGGAAAAGCGATCTCTCTCCCAAAATTCAAGTAAGCGGGTGTAATACCCACTGACCTGTTCACGGTTGTGCTTGTAGCGAACGCCAGTTCGGACAGCCGCGCGTCCCAATCTCTGTGCTGCTCGGTCGTCGCGACCAGCATGCTCTTCAGATTTCGATTCACCCGCTCGGTTATGTTGCTCTGAGCGTGGTAGGGACTCGTTCTCCTGTGGCGGATTTGAAGCGCCCGACAAGAGTCTACAAAGACTTTGCTTGTGAAATAAGAAGCATTGTCTGTAATCAGGTCGGAAGGGAAACCGAAACGAGCGAAAGTCTCCAACAGTTTTTCCCAAATTCGTTCCGACACAAGGTTCCTAAGGGGGAAAACCTCAACCCACTTGGAATAGTGGTCCGTTATTACCAGGATGAATTAGTTTCCGCGCGCGGACCGAGGGAGGGGTCCCATGATATCGCACGCGACCACTTGCCACGGGTAGTTGCTAACTACCGCCTTCATCATGCCAGCGGGCTTGCCCGCCCGAGGCTTGGCTACCTGGCATACCGGGCAGGTACGGGCGTATCCCAGCACATCCTTTCTCATGCCTGGCCAGGTAGCGACATGGCATAACTTGTCGTAAGTCTTACTGCCGCTGCCATGGCCTGCCAGCGCTGAGTCATGGAAGTACTGCAGGAACCGTTTCCGCAACCTTCTCGGGACCACGACTCGGAAAGGGGATGCTATCGCCTCTTCCTCGTCAAGTTGGGGGATGTAGCGGAGCAGCAAGCCATCATCGCCCAGCAGATACGCGTCGTACTTGCCCTCAGCGTTCCCGGTGCAAGCTGCGCTGCTCGCAAGCTCCTTCAGCACCCGCTGGCAAAGACCGTCTGCTTTCTGGGCCTCGATCAGCTCTCTACTGACCGCTACTCCCCAAGACAGATTTCTTTCTGCCTCGCTCCTAGGCAGGCGAGCGGTCGCCGCCACGAGCTGCCGTGTTTCCCTTCCGTCACAGCACCGTGCGGGACCTTTGTCCGTCTCCTCTTTCTCCAAACCGGGCGCGACACTCCCGTCCGCCCTCTCCTCCTCTCCAACAGCGGTGACGCCGCTTTTTACAAAGCTGGGCTGCGCCTCTGAAGCGCTTCCGCCAGCATTCCACGGTGCGCGCGATAAAGCATCGGCCACCTTGTTCGACCTGCCCCGGCGGTACTCGATGGCGTACGCGTAACGTTGCAACGTCAGCGCCCATCTCGCGAGTCTGCCTGCGGGGTTCTTGAGCCTCTTTAACCAAGACCATGCCTGATGATCTGTCTGCACGGTGAAGACCGCTCCGTCAAGGTACATGTCGAACTTCGACAATGCGAACATGATCGCCAGGCATTCCTTTTCGGTCACGGATTAATTCCGCTCCGCCGATGTGAGCGTGCGACTAGCGAACGCGACAGGGCGCAGTTTGCCCTCGTGTTCCTGCAACAAAACAGCTCCAACACCGTAGTCACTAGCGTCTGTCTGCAAGACAAACTGCTTGTTCAGGTCGGGAGGCGCAGACTAGCGGTATTCGCTATCGCGCGAGCCAAGGCAACAAATGCGTCACTCTGTTCCTTGCCCCAGACCCACTTCGAGCCTTTACGCAACAGCAGGTTCAGCGGCCTTGCAAGCTCCGAACAGCGCGGGATGAATTGCCTGTAGAACGCAACCATCCCCAAAAACCTCTGCAAGCTTTTCACATCCATGGGGCAGGGGTAGTTCAGAATTGCCTGCAGTTTGTCATCATTCGGTCTCAGTGTGCCATCATCCACGACAAAGCCCAAGAGGTCCACTCTCTTCGATGTCAACTGCACTTTCTTTGGATTGATGGTTAGACCGGCACGTCTCATTCTATCGAGAACGGAATTCAGGTGAATGAGGTTTCCTCGAACGACTGTGAGAATATCACAACGTCGTCGAGGTACGCCATGGCGTAGTTGAACCTTGCATTGCCCAGCACGATGTCCATCAGTCGCATGAACGTGCTCGGGGCGTTAGACAAACCAAACGGGAGTCGAGTAAATTCGAAGAGCCCGCGGTGGCAGGTGAATGCGGTTTTCTCAATGTCACCTTCGGCCACCTCAATCTGCAGGTACCCTCTGCTTGCATCTAGGACTGTGAAGAACCTCGCGTTCCCTAACGCGTACATCACAGCCTCGATCGACTGAAAAGGGTACGCAACCGTAGGCGTCAGTGAGTTGAGCTTACGATAATCAACACACAGCCTGACCGATCCATCTTTCTTCGGTGCTAGAACCACTGGTGACGCCCAGGGACTTTGTGAGGGTCTCACCACACCGGTGTCAATCATCTCGTCAAGGGCACAGTCGAGAAGCTGCCTCTTATGCGCACTTAACTGCCTCGGGTTACACCTGAAAGGGCGCGCATCACCCGTCTGAATCTCGTGCTGAAGCAGGTCGGTTCTGCCCGGTTTCTCCGTGAAGCAATCCGAAAACGGAAGTAAAGTTTCCGCGAGCCTTCGGCGCTGACTACTGGGTCCTGAGAAAGACGCAATAATCGCTTCTAACGGGCCACCGTCTCTCAGCATCTCGAGGGAGCTCCCCTGCCTTTTTGTCGCACAGGTGTGGACACCCACCTTTTGTGCAGGACAGCCGGGCAAGGATGCGCTTTCGAAGAGAATGAGGGGGGCGAGCTGGCTGTAACGATAGCCATTCTCCCCCATGTCGAGCACAATGCCTTCGCTCGAGAGAAAATCCCTTCCCAGAATTACTGGTATCGACAAGCCAGGCAGATAGACGAAGCGATGTTACCGCTTTCTGCCGTCAAAGCGCATCGTAAGACGCACTGCTCCCTTTGATTTGCCGCCCCAGCTGCTAAGCTTAACGGGGTTTCGGCCGGTCTGACACGGATGTTACCTATCCGGCAGGCCTCGTACACCTCGTCACCGACCAGTGACAGCGTTGAGCCCGTGTCTACGAGTGCAGAGTAGCATCGACCCGCTAACTGCACTAGCATAAAAGGGCTTGAGCGCGGAACGACTCCCTGAGCTCTACAGGCGAGCGGGAGAAAGGCCTCCGTGTCGCCGGCGCGGCAGTTCTTTTCCTGACTAGCGCCTTGACAACCATGAAATTCTCCCGCTGACGGTGAAAGGCCGGTGCCACCAGACATCACCGCCAGCGCCTGGCGTTTCCCTGCATACGCATAGCTTGGCATTCGCGTGCCATGTGGCCGGGCTGGTTGCAATTCCAGCAAAGCCGGTCGTTCACCCGCCGCGTGGACGGAGGACCCCTCGTTCCACGAAGCGGTTGGGGACGACTCTCCCCTTTCTCCGCGCCTTCCTGACGCTGGCTCGGCGCGCGGCCTGTGAGGCCGGCACGATGCCGCTTCTCGAATCCGTACGGGTCCAGCGCGCGAGGGACAACAGGGGGTTCCGCCTGCCTTTCCACGGCCATTACCTCGGCGCGCCGAGCTCTCATCGCGCATTCTCGGCCTCCATCCCATGCGCATCCCGGTTCCAGCGATTCGGCCGGCCTGGGGGGCGGCTGGTAGCGCAGCTCGGCCAGCAAATCCGCCTGCACGGTTTTGGCCTCCTGCGCTAGGGCCTCGAGGTTTGTAAAACTGCGGCCCCGCAGATACGGCTTGAAGCGTGGATGGCACTGCCTGATCACACGCGCAACCTGATCACACGCGCAACCTGATCTCGGTCGGTTGCCGTCGGATCTGCCCTCTTGTACAGCTCTTGCATTGCGCGTACGTACTCGAGGAGGCTTTCCTCTGGGTGTTGGGTGCGCAACGCGAGCTCCTCCAGCATCCGGCGCTCATAATCAGGCGGCAAGAACTCGGCGCGGAAACGGTCTTTGAAGTCCGCCATCGAATGGAAAGTCGGCTGGCAGCGCCTCCATCGCGCCGCGCTCTCGACGAGTGCTACAGGCAGGACCTGCCCTAGCATTACGTCATCTGGGGCGCCCAGAGCCGTCTGGTAGTCCTCGAGTTGTTGTAGAAACTCGTGGACTGATTTCGCGTCCGTGTACCCGGAAAAGAAGGGGACCTCCATATTTATCCGCGGGCGCGATGTTGTCGCCGATGCTACCGATGCTGCGGCCTGGTTGGCGCCAGCCACCGAACCGAGCTGACGGGCTAATGCGGCAAACATCCCAGTCACCTGCTCTATTACGGCCGCCGCGTCGGCCGTCTCACTACCGGCTGCCCCGCCATCCAAAGCCGTGGCTGAAACATCCTTTCTGGGAGGCATAGTTCGCGCTAACTGTCCGGCCGCACCGGCTAACTGCTCATGGCAACAAGAACATTCATATACACAACAATCTATCTACAAACACACGGAAATACACAACAGAAAACGCCCGAAAACTAAATAAATAACACAAAACCCCCAACAAATTTACAACACTACACAAGTCGCTACCCCGCGAACATTCCGCCTGACCCGCTCCTTAACCCTATCGGTCCGGCGTGGCCCCGAACAAAGAGGGCCTGCCACGAGTCTGGCTGCACGTCCCAAAATCGGCAGAGAAATCGTCCACAAGGTGTTAATTAAAGCCGCACGTTGGGCGCCATTATTTGTGGGCGATTCCTCTGCGCGGGGACGCACAGGCAGTGACTCGAGACAGGTCTTTGTATGAAAAGGTTTAATCTCACATCAGGGGGGCCGGTCGTCGTCGTGGCAGCTGGGTCAGGTGGTCCTTTGGCAGGGCTGGTCCAAGAGCGAGAGATCGCGGGCCTTCCCGGTCGCGCCTTATAAAGGCTTTCTCCTAGCCTCGCTCCCCCCGCCCCACCACTCGGGAAGAAGGGGTCCGAGGCTACCCGCGGTGAGCGGCGCGAGATTTGACCTGCCCGCGAGCAGACCCTACAACCCTTAAAGACGATCTGCACACTGCGCTAGAATATGTGCGGCCTCGCACTGTCACGCTCCGGTTGGTCTCTGGCCACGATGGTATTGCGAGAAATGTGCTCGTCCACCAGCTCACCCGCAACAATGCGCACCGGTAACCTGCAATGTCCTGTCCTTTCCAACCGACATGGTAACATAGCCTTCAGTACAAGCGCCACAAACACCCACTGACAACATCACAAAGTCAGGGAGACCCTCCAGACAATGCATTCCCCCGAGCCAGCGCTACTAACATCCCCACTCCGCTTAGCCCTCAATATACAGGTTAACATACAGGTATTACGCACACCCGCCTGGTCTTGCCTACATCTCCGAGCTACCCCAGCCTGCCCTAACTGCCCTGGACCTTGAGCAAACCTAAAGCATTGCATCTACACATTCGCAGTTGTGATACATCTCCCTACTTTCCTAACCCACCCCCACCTTCCTGGAGTGCCTGGTTGGCCTCGGTCCAGTTTGAGGATCAAAAGGCACTGGTGGACCAAGCTCGTTCCATTCTAATCGGAAAGTGATGTTGCCAATTAAAGTGCTACCTGTATATCTCTCTCGCTCGCTTCGCCAATTCAAAGCCAACTGAGCTCGTTGTGTTGTGAAAATGAAGGTTCGCCCACCTTTCGACGAACCCGGTTTCTCAACCAAGCGCATGCGCGCGCGACGCCACGACTTGTCTCCTGGCTTTCAGGGCAGATTGTCTAGTATACCACCTGGGAAATAACGACTTTTCATGTGCTAATCATGGATTAACAAACCTTATTATGTGACCTCAGATATAGCAGACTCGGCTGTGTTAATCTCGTAAGTATGCTACCTCGCATGTAACAAAATTGTTGTGTTATCCCTGGATATAACGAACATTCGGCTGCAAAGCATTCGACCGATCCACCGAGCATTGCCGAAGAGGTTTTTAATGATGCTTGTGACTTAACCTTGAGGTTGTGTCCGATCCACCGAGCATTGCCGAAGAGGTTTTTAATGATGCTTGTGACCTAACCTTGATGGTGTACACCCGCACCATGCTCGTCCATAACCGCGGGCGTAGAATGCCCTACAACACCGCAAGTATCACGTGCAACGTGATCGTACGCTGAGAACAGCAGTTGAGCGAGAACCCGTTTTTTTATGCTACCTATGACGTCAGGCGCACACCACAGACACTCTCGTTGAGCGAGGCACGTGATGACAGTGAACAGCGCCACGCTAGGAGAGAACGTTCGTCGACGACGTGGAGCCTCCCAGAGCCTCCCAGAGATGTAATTTAGCGGACTGATACCCCAAAACGTGCAACTGCATTATTTGATCTGATGGTACATCACCGCACCACCTCCGCACTTATGTCATTTTTCTCCTGAGTGTACCTCCTTTTCCATACCCAGCTAGCTGTGAGGACAATCCTGACCGGTCACAACCGACTCGCAAGCGGCATGTCAGGCGTATGGCTCAGGCCTGTTATCAAAACAGGTGCGACACACCCTCGAGATGTGTGCGACGGATGCACTTCCCCTCATTCGAATCGTCTGGACAGCACGAGACGCTTCCCTTGCATTTCATTTCTGCATTCTCGCTGGCTGAAGCGCAGCTGCACCTCTCCTCTGTCGGACGTCGGGTAGTCGAGGCGGGATTGCTCCAGGAATTAACCTCACTCGTATTAATCAGTTAAAACTATGCCACGGTTACTCTGGACTGCATAATTTGAGGCTTCGATCTAATTTAGACTGCCTGCTTTGCTTCAAAGCGATCCGGGTCCACAGTACACTACGTTTTTACTAACTTCATTCAAACGTGGTGTCCGCGGCCGGGAATTGAAATCCCTGCGGTGAGAACACTGCTTGGAGCTCTCTTTGAGCCCCTCTCTCTATCGATAACTTCCGTAAAGTTCCATGTAGGGACCTTTTTTCTGAGGCCTCGTCCAAGGTACGCAATCCCGCGCGATTTTTGCTAAGGCTTACGAATAACCAATTTACAGGCTCCTTAAATGATTTCGCCACGTCACTTGCCATCGCACCTTCTCTAAAACTGTTTTCCCGCTGATTTGGCATCCAGCCTCCTCCTTAGAGAGGAAGCAGGCACGTCATAAGTATAGAAGCCGTTCGTATAAGGTATTCTCACTAGCCTTAGTCTTATGGCGCGTTCTAATCGGCTATCCGCAGCTCTCCGAATCCACGAATAATCAAGGTAATCGTCGCGACCCAATCAGAACTCACTGTCTCAATCCAACCCCACATTGAAACACGCTCTTCGGTTTCGCGGAGCAATAAAATTTGCTCTGGATCACAGATCGGAATACGCCATGTGTCATCGACACAGACATATCGGAATTCCGTTTTGTTTCGCAGCGCCGCATGTCGTCTCCCAGCTGTGCCGTGCCAACAGCGGGCCTCTATCCGCTGCCCGGCGGTGGAGGGTCGCTACGGTGCATGCTGCATCGTGCTATGCTCAAACATGGTTAGCAACAAAGATTCCTGTCCATTCTTTTGCCGCTTGAATGTACCTTAACGAGCCACTGATGGAGTATGTCATATACTTCGTGTCGATGACGAGTGCTTTACATTTTCAGTGGCAATGTTAAATGCCAAAGTTCCACGAAAAATGAGCCCATGTTATTTGTCAACTCCATCCTTTTTTTTAACTAAAAATAGTTTCTTTCGCTTTTTGTGGCTATGCTAATATTTGGCTGGCAGCAAAAGGCGCGTGTAGTGGTGAGAAAATAGGATTTAAAATGAAGCTGTTTTCTCCTCCATCACTAGATTCAAACTCATGACGTCAGTACTAAAAAGAACTCTGTGATGACCATAGAATGTGAATGCCAATGTAGCGAAGCCTCTGGTATAAAAGTAAAAAAAATCTGCCACTGCCTTCATCGCAGATTTCTTGGAAAAATAGACAGTGGCAGTAACCCCTGTGTTTAATTTTTGGGAACATTTTAGTAGGTCATATCTCAGCAAAAATATCTTACACTTTTGTCTAGAAGGCCTATAGACTTTCTGTACACAAATCTTATAGAGTGTAGTTTACAGACAGTACAAATCCGATAGACAGTCTATGCAGTGTTTAAATTTAAGACCACGCATTTTACCGCCACCACTGTTTGTAGAGTCTGCATAGAACATGAATAGACAAAGGAAAATATCTGTAGGAAAGCCATGGCATAAATGGTCATAAAGCTTATAGACCGTCTTTACAAGGAACAAACACTCAGTGTTCGGTGAAGGTATAACCTGTGTAGATAGAACGCTGTCGTTTGTGGAGGCCTTTTTCACTTTCCGTCTGCCTTTAATAATACTGCGAAATACCTATTGAACGAACTTCAGGAGACATTGAGAAAACTTCTGCGGAAGTGAAAGTCTGGTCAAATGAAATTCGCCCATGGCGCGTTTTTCGGTAAACCAAAGAACATACAAAACGTTCCTATCATATATAAGGGTAATTTTTTCACTAATGAAAACTCTTCGCGTGTATTGCGCACATAATAGCTTTGACAACTTTTAGTCATTTATTGGTGAGTCTTCGCATTTAATATTTCCATCCAAACATAGAACATGCGCTGTCCAAAAACGACGGCTGGTACGGCACTCCGCGAAATGTGATTATGTTTTAGCTGCGGCCGCGGCTGCGATTAATGCAAGTAGCCGATCGGTACCGTACCTCTTCAGGCTAGCTGCGTTAGTCACAACCTAATGAAGTGAAAATAATACTGCCCAGCCCGCACCGCTCAAGGCACAACGGGCTACAGCTTGAAGTATATATCAGGTGTTTCAGGGTAGACTTTGTAATTTTCTAAAATAGATTTTTGGGGCAAATATATGACTTTTGTTGCATACGATTACTAGTGCTGGCGGACACTGACAAGCAGGGGAATTTTCTTAAGTAGAAAGCTGTTTAACTAATTTTTATAATTAACTTTTCAGCTATCACAGCTAGACAACTGGCTGAAATGATATTTGTAGCTGGTCGTCAGTGATAACATAATTTTTTTTTTCTAATTTTGAGAAGGCGATTATTCCCGGCGCTGTGGCTCGACAAAATTTAGCTACACCGTGCCAAAACACCTGCGCTTGCGTAAAGCATGCAGGCAAAGCAACCTTTGCACGTAACTAGTAAAAAAAAGTCAAACTTTGGTTTTCTTTAGGTTTGTAGAGCCACACTGCCAATGGTAATGGTTATTAGTAACGACCGGCTACAAGTCTATAATTGAAACTAGGAGCCTAACTCTAAGAGTTAAAAGTTATTAAAAATTAGTTAAACAGCTTACTAAAATAAAATGATTGACAGGTTTTCGGGTGTCGAACAGCACTGGCAATACTATGCTGAAAGAGCCTTATTTTTACCTCAAAAACCTAATTTTGAGAAAACTTAAAAGTCTTCCCTGAAACGCGCTTGTATAGCGTACCACACATTCACAAGCTAGTGCACGGCACTGTGAGTGTTCGCTAGCTGCGCAGTTTTGGAATGGCTGCGTCCGCAGTTTACGTGAGGAAAATTGCCACACGTCTCCCGGAATGAATCATTCCCACCGGGATGCAGTAAATTGAGGCTTTGCAAAACTTTCCTTATGAAAATTACAACCTCCGACAATATGCGCAACTAAAACCCATTAGCATTGAGTATCATATTTTTGCAGCGAATACTGCAGACTTTTGTGCTGGAAAATAAGTGTAGCAACGCACTCACGTGTATACCTAAGGCCGCGTTTTAATTGCGCAGGTTCTTAACAGTTTTTTGCCTCAAACATAAAAAATGCTTTCTTAGCGGCATCCCCTATCAGAAGACCGGTGTTCAGCTGGTTGGAAGCTTTTGCGGCAAGGCTGGTACATTTAATTGACCCTCATCGAAACAGATCAGCGATAATAATTGATGGATTTTATGTGTCAAAAGCGAGGAAGTGGCTATGACTGCAGCAAAATAGAGATCTGCAAGTGTTGGTGGCTATAAATCTTGTTGTCGGACAGCAGGAAAGACAAGGGGCAAAAGAAATGTTTGAAATGCTATTTGTTGCTTGCTCTTTTGTGCGTTCCCTCATTGAGATATGTTCGTCGTATTTTGCTTAATAAAAACTCGTAGGGGACATTCAAGCTCAAGTGTATGACGCGAGAAAGTAATGGCTTAATTCCCTTATATGCACATAACTGCTCATTCTCTGCACTCATAAATCACAGGCGATCCTCATACGTATCCCTCCTGGCGCAGTGGTGCAGCGGTTAAGCGATGTGCAGCTGCCCTGCGGCGGCAGGAGCGGCCATCGGTGGTCATTCTGCGACGCAGTTTTCTCTTCCTGGCCGACCAATCATTTATTTAACTGCCACCTACCACGGTGGGTAGTTTGCTCTAAATTCGATGGGCAGGTTCTGATGAAGCCGCAATGTTATCTGACCCAGGTGGCCCGCCTGCTTCCCAGGCTGCTTCTCTGGGAATTTCTCATCGGTTTTTCGTCAATTTCTCGCTAACGGCGAACGACACCGGCACCGGATTTTTTGCGGCCCGAGGTCCTTAACGCGATGGTGTTAAATTCAGTTGAAAATCAGCGCTGCTCCTGTGTCGGCCTTCGCTGCTATGGCGCCCGGGTTGACCAATTGCATGACGAGCTTCCATAAGGCATGACCTGGTGGAGCGTTCAGCTGGGTAAGGTTAGGCCCGTATCGAACCTAAAACCTCGTTATGAGTAGATGAAGGAAATAGCCACTGTGATCAACAGTGGTTTTGGGGAGCATTTTCACCGACAGCCGTACGCTAATATTTCAGCAGGGTCAGCAGCGCCGTAATTACCGCCAGCGGTCAGTGCAGTACGTCGGCACCCCAACAATGTTATACAGAATGACAATTTTATCAAAGTTGCGGATGAGCAAAACTTTCTAAGCGGAGCATGTGGGCACTGGTGTAGGTTGAGACGGGGGATTGATGTATTCATCCTTCGCACTTCTTCACGTCAGAGCTCGTGGAAAGTTTAAGGATTTCACTTCATACCTCTTTGCCAGTTGCGTCTGGTTAAACAGTCCATTGTTTACATGCGAAATGTAGTGAGTTAATTCAGTGGTAATTTTATTTCAAAGAATACTTTTTGTTGAATATTCATTCGGAACAAAAATTCCGTAAAAACGAGAATATGAACGAAAAATGTTTCTTGAAAGCTTTCAAGAGTAATTACTGCATTATTTGCACTAGTCACTTTGTGATAGGTACAATGCTTTGGCAAAACGATATACGTAACCCTATATTTACTTAACCCTCAACTTTATGTTCCTGCAACGAAGCTAGTGAGTGACTGGATTTTCCGGTACCGCGCATATAATGCACGGGACCCTTTAGAACAAAATTGGTGGCTCCAGCGCTGTCAAACTCTTTTGTCTCTCTGCGTTGTGGCTATTCATGCCAGGTGCACATAGCTTGTAAGCACGCCGAAGAGGAACCTCGTACACCACTCACATAGAACGGACGACCTTCGTCTAGTCTTGTCGGTGTCCGGCGCCGCGTCAGACGAAGGTTGACCCTCCGGATTGAGCGAGACCTGCAAAACATACCAAATAGTAGTCGCAGTGGTCATGAAGCTCCATGTGAACTGCTCATGGACGATATGCATCCTGGCGCCCCACCCCGGCTGCGTGAGCAGGGTACTGTCTGCGATTCAGTAGTAACAGGACACCACGCGTGCGCTTGGCTTTTTATGCAGGATTTTTTTTTTTTTTGCATATGTGTGCCCATCGCTCGTCCACAGTTCTAATTTTAACTACGCGTGAAGGGTAGCTCGCGACCGCCATTAATGTGTTTACTTTTTACACGCCTGTAAACAGTGTTGTTTAAACTCTTCCTTGTCTTTTTTCGCTATCGCTCTCCTCTGTACTTCACCTATATATCGTCTCACTTCCCCTTTTTTTTCCCGCGGAGCTCAAAATATTTCATAGCACTTTCGGGGGCTCGCAACACATTTTTCTTCCGTTTTATATATTTTTTGTTTTCGTAACACGCTACAGACAAGAAGAAATCGAAGAAAACATCTAGTTCCTCGTTCCTGCAGTGACACTTCTATATAGCCTTGTCTTGTGCGACAAATAACATATATAGAAACCTTGCACTTTTTACACTTCGGTTCTGTGTTGGTCGCGAACGTGAAAAACGCGGTCTGAACACGCTTTCTTTTCTGTTGCTAATCTAAGGCGCAATCACTAATGTGCACTGCTGGTTCTGAACTTAGCACATCTCAAAATCTTATACCCGAAGCTGAACTCTGAATCAACGATGTGGGGTAGATACGTTCGGACAATATAATAGCATTCTGTTGTTGACTTGTTACTGTCATGTAGGTTAACATATACTGTCGCGTATGCGGATGCAGCCTCGGTTATTCCAACTTTAGAAATACGTCCTCTACAGCAGAAAAATTGGTGCATAAAGTTGCGTACGAATAACTGACTACAACTTTACTAATCTGGTAACGCAAATTTCAGCGATAGACGTGGTGGCGCGTCGGAATGCTCAGAAACTCTTGGTACTAAGCATGCATGGTGAAGCACTTCATCTTATCTACCCATCTTATCTACCCATATCCTTATCTACCCATCTTATCTTATAGCTTATCTACCCATATGAACACGTATGTATTCATCCATGGGGAACACAAGGACGTCACGAGTGACGCCGTTGTGTTCGGCCTACCCACTGATGGGCATTCTGCCCAATAAGCTTGTTGCTTCGCCATACGTGACATCACTCCCTTCAGACAACTCGACGTGAACCGTTGACCCTGGTGCGTTAAGCCGACGACACCGACACCGCACATTCAGGAAACATGGCCTTGACAGCTGTCGCTGTAAAGAGCTCGTCCAGGGCCTCGGCCAGTTAACCGCCAGTGCAGTCTTTCTCTCTGCAGATTCCTTCGCATGTCTTCGAGCTGCCACTTAAAGATGTCGCCTCGCCAACTCGTCCATCCCTCTTTGCAACTACTGCGCTGAAACCCTTGCCATGGGCAGGGCCGAGTGCGATGACTTCTGGCTCTGATGTTATCTACTTTACTTTGTACGAAACACAAACACGTGACCTAGATTAGAGAATGAGTCAGCTCGAAGCTGTGATCATAGCGCAGTATGATGTGAGAAATTAATAAAAATATGGATCATGTAGATGTTGGAGTGGCCGATGCTTTCGATCAAGCAGAAGAACAAAGGCGACCATTGTGAAGGTACGACAGCGTGCTGTTCATGAAGCCTAATAAGTCCTCGCATAAACGTTAGGTGGTGTTTGGCGCAATTCTTACAACTAAACTACAATTTGCTTTTGCGTCCAGGATAACCTACTTTTTCTGCCACCAAAAAAGAATGACTACACAGGAAGAAGCTTCTGTAGATGTGCCACCCTGCAAAGCGATGCATTTGCGAGGCTCCAACTGCGGAAGGGTGGAAATTTGGGAGAGTTGGCATGGATTCATGCATAGTGTTGTGTCACAATAACTACGGAGACGCAGATGAAGAAAGGACAGAAAGGACTACCTGAAAATGCTTTCAACAAGTGATTGCTTTTCAACTCGTGATGCTGTATCGCGTGTACTTCTGCCTGTTCGTTCTCCTCCATGACCTAGACTGCGCATATAACGCTTTTTGTATATATTGCGTCCTTTAATAAAATTTTCTTAGTTGATAGTGAGCACTAGTTCTGCCGTTTCTTCGTCTGCGTCTCATTTCTCGTTGTGCCACTCCGACTGCCACTTTCGCCGTCTTGCACATCGTCAGTGCCCCAACGATGGCAGCACTCACAGGTGACCAAGGAATTTCCGATGTTCTGGCAGTCGTAGGATCGTCGCAGGGCTCCGCCTCGTGTTCTCCCAGAGCGCCGCCAGCCACGTGGAACAAAGCAGACCGTGCTGACAGGACAGGGGTGACTTGTGACGGCCGCTTTGGCGCAGAGAGCGAGCCCCTTGATTTGTCGAGTTCCACTTGCGAACCTGCTAAGGTCGTCGTGGCTTCACCCAACCCGGAACTTTGGTCTGGGGGCTTCGGTTCACCGACGGCATCCGTGACGCTGCGTGCAAGCTTAACGCCTGTGCACGATAGGCTGTCGGCTGCAGAATCACGATACACACAGGCGTTGTTGTAATTACTGCGATGGGCGTATTTTTGTCTCGCATTTGAACTGTTTTGCCTGTGGTAAAATAGAGCGCGTGCAACTACAAGCCGCTGCTATACGATGCCACCTCACTAGGCTTTTATATCTGTTTGACTGGTGCATACAATACGTTTTGCGCGAAATGTTCCTCGCCTATCGCTTCCAGGTTAACTTCGATGTCACGTGGATCTTGACGCACGACTCGAAGCTTTGAAGTCATACTCAGGAGCTCAACGTAGAAGCCATTCACCCGCAGCAGCGAGCGCTTCGTTTCCTAATGGGCATAATTGCGAATAAATCTACAATCTCCCACTCAAAGCGCTATAGACATACCAAACTGCTACTTTCCTCGCCAGGATAAGTTACACTACAATTTTAAAGGCCGAGAAAGCATCGCGCTGCTAAACGCATCTCCGCTGAAAACGCTGACCTTAAACGTAGAACCCTGACCCCTAGCTGCAGATAAGTGACACATCTGCCGACGCTGTTTGTTACCAGTGTATGCGAAGGAGGGAAGCCTAAATTAATCAACGATGATAGAGCGGGATCGACGCTGAGACTCCGCATTATCGGGGAGACTGAACCACAGGTTGGCAAAGTTCAAGGGCAAAACGGCGTGAATCTGACCCGTGTCAGCAGAGAAAAGGAAGCCTAAAATAGTTTTCTCAAGCACCCACCAGCAAGCTGGCCAGCACGTGCATAACTTCAGGTAAAAAGCAATGAATAAAAAGGTGAAACACCTTGAAGGATAACTAGAACTACGTTTCCTCAATAGATATTGTGAAACCTACAGAAGTCAATTTCTAAAAATATTAAGGTCGCATAAAGCCCAATGTCCGAGCACTCCAAAGCCATCCCTTCGCTCACCCTGCTCAGCTGGTTTGAGGAAGCATTCATTGTCGGCGGTGGTCGCAGTGCCGATGCTTTGCGCGCGCTTGCGGCGGCGGTCCATGGAGCGGCGCTTCCTTCGGGGAGCCGCCTTCTGCTTCCTCTTTGTCTCGGCCTTCACAGGACCTCTTCCGCCTTGAGCCTGCCGAGAACCCTGCGGGACCGTCTGTTGGTCCTTCGGGCCCGCGACGTCCGAGCGAGCTTTTGAGGTGCCTTGCATGAGGGATGGGAGCGTCGCCGACCTGCGATTCCGAAAAATCCTTCTTCTGCCCAGTCTCGAGGAGAGCGTTTGAGATGCGCGGCGCGTGTCCCGTGCGTTTTACTCTTCTTCTCCAGCCGGAGGTGATGGCACGTAGCTGCGCGCATTGCCCAGATTTTTCCAAGAGCCAGCAGGTCGTAGTGCCCACACTGAGCACCGGAGGGGTGCGAAGTGAATGTAGGGCTAGTCGTGAGAGCCAAGTCCCTCTTGGCCATCCTATCGTTCTGATCAACATTCATGTCAATCGAAGTCAAGAAGGTCATTTTTAATATTTAAGAGGAACGAACAGCCAGGAAAAAGTTCCGTGAAAGCTGCTCGATGGGTCGCATGCCCCTGTCTAGTCAGCAGGAAGCTTTCTGTACGAACGATGAGTTTCACACTTCAAAGGTACCGCGTCTACAACTTATGCAGAAAAATTAATCCTGTTTACAGGCAACTGAGCAGCATATGAGCAGGTACACACTGAGAAACTACAAATTAGAAACTATCGGAAATAAATGAACGAAGAAAAAACCCCATGCACAGAAACAGCGCTTTGTCTACTTTTGTAATTACGACAGATTCATTATTCCTGTGTTCCTCTCTAACCCTGTCTCTGGCACCACAGGCTATTCGCCGACTCAAATGTTTGATAGCACCTCACGCGTGTCCATTATGGTTGGTTTGGAAGCGTGAGCAGAGAAGAATTAATTTAAATGAGATTTCTCATATCCTGGCGAAGTAAGCGCTTCAAGGACCAGTCATGACTCTCATTTCGTACTGGGCATATATTACAGCGACCAGGTTTCGCAGGTATCTGTATTGAAAAAATATTCAGCGCCTGGATTTACCGCCTCTCCGGACTTCCAGCATCTTCTTTAATTCGTGGTACAGTAATGGAACGCGATCGTGCAATCTTGGTTTTTCCACGCGTCTATGTTTTAGCGTGCCTCAATTAAACTTTTTTTTTTCGCACGTAAGTCTAGTTTGGCGGTCTCCCCATTGTGCCCTCTCTGCTCTGAACCAGAAACAACCGATCAATTCTTGCTGAGCTGCCGCCGCTTGTCCTCTCTACGGAGGCGTCTGATGGAACACCCATTACGACAGCTTGGTTTAAGTCTGCTTGTTGAGGTTGTTCTGCATCTTGCTGCTTCTACCCTTAGGCACAGCAACTGGTATGTGCTCTCTGCCATTTAAAGTTTGCATTTAGACACGAAATGGCTGCCATCTGGAACTCTTCTTGGGTTCCATCTTCTGGCTACTTATGTTCAAAATTCATTTGTATACAAAACTTCCTGAGCCCTGCACGCTTAGCCCCATTACCATTTTTAGTCACCAGCCTCGCAATGTTTGATACGTTAATTTAAATCACCAAATCTGCATGACTTTTCGTTTTCAAAAGCGATCTAAGCACCTGCCAGTCTGTCGCCTGCGTTGGGCAATCACGCGTAAAAGGTACGCACCATTATCTTCTTGAGGACATGAACAACATCACTGTGAGGCTGTGGTCTTGGCTATCTTGATCATGTGGCGTAGCGTCTGTAGCGTCTGTAACGGTAGCGTCTGTACATGCCTTAGCAAAGAATGGCACTGTTTCACTACTGATACCCATCGGATATCCTTTTGGAATGATTTCGCAACGCTGATGAGATGGCAGAAGCTCAGTGGCAAGAGTTGTTTTCAGATAATTGACATCTCCCAGTGCTACGAGCGAACGAGGAGATGTACGCACGTGGCTCTGTCAATCTGTGCCGACGACGAAATGGCAGTTCCTTCACAGTGGAGCTTTTTTCGGGTGACCATTACATCACCACGATGCAAGTGGCAGCAATCGACAATCTATCTCCATCCGTTAGGCAAGCAATAGTTTTCTTTGCGGTGTAACTTAGTGGTGCACTCTGTGCCAGTACGCAAGCACACACATGCTCGCGGCAAGAAAACAAATTTTTGTCTTTACATTATGCTTCCTGGCCAGTCGACAGCTCCGTGGATAGTCTCAGTGACAGTTTCCCTACTCCTGGGCTTCTCTTAATTAACATTCCGCGGTAGAAGATCGACTCCGGCAAACATGGCAGCAGGTGGGCATCTCTTAGCAGTCATAAGAGATCAGAGGCTGGGCGCGCAAGGTTAGCGAGCGTGAATCCACAATGGTGGAATCGCACAGAACAGCTTTACGGTCTTCAGCTAACAGTAACTATTCGGTCTGAATGAATAGTATTTGTAATGATTATGAAGTGAAGGTTTCCGTTCACTCTTAATATTCATCTTTCTGTGCGGCGCCTGTGTAACAAAGCTATTGAAAGTGCTCCTTAATGCACTCATTGACACAGCTGAAGGAAAAACAGTGAGAACTGCTACTAAAACCTGGTGATCGGTTTTTGTGTCTGTTCCAATTTCGACATACGTTTTTCAGACGCTTTCCGTGCCGTGCTGCGCAAAGAGCTTCGTATATAGACTCACACGACACAAAGCATCCCAACGAACACGGACGACAGAAGGAAAACGTACGCAGAGTGTGTATCTTTTCTTCTATTGTCGGTGGTAGTAGCGCTGCTTTGCCTCTTTACCGAAGAACCGACTAAGCCAAATTTGCCACTCTGCACACCAGTTCTATTTCACCCCGTAAAATAACTGAGCTGTCTATTTGGAGCGTTTTCACTTGACCGCAGATACATCACTTTCGTCATCATCGTATCATCATCATCAGCCTGACTACGCCCACTGCAAGGCAAAGGCCTCACCCATGTCTCTCCAATTCATCCCGTCCTTCGCCAGTTGCGGCCACCGTATTCTGCCGCCCCCTGCTACGCTGACCTTCTCTTGGAATCGACTCTGTTACCGTTAAGGACCAGCGGTTATCTTGCCTTCCCATTACATGCCCTGCCCAAGCCAACTTCTTCCCCTTGATTTCAACTAGGATATCATTAACGCGTGTTTGTTCCGCCACCCACTCCGCCCGCTTCCGATCTCTTAACGTTACACCTATCATTTTTCTTTCCATAGCTCGCTGTGTTGTCCTTAACTTAAGCTGAACCCTCTTTGTTAGCCTCCACGTTTCTGCCCCATAGGTGAGTACCGGTAAGATACAGCTGTTGTACTTTCCTCTTGAGGGATATTGGTAAAGTATCAGTCATGATCTGAGAGAACCTGCCATATGCGCTCAACCACATTCTTATTCTTCTAGTCATTTCCCTCTCATGATCCGGATCAGCTGTCACTACCTGCCCTAAAAAGACATATTCCCTTACTACATTTAGCACGGCGCCACCAATTTCGAACTGCTCCTCTCTTACTAGACTGTTGAATATTACTTTAATTTTCTTCATGGTAATTTTTAGCCCCCCCCCCTCCCCCCGTTCTGCTCTGCCTGTCTAATTTATTGATCACGCTTTCCAGCCCATGTCCTGAGTGACTTAGCAAGGCAATGTCATCAGCGAATCGCCGATTACTTCGATATTCTCCCTTAACTCTTATCCCTATTTCCTCCCATTTCAGGCCCCGGAACACATCCTGTAAACAGGCAGTGAAGAGCATAGGCGAGATCGCGTCTCCTTCCTTGACACCTCTCCTTATTGTAATTTTATTGCTGACTTTATGGAGAACTATGGTAGCTGTGCAATCATGATGAAAATTTCTGGGCGCGAACAAACAAAGGACAGCGAAGAAACCACAGGACGAGCGCCTTCCTGTGTAAGGCGCTCGTCCTGTGGTTTCTTCGCTGTCCTTTGTTTGTTCGCGCCCAGAAATTTTCATCATGAACAACCTACAACTAGCCCAGCTTTCCATTCTGTTGAGCTGTGCAATCGTTATAAATATCTTCCAATATTTTCACATAACACTCTTCTACACCCTAATTCTGCAATGCCTGTATGACTGCTGAGGTTTCTACTCAATCGAATGCTTTCTCGTAATCAATGCACGCTATATATAGGGGCTGGTTATATTCTGCGCATTTCTCTATCACCTGATTGATAGCGTGAATGTGGTCTATTGTCGATTATCCTTTACGAAAACCTGCCTGATTTGGTTGATTGAAGTCTAAGGTGGTCCTGACCCTATTAGACATTACCTTAGTAAATACCTTGTAGGCAACAGACAATAAGCTTATCTATTTGTAAATCATCAAGTCTTTGACGTCCCCTTTCTTATGAATTAAGGTCCAAACGTTTCCATGTAGACATGAATCATCCCTTTATGGCTATAGCTATTTCGGTAGTGAGAAGTGGTGGAGTGAGCGGCACATAAGTTGAAACATCATTTTCGGGAAGCATCTCTGTTCCTGCTCTTCCTCCAACGTTCAGTGACCGTTAAAAATTGTGAGCAACGTTACAGAGCAGAGGCCTTACTTTAAATAACGTTTAAAAAAGAATGTCTACTAAGTGTTCGCAAAAAAACACGGAGTTGACCAATTAGTTGACACAATACGGGACTGGCTACCTTATTTTTTAAAGATGCTCTGAATGTGACTAGCAAAAATTAAAATGAACTTAAAGAATGAAAATGTGGGAAACACGAAGAAATGGCATGATCAGAAACAAATGCTTATATGTCTTCGAAGCACTGATACAAAATCTCATCCTCATCTATGCTGATGTCATCTGAGCTTGTGCTGTCTTCGCCAAGGTTTACATACACGGGTTGATGAATATCAACAAATGCATCAGTAATGTCGTCCAATTTTCTCATTGCTTCTTTTTCATTAATTTCATGGTCTACATACTCTCCCATTTCTCAGCTGTTAATTGCATTCTGCTATCCCACACCACAAGTTCGACATCGTTTATCTTGAAGGATGTGCTTGAAGACGGAACAAATATTTTCACATCACACCACACTAACTCAATTGTATTGAGTTGGCAATTATACGGTGGAAAGCCCTCGAAATGATGACCTGCGGCCGAACTAATACAGCCAACAGTCTTTGTCACCAACGGCATCACACCTTCCACCAACTGAATCTATTCAGCTTTGGTCACCTTTCTGAGAGAGCCATTGCTGGATACCTTTCTTCAAGTTATGCATACGGGAAGCTGCCTTGCCTTAGCTAGTGGTAAGGTCCTATAGTAACTACCACACTGCCCGGACGCAGGTGAGGAAGCAGTTTCTCACTAAAGCCTTTTTCGTAATGTGCACCATCCACTTCCTCGTGGCAGTCACTGGTGCTCCTTTTTGTCTGGAACACCTCTCTGGCCCCTTCAACAAACCACCTCAAGTTCCCACACTGGGTAACGATAAGCCTTCCCCCTCTGCCGCTGGGGTTCTGAAGGCCTGCAGTAGGCGCGGAACGTTTTCATCTACCCACACATTGCTTACAGTGTGACGCTAGTTGACCGAAGTCTCTTCAGTGTAGAGAATGGGCCTTTCTTGCCGTCGAAGTTCTTATTTGACGCAGCTGTATGCAACGCCATTGCTCAATATCAGTTTCCTCAGGCAGCAAAGAGTTGCGCGATCGCTTTTTATATTTAAATCCCGCTTTCTTCACCATTCGATGCTTGGTCGCTGTGGACATGGGCGACGGTCCGTCGTCTCCCTTGAAGTGGCGAGTCAGCTTCGCGATGATGGGCACCTCATGCACGCGAAAGAAACCGTGCACGACTCGTCGCAGCACACCCAGATCGAAGTATTCGATCTTCGCCCTGTCCCCTGCCGTCAAGCTGAGGTTTCTTCGGCGATGAAACCTTGCCGCTTTTCGCGCGCTTAGAGGCTCCCAGGTGCAAAGAGCGCTAACTGATGTTCGTGAGAGCAGCCGCCCTCTTAACTGTGGAATTTGTGCTGAGTGACTTGTCGCACTCCTTACGAATCACTCCAAGCACGTTATGGCCATTTGTTTTGTCTCATTCGAGTACCAAAGCGCCTTAGTTCTGTAAGTCGCAGAGGATGTAGGGGACGCCGTATTTCAAAACTAATGAGAACATTTTTTTGTTTGTTTTACCGCCCGCAGTCCGCTGCGGTCCGGTTATGTACTGTTAAATTTTACCGAAACATAATACAAAATATAATAATACTCATAATAACACAAAATATTAGTCTGATTCATATATTACACACTGTATGTTCATTGATTTCCATTCTGAGAAATACGAATGGAACCAGATAATTACTGAAGAAACAGTATATCAAACAATTAGGTAAAACTGCATAACATTTTATTTCCTTCGTGCATACAAAAGCTTACAGTTACCACTAACAACTCCACTTATGCATACCGTGATTCTGCACTATTTTCTGCAGTGCAAGAACATGACCTCTGCACGCATCGTAGCCTTGGCAGTGCTGCAAGGTACTGGAGGAGGAGGATATAGAAGAGGAAAGGCAGGGAGGTTAACCGAAATAATAATCGGTTTGCTACCCTACACGGTGGGAAGGGGGTGAGGGGATAAAAAAAAGAAAGAGAAAGGAGAGTAACAGAAAATTGAAGATAAAGTATAGCCAATGGGAGGGTGACCTTGTCCAACCTGCAGAAAGAAAACAAATATTGCCGCGACTGGGTTTCGAACGCGCGGCGGCGCCAACAGATAAGCTTCGCTGTCCACTGCACTAGAGCACCATGCTATCACCGAAGCCGCTCATGCCCCGTGTTAAACTGGCGATGATGATGATGTCCTCGGGCTGAATGGCACATACCTGAAACACTCCCGCGCTGTGCACTGCACGTCTTCCTCAACTTCCATCTGCGGCGCGAACAGATCAGACAAACTTAACATCGATCAGAGCTTAAGCTTAACCTCAGTCTAATATCGTCACATCAGTCTAATATAATAGCGCCATGAATGGAAGGGAAAACAGGTCGGCCGGAAAGCGGAATATCTGGCTTGCTACTCTGTGTTGGGAAAGGTGCAAAAAAATGTGTTTTACTACCAAGGCTAAAACGCAGATTTCAGGAAGGCGGAAGATATAGTCTTTGGAAACCGAAATATATACCAGCATCACGGGAATACGAAGTTAGTAGTAGATGACTGTCGCGGTGAGAGCAAGGAGGCTTACACACTTGCGGGTGGCTTTGTCTTGCTGGGTACCTATCCCGGATCGTGATGTGGCTGGTTGCTTGCTCTCATAGTAGTAAGAAAGTCTCATAAAGGAGTGCACTCTAAAGCTCGCGAGGTTTTTGCGCAATTTTGTGAAGTTTTAGCGCAGATTGCATAGCGTCCAGAACAGGCTGCGTTTGCCCTGTGGTCTGTTCCCTCTTGCCCTCTATATTTTTCCAGAAAATATCTTCCTTGTGAAACCTTGTGTGCACCGCATTGGGAGCACGTGCGTGTATAAATGCTTCGATAGCTCTCACCTAGACGCGCACGAATCATGCTGCATGGAAAATCATCTTTTCATGCTAGCTTTTTAGCATGGCGGCCATTCACACCCGTAAGCATCGTTTCCTAAAGGCACCTTTCCATCGCACAACTCATTAGGCTCTGGGGATACAAACTCTCGCTATCGGAGGTACGCGGCATCGGCATCGCCCATTTTTTGCGTGGAAGTGGGGGGTTGGGGGCAACACGGCTGCCATGACTGCAAACGTGAAACAAAGCTGGTGATAAGACCTAGAAAATGTGACATTCAATCATCAAAGTGACCGCTGCCTAAAACAAGCGTGCGAAATTATGGAATTATGGAAGGCATTTAACACTATATAAGTGTTTTTAATGCGAAATCAGTGCCTCATCATGAGCCCTATTGAGGAATTCAGTAACGATTCCTTACTCTCTAATCACACGCCTACTCATTATTATACAGCCGTAATGCATGATCACCTCGCAATCAGATCTTTCGTTGAATTGCACGCACCTTTGAAGAAGTCACATTTATGGTCTTCCGGTCATATCATGCGAGACGATGGCGACGTCACTACCGGCAATACTGGTCAACGCCGCCAGGTTGCGTCGCCGTGTGAGCCATGCGATGCTTTCCTATTGAAATACTGCCATTACTCCCCCTTGAGAAGCGTCAGCCATCGCGCCACTTACACCGAGGCAGCGGGATTTTTAAGCGTGAAACCACACCACGCACAGAACGTGCGTACAAAAAGACACTCACGCTAGCTTGGTGTAATAGCTCTTAAGAGCGTATATTAGACTAACATCTTTTTTCCTCCCAATACTTTTCTGAAAAGGCTTAGGTATTAAAGCGTCCATAGCGCCAAGTTGTGTCGGAAGCAGACTTGTGACAACGAGTCGTGTGGGTGGTTACAGTGCGTTGTCCACCGCATATGCTAACACAAAATGCACTGAACACCTGCATTCTTGGCCTTGAAAAATGGACGCACAGCATATCCCCGTAGGCTCACCGCTGCTTGCCAGTGAACGCCAAAATCAATTAGCAAACCGTGAGGTTAACGGATGGGGGCGGAGGCTGATCGGCCACAGAGTGCAATGAAGAGCAGGGCACGATAATTCAACCAACCACTTTTTTCGAGGCAACGCTGCTTTGAAGAGAACATGTAACTTTTGTAACACATCGGCACAGAACGCTCTGTCCGGCTTCACAAGATTCAGTGCACGAGTCTCCAACCGGAGCAGCGAAGTCATCAGTTTAAGAGTGGAAGCTTCATCTCGACAAGTCTTTATCCTCGAAATGCTGAATTCATACCATGCCAACACAGTGTCCACTGTCAACGTTGGTCAGTGCAGAATAATTTTTTTCGGCTCAAAACGCTGGGCGTGTGAAGTTCCCCAAAAACCACAACAGTAAACAAAGGCTGCGTCTCAAGAAATTGATACCCTAAATAACCGAAATTCATGCAACCTAGGCTAAGGTTTTTCCAAGGAGAAGCTCCAGAAAAGGCAGTAAAAGGCGAGGAAAGTAAGCCGGGCACGATGGAACCTACCCCAAGCAGCTATGCTAGGTAAAAAGCACGAACCAATCAGGCGAAGACGCAATAAAGGCACGAACACCACCTAAGGGATCCCATGTGACCACGGTATAATGGCTGATGTTGAGCACAAAAGGGGTTTTCTGAAGAAAAGGCGCAAAGTTATCAGTCACATCTGAGTATTGTAACAGGAAGTGTCATAGGGTGTAACATCTTTAAAATGAAGAACCAGGAGAAAACACAAGATTAATCGGACATAAACGTATATCTGAATCCCCCCCTCCCCATCCCTGAACTCCAAACTGGCGCAGGAATGTGCAGTATATATATACGTCGGAACAAAGTATATGTGTCGTGTATAGGAGATAAAGTGAAAACCCGACATTCTATACATAGCACTTACAAATTAGACATTCTACAGTTTTTCTAGAAAGGAAGCGATATGCACACACTAAACATTCATCTCACATTCGGCGGCGCCACATCGCAGTATTCGATGGAGTATTCCGCTGTATGGTAGGGGCAGTCGAAAGCGTTTGAAAATTCCTTCATGTTGAGCAAGGGGAGGAAACAGAGCACCCTGGGGGCAAGGTGTTGATGCTCGCTGCTCACGCTGCACGACAGAAGGCAGAAGCGCCGGAAGAATGTCTTCTGAGCCAAAACCCAATAACTGTCGTAGTTGGTGGCAGTCCGGCTCGGTTCGTATGCTGCTTTGAGAGCGTTGAAAGCACTGCGAACGCTCTGGGTCCAGATGTAGACGTCACGAGGCTCCCACCCGTAAAGACCGCCGATGCTAATATTGAGGACCGTGCGGGCAAGTTCATCGAGACACTCGTAAAAAGACAAGAGGGCAAACCTTTCTTCCGGTGCCCATACGCTCGACGCATTGCTCGGAATCACTGCGCGCAGGAGGGCTTTTGCGAGCAGAACGCCGACGCTGCCCATGACGTACTCCGGCGGAACGCCCTCCGCATACAGGACGGGCTCCTGGCGCATTGACGCTGGGACGACGATGTTGTTGGACTCGTCGTCATAGAGCACATCGCTGCTCAAGAGGAAAGCGTCGCCGAATTCGCGGTCTTGCGGCGCCGGAGGTTCTTCCAAAAGGCTTAGCTGCTGCCGCTTCTTCATTTGGAGGAAGAAGCCCGGAAACCTGCTAGTGTTGAATACCGCTATGAGATCGGTCTCGTCAAACGGAGTCTGCGAATAGACGTTAAACGGGTACAGGAAGACATTCTGGAGAGTTTTGTCTGCTTTATGTCTCATGAACACTGTCATCCATGAGAACGCGCTTGGAATTGAGACGGACTCGAGCACCTTGGAGAATAATGGAACGATGGCAATGTCCCCGCTCGATTCTGGGAAGAGCTGGGACGCGATGGCACCCCTGGTATTCCGCATGACCGACTGAGTTGCCCGTAAGCATGAGGACACTACGCGTTCGGGGTCGTTGGAGCTGACTCGGCGCAAGTAGTCGAACCGAAATCCGTCGAGCAGAATTTGGACGTATAAGTATACGACTCCATCGTTGCCTAGGACTCTTAAAAACTTGAGCAGCCGTTGAATAAGGTCCACGCTGTCAATGGATATCACGGACTGGGCATTCAGATTGTGCTGTTCCGGCAGATGGGCATTTATAATGTCGAGCCATTCATTGAGACGCATATCCGCAGTCAGGTTCTCCAGGATAGCAATGCTATGGCGTTGCTCTCGACTTTCCCATGCCATGTATTCCCCCAACGTGTGCTCTATTTCTAAGATGGTGGTGACGTTAAAGCGACGGTCGAGCATGCCGGAGACCTCACCCATCAGCTGTTTCAAGTAGTTCTTCAGGGACAACGCGGGCGTCGCATCCATCTTACGCGACAACGTCTGGCCCCGCAAAAGTCGCAGGGATACAGCCTCGGGAAACCTGTTCAGAGTGATGTCCAGCACGGTCTGAATCCCTCGCACCAGCGACAACTCCACGAGGTACTGGACAACTTCGGGAAAAGTGCTCACATTGAGCAGCTTTTCGCCATATTCGCGGAAGGGGAGCAGTGCCTCGCTCAATGACACAGTTGCTGCCCTCACGAAGCTCTGACAGGACTCGTAGAACATGGCCACCTTGTAGAGGGCGAATGAGGCTGGCTTGGCCCCCCTCATGCTGCTCAGCGTGTAGTTGAGACGCCGCATGAGTTGTCTAGTGCTGTAGCGAAGAAAGCTGGCTGGGCTTCCGCTGGATCCTGCAGCCAACTGCTGCCAGCGGTGGCAGACGTGGCCGTAGAAGTCCTGGCATGGGTCCGCGTCCGGGTCTATCAGCCGGTCCAAGTCTCGAAAGGCCCGCTTGCAGGACGCGCTGGTGCAGTCGCCGAGACGGGGGCCTTGCCGCGCTTGGCCGCCGGTCAAGAGCAGCAAGGCTACGATGCCGAGAAAGCTGGCCGATACGGTCACGATGATCAGGCATACGGTGTAATCGTCGCGGTTGAGCACGGTCTCGGTAAAGATCGAAATTTCTCGGATCATGTTGGCTCCAACTGCGAAACACAAGCGGTAAGCAGTAACGCATAAGCATCATTGACAGCCCGGTGAGGAGCAAGGAAAACACGCCTGGATTTTCAATGCCTGCAAAATTCTGTTTTGTTTTAATGGGTAGAGGACAAAAATAATTTCTGTAGAATTTCAACTTATAGCTACAATATCCTCTTAGTGCGTAGTCAAGGTAAGTGAAACGAGGGGCTCGTTATGACGTACAGTCGGAGAAAAAACTCTCCAGACCAGGTGTTTCTCTAACGAAGCCGAGAGCTCTGTTATCGGTCGGCGGCTGCAGACCACACTTGTGGAGGTAAAAGTTAAATTTTTTTCTTTCATCTCCACAAGTGCGGTCTCCAGCCGCTGTCTGATTTTAGATCTATAAGCTTCGTTTGAGGAACGCGTGGTCCGGAGACTTTTCTCCGCGACTGTAAATATCAACGAAGCAAAGAGCCACCGAAACCAAGAGCATGCATAGAGGGAAGATTATATTTTTTTTAATTTGTGGCGTTCATCAACGAAGGATTAGTAGTGTAATTATTCTATGGCTTAAAAATAACCGATTTCAAAGCAGAACAACCATATCCACATGGCGCCAGCGAGATCCGGACCCACAACTAACGAATTTCCCGTCAGTTAATCTAACGCTAGTGCGTGATTTGAGCGAACGAGAGGAAGACTGCTGAAATATTTTTTCAGCTGTTACGAACGTTTAGAAGAAAAAGCAGTAAGTCCCCAAAAAGAACATATAAGAAGTAACGTTACTTTAGCTCTCATTTCCAGCACTAGGGTTTAATATACATGAAATATTAGTAATGCCTATTGTTTTGACGTCAGTTACACCTTACGGGAAATTTTCTTTAGGGCGTGCCCTGAGGTAAGGGGGTGCATAGTTCATATTATGCAGAAAGCTATCCTTCACACGGTGAATGTTATATTTGAGGCTGAATTTCTCACTTCTAAATTTGTTTTGTGAATTCGGCAGATTTGTTTCGTTATTTCGTGTAAAGATTTTTTTCTGAGTTTGGGCTCCTGTTTTTTCCGGCAATTAATGTTTTCTACGGATGAATTAGGGTTTTTTTATTTCTACTATATAATGTTGCTCATATGAGTTGTCGAAAGTCACCTTTTTTTTTTATTCAGGCCCCGCCGCGATGGCTCATTGATTGTGGCGCTCGACTGCTGACTCGAAAGACCCGTTCGATCCCGGCCGTGACAGTCGAATTTCGATGGCAGCGAAATTCTAAAGGCCCGTGTACGGTGCGATGTCAGAGCGCGGTAAAGAGCCCCAGGTGGCCGAAATTTTCTGGAACTCTCCACTACAGCGCCCCCTAGCCAGAGTCGGTTTGGGACGTTAAACCCCATATATCATAAACCGTAAACCTCTCTTTTTTGACAGCCTGAGCGTTCTAGTTGTCAGTATATAGAACGCAAATGGGCGTTAACTACTGATAAAAGCATTCACAGAATTGCCGCCGTGTAAGAAAGATTCGAAAAAAGCAGCCATTGGCCGCAAATTTCACGCCGAACAGTCGACTGCTTAGCAGTAGCAAGAAACGGCTGTCGAAGAGCCGCCCCTTCGGTGAAAGCATCGTTGTCTCTGTGCGTGCGTTCGCGCCGACGCGTATGTATGTGTGCGTGTAAATGAAGCCTTTGCCTGCCGCTGAAAAAAAACTCCGTGACTTATTATACTTTGTAAAATAAGAGTCGAAAAACCCAGCATACAAATTCGACTGTACCGCACTATTGATACAAAAAAGTTGTGAAAAATTCTAACCACTCTTTTGAACATATATTCTTGTAATGCTCTTCCACCTAATATCAGTTATAATGATGCACTCTATAACAACCCAGTGGGAATTGCTACTGCATTTAGTGAGTTTTCTTGTGATCTTCAGCTTTATATTACCGGTACTCAGCTAGGGGCAGAAACCTGGAGGATAACAGAGAGGGTTCAGCTTAAGTTAAGGACAGCGCAGCGAGCTATGGAAAGAAAAATGATAGATGTGACGTTAACAGATCGGAAGGGGGCGGAGTGTGTGGGGGAAAAAACGTGCGTTATTGGTGTCGTAGTTGAAATCAAGGGGAAGAAGTTGGCTTGGGCACGGCATGCAATGCGAAGGCAAGATAACCGCTGGTCCTTAAGGGTAACGGAGTCGATTCCAAGAGAAAGCCAGCGTAGCAGGGGGCGGCAGAATGTTAGGTGGGCGGGAATTCGCGGGAATACGGTGGCCGCAACTCTTGAAGGACAGGGTTAGTTCGAGAAACATGGAAGAGGCCTTTGCCCAGGAGTGGGCGTAGCCAGGCTGATGATGATGATGGTGATGATGACTCCCAATTGCTTTTCTGTGGCTTCTCATTCCAGCCCACGTCATTTATATCATCACGGACTAGAAGACGACAAAGTGGGCTGTGGCGCCATACGCAGCGCTCGCGCTAGGCCCGCCGCCATTAAATAATTCCACCGCCATCGCTGATGTAGTCTTGTCTTCATCGCCTTGCCGTCACGTGATATTATTCGTTTTGTTTTATACAGGACGAATGTGTCGTAACCACCGTCAGCGTTCAGTGCAGTATGGAAATATAATTACACAGGTAGCATAAGACGGTTCACGCGCAGCTCGTGCCCTCACCGTTCCATCACTTTCCTACGTGGCACTCGCAGTAATACTGCACGTACTACGTTCTCCCCTATGGACGAGGTTGGTGCTGATGAACACCCACAACGTTCGGTTACACTACACATAAAATGCCCCCGTAAGCAGAAGATTGAACAGCTGTCACCGCAGCTTGGTTGTTACAGTACCGGACGCGAAATTAGGAGGTGTGGGTTCGGATCTCATCAGCGGCATGCCGTTGTTTTTCTCCTGGTTTCTAATCAATTACCTTTAAATTACTTTATTATTCTTCCATTGGTGACCACCAGAAATCATATATATAAAAAATTAACATCGGCTGTGCTCCTTGGTTTCGGGTGACTGTTGGCTTCCGTCGTGTAATATTCTCGAAGCTCGTTCAGTATGTTATCCAGTGACAGTCTTACACAGGTAGTACGGGAAGCAGAAGTTGGAGATCAGAGCTTGTGGGCTTTGGTATTGGATGGGAAACTGGGTCAGTACATATTCATCCCTCGCACTTCTTCACGTCCAAGCTGGTGCATGATGTTTCATTTCCTGCGTTTGTGCCTCTTTCATCGTGTTCAGTAAAATAATTGTTAAAAACGGGTGGGAATTCGTATTCGGGAGAATTTTTTCACGAATCCATTCGAAACAAAAAGTGGTGCGTAAAAACGAGATAATGAACGAAAGTAGATTTCATGGAGGCTTTTAAGGATACTTTCTGTCGTAGCACTCGTTGATTTGTTACAGACGCACGAGGCTAATAAGTGTCTGAGTTTTCTGGTACCTTTCTGATAATGCCCATTACACTTGGAATACAGCTGACGGTTTCAGCCGTGTGAAGCTCTTTTCTATTGCTGCTTTATGACTATTCGTGAGAGGAAGACATACTGCGGAAGTCCAATTCAACATTGTGACAGTTGAATTTCGAACACCACTCACATCGAACGGACGACCTTTCCTTCGTCGTTTGGATGCTCGCCGCCGCGCCACACGAAGGTTGACCCTCTGGGTTGACCGAGACCTGCGAAGTATACAAGGTAGTGCGTGCAGTGGCGAGGACGCTCCGCGCGTGCTGCTCTTAGACGATGTGCTACTGAGCGCCCCACGTCGGTTGCCTGTGCCGTGTGCGGCGGGCGATTCATTAGTGACAGAACCCAATGCGGTTGTTCTTTCGTACAGTATACAGTATTTGTACGTATACGCAGCTGTGGTTCGAGTAGGGCTTATTCCAATAGCTATTCCACACGCGCAAATGTAATGCCATAGAGTGCTTACTGCCTTAAGAATTAATGGAAATCGCGCAGTGCCATACGCACAAAATTAATCGCGTTAGATTTACTGTCATTCGAGACCTAGTGACTTTGCTACATTTCAATCGACCGAGCAGTCCGCACTTTCGTACCCAGTCTACTCGCAGAAAAGCACGCAACTTTGTTAGTAACAAATTGCTGACCAGTACGTTATGGTTTATTCATAACTTTCAGTCCGATGAGGCATTTCTGCATCTGCATTTCTGCAAGGGCGCAGTTATCAACACGTGAGAGGTACTTTCGGCTTGTGCGCTGACACGAGTGTTTATGGCTACTTTTGCGATATCTCAAGAAAGAACAGCCGTATTTTCTGCAAAAAACTGCACACCATTTCAACAACGTTCCGAGATATTGTGCCCTTTAGCACTGTTTATATTACGGTGGAATTTCTGACGGCCTTGCAGGTGTTATTGTCATTGTCACTTTCGTATAAGGGCATTAAATGTGGACGTGTAGCACTAACTCCGAAAATAATGAAAGTAAAAAACTTATATTATTAAGAATTTACTGCAGTTCGCGCGCGTCTGGCGCATGGCATAAATGTATTTGAACACTGGCGCCTCAGCGGTGCGATTTTGTGTATTTGTGAAAAATGTAATTGCCTAATAACGGTCGTTGCTCGCTATCGCTCTATTGGGCACCTCACCTCGCTATCCACTCCCTGTCCCTTTTAGTTCCGCCGACGACAGCTCGGTTGCTTAAAGTACAGCCCTCGTCGGTAGTACACAGCCCAAAGGGTTTGATTCTAAGGAGTTTATCGGGGCTTCCTAGCATATCTAGCATATCTAGCATAACCTAGCATATCTAGTCTGGCAGGATTGAGGACGCGATGCCATTCCTCTTTCGAGAGGTTACAGTCGCTGAGGATGCATAACGAGGCAACCAGCGGCATTCGCAAGCGAACCCCTTGGGCCGTATACTTTTCTCGGGGGGTGTACTTAATAGCATTTGTTTCTGTAATAATCCGTTAACAAGACGAAGACTTCACAGCAAGCCTCCATTGCCTGTTTCGTACAGCGACACTACCCCCCGAGCCATGTCGTATGCGATCAGATACACGAAAAGAATAAAGTTTGCGGCTTTTATATTAGCATTCTGTTCTAGACTGGTCTGAACAAGCTTTCCTTTTGCTGTTATCAAAAGCAGTGGTCCTTGATACTAACTTTTACTCCTTAACTTCGCATAATACTCAATCTTATACCCGAATGTATGGGCTCAAGCAATGTGAGAAAGTGACAAATGTATGTCAGGATGTCGCACGTTAAAGTAGCGGAAACAAAACCCTGCAAAAGGCGCAAAAAGTGATCTAGGCGCTTTGGTGTCAGGTCTGCCAACGGACACCTCATTTCACCTGCACACACTACAGAACGTGTGCGCTCTTTTAACCTCCCAAAGAGGGCACATCTTCAGACACCCGTTATTAACACACATGTCGGCTTCGGTTTTCACTCATGCACCCTGGAGACATTTCTTCCGGGTAGTACACCGGCTGCTCACACACTCCTACGACTGGAGAAAATGACTTTGACACTCACACTTTGCTTTCGTCAGCACAAAACGTCGCGATAAGTCGTAGTATTAAAAACAAAAGCAAAAGTTCTGAGCACACCAGCCAAGGCAAGAAACCCGTGTACGCCATATTGCAACGTTTCTAGTGTGGCGTAAAATTAGTGGTAAATGAGATTGCCCTAGTGCTTTGAAGCGGAGAGTACCCTGTTAACCAGAGTGAATTATGCATCAATGTTCAGTTGAAGCTCAGTCACCGCAACGTCAAACTTTCATGTGAACAAACGCATGATGCCGATGCAGCCTCTGCATGGAGGAAGGAGAGGCCGTGACGTCACTGTTCGCGAAGGTCGCCCTCTCGCCGCGCGGGATTAGACCGGAAATTGCGGTCCAGTGCCCCTTTTCTGCACGAGGCGTCAACGCTCTTTGCGCGCCGCCCGCCACGTTGCCTGTTACCAACTAAGACACCGTAGATATTTGCATCATAACTAGGCTTAGATATGACACGTGACTTCTGGCGCTTTTAACGCAATGCACCTGGGATACATGGGGCCTCTTTTTTCTTTCTTACATGACCCCCCTCGATTTCCAATCACGCCTTCCCTATGATGCAAATTGGTGCAGGCATGTTATTTTTACCCTTGCGGTAATGGGAGTTTCAGCGACAACTGGGGTGTAGAGAAATGCGGACGCCAAATGGAATGTTTAGTAACTCTCGTTATAAAGCATGTGTGGTCAAGCACTGTCGCTTATACATATATATCGACATGAATGCATACATCGACATGAACACTACGACGTCACTAATGGCACCATTGTGTGCAACCGACTCAGTGATTGGCATTCTGGCCAATTAGCGTGGTGTGACGTTATGCCAGACGTCACTTCACTCTCTTCTCACCAAACTGTGTGACGCGTTGTACATGGTGTGTTTTCCGACCGCACCAACGCTGCACAAACAAGAAACTTTGCCTCGACAGCTGTCGCTGTAAAAGGTCGACCAGGCCCCAGGCAAGTTAACCGCCGGTTCCGTCTTCTTCCCTTCAGTTCCAAACGCATGTGTTTGAGCTGCAACTTCAAGATGTCGCCTTGTCAACTGTGCCGTCTTTCTTCGCAGATACTGCACTGAAACCCTTGCCACTGGCAAGAACTAGTGCGGTAACTTCCTTCTCCGAAGTTGTCTGCTTTGAATGAGACATAAAGGTGCGAAAAGGACCAGAGACGGCGAGAGATGGAAGCTGATATCTATGCGGCAGTGCGCTGAGCGCATCCAGCCGAGCTAAAGATAAAGACGACTGCAAAAACCTAGGCCTGCCCGAGCGGCCTATGGTGTCCATGAACCGGATTGGCAAAGACAGCAGACTACTTCACCCGAAACGGAAGTTTTCCAATGCCAGACAGCAATAATGAGTGGTCAAAGCGGACGCCGCAGCCTGTCACATCTTGATGATGCAGTCGGTTGAACATGTATTCAGAGGGTCTCTGGATGATTTCAATGGGGCCCTGCAACATATTTTGAGCATAGTCTATAAGCTACCTGATTTTGAAGCGAAAAGCTTCACTAGGCTAGTCAATACCACGCTTCGCGTGAGCCGGAGGCCAGATTTGCCACTTCTGGGCATGAGCGAAACCGAGCGACGTCACGCACGGCGCACGTGGCTGCTGTCGCCGCCGCCGTCGCTGACTCCGTCGCCTGACCTTTCGCCGCCGCCGCCGCCGCCGCGCGCTACTGCGTGTGTGCGCCGCCGCTTCTCCTCCTCGCCACCGTTTGACCTTTCGCCGCAGCCGTGCGCAGTGCGCATTTGAAAGGAGGAGTACATAAGGCACGCTTCCCCATAGAACAGGCACTTGCCATGGAAGAAGAATAAGAAGCAACAGTCGGACGGCGCAGAAACATCGATCCAGAAGTGGTAGCCTGGGAGCTGGCTGAAAAGCAGCGAGAGCTTTTGGCTTTGAGATATCCATTGAAAATTAGCTAAGCCACAGCCAATTTTTTTCAAGGTTTTGTTGTCTTGAACACCTGTGCCAAATAACCAATTTCTATCGGCAGTACAGAACCCGCCATCGCGCTCTGAAGTTGCCTACCTCGCGCTACTTTTGAAACTCGCACCCTCCTTTGTACATGCATACGAGGTTGTTGGGTTAGAAATGCCTATTGATTATATTCATTGAGACGTTACGCTGCTACCGTCAGCCAGCGGGTGGCGGCCCGTCAGGAAGGGCGTCCATCTGAAGGATTTCCGGGAGCGCCGGCAGATGGCATTGTGGCCTGGCCGGGTGTAAAGGGCCTTTAGTCGGGTGGTGCCAGCGGAAAAGCGTAGGCCTTTCAGGGTGCAAAAAATGACCAGAGGAGCGGCTGTGTTAAGAGAAAACGGCAGCTTTACTTAATATTCACAGATAGAGTTTAAAATTTAATCGCTATTTCTTGCCTCAATCCTCCTCACCTGGACATCCTCGCTAGTCTCACTCGTGGAAACATGCCAAGAGGAAGCAATGTGACGGCCTACGAGAAATTCAGGAGGCGTCTGCTGACGCGTTGCGAAAATTTTTCTCGTGACACTAATGGAGTTCGTGCGACGTACACCACCTTGTGCCGAACGTGGCCTCGTGTAACACTTTAAGAAGGCTTCCTCGACACTCCGAGGAAAAACCTGGGAATCGCAGGACTCACGCCAAGTGCCATCTCACGCTTGTTCAGAAGGCGCGTTTTTATTTTCAGCACACTCAACCATCATCACTGTACCACAATGCCCACAGATAGCTTGAAAAAGAAACTAAGTTTTTGCGGGCATTAGGAAGGATTGATGATTTTATTGCGAAAGCAATACTTTGCACTTTCACGCCTTTGCCGTGCCGCGGCCGTGACCACCATCGAGCCGCGTCCGTGACCACCATTGACCTTCATTTCACCTTGATTGCATTAGATTGGATTAGATTAAATTGGATTGGACTGGATTGAACTGGACTGGACGGGATTGGATTAGATTAGATTAGATTACATTAGATTGGATTGGATTGCACTGGATTGGATTGACTTGAATAGGAGTGGATTTGATTACATTGGATTTGAATGAATTTGATTGGATTGGAATTGACTGGATTGGATTGGATTGGGTTGAATTCTATAACCGATGCATCACCACAAGTCTAACCACAAGCACCACCACCAGCTACACTACCAGCTGAACCATGGCGTAGGTACGGATATTGCTTTCGCAATTACCGGGCTTAAGCAAGCTAAGCCAAAGCGAATTTTTTTCTGTTCTTTAATTCGAATTAGCGTCTCTCAATAAATGTTCGATGGCGTTTGGAGCCGGTCTTGTAATTTATGCTTGTGTCCTGCTCATTTTCTCATTGTTTGCCTCTTACCAAGACAGATTGATTACCTTATACGAAGCTCCTGCATATGCAGCGCACTACAGCGTGAACTACTTAAGACACGCTCCATCTGCGCACCACTTTCTTTCACACTGCGTCAGTGCCCAAACGATTGCACCACTTACAGCTGAGCAGAGTATTTCCGATGTCCCGGTAGACGGGACGATGCTGCCGGTCTCCTTGTGTTCTTCCAGAGCGCCGCCAGACAGAGGGGACGAAGACGGTGCTGACAGGGAATGGGTGACTTGTGACAGCGGCGTTAGCGCGGAGGACGGGCTCGTTGATTCGTTGAGTTCCACGAGCGAACATACCAATGTCGTCGTGGCCTGACTGGTGGATTTACTTGGGTCCTGGTGCCCGCTCTCACCGACGGTATACGTGGCGCTACGCGCCTGTTTTCCGGCTGAGGTAGCATGAAACAAACAAGCGTCGTCAGAGTCATTGCGATGGCGGTTTTTTCAGGGCTAGTTTATCTGCGCGGTCAACTATTCCGACTGCGGTAAAGTGGCGCGCGTATAATTGCAAGGTGTAACCACGCTGGGCTTTTATATCGATTTGCCTGGCACATGGAGTGCGCTGTAGCGCAAAGTGTTCCTCGCCTATCGCTTCCGGGTTAACTGCGAACGCAGGGGGATCTTAACATAGGCTGGAAGCCTGGAATTCACGCTCAGGACACGGCCCAAACATAACTAGCCCCTTCAGCGAATGCCCTTGGGTTTTTCGGTCATGTAGCCCCACGCAGGATGAGACGCGTTGGTCACCCATGATTACGAACAATATCTGACGTGGCTTGGCAAGCTTAGAGGACATCGTCAAAGAGCTCTTCAAACACGTTCATCTTGCCCTTTTTGAGAGGCTTGAAGACATTCAACACGAAGATGTCCACCTGGCCTCGATCCTCAGGCAGAAGCTCGAGCAAGACGTGTGACGCGCACAAGTGTTGTGTCATTGAGCGCTCGATCGCGATCACACCCTTAGTTACTAAAGCGCTTGCGTGTGGTGTTTCATAGCCATCCAGTGTTTGTTGCGCGAATGTTGAGTATCCTATGAGCGTTGGTGTGCAGTTTATTTCTTGCAGAGCGTTGAAGTCAGCTTTACGTCCGCGAGTGTTTAAGAATTGCTGCAGGTCGCTCCTTTTTTGTCGGAAGCCTCCACAATTCCCTTGCCACGCCAACATGGTAGTAGCCGGCAGTTTGCATTCTGTGCATTTTGTGGCTCAGGTTTCCCTCCAGAATTAGTTCCGGCTCGAACACGGGCTACTTTCTCCTTTAAAACAGGCCAGGTTCCGGGGCCGGCTGGTCGCGCGGCTTGACGGCATGCGGCGCAACAAGCGGTGGAGTCCCGCGCGCGAACTCTACAGGCTGTGACGCGATGGAGTCCAGCACAGCGCGTGCGGACTGCTTTTCAGGGGTCGTCCACGTGTCGGGAGTGGCTCACTACTTGGCCTGACATAAAGCAGTGCGTACAGAGGGTAATGTGGAAGTCCTCAAGGACTGCCATTGTGGTCCAGCCCGCAATCACACATCTGGCTGCCAGCAGGTGGCGAAACGCATCAAGGTCAATTTCAAAAACGTGTGCATAGTTGCGGCCTCTACATTTCTTTCCAAACCAGGCAAGCGAACCAGACGTGAAAATGCGCCCCACATCACTTACCTCTTTTCCTGAGCAAAAGAATGAAACGCATGGTAATCGATCGTCTACACACTCACCTCCCACTTTTTCGACTTTTACTCCCCACAAAAGATCAGTTTCTGCAAAGGAATGTCAACACCAGACCTCTTTCTAGCCTTGAACGATACTTTCCCATTTGAAAACTTGCCAGATCCATGAGTTAGCAACGATCGGCATACGACAGTCATTTTATAACCTTGCGCACGACCCATTACTTGAAACGGTCAACTCCGCAGACTGAGGCCCTAATATATATAGTTAAGACCTCAGCAATCGCACAGCGCGCTTCTGCCTCTCCGACTCCATGTCGGCTATCCTAAACCTTACGCGAGGCATTAACCAGAGGTCAATCGTTCTTCCACCCTGTTTAACACGGGAATGGCCCCACTTTCTCGGCAACTGTCAGACATACCCCTCCTGCAGCATACCTTCTATGCTGATGACATTAGTATTGTGGTACACTCTTGGGACGCCTGGGGAAGCATAGGAAATACCACAACCTTTCATTTAACTGCCACCTGCCGCGGTGTGTAGTTTGCTCCCAATTCGGTGGGCAGGTTGTGATGACATCGCAATGTTGTCTGACCCAGGTGGCCCGCCTGCTTCCTAAATTGCTTCCCTGGGGATTTTTCGTCGACATTTCGCCAACGGCGAACGACACCGGCGCTGGATTTTTTGCGGCCCGAGGTCCTTAATGCTATTGTGTTAAATTCAGTTGAAACTCAGCGCTGGTCCTGTGTCCGCCTTCGCTGCTATGGGGTCCGGGTTGACCAATTACATGACGAGCTGCCATTAGGCACGATCTGGTGGAGCGTTCAGCTAGGTAAGGTTAGGCCAGAATCGAACCTACAACGTGAGTAGTTGAAGGAAACAGCCACTGAGATGAACAGTGGTTTTGAGGAGTATTTGCAACGACCGCCGTATGCCAATATTTCAGCAGGGTCAGCAGCGTCGTAACAACCGCCAGCGATCAGTGCAGTACGTCTGCACCCCATGAATGTTATACAGAATGATAATGTTACCAAGGTTGTGGACGAGCAGAACTTTCGAAGCAGAGCATGCGGGCACTGGTGTGGGTTGAGTCTGGGAGTCGACGCATTCATCTCTCGCACTTCTTCACGTCAGAGCTCGTGGAAAGTTTGAGAATCACTTCATACCTTGTTGCCATTTGCATCTAGTTAAGCAAAGCAATGTTTAAATGCGAAATATAATGCGTCAATTCGGTGGTAATTTTTATTTGAAAGAATACTTTTTCTTCAGCATCCATTCGGAACAAAAATACCATAAAAACGAGAATATGAACTAGAAATGTTCCATGAAGACTTTCAAGGGTAATTACTCCATTCTTTGCACTCGTTACTTTGTGATAGGTGCACTTCTTTGGTAAAACGACATACTTAACCCTCAACTTACCTAACTCTCAACTTTCTTGTCACTTCAAAGAAGCTAATGAGTGGCTTTCCCGGTAACGTCCAAATAATGCACGGGACCCGCCAGAACGAAACTGGTGGCTCCAGCCCTGTCAAACTCTTTTGTCTCTCGGCGTTGTGACTATTCATGTCAGGTGGACATAGCGTGGAAGCACGCCGAAGTGGAACCTCGTACACAACTCACATGGAACGGACGACCTTCGTCGAGTCTTGTCGGTGTCCGGCGCCGCGTCAGACGAAGGCTGACCTACCGGATTGAGCGAGACCTGCAAAACACACCCAATAGTAGGTGCAGTGGTTATGAAGCTCCGTGTGAACAGCTCGTGGACGATATGCATCCTGGCGCCCCACCCGGTCTGCGTGAGCAGGGGGCTGTGCGCGATTCAGTAGAAGCAGGACACCACGCGTGCGCTTGGCTTTTAAGCAGAATTTTTTTTTTTTTGCATGTGTGTACCCATCGCTCGGCCACGCTCAAATTTTAACTGTGCGTAAACGCTGCCTCGCGACCGCCGTTAATGTGTTTACTTATTACATGCTTGTAAACAGTGTAAACAACTCTTCCTAGTCTTTTCGCTATCGCTCTCCTCTGTACTTCACCTCGATAATCCCTTCACTGTACTTTGACAACTGAGAGAAAATAACAGCTGCCGTAACACTAGAAACAAAGAAACTTGGATCACTCCAACACCAAGAACTTACTCTATGAACCAGTCCTTAAGTTACAACTTTCCCGTCTTGCTAAACAAACTAATCCATGACAATTTTGATATTTTGATTGTTTTTTGATTGTTTGTGATTTCGTATTTTTGCTCCCCTCTTATGTAATGCCCCACCTAGGGGTCCTTAAGGAAAAATAAATTTAAAAAAAATGAAAAAAAAATTACCAGAAATTCAAAACACAATATCCGTGACTACTGCCGAGAAAATTTCAATCTGTGAAAGAAGCAGACATGATTTTTTTTTTGTCCAAAGTTTGGGACACTATCCTGTATATTCTAGTTATGTATAACATTTGCTTTGAGTACATGTGTGTATTGCGATTTTCGTTTTGCATGCGTGTTCGCGCTTCGCGTAAATGTGGATCTGCATCGCATACCCATGGCATTACTAATTGATGTAAATGATGTGACCCTCGCCTCCCTTCTGTACTGCCACTGTCTCAAGGAGTAGGAACCATCAGTCAAGCTGTTACCACAGCTTTTAGTCCCGGCTCCTCCTTTGTAAGAAAAGAAAATGAACTTGAACTTGAACTTGGTATCGTCTCACTGCCCCTTTTATTTCCGGGGTGCTTATAACATTACATAGCAATTTCCGCGGCTCGCAACACATTTTCATACCGTTTTATATTTTTTCTCTTGGTAAAACGTCACAGACAACAAGAAGAAATTGAAGAAAACCTTTAGTTCCTCGTTCCTGCAGGGACACTCCTACCATAGCCCTGTCGTGTGCGACAAGAAATGGATATAGAAACACTTTACAGCTTTTATACTGGGGTCCTGTATTGGTTGCAAACGTGAAAAATGCGCTTTGAACACGCTTCCTTTTTTTGTTAACCTAAGGTGTAGTCACTGATACGAGGGGGTACCCAAAAGAAACCGGACTTATTTTTGTTTGAACTTATTTGTTCACATTTTCAGCACAGACCTTTAATATCCTTCAAAGTACTCTCCACTTACAATAATACGTTTGTCGAATCTTTCATTCCATTTTTCAAAACATTTTTTAAATTCATCTTTTGTGATGCTTGACAGTCCCTCCGTCGTTTTTTCCTTCACCTCAGCAACATCAGCGAAACGCTTTCCATGCACCTGTCTTTTCATTTTACGAAACAAAGAAAGTAGCACGTGGCAAGGTCGGGTGAGTATGAGGGTTGAGGAACAGAGGTCATGCCATTTTTGGTCCGAATTTGTCATAAAGACAGGGCTGTGTGAGCAGGGGCATTGCCATGGTGGAAAAACCAGTCACCCGTCTGCCACAAATCAGGCCGCTTCCACCGAACACTGTTGCCCAATCTTTTCAAAACATCCAAGCAGAAAGCCTGGTTAACTGTCTGACCCTGCGGAACAAATTCTGAATGGACGACTCCTCTCACTTCGAAAAAACAAATCATCATTGTTTCGAGGTTTGGTTTCACCTGACGAGCTTTCTTGAGGCGAGACGAATTTGAAGTTTTCCATTGGCATTACTGTTGCTTTGTTCAGGATTTAATTCAGGAACACTTGAGTTGTCCCCATAGCATCGTCCTTGAACGTCTTTCTGAATATTTCAAGAGTTTCCGTTCCACTGTTTCCGAGAAAAAATCAGAATTTCACCGGCGCATGCTGTTCACGAACGTCAGCCATTGCAAAAACGACACTCACACAAAATAGTCGTCACTCTAAAACTCTGCCTAAACTAGTCTGACCTCCTTCAGCGAAGGCACTCGGCTTACTGACTCTGGAATGTTCGTTCTATGCGCTCCTAGCGGCAAAACGCGGTACCACAGAAGCTGTGCCGATTCAAAAAATTAGTCCGGTTACTTTTGGGTACCCCCTCGTATGCACTGTTAGTTCTGAACTTAGAGCATTTCAAAAATCGTATCCCCGAAGCTTAACTCTGAGCCAAGCGATGTGGGGCAGGACGTTCGGACGTAATATAGTAAGCCGGAATTTGTGTCGTTTGGGCAGACGACGAAAAATTTTCAGAGGAGATTGACAAACATAAACTCAACTAATATGTAGGACAACGTCAAAAATGTATATATGCCGCATGTGTGAAGCAGATTTGGCATATATGAAAAGGCCTCAAGCAAAGTGAGATAGTGGAGAAATAGTTGCGCCAGGATTTTGTGCGGGATGCGGTGTCCGCGACCAAAGTATGGAAAACGCCCGAAAAGATACCTAGGCACTGGCAGACACTAGAGAATGTGTCAGGTTTTAATGTCCACAAGAGCGCATGCCTCGAAACACCGGCAAATAAGAGGGATGTCGGCTTCGGTTTCCGCCCACGCAGCCTGACGACTTTTTCCCGCTTGTACGCCGGCTATTCACACGATGCTACGAACACAGAAAATCACTTCGATGTAAACATTACGGTAGCATCGGCACAGAAGGTCGCGAATGCACGTCTCAGTGAAAAAAACAAAATCAAGAAACACACCGAGGCAACGCCACATTTTAACGTTTGTTCCGGGGAGTGCAATCAATAGTAGGCATATCATGTATATGCAAAGCAGAATCTCTGTTGGCCAGAGACCACCGGCCGACCTCTCCACCTTTTCCTCATTAAAATTCATTTCACTCTCTTTCTCTGTTGGCCAGAGTGTACGATGCAGCAACGTGCACTTGAAACAATATAAACACACCCATTTACCGCAATTTCGTACCGTCGGGCGAATTAACACATACTGTTCCGTATGCGAATGCAGCCTCGGTTTTTCCAACCACTTAGAAAGCCCTCCTCTACAGCAGAGAAATCGGTGCATAAAAATGAGTACGGATAACTGACTAGACCTTTACCCACCTGGTAACGCAAATTGGCAACACGCTACAGACAAGAAGAAATCGAAGAAAACACCTAGTTCCTCGTTCCTGCAGCGACACTCCTATATAGCCTTGTCTTGTCCGACAAGAAACATATATAGAAACCTAGTACTTTTTACACTTGGGTTCTGTGTTGGAGGCGAACGTGAAAAATGCGGTTTGAACGCGCTTTCTTTTTTGTTGCTAATCTAAGGCGCAATCACTAATATGCACTGTTGGTTCTGAACTTAGCACATCTCAAAATATTATACCCGAAGCTGAACTCTGAATCAACGATGTGGGGTAGACACGTTCGGACAATATAATAGCATTAATTGTGTTGTTGACTTGTTACTGTCATGTAAATTGACATATACTTTCGCGTATGCGGATGCAGCCTCGGTTTTTCCAACTTCTTAGAAATCCCTCCTCTACAGGAGAAAAATTGGTGCATAAAGCTGCGTATGTGGTAACTGACTAGACGTTTACCCATCCGGTAGCGCAAGTTTCAGCGATAGACGTGGTGGCGCGTCGGAATGCTTAGAAACTCTTGGTACTAAGCATGCACGGTGAAGCACTTTCGCTCATCTACCCATATGAACATGTATGTATTCATCCATGTGGAACACATCGTGACGTCACGAGTGACGCCCGTGCGTTCGGCCTACTCACTGATTGGCATTCTGCCTAATAAGCTTTTTGCTGCGCCATGCATGACGTCACTCCCTTCAGACAACTCGACGTGACCCGTTGAACCTGGTGCGTTAAGCCGGTGACACCGACGCCGCACATTCAGGAAACATGGCATTGACAGCTGTCGCTGTAAAGAGCTCGTCCAGGGCCCCGGCCAGTTAACCGCCAGTTCAGTCTTTCTTTCTTTCTACAGATTCATTCAAATGTTTTCGAGCTGCCACTTAAAGATATCGCCTCGCTAACTCGGCCACCCGTCTTCGCAACTATTGCACTGAAGTCCTTGCCATAGACAGGGCCGAGTGCGATGACTTCTGGCTGTGATGTCATCGACTTTGTACGGGACATGAACACGTGACCTAGACTAGAGAAATAGTCAGCCGGAAGCTGATATCATGGGGCAGTATGCTGAGAGAACCTAATAGAAATATGGGCGATGTAGACTGTGTCGGGGTGTCCGATGCTTTCGATCATGTCGGCGAAGAAAGACGGCCATTGTGAAGGTGTGACAGCGTGCTGTTCGTCAAGCCTAATTAGCCTGGCATAAGCGTTAAATGGCGTTTGGCCCATGTCTTAAAGTTTGCGTTTGCGCCCACGGTATCCTACTTTTTCCCTCACCAAAAAAAATGACTACCTAAGAAGCTTCTGTAGAGGCGCCGCTCTACAATGTGATGCATTTGCGAGGCTCCAACTAGAAAAAGGTGGGAATTTGGGAGACTTGGCACGGATTCATACATAGTTTTGTGGCACAATGACAACGAAGACGCAGATGTAGAAAAAACAGAAAGGACTATCTTGAAAATGTTTTGAACATATGACTGCTTTTCAACTCGTGATGCTTTTTCACGTGTACTTTTGTCTGTTTGTTCTCCGCCACGAATTGGACTGCGCACGTAACGCTTTTTATATATATTGCGTATTTTATTAAACCTTTCTCAGTTGATAGTGAGCACTTCATCTGCCCTTTCTTCGCCTGCGTCTCCGTTCTCGTTGTGCCACTCCAACTGCCCCTTTCTCCGCCTTGCACATCGTCGGTGCCCAAACGATGGCAGCACTCACAGGTGGCCAAGGAATTCCCGATGTCCTGGCAGTCGGAGGATCGTCGCCTGGCTCCGCCTCGTGTTCTCCCAGAGCGCCGCCAGCCTCATGGAACAAAGCAGACCGTGCTGACAGGACAGGGGTGACTTGTGACGGCCGCTTTGGCGCGGAGAGCGCGCCCCTTGATTTGTCGAGTTCCACTTGCGAACCTGCTAAGGTCGTCGTGGCCTCACCCAAGCCGGAACTTGGGTCTGGGGGCTTCGGTTCACCGACGGCATCCGTGACGCTGCGTGCATGCATTCCGCCTGTGCACGATACGCTGTCGGCTGCAGAATCACGATACACACAGCGTTGTTGTAATTACTGCGATGGGCGTATTTTTATCTCACATTTGAACACTTTTGCTTGTGGTAAAATAGAATACGTGCAATTACAAGCCGCTACTATACGGTGCCACCCCACTAGGCTTTTATATCAGTTTGACTGGTGCATACAACATGTTTTGCGCGAAATGTTTCTCGCCTAACCCTTCCGGGTTAACTGCGAACTCATGTGGATCTTGACGCACGACTCGAAGCTATGAACTCATACTCAGGAGCTGAACGTTGAAGCCATTCACCCGCAGCAGCGAGCGCTTCGTTTCCTAATGGGCATAATTGCGAATAAATCTACAATCTCCCACTCAAAGCGCTATAGACATACCAAACTGCTACTTTCCTCGCCAGGATAAGTTACACTACAATTTTAAAGGCCGAGAAAGCATCGCGCCGCTAAACTTATCTCCGCTCAAAACGCTGACCTTAAACGTCCAACCCTGACCCTTATATCTTTGGAATAGAGGTGCAGGTAATTGACACCGCCGACGCTGTTTGTTACCAGAGTATACTAAAGAGGGAAGCCTAAAATCATCGATGATGATAGAGTGGGAACGACGCTGAGACTCCGCATTATCGGGGAGACTGTGAAGCACAGGATGGCTAAGTTCAAGGGCAAAAGGGCGCGAATCTGACCCGTGTCAGCATAGAAAAGGAAGCCTAAAATAGTTTTCTCAAGCACCCACCAGCAAGCTGGCCAGCACGTGCATAAATTCAGGTAAAAAGCAATGAATAAAAAGGTGACACACCTTGAAGGATAACTAGAACTACGTTCCCTTAAGAGATATTGAGAAACCTACGGCACTCAATTTATAAAAATCGCTTTACGACCGATTACACTCCAAAGCCATCACTTCGCTCACCCTGCTCAGCTGAAGGATAACTAGAACTACGTTCCCTTAAGAGATATTGAGAAACCTACGGCACTCAATTTCTAAACATCGCTTTACGACCGATTACACTCCAAAGCCATCACTTCGCTCACCCTGCTCAGCTGGTTTGAGGAAGCATTCATTGTCGGCGATGGTCGCAGTGCCGACGCTTTGCGCGCGCTTGTGGCGGCGGTCCTTGGAGCGGCGCTTCCTTCGGGAAGCCGCCTTCTGCTTCCTCTTTGTCTCAGCCTTCACCGAACCTCTCCCGCCTTGAGCCTGCCGAGAACCCTGCGGGACCGTCTGCTGGTCCTTCGGGCCCGCGGCGTCCGAGAGAGCTTGGGAGGTGTCTTCCATGAGGGATGAGAGCGTCGCCGACCTGCGATTCTAAAGATCCTTCTTCTTCTGCCCAGTCTCGTGGAGAGCGTTCAAGATGTGCGGCGCGTGTCGCGTGCATTTTACTCTTCTTCGCTAGCCGAAGGTGATGGCACGTAGCTGCGCGCATTGCCCAGATTTTTCCATGAGTCAGCAGAGCGTAGTGCCCACACTGAGCACCGGATGGCTGCGAAGTGAATGTAGGGCTGGTCTTGAGAGCCACGTCCCCTCTTGGCCATCCTATCGTTCTGATCGACATTCATCTCAATCGAAGTCAAGAAGGTCTTTTTTAATATTTCATGTTATGTATGACATTTTTAAACCAGTAGCTAGCGCCCCCTACGTGTGCTGTGCAGTATCTGTGTGGGTGTCCAGTCCAGGGCTTGGACACTGGGGGAACCGGGCAGAGACAAAGAGCGCGGGAACTCGCCATGGCCGCTCTGGCTTGTAGTATGTAACGTCAATAAACTTTTACTAAAACATAACATGGTGTCAGAAGTGAAAGTCAACGCCTAGTCTCCGCAACGACTCCGCAACAAGCAGCGCAACATGGCAGGCGTATTTCTGCAGCAACCGCCACCGTTTGAGCCGACAGACGACCCAGCGACGACCTGGGAAGAATGGCGTTCGTCGTACAGCATCTATGAGCAAGCTTGTGAGTACGCAGCTAAGCCAAACGCAGCTAGGAAAGCCTTACTTCTGCACATTCTTGGTCCACAAGCACGACGAATATATCAAACGATCCCGCCGCCTCCTACGCAACCAGACGGACAACCAGTGGATGAAGTCGAGTACATTCTTGACAAGTTCGACGCCCTTTATAAGCCTTACAGGAGCGCTACTCAAGCCACCGCCATTTTCAACTCCATGACCCAGCAGGTGGGACAGTCAATCGACGACTTCGTAGTTGAACTGCGAATTCAAGCCAAGCGCTGCAATTTCGGCAGCGTAGCGGATCGACTGATTGGTGATCGAATCATCGTGGGCATTCGGGACTCTGCGCTTAGGGAGCGCCTGTTCCGCGAAAGCGACTTAACGTTGGAACGCATTATCACAATCTGCAAAGCTGCCGAGATTTCAAAAAAGCACTTGCAAGACCTTCAGGTGACTGAACCAAAGATAGAGGTCGACGCACTTCGCTGCAACAGTCGGCGGGCCGGTAATTTTCAACGCCACCAGCCCGTGAATGACCGACGTCCGCCACCGCCGCAACAAGGCCGCACGCCGACCCCGACTACACTCTCATGCTCGAGGTGTGGGAGCAATCATCCGCCGCGCAACTGTCCGGCATATGGAACGCACTGTTTTCGCTGTGGCAAGTTTGGACCTTTTGCAGTAATGTGCCGTCAGAGGAGAGCAAGACCAGCGAGACCAGCTGACTGTGATGATCAACAGACGCAGACTAGATCACCGCACAACGTGTCGACGATTGACCGGGATGACTTCTTTATTGGGGAGCTGACATCGGGCAGTACTGTCATAAAAACCGTACTGGACAGCTACACTCGTCGTCCACAATCACAAGGTGACGTTTAAGCTTGATACCGGGGCTGACGTGAACATTCTTCCAAAGCATGTGCTTCAACAGTGGAGTGATCAACCAATGCTGCATCCGACTTGCATCAGGGTGTCTACGTATACAGGCGATCGACTGCCGGTCAGCGGTGAGTGCACTCTGCAGACAAAAACACAAAACCTCAGCTGTAACTTGCAGTACCTTGTTGTAGACCTTGATGTGTTCCCTGTGCTTGGTGCTGAGGCATGCTAGCAGCTACAGCTGATTCGTCGACTTCATCATCTCGCCTCTTCAGGAAATGCAGCCGGTACTCCTCTGCGTGGTTCTGACGATGTCACAGCTCAAGACATCATTAAGGACTTCAAAGATGTGTTCACTGGGATTGGCCAGCTTCCAGGAACTGTCAGCATTGTGCTGCAAGATAGTGCAACTCCTACTATTGCAGCACCACGCAAGATCCCTTTGGCCATTCAAGACAAAGTTAAAGCAGAGCTCGAGAAGATGGAGCAGGATGCTGTCATCACAAAAGTCACGAAGCCAACAGACTGGGTGAACCCATTGGTAATTGTACCCAAGAAAGACGGCAGCTTACGAATCTGCCTCGATCCCAGGCATCTAAACAGTGCTATCAAGCGCCAGCACTACCGTATACCAACGCAAGAGGAACTGTTTGCTCATTTATGTGGGTGCACTGTATTCAGCCTGCTTGATGCCAAATCTGCATTCTGGCAACTTACTCTCTCTGAAGAAAGCTCTTACTTGTGTACGTTCGCAACCCCTTGGGGCAGGTACCGTTTCCTGCGGTTACCATTTGGACTGAAAAATGCTCCAGAACTTTTGCAGCGTTGCATGGATGATATGTTTGCAAACATTGAGGGTGTTTACCCATACTTTGATGACATTCTGATAGCGTCCAAGACTATGAAGCAACACATGGAGCAGCTGCAGCTCGTCATGTTAACAGCTCGCAAACACAATCTCAAGCTTAATGAGAAGAAGGGTCAGCTAGCACAGCCTAGTCTTCAGTTCCTGGGACATCAGATCACTTCAGAGGGTCTGCAAGCAGATTCTGCAAAAGTGAGTGCTATCTTAGGAATGCCAGTGCCAAGAAACAAGACTGAACTCCTCCGATTTTTGGGTATGGTGACTTACCTTACCAAGTTTCTGCCAAATGCATCAAAGGAACCTACATGTCTCAGGCAGCTGTTAAAGAATGACGTTCCTTGGCACTGGGATGACAACCTGACTCGAGAGTTCAGCAGAATCAAGCACCTCATCTCTAAGACCCCTGTTCTTCACTTCTTTGACAAATCAAAGGAGGTTGTGGTCTCAGCGGACGCAAGCTCATACGGAGTTGGTGCAGTACTCCTACAGGAAAATCATCCGGTAGCCTATGCCTCAGCTGCACTCACTGTGGCAGAGCAAAAATATGCCCAGATCGAAAAAGAGCTGCTCGCCATAGTCTTTGCCTGTGAACGTTTCCATTTTTACACGTATGGACGGAGTGTTGTGGTACAAACTGACCACAAGCCTCTGATTGGTCTGCAACACAAGGACTTTGACAAGATAACCCCAAGGCTTCAGCGTCTTCTACTCAGACTCCAGCGGTATGATGTTCAGCTAACATATGTTCCAGGGAAAGAACTCATAGTAGCTGATGCACTCTCACGAGCGCCTGACAGTGCAAGTTCTTTGCAGGAGTATGAACCTGCTGAGTGCCTGGCTAGTTGTGCGGTAGTCAACGCTTAAACGTCAGAGCTGGAACATATCCGAAAAGCAACTGTTGAGGACAGCACTTTGCAACAGGTGTTGAAACACATCAAAGAAGGTTGGCCTACACGTGACACATTGCTTCCAACAGCAGTGAAACCTTTTGCCCATTGCAAAGATGAACTACACGTATGTGATGGCCTTATATTGAGAGGGCAGCGACTTGTCTTGCCTGTCTCGTGTCAGCAAGATGCCTTACTGAGACTTCACGAAGCACACCGTGGCATAGTTTCATGCAAGAATAAGGCTCGGTAAAGCCTATATTGGCCGTCCATGAACGCAGACATTGAGGAGATGATCAAACGTTGTCATCACTGCCAGCGACACCAGCGACAAAACCAGTATGAACCTCTGGCTGAGCGTGTTTTGCCTGACCGTCCGTGGCAGAAGGTTGCAATGGACCTCTTTCATTTCAACAGATCTACCTACCTGCTAATTGTCGACTACTTCAGCAAGTATGTGGAGGTGCAACAAATGGCATCAACAAGCACTGAAGCCATTATCACTGCTCTCAAAGCAGTATTTGCCCGTTTCGGCATCCCGGAAGTACTCGTATGTGACAATGGACCTCCATTCAATGCGACCCAGTTCCAGGAGTTTCTCGCTTCTTGGGACATCACATACAACCCTAGTTCTCCCTATTACCCAAGGTCTAATGGACTGGCAGAAAGGTCCATACAAACAATAAAGCACTCCCTCCTAAAGGCATTGCAAGATGGAAAGGATCTTTTTGTGGTCCTGATGGATGCTCGAAGTACACCAATGGATGGGCTTAAGTCACCAGCCGAACTCCTAATGGGCAGGAAAATGCGTACAAGAGTACCTATACATCCTGTCCAGCTCCAACCACAGTACAACTGTGCCGACGCAAGAAGCCGCCTTCGTGTTCACCAAAAACGACAGCATCGCCACGGTGACAGAAGAACAAAGCCGTTGTCTGTGTTGAAGGAAAAACAGAAGGTGTGGTTCAGACACCAAGGTCAGTGGATGCGAGGAAGTATACACAGAGTTGGCCCACAGCACCGATCATATCTGGTCGTCACACCAGAAGGTGCCATGTATCGTCGGAACCGTTACCACATTAGAGCTTTATTTGGCATTGCTCCAGTGCCACTGGCTTCTCCAGAGAACTATGACATAACTCCATCCTCTGACCATCCATGGCCTCAGCCTGCATCACCTCAGCCTCCACCTGCTCAGCTGGCTTCACCAACATCCCCAACACCAGCAGCATCATCACCTCCACGAGCAGTTTCTTCTAGCGTGTACCATACTCGCACAGGTCGGCGGGTAGTTAAGCCAGCAAGATTTTGTGAATGACAAAACCCAGAAAGCCTGAACACCGCCTTGTGTTGTGAACTTTTTGTTTTTTTAAAAAGGGGCGTGTTATGTATGACATTTTTAAACCAGTAGCTAGCGCCCCCTACGTGTGCTGTGCAGTATCTGTGTGGGTGTCCAGTCCAGGGCTTGGACACTGGGGGAACCGGGCAGAGACAAAGAGCGCGGGAACTCGCCATGGCCGCTCTGGCTTGTAGTGTGTAACGTCAATAAACTTTTACTAAAACATAACATTTCAGAGGAGCGAACAGACAGGAAAAAGACTTGGGAAAGCTGCTCGATGGGTCGCATGCCCCTGTCCACTCAGCAAGAAGCTTTTTGTACGAACGATGAGTTTCACACTCAAAAGGTACCGCGTCTAGAACTTATGCAGAAAAATTAATCCTGTTTACAGGCAACTGAGCAGCACATGAGCAGGTACACACTGAGAAACTGTAAATTAGAAACTATCGGAAATAAATGAAGAAAAAAAAGCCCATGCACAGAAAAAACAGCGCTTTGTCTTCTGTCGTAATTACGACAGATTCATTATTCCTGTGTTCCTCTCTAACCGCGTCTCTGGGGTCACAGGCTATCCGCTCATTCAAATATTTGGTACCACATGACGTGTGTCCATTACGGTTGGTTTTGGCGCCTGATCATACAAGATTTAATTTAAATGAAATTGCTGATATCCTGGCGAAGTAATCACTTCAAGGACCAGTCATGACTCTTATTTCGTCCTGCGCATATATCACAGCGACCAGGTTTCGCAGGTATGGGCTATTGGAAAAATATTCAGCGCCTGCATTTACCACCTCTCCCGAATTCCAGCATCTTCTCTACCCATGGTACAGTAATGGAAGGCGATCGTGCAAGCTTGAGGTTTTTCCGCGCGTCTATGTTGTAGCGTGCCTCAATTAAGCTTCTTCCTACGTAAGTGTAGTTTGGCGGTCTCCCCATTGTGCCCGCTCTGCTCTGAACCAGGAACAGTTGATCACTTCTTGCTGAGCTGCCGCCGCTTCTCTGTGCGGAGGCGTCTGATAGAACACCCATTGCGACAGCTTGGTTTAAGTCGGCCTGCAGAGGCTGTTCTGCATCTTGCTGCTTCTACCCTTCGGCACAGCAACAGGTATGTGCTCTCTGCCATTGAAGTTTGCATTTAGACACCAAATGGCTGCCATCCAAAACTTTTCGTGGGTTCTATCTTCTGGCTGCTCATGTTCAAAATTCATTTGTAAACAAAACTCCTTGAACACTGCATGCTTAACCCCATTACCATTTTCAGTCAACAGTCTCACAATGTTTAATATGTTAATTTAGATCACCAAATCAGCATTCCTTTTCATTTTCAACAGCGATCTAGGCACCTGTCAGTCGTCGCCTGCCTTGGCCAATCCCGCGTAGTAGGTACGCGCCATTATCTTCTTGAGGACATGAAAAACATCATTTTGAGGCTATGGTCGTGTGTACCTTGATGATGGGTTCCCCCCCCCCTGATCCTCTATCGGCTATCATCAATAGAATCACCCCCTCCATGCTGATTCTTAACCTTATACTACCTTCAGGACAGGCTGTTAGTCCTGAAAGGGCAATCTCAACGTAATCATGAAAGGACCGCACGGCACAGCGGTTCTTTGGGACCCATGAGGGCGTTCTACGACTCTAAGCTGCACCTTCTTGCAAGCTACTAACAATATAAGCACGAACTGAACAGAACTGAAACCAAAAAAAAAAATAGTGAAAACCCAGCATATTGCCACATTCCTGGGCACCCTCGTGGCGCCGTCTGCCGGCCGAACTGCCTTAACCGCTATTCTGGCTAGCCTTAGCCATGGTGGCGGGCAGTGCTTCTTCTTCGTCGTCTCTTCTGTGTGGTGCCCTCGGGAGTCCGCTGCTGCCTGGCGCTTCACAGTAAAACGTGTCCTGGCCATCCCGACTGTCTAGCCGTGGCATATTTCGTGGAGCCGGCTGGGTAACGTCCCATGTGCACTGACTCCGAAGACGCCTTTGAAGCCAGTTCTCAAGGCGTAGACACAACCCCCGTCCACATATCGAGCCGCCGCCTGTTAGGCCTACAGCCAGTGTTCAGCGGCCTGACAAAGCCAAGGAAGATGGCATCAACTACTGGTAGCCAGACCACTCAACGTTTTGGAGCTCACGCTCCGTTCGTGCTCCACGCGCCCCGGTCACCGCCGACCTTCCACAGAGACAGGTTTGACGACGTTGAAGATTGGTTAGCCAGTTTCGACCGTGTAGCAGCCTTCAACCATTGGGACAGTGAGCGGAAGTTGAGGAATGTCTACTTCGCGCTAGAGGACTCGGCGAAGATCTGGTTCGAGAACCACGAGACCTCTTTTGCCACCTGGGAGGTTTTTCGTCGAGAGCTGCTAGCGACATTTACCACCAGCAAACGAAAAGAGAAGGCAGAGGTCGCCCTGCACTCGAGATCACAGCAGGCAAACAAGAGCGTCGCGATGTTCATCGAGGACATGAAGCAACTGTTCAATCGGGCCGACCCTGCTATGCCCGAGGCCAAGAAAGTGCGCCACCTAATGCGCGGCGTAAAGGAGCAGCTGTTTGCCGGACTGGTCCGTGACCCGCCAAGAACAGTGGCCGACTTCACGAGGAAGGCAACGGGTATCGAGCGCTCTCTGCAGGAACGAGGCGCGCACTACGGACGTCAGGCTACCGTAGCAGCCGCTTCCCAGTGCACGCCTATGTCGCTGCCCGCCGGGGAGCTTTCGGAGCTTGTAAGAAGCCTTGTTCGCGAGGAACTGGCGAAACTTCGCCTTGAAATTCCACAGGCCAGTGTGGCTGCCGTAACGGACGTGGTCCGTGACGAAATCCTACGAGCTGTGCAGCCGCCCCCCGCCCCACACCCGCCGCCCTCCGTTAGGACGTACAGCGAAGCACTACGAAGTCCTGGGCCAGCGATGCAAGCCTTTTCCCTCTTCGTTCCCGTGCCAGTACCATCCCTGCATTCCCCAACCGCAGCAGTACCACCCGTGCCCCATGAGTTCAGCCCTCCCATGAGCAAAGCGCACGTGTGGTTTACGCCAAACAATCGGCCGCTCTGTTACCACTGCGGGGAGCCCGGCCACATCCTCCGTCACTGCCCCTACCGCAGAATGGGTTTAAGGGGATTTTCATCTGACGCACCTCGACCACGCTACGGTGAAAGACCACGGGATATCGAGCTGTACCTGGCTGATAACGCAGCGACGCCAGTCCCGATCGCCATCCCCAAGGCGGTTCTCTTCGCCCGGCCGCCCGTCGTCCTCTGGCCAGTTCAGAGGCGCGTCCCCACATCGGGAAAACTGAAGACGCCGTCCTCCGGGGGTAGGGCCGCCGCTACTGGAACGCGTCAAGAGCCTCCACCCAATGATTCCCTGCGACGCTCCGATCAACGACGGCGTGACCCGACGACCTCAACGACGCGCTGCGACCGACTGGTTTCCGCCGAAATTCCGGTGTCCGCCGACAACCGTGACATTACCGCACTCGTGGATACCGGCGCCGATTTTTCTGTAATGAGCAGTCGGTTAGCCACAGCCCTGAGGAAGGTTCTAACCCCTTGGTCCGGGCCGCAGATCCGGACAGCTGGTGGCCATGTCGTAACTCCGATTGGTGTGGGCACTTCGCGAATCCAGATCCGCGGTGTTACTTTCCCTGATTGCTTTGCTGTTACCCGAGTGCTCCAAGGACCTCATACTCGGTTTGGATTTCCTTCAGGAGTACGGTGCCGTCATGAACCTTCAGGAGCTAATCGTGTCGTTTTCAACCCGAGGCCCTGTCGACGACGATACCGTGTCACGCAGGGCTTAGTTGTGCGTCTGTGATGACCAGGTGTTGATCCCGTCAAGAGCCAGCATGTTTGTGACCGTAGAATGTGATAACAGCCCCAGCACTCGTGGCATCGCTGAAACCAACATCTCGATGCTCCTGGGTCGGCAAGTATGTGTAGCTTGTGGAATTATTGAATTGAACAGTGGGCGAACCGAACTTTTGGTTACCAATTTTGGTTCTGAACATCAGAGTTTCCCTGGCAAAACAGCTATTGCGTATTTCGAACAACTTTGTTAATTCGCGGGCGAGCACGCGTCGTCCGAAATCCCGGCATCAGTGGAGGCGCCGACCGCTCCCATAAAGACCGAAGTGAACCCGAACCTCCCGTCTCATCAGAAACGCTGCCTGGAGAGCATTATCGAATCTTTCCGCGACTGTTTTGCCTCGACCTCCAAGGTTCGGCAGACTCCGCTCACAAAGCACCGCATTATTGTTGACGCAAACCAGTGACCGTTATGCCAGCCGCCTTATCGGGTCTCTTCGAAGCAACGTGACGCCATTCGCCGGCAAGTTCAAGAAATGCTCCAGGACGACCTGATACAGCCGTCGACTAGCCCGTGGGCATCACCTGTTGTTCTTGTCGCGAAGAAGGATGGAACCCTACGGTTCTGTGTTGATTACAGTCTAAACAAAGTCACCAAAAAGGACCTTTATCCTCTGCCACGGATTGATGACTCCCTGGACCGGCTACGCCACGCCACGTACTTCTCGTCGCTGGATTTACGTAGTGGCTATTGGCAAATCGAGGTGGACGAATGCGACCGGGAAAAGACCGCCTTTATTACACAGGATGGTCTGTACGAAATCCGGGTGCTCCCTTTCGGACTGTGCTCGGCTCCTGCCACCTTCCAGCGGATGATGGACACCGTGCTTGCCGACCTAAAATGGCAGTCCTGCCTCGTCTACCTGGATGACGTTGTCTTCTTCTCCGCCACGTTCGAAGAGCACTTGAGGCGCCTGAATGCCGTGTTCGCCGCAATTCGTTCAGCCGGACTTTCCCTCAAGCACGAAAAGTGTCACTTCGCTTTCCAGGAGTTGAAGTTTCTGGGCCACATCGTGAGCGCTAAGGGAGTTGGCCCTGATCCCGACAAGACAACCGCTGTCGCTGCTTTTCCCATGCCAACCGATAAGCGAAAAGTGTGCGCCGCTTTCTGGGTCTCTGCGCCTATTATCGGCGTTTTGTGGGGAACTTCTCCCAGATCGCTGAGCCCCTCATCCGCCTCACGAAAGATGCCGAACCGTTCTTCTGGGGCCAGGAGCAACAACAGGCCTTCGAAGACGTCCGCACTCGTCTGCAAAGTACGCCCATACTTGGCCACTTCGACGAGTCAGCTGACACTGAACTGCACACAGACGCCAGCAACATCGGCCTCGGTGCGGTCCTTGTGCAGTGGCAGGATGGTCTCGAACGCGTAATGGCATACGCAAGCCGCAACTTGTCACGCTCAGAGGCGAACTATTCCACCACTGAAAAAGAATGCCTGGCAATTGTGTGGGCAGTGACCAAATTTCGCCCGTACTTATACGGCCGCCCTTTCAGAGTCGTCAGTGATCACCATTCGCTGTGCTGGCTGGCGAACCTCAAAGATCCCTCGGGGCGGCTTGCACGCTGGGGCCGTCGCCTTCAAGAGTTCGGCGTCACCAACGTTTATAAGTCCGGTAGGAAGCACAGTGATGCCGACTGTCTGTCTCGTGCTCCTGTTGAGGACAACTGAGCTGATCCCGACACCGATTTTGTTTTTCTCGGCGCCATCTCCACGTCTGTCCTCACTCAACACCAAAAAGACGACCGTGAACTATGGCCTCTCATTGAGTATATTGAAGGAAGCGCTGAGTCTCCACCGCGAATCTTCTCTCGTGGACTGCCGTCGTTCTGTTTGCGTGACGGCGTTCTGTATAAGAAAAACTACCACCCGACGCAAGCTGTCTCTCTGCTCGTCGTACCTGCGGCCTTGCGCGACGAAGTCCTGCAGGCGTGCCATGACGACCCATCTTCTGGTCACCTGGGTTTTTCCCGCACTTTGGCGCGGATACTCCAAAAGTACTACTGGCCCAGGGTTGCTGCAGTTGTACAGCGTTACGTCAGAACTTGCCGCGAGTGCCAACGTCGCAAGACACCACCGACTAAGCCAGCCGGACTACTGCAGGCTATTGATCTACCACACGTTCCTTTCTACCACGTCGGCATGGATTTACTCGGCCTCTTTCCGGAGTCTTCGCTGGGTAACCGGTACATTGTGGTCGCCACCGACTACCTCAGTCGATACTGTGAGACGAAAGCTCTTCCCCGTGGAACAGCTGCCGAAATCGCCTCCTTGTTCATGCACAACATCGTCCTTCGTCATGGCGCACCCACAGCCATTATAACTGCCAGAGGGACGGCCTTTACCTCGGCGCTGACAGAGGAAGTTATGCGACTCAGCGGCACCAGCCACCGACGAACAACAGCTTATCACCCGCAAACTAATGGACTCACTGAACGCCTAAATAAGACGATCGCCGACATGATTTCCATGTATGTTGACGACGACCACCGTAACTGGGATGCAGTACTCCCTTTTGTTACTATCGCATATAACACTGCGCTGCAAGAGACGACTCACTTCACACGGTTTCGCTTAGTCCATGGTCGCGAAGCCACGACTATGCTCGACGCAATGCTTCTTCCTGGTAGTGTAAACTCCGCTGTCGTGGGGGCCGACCGCTTTGTTCACGAAGCTGAGGCCGCCCGCCAGGTTGCTCGGCAACATATCCGGCATCAACAAGCAAAAGAAGCTCACCGTTACAACCATCGCCACAGGGATGTCACTTACCAGCCCGGAGAAAATGTTTGGGTGTGGAGCCCAATCCGCCAACGAGGGCGCTCTGAAAAGCTGCTTCGGCGCTACTTTGGCCCCTGTAAAGTTATACGCCAACTCGGCGAGGTAAACTATGAAGTTCTCCCTCGAGGAACTATTCGTTCCTCTCTATGACCAACGTCCGAAGTTGTGCATGTCGCACGAATGAAGCCGTACCACGCCCGCTAGCAGCTCACTCGTCTCTACCTGCGGGCGCCGAAGACTAAGGTGTTCAGCGTGCGCGCCCGTCGAGATGGTGGTCGGCCAGAACCGCCTCATGGAATCGCACACTCGCCCTGCTTTCCAGCCACAACACGCTGCCGCTTGAATACTCCGTCGGACAGAGTACCCACGCCTCGGTTTCGGGAACGCTCAACGACCGCGTGCTGCTCGCACTGGAAGTAGCAAATGTCCAGACGACTGAGAGCTGTCTCTCCCTCCTCGCATACGAGATGAAGACGGCCTAGGCAGTGGATTCCGCGCCCGTCGATGATAACTTCTACATGCCCCAGGACTACTGCCCCTTTGCACGGGCACCCAATGAACAGCAGGTGTTCGTGTGCCAAAATCCCGTGCCCGGGGGGAGCCGCCGTCGGTCCACACGACCTGCCGCCCCGAGGGCGGCGCTTTCCAGAGAGGGGGAGCAATGCCACATTCCTGGGCACTCTCGTGGCGCCGTCTCCCGGCCAAATTGCCTTAACCGCTATTCTGGCTAGCCTTAGCCATGATGGTGGGCAGTGCTTCTTCGTCGTCTCTTCTGTGTGGTGCCCTCGGGAGTTCGCTGCTGCCTGGCACTCCAGAGTAAAACGTGTCCTGGCCATCCCGACTGTCTAGCCGTGACAATATTTAAGGCGTTTAAGTGCTGTTAGGCTCAGATAAGAGAAGAGGTGCAAAACCTAGATATACTGGTATCTGCTGAGGCCACTTTCATCTCAACAGCCCAGCTCTCGACAAATTTAAGGCCTTTTGCGGGGGTAGGAAGGAGAAGTAGCTGCCAAGCATTCCTGAATTTCGCCTCCACCAAAATGTGGTCGTTAAAAGCTGTGCAGAGCCGGCTGACTTGTGGTCAGAAGATGAACCCCGCAGGTTGCGCGGCAGGCAACGCTTTAAATCAATGCATTTCCACAAGTGAACATGCAAACTAGAATACACCCAAGAGAGAATGCACCGGCATCAAGGACAGACATGAAAGGGCTCCGTAAAGGCAAGAGAGTTCAGTTGCAAGTAATAAACTGGGCTAATGGAATATACATGGCCTTCCTGCCGCAGTGATCAGGACGCCAGCGCGCTGATGCCGGCGCGTAGCCCCCCCCCCCCCCCTCTCCCAGCATCAGTCCTCACATGAGTTCTCGCGCTACCTTCAGTAATCCGGAGTCGAGAACAAAGGTAAAGCATTAAAATGTACTGGAGAAAAGGCGCGTAGCATGGGTCGTAGAGCCGATGATTTGCGGCGCTGATGCGGGGTAGATCTCCCTACTCGTGAAGAAAATATTCAACTGATAATACAAAAGATATGCGTTTATTGCAGGTCAGAATATCCCATTTTCTACCTTATTTACAGTTGCTTACATGCTGGAGCACCCACTCTCATTCCGTGAAGCTCGGACACTTGAACTTTGATGCATCGGCCATGGCGCAGACGCGTCGTGGAATACAGGCCCAAAGTAGGCTGGGCCCTCGGTGCAGTCGTCTCGAAGATGGGAAGGCAGGACGAAAAGGCGAGGTTTAAGCCCCTGCACAGTGCAACGCGTTAGGTGGTTTTCGCTTCTCCGCTCACCGAAGTGGCGGATAGCACACTAGCAAGAATCCGCAAAGTTTTAGTGGTTTTCTTGCTGGTTCTGCCCAAGACAGCGCGATAACACTTGGGTTGTGCAGAAACAAGTGCATGGATTTCCGGAAACAGGCGCTGTGTGTGTGTGTGTGTGTGTGTGTGTGTGTGTGTGTGTGTGTGTGTGTGTGTGTGTGTGTGTGTGTGTGTGTGTGTGTGTGTGTGTGTGTGTGTGTGTGTGTGTGTGTGTGTGTGTGTGTGTGTGTGTGTGTGTGTGTGTGTGTGTGTGTGTGTGTGTGTGTGTTTTCGCAGCTTCCCTGTGTGTATAAAAATCGTTCTTTCATTGGATGTTTCTTTTGAAGCGAAACACTTCACTAGGCCAGTCAAGACCGCGCTTCGCGTGAGCCGGAGGCCAGATTTGCCACCTCTGCGCATGCGCGAAACCGAGGGACGTCACGCATGGCGCAGGTGGCCGGCGTCGCCGCCTCCCCCGCCGACTCCGTCGTTGACTTTTCGCCACCACCACGCGCTACTGCGCATGTGCGCTGCCACTTCTCCTCCTCGCCACCTGTTTCACGTGTTGCCGCAGCCGTGCGCAGTGCGGCCATGGCAGTGCGAATTTAAAAAATTACCGACGATTACGTTACTTCCTAATGCGAAATTTGAGCGCAGCAAATAAGCTGTTTCACCTTTTCGATAGATTGAGGCAAAGAAATTAGCAACACATGTATGCGCTATCACAGAATTTTTTTTTTAGCAGACGGAGGACTTCCATCGGTCGTCTCGCTCATAGCTCAGAAAGAACTGGCAGATAATTTCGCAGTGGCGAACGGCAGCGGCAATTTCGGCTCGGGCGGTGCACATATACAGATCCGCCGCCACCGATCTGGCTCTGATTGCCACCGCACAGGGCGAACGGCAGCGGCAATTTCGGCTCGGGCGGTGCACATATACAGATCCGCCGTCACCGATCTGGCTCTCTGATTGCCACCGCACAGGGGTTGCATTGGAGGAGGAGCGAAGAAAGGAATTAAGTTCGAGCCGGCGCTTTGACAACCGGAGACTCGCAGGAAGAGGGGGGCGGCGTGTACACCCAGCGGCAAACGATGGGGGCAGAAGCGCGCGCAGCAAGCGGACAACACGATAAAGGGAGGAGGGAAGAGATAGCAGCGACTGACTGATGCCGCTGACGCCGATAGTGAGTCAACCCCAGCTGCGGATGAAAGGGGGGCGGAGCTGGTTACGAGGCCGACGCCGACGACAACGCCGACGACGACGACGACGCGAAACCCAGGAACGGACGCCACAAATTCTAGCTCTGTGTCCCAAATTTTAGATTTAATTATACTCCATTCCCTGTACATGAGTGCGTTTGTATCCGCTATGCACCCTGGCCAATCCCCCGCCGTGGGTATGTGCCATTCAGCCCGAGGACATCATCATCATCATCATCAAAGAGCTGCGCTCTAAAAGAGGGGTATATAAGGCGCGCTTTCCCATAGAACAGACGCAGACACTCGTCATGGAAACAGAAGAAGCAACAGTCGGACAGCGCAGAAACACCGATCCACAAGGGGTAGCTTGCGAGTTGGCTGAAAAGCAGCGAGAGCTTTTCGCTTAGAGATATCCCGGCTTAACCTTAGCTAAGCCACAGCCAATTTAGTTTTCCCCGTATTTTTAAATAACTCCCAAGATTAAACAAGAGGCGCAAGAATACCTATTGGCTGGGACTGATGCGAGCGGTGTTGTGGTCGGCACACAAAAAGCCCTCGGGTTACCTAACGGACGCCTGCGACAAGACGCCACTGAGCAGTGGGCGGACTAATCAGCTCCAGCCATTCAAGAACCACACAACAGAGCGGCTTTTCCTAGGTAGGAAAACTAACCTCTGCATATGGACGGGCTCCAATTAATATTGTGATTGGCGCAGGCGACAGAATCGAGACGCGGAGAACACCTCTGCTTTGCGATGGTTTCGAGCCAGCAAAGGGCCACTGAAGGTGACAAGGCGTCGAATGAGTGCACTGGCAAGAAACAGTTGCTCTAGTGCCAAGAAGAAGGGAAACGACCGTCGGGAACAAGATGGAGCATTCGGTAAGAATGGCGGATGCAACATCATCACCACGGAGATCTGAAGATGGAGTCGGAAAGACTAATGAAGGTACCATACGACGAAGGCAATTGATCGCCTGCAATCATTACAGCTTCGAGGGCAGGAAGCAGCGAGGAAAGGATGCAGCGGGCTTGAAAATCTAGCAGACTTGCGTTGCGCATCCGGTGGGATATTCAAATGAACTGCAAATACCGAAAGTATTTGGATACTGCAGATTGCCTAAACTTGTGCGGTGGATGAACTACACCTGTGACACAAGCAGCAAAAATGTGGTGAGCGAATAATGGCGCACTCGGGTTTCACTGTTTTATGCTAACGAGAAAAAAAGGATGGCAATGAGGGCAAAAGTTTACTGACACAATGGTTATCACTGTGTAGCGCTTCATTCAGCAATGGCTCTTGAGGCATTTTTATTTTGCGATGTATTGGGGCACAAAATTTTAGTGCCACGTGATGCGTGTCCATTTAAGACCGCCTTTAATTTTTCAGGCATATGCTCTCTCTTCAAGTTAGCATTTCCCTTTCAGTTCTTGATAGTTATCAAGGAAGCCTTGTGGTCTGCGAAGTAGCTTGAGATGTGTTCTCGGTGTTAGACCAATAGCTGATTCTGAGATAATGAATCGTTGCGGGTGTTTAGGGAGGTCGTTACAGCAGTCGGAGGAGTTACGAGGGCGAGAAACTACACTGCCACATGTAGAATCCCTCAGTTCGGACCACTTAGCGGGGTGCGTTGCTATGGCCGTTTTCAGTGCCGTTAAAGCGGCATAAGTGCAACCTGTCTCCTACTTCATGTTACAAATGCACATACCCGTCCAAAATATAACAAATATAACAAAAAGCGTGAAGCTGACGTAGCCGATGCACAGGGAGCCACCAGGTGCAACGAGAAATGGTAAAATCATGCCATGCTGTCGTACCAACCAGGGCAGACAAGCGACTGCTAATAAAAATCTGATAGTATTAAGACACAAACGCTTCAACATCACTTTTACGAAAACAGTGAGGATACCTGGGTACAATGTCTCACACAAGATGAGGAACCGTGCAGGACCCGTGTAGCGAAGCGGGAATATAATACTTCGCTTTCGTCTTGGTCAGCGAGCAGAATATAGTTTTCCGCTCTGCATTCCATTCTGGCACAATGAAGTATCCTGCTATGAGAGCATCTACCAGGCTGCTTGAGAAAGGAACTTCAATTGTCCTCAGTGCTCTGTCAAACAGGGTGACTACGCGTTGGTGTAAGAGGAGTAAGACTGCGAGTGAGAGGCAGGCAAGACAGACGCTAATTGCAAGGCAGCTCATCCTACAGCTCCGTGACCTCGTCCTGTAAGGCAACGGCAAAACTTCTACAGCGTGTTTGCGAATCGCGAGGCCTGGCGCGGCTCTGAAGCAGAAGCGCCCAGCTGGTTCGAGCAGTCAGAGGCAAGAGGCTGTGCCAGAGTCGACGACCCCCCCCCCCCCCTCCTCAACTCTTTACCTTGGTTCTCTGAAATACGAAGTATACCACACGACACGGGTGGTTGGGAGCCTAAACTCGTTCGCCCAACGCGGCCGTTTTCGACTCCGTTCACTCATTGCTCAATAAGGACGGTACTGTCATTGCGCACTGTGTTGGAAGGTGACTCGGTGCTATAGCGAAACTGGCATAGCCTAGATTTCACGCATTTTGGAAGCAGTGTTAACGTATAACTGAGCTGCGTGCTCAGATACTCTCTCAGCGGCATCTGAAATGAGTCCGAATGCACGTCGCACAGGTCAAGCAGAAGGACACAGTACACAGTCCGGTTTCATCACAAAGATGGCGGCATCTCTTATTAGAAGCCGATTTCGTGCGTCCCTTGACCACATATTGTTATATTGTTATGTCCCGTTTATGGAGCACATGTCCACAGTAAATGTTGCTGTGGCCAAAGATAGACAAAAACACTAGAGCAGCAATGGCGGCCAAGCTTACAGGTTGGTTGGTTGGTTGGTTGGCCTCAAATAAAATGGCACGGCAATGAACGAGCTCTTCTTTGTTGTTGTTGTTAGCCTTTCAAAGGATGGCACATACCCACACTGGGGGAACGGCCAAGAGTCGGGAGGCAGAGGTTGCTAGTCACCTGTACATAATAGAGGCAAAAGAGAAGCACGCGGGAGAGCAATACCGGTGGAGTCTACCTCAAGTGGGCACGGACTGGAAAGGCATAAGAGTTTTGTACGGGCTTGTTCACTGGTTTCATCCATGGTCGCTTTCTCAATTTCTGTTCTTAAAATGTCATCCGCAAGAAAAGAGGAAGAAGGAGGATAGCACGAGAATGAGCCACAGCGTTCTTGGCAAGGGCCTCTGCCTTCAGTTTCTACTGCTGCTCAGTTCTGCTCCATCGGACGGCGAGTTCCAGCAGGAGACACTGGGCGACCTTGCATCCGATGCGCTGGCGCTCAACTCTGTACGGCGCGCCCTGACCTGCCTGGAGAGTCGTGGCTCCACCAGGCCGGTGGTGGCCATGTCACCCGAGCGGCTCTTCCAGTTCCATCACTACCTACGCCGTGTCCGCCGCGGTCGGTGAATACGCCGCTATTGTATGCTCTGCAGTGGTCTCAGAGACGCCGAATGGAAAGCTAGCGTGGGGTTGCGGTATCGTTTCGTCGAGATATGTGCCAGCTTAGCCCCAGATTGTTGGATTCGACGAAATCCCACTATTAGCACAGTTACGCTGTTTTATTATTAGCACAATTGATAAATATTAACAACTTACGTACCAGCCTTTAGGAGGTTCAAAACGTGCGTGTTGCACTAAAGAATCTATGCAAGCAAAAATGAAGGAATTCCTGTTGACCATAAACACACCAGCTAAAGATTGCACCTTTAATTTTTTTTCCGCTCTAAGTGCGAGTTCGTGAAAGAATTCTTTCTGAAAGACATTTTTCCTCATTCTCGCTTATTGTTTCGGAGGAGAGTCCGATGACGGACAGGTGGTGTCTCAGGGCTGGTTATTAAGAGCACGTTCTTTTGAAAATACCTTACACCTTGAAGCTAAACGCACAAGCCTTCAGTCAGTATCAACTTACACAAACGTATTTCAAATAGGTGTGCCGTGTCGTTGCCTTTTAAGTTTTGTTCGAAGTTTCATGTGCAAGGCGTCAGCACTTTGTCTGTTAGTGAGGCAGTGAAACTCCATGACGGTCGAAGCTACAATGCACAGAAAAGAACATCCGACAAGAATGCCCGGCGTTGTGGTCAGTCATAATATTGGCTGACTGGTCGATACAGTTATGCCATCAACATATCTCGTGACTTGCAACCTTCGATACCTGCCGCCTTTGCTCGGCACCTCTCTTCATCGGTGTCATCGCGTAAAAAACCCGTCGTTGTGGTCTGTACAAAATTCACTGTATTGCGTTCTCCACACATGATGTAATTAAGTGTCCCTACAGGTTTTTTTCGCGAACTGGCGTAAATGGTGCTTATCCTATGACGCTTTTGCTGATTAATTCTGCACCCGTGTCAGAGATATATGTTGGTACACAAAATTCGATCCTTGTCTACTAGTTCCGAACCAAGCTCGCTGTGTGATGCCAACTCATCTTTGTGTTGTGGTTATCATTTCAGATCCATCGTGCAAAAGAGGGAGGCACTCACGATTCTGCGGCGTAGGAACATGCATACTTGATGTAAGTATCATAGGTTACATTGGTGGTACCTACTACTGAGTGTCAGCTTCTCCAACAGCAATTTAGGAACTTTTGAAAGAGTTCGCTGAAACACCAGGTATACTGCACATCCAGCACTGAAGCAATGAACGATCCGGATATTGAGCGTTCTGGATGTGTGCGCCTGTGAGCCCCGGGGTAGTAAAGCGACCTTCCCACTGCCCCCGTGGCCGTGGAATGCAGGGCCGCGGCTGCCGCTGCCTGTTCGGCTTCGCGGGCGACCGCTGCGACGTGTACCCGGGCCGGTGCTGGCTGATGCACTGTTTCCTGCAGGACTGCTACAGCGCAAGAGGGGCGCGGCTGCGCTGCATCTGCGACAGGTCCTTGTACGGCACCCGGGTGCTCTGTAAGTTGCCGGAGTACCACGTGGTGGTCCTTGCGCATTTCTTTTTGCTTCCGCTACCAATGTCCTTGAGGTTTGGGCATCCGCCTCGTATGCAGGAGGTATAGAGTTCTATCTCCAGTGGCACCTCTCACCCATCGGTTTTGCAGTGGGTGCAAACTCTGTGCTAGCCTGGTGTTCGGTTGCTTTGATCTGAAATGCATGAGGAAATTGGTCTTTAACGCGCCTCCTTGAAAATCCTTTTTTTGCCACCTAAAACGTATATCCATGAACCAAGAAAGCCAAATCCTCTGTTTTGTCAAAGAAACCACCAGTACGTTATTTATAATCACATATTCAAATTTTCTTCTAAAGTATCAAAATTGTTGGAAGCCCTAATATTAAAATACCGGGAATTTTTAAACTGTAACCCGCCGCCCCGCTGGCTTAGTGGTTATGGTGCTGGCTGCTGACCCAAAAAGCACGGGCTCAATCCCGGATTCGACGGTCGAAATGCTAGAGGCCTGTGTACTGTGTGATGTCAGAGCAAGTTAAAGAACTCCAGGTGGTTGAAATTATCTGTAGCCCTACACTACGGCGTGCCTCATATCCTTAATCGCTTCGGGACGTTCAAACTCATAAAAAAAACTAAATTGTAATCCCAGGGATACATGAATAATTTGCTGCTTTTTAAACGGAGGTAAGAAACAGAACTGAAGAAAATAATTGAGTTAGAACTGGCGGCAAAATATGTGTTTATAAAAATGGAGGCTGACGTGTTACTAAGCTGACTGCTTTGACGAATATTATTTTCTGCGTTCGCTAGCTGACATAAAAGAGCACGCACGCTGCTTGCTCGATGAAGGATGCAAAATTAGCCTGAAACAAAGTAAATAAAACAGTGCTAAGAAAAACTCACTAAGAAAAAGCTGCGAATTCACAGCGTACACAATTAACACTTAAAACGTTCAAACAAAATTATTTTTTTGCTTCTATACTACTTTCCTTTTCTTTTTTTACTGACATTGCGCAAAGGAGTTTGTGTGACGTAGTCTGCTGTATGGCTTTCGCTTTTTGACTGAGGTACGTTCCGCCATGGACGAAAGTTTACGGTATGCAGATCCTCAAAAAAATTCTTCTTTCTCTATTTAACGATTAATGTGAGCGGATGGAACTTGCCTGTTTCGTCTTCTTTCCAGACATTTCAGTATTTCTCCGCAAACATGTGCAACAGTCCGGTGTGTGACTGTGCAAAGTTTTTAAAAGAATAGAGGCCCGCTTCCAACGATATCTGTCACGATTCTCCCAATCATAGTAGAAAAATGTTTCGGTCATTGATCGTGTGAAACCATAAGTTGACATTTCGGAACTTGTACGGGTTTTTACTTCTAAGTGGAAAACGGGGCATGAAACACGCAGCTCTTGCAGTATTAACGAACCGCCGCAATGCTTCCTCATAAGCTGGGTAAACGTTTCCCATTCATATATTCAGTGTATGCGGCGCCGTCTGTATTGACAAGGATTCCAAGCGCTGCAGCCTGGACAAATTTCTTTCGGTAGCAATGGATTACCCGCCATCCTGGGCTTTTCATAGCCTGCTTTGTTTCGCGTGCTCTACCACAGCACTCGAGCGCTTGTGATTCCGGTTGACATCATGGCGGTGCTTTTTTAACCGTCTCTGCAGCTTTCGTGTCTGCCCGACGTACAAAACTCATAATAGCCGCAGGTAGGCTTGTAAACGGTAGCCGAGAACTTCGAACGAGGCGCAACATCCTTCACGTCAGCATGTTCCTCTCGCCGTTTGTTAGTCGGCATGTGAGGAATTTTGGAAACTTGAGCCAGGATTTCGCTTACGCCTGCGGATGTAATGAACTGCAGCGAGTTTTGGTAGAGATGATGCAGTTGCATCTTGTGTGTGCTCCGGCTTCGACTGCTTGTCAAGCTGACTTCTGGACAGACCGTGTGCGGTATTCCTTCGTTTCTAATTCGCTTTGATGATACCAAGGTCCTGCTTGAGGTCGTGCGCATGGAAATACGTGCGGTGTGTCCGTATTACAAGCGACTTCACGACTGAACATTTGTAGGCTGGTGGTTGCACCAATTTGAAATCGAGGCATCCTCCTGTGTGGATGGGCTTCAGTGCACTCAAAAACTTAGGCCATTGCAGCAGCGTGTAATGTCGGCATAAAAAAAATGGGGTAATTTCGTTGTTTTCTCACTCAACCGCGAAGTTAATGGAGGCTTTTGCAAGTTCAGATGATACAGTAAACGTCGCATTTGTCTTTTATCTATGGGATGAAGGAGACCCAGATGCACCTCAAATGTTTTCGGTCGACGAAAGACTTCGGCACTTTCTCCTCAATTGCTTCCATTTAGAATTTTGCCGTTGTAACGGTTAACGATGCACCCATAGTGGTTCCGAACATTTCCTTGTAGATAAAACCATCCTACCTCAAGTTCGTGCTGGTTAAAGGGACACTTAGGACAACTCCATCTAGTTATTGTTCTGAGTAAAAATTTATATTCTGGTTTTCTCTGGCGCTGTTCACGCGTGTCCGGCACCAAAACACGCATTAATCTCTGAGAAAAATCGATTTAAATATCTTCCGGTCAATATGCCGAAAATGAGGAATTGCGACCGTTTTGGAGTGAACAGCTGTGTAGCATGGCTTCCGTAAACTGCCCCCAAAAAATCTGGGTAGACGCGCGCATTTTACACGCGATATCGGTCGCTGATGGCGACATCAGTATTTCGTTTTTTGGCCTTTTCTTGCTCAGAAAACCTCACTTACCGATTAGAGTGGTTCCTTTATGATTAGAATGCCTTGTCCAGTCAATACAGGTCAACTTCTATTTGTCTTCAGTGGCCCTTCAAGCAACAGCTGAGGCAGTCGCAAAGTTTGTGATGCCAGATAGAGTGCACTCTTTACAGCAAGAAAAGCTCTTCACGAGCACTGCAGTCGAACTTGCCGTCGTCACATGAAAAGAGCTAATGCCTGAACAGATGACATTCGGTGAAACCCCAGATTATAATAGAAAATATCATCATCATCATCATCATCATCATCAGCCTGACTACACCTAAAGTCCCTAGATCAGCTTTGCTAAGTAGCGACAAGTCCCTCCTCTCCTACCGCCCTTTCCCCTGCGGCTCGCGTTGTCCGCCATGTTCTTCCTAACGCGTTCCGGCGGCGCGGTTGTATGCACTGGAACGGCGGACCTTGCAGAGTCGCGGCTTTGCTGTAAGGGGCAGTGAAAAATGTAGTAAATGAGCTTGGTATGAGAACAAGGGAAACGTACCAGTAATGCGCTCCGAATGTGATTTGCGTTGAGTTTTGTCGGAGACGGCGAAACTGCAGTTGTGGTGCGGCGGCCAGTTCGCGAGAGAACACGGACACGCGTGCAACTTTATATATAGCATATTATTGCAAATACTACCAACGGCGGTTTGCGGGGCAGCTTTGCTGGCCGGTGAGAGAATATTGACGGGACAGCAGTGCATTTCAGTTTCTTTATGCCAAGCTTCCTCAGAATTATGGGCTCGAATTGATCTTCAGTAAAATGGAGCTTTAAAGAAGGGTAGTCGTATTAGGAATATATATGAAGATGAAAAATACAAAAACCCAGCTGTGCAGGTGAGCACACTCAAGTCCCTTCATGAATTTCTAGGACAGACAGGGAAGCCGATGTCTGCGGTGGGCCGGTATGCGCGAAATAATTGCGGTGCTGCCTCGCGGATTACTTGTATGGCGGGAATAGAATGAAATAAATATTATGGGCACTGGACGCTGAGACTGACCCTTGGTTTCGCACAGCAATAAAATTCCTTTGCGCCCGCGTCACAAACTTTTGGCACGTAGAGCACTTGTGCAGCTAACACCCCAATAAATCAGACATGCTATGCGCGAGTGTGAACACATGTAAATTCATCTAATTGGAGCGCGAGTTATGTACACACCGCCAATTTTTTAATAGTACCGCGCGAGCGTCGACTTGTCAGCGCCTTATCATGGCGCAGAGCGCGAATCAAGCGAGAATAAGAGCATTTGTTTCAGATGCACTGTTTCTCGCTCGTTTTGCCGCTCAGCGCTGTCATCAGGCGCTGACAAGCCGGCTGGTCGACGGTCGCGCGGTACTATTAAGAATTGGCGGGGCGTACTGCAGAACACTTCGCAAGAGGCTACGGTTTCAGGGCGCATTACTGAGCGAAAAGTTTTTGGCTACTTGATCTCAATGGGCCAGCTGCAGTAGGTGCCGGAATTGAGCCGTAGGCTGAAATACGCGCGCATACTTGCACTGACATGCATGTTTACGAAATGACAAAGGCGGACAGCAGCGCGTAATCAAACAATCGTCAAGCATAGTGCGAGCTGGGAGCTTTACCAATTCTGACTCGCCAGCCAAAGTTTGCTACTATAGCATCTAATCTCAACGATGGAAAACAGGAATTGAGCTTACATCGCATAACTTGCTAGAATTCGTCAGCTTGAAATTTTTTCTCCCAATCCTGTGGAGCCACGCTTTCTGTCGCACAATATCGTTCTTCGCCAGCGGCACTGAAAACAACGCCAGCCCTTTTCCTGACTGGGTTGAGCACCCGAAGGCGCAACAGCCCGGCATTTCATGTGCTGCTGCGGACACAAAAAAAGCGTCCGATAAACTAAAGTGACTTCCAGCAAACAGCGACAAATATAAAAAAGTCACCTCCGCTGAATGTCCGTGGCCAGCCCAACTATACTGTCACGTTGTAGTGACGGCAGTCCAGCGGTCAGGAAGACAGCAACTAAACTTGCAAACGAAGCTCTTTATTTGGGCTGACTTGCGCCCACAAAACAACTGAATCACTCGGCGGCGCCGTAAGCAACAGACGTGCTCGTCAGTCGCCGAACTACGAAATGCCCGCCGCTCGCGGCATCGCTCAATTTAAAGCCGGCAAGGAAACTTCGAGACAACCAGGTCAGGATCATCTACAGTAATCTGGCAAAACGTAGATGCAGCTCTGCATGGCTTCGATCAGTCGAGGTTAGTCCGGGCGCTTCTCGCGTCACGAAGAAACGTAGCGTGCAAGCGCCGTCGAACTATGCAGCCGGACGACTTAGGAAGAACATGGCGGAACGGAACCAGTTCTCAACCGGAAGTGGGCGCTGTCCAATAGTGTGCGTCGGCGGCGCGGCAAACGTTTTCGGTACTTAGCTTTTTTTAGAAAAGCTCATAAAGGGACTTTAACTACACCCACTGCAGGGCAAAGGCCTCTCCCATGTCTCTCCAATTAACCCTGTCCTTTGTCAGTTGCCGCCACTGTATCCCTGCAAACTTCTTAATCTCATCCGCCCACCTAACTTTCTGCCGTCCCCTGCTACGTTTGCTTTCTCTTGGAATCCACTCAGTTACCCTTAAGGACCAGCGGTTATCTTGCCTTCGCATTACATGCCCTGCCCAAGCCCATTTCTTCCTCTTAATTTCAACTAAGATGTCATTAACCCGCGTTTGTTCCCTCACCCACTCCGCCCTCTTCCGATCTCTTAACGTTACACCTATCATTTTCCTTTCCATAGCTCGCTGCGTTGTTCTTAACTTAAGCTGAACCCTCTTTGTTAGCCTCCACGTTTCTGCCCCATAGGTGAGTACCGGTAGGATACAGCTGTTGTATACTTTTCTCTTCAGTGATATTGGTAAGCTACCATTCATGATCTGAGAGAACCTACCATATGCGTTCCACCCCATTCGTATTCTTCTAGTTATTTCCCTCTCATGATCCGGATCTGCGGTCACTACCTGCCCTAAGTAGACATATTCTCTTACTACTTCCAGCACCTCGCTACCAATTGCGAACTGCTGTTCCTTTGCTAGGCTGTTGAACATTACTTTGGTTTTCTGCATGTTAATTCTTAGCCCCACCGTTCTGCTCTGCCTGTCTAACTGATTGATCATGCTTTGCAGTTCTTGTCCTGAGTGGCTTAGCAAGGCAATGTCATCAGCGAATCGCAAATTACTCAGGTATTCTCCATTAACTCTTATCCCCAACTGTTCCCATTCCAGTCCCCGGAATACCTCCTGTAAGCAGGCAGTGAAGAGCATTGGCGAGATCGTGTCTCCCTGCCTGACCCCTTTCCGTATTGGAATTTTATTGCTGACTTTATGGAGAACTATAGTAGCTGTGCAGTCGTTATAAATATCTTCTAATATTTTCACATAACACTCTTCTACACCCTGATTCCGCAATGCCTGCATGACAGCTGAGGTTTCCACCGAGTCAAATGCTTTCTCGTAATCAATGAAGGCTATATATAAGGGTTGGTTATATTCTGCGCATTTCTCTATTACCTGATTGATAGTGTGAATGTGGTCTATTGTCGAGTATCCTTTACGAAAGCCTGCCTGATCATTTGGTTGACTAAAGTCCAAGGTTGTCCTGACTCTATTAGCGATTACCTTAGTAAATACCTTGTAGGCAACGGACAATAAGCTGATTGGTCTGTAATTCTTCAAGTCCTTCACATCTCCTTTCTTATGAATTAAGATAATGTTAGCGTTCTTCCAAGCTTCTGGTACTCTCGAGGTCACAAGGCATTGCGTATAGAGGGTGGCTAGTTTTTGTAGCACAATCTCTCCTCCGTCCTTCAACAAATCTGCTGTTACCTGATCCTCACCAGCTGCTTTCCCTCTTTGCATTGCTCCTAAGGCTTTCTTTACTTCCTCCTTCGTTACTGGCAGGATGTCCCATTGCTGTGCTTGACTGCCTCCCTCAGTAACTTGATGATTACATTCGCTACTGTATAGATTTGTGTAGAACTCTTCGGCTAATTCAACTATCTTATCCATATTGCTGATGACATTGCCCTGTTTGTCTTTTAGCGCATACATCTGGTTTTTACCTATGCCCAGTTTTCTCCTCACTGATATTAGGCTACCGCCGTTCCTTAGAGCATGCTCAATTTTCTCCATGTTAAACTTTCTTATGTCGGCTACCTTGCGCTTATTTATTAACTTCGATAGCTCTGCTAGTTCTATCCTGTCTGTGGAGTTAGACGTCCTCATGCTTTGGCGTTTCTTAATCAGATCTTTGGTCTCCTGAGATAGCTTGCTGGTATCCTGTCGAACCATCCTACCACCTACTTCTGCGGCGCACTCTGTAACGATAGCTGTAAGATTATCATTCATTGTTTCAACACTGCGGTCGTCTTCATCAGTTAAAGCGGAAAATCTGTTTTGCAGCGACATTCTGAATTCCTCTACCTTCCCTCTTAATGCTAACTCGTTAATAGCCTTTCGCTTCACCAGTTTCCTCCGTTCCCTCTTCAAATCTAAGCTAACACGAGACCTTACCATTCTGTGGTCGCTACAACGGACCTTACCGAGGACCTCCACATCCTCTACGATGCCAGGGTGTGCGCACAATATGAAATCTATTTCATTTTTAGTCTCACCATTGGGGCTCTTCCAAGTCCACTTCCTGTTTGCTCGTTTGCGGAAGAAGGTATTCATAATCCGTAAATTATTTCTATCTGCGAACTCTACTAATAACTCTCCCCTACTGTTCCTAGAACCTATGCCATAGTCACCTACCGCCTTGTCTCCAGCCTGCTTTTTACCTATCTTTGCATTAAAGTCGCCCATCAGTACAGTGTACTGTGATTTTACTTCGGTCATTGCCGATTCCACATCCTCATAGAAGCTTTCAACTATCTGGTCATCATGGCTTGATGTAGGCGCGTAGGCCTGCACCACCTTCAGCTTGTACCTCTTAACTCAAAGCAATGTTTCTGACTGGGGTGAGAAGGGATGGCATGCAAGCTTTGTGTTAGAATATTTTGCGTTTATACGGAAGTGAGAATAGTAGATTCATGAGGTTGAGCATGTTCTTGACAAATAGTAAAGAATATTTCATATATTTAGCAGCCCTCGGGTAAAAAATACATTCTTCCTTACTGATGACGTTTGGTGACATCTCACGTGGTCTTTTTCTATAGATGTCCGGGCGGCGGACGAGGCATGCAGGGTGGCTTTTATTTAAATTCGCGAATTACATGTTGCCACCCAACGTCCCGCACTTTTAAGCGTGAAGTTCTCAGACACCCTTAGAGCGTGGGAGGGTAGCGGTCTCAGACTCAAAGTAGATGCCCTCGACTCAGCGTGGCAAGCTCAACGGAGACCAGCTACCAAGTGACAAGAGATTTTTGGTCGTTTGGTGCCCAGCTTTCGCCGGTCGCAAGCCAGAGAATGGGTCGGAGCCAAAGGTTCAAACACAAAACAAAGTTTATGCAGCAGTGAGACGATACAGAGGATTTCCCAACCACTTGTACAAGCACATGTAAACTAATTAACAAAACAATGAAACTCGTGCAAAGTTACACTGAAGAGAGAAAACAATTCAAAGGAAATATTGCATCTACAGTGCACTAACACAATAGGGAGGCAAACAAACAAAACACAGTTTGTTCACCGGGCACTGCGACAGTCCGACAACCAGAGGTCCACGACGATGCCGTCCCGCAGACTGGCGCACGTTGCCTCGTTGGTCCGTGGCTGGGAGAGTGGCGTTGTCCCGGGAGTCAAGCGGGCGCGCTTCTCCGAAGCTTAAACGGCGGCTCAGACTAAACTGGCAGCGGTCAACGCCCTTCTTATATAGGCTTGGTCCGCGTCTGTATGTTCTACGCGCCAAAGTAGGCGCGCACATACACACAGTATCGGCCGTGCAGTCTCCTTTTCCTTCTCGAGCTGGCCGCGAGTCCTGATTGGTCCACTGCTACTAGAAATAGGGCCACTGCTATTAGAAAAAGAATGCTGTTGTGTTCGTGGTTGCTGCCGCATTCTACTCCAACTCGATCGAGCTTTGAATAGAAAGATGGAAAAAAACTGCCGTATTGCATAAGTTGGTAGTGTGATGCTACAGTTATACAATGATACAAGCTTGTACAGTGTTTCTGAAAATTATGCAGCAGCTTCAGTTTCTTGGAAA